>NW_028261383.1:32638940-33326440 GCF_051295495.1 Thamnophis sirtalis
CCCCATTAGAAGCAGAACTGGAGGCTAATGGAAAGTGGAGAAGGAGGAGGCAGCACAAGAGAGGCGGGCATAGCAGACAAGGCATTGCAACAGTAGGACAAGTCAGTGGACCTGGAAAAAATTACAACCAATATAAGATTATTCCAATACTGTATAAGTACATCTTATGCCAACTCATGATTACTTTATTGTGATGGTTGGGCTCCATTTTTGCTGAGGACACTAATGGTGAGCATGAAATGACTTAGTCAACCTTGCCCTTCTCCATGATGTATCTCCAACATTCTAGAAGAACCGCTTAGAACTCCTGTTTACTGATCCCCTTGCTCAGCGGATGGACAGCTTTATACAGAATTGCTAGTAGATCTTCTCCAGGTTTCCCAATGCAGTGTTGTTATATATTATGTGTTCTAACACAGTTAGAACACAGATAATATATAACATAATAAGTTAGAATAAGTTTCTAACATTCCAGAATTCTATTCTGGAACTTGGTGTACTAAGCCCTATCTTGTAAATTATGATATAACTGAAATAAATAACAATGTAAAATTACCCCAAATCAACATTTGTATTGCTCCGATCTTGTTTTAAATCCACCTACCATGTCAAGGCAGAAGAGTCACTGAAACCTAGGATTACCAAGGTAAGTGTGCCCTCTTTTGGGTATGTTGTGCAATTAAATTCCTTAGAAAAACCAGTTATGGTAAGAATGGCAAAATAAGCAAAATTGTAAAACATCAGGAAAAAAAATGGAGAGAGCTAATCTATAAAAGGCTATAAATCAGTGTTTCTCAATCTTAGCAACTTTAAGATGTGTGGACTTCAAGTCCCAGAATTTTGGGAGCTAAAAGTTAGGTACAACTGAAAAGATGAAGAGCACACTTTCAACTTCTCCTCTGAACCCAGTAATTCAGTAACTCTAATCACCACGGGATTTCCTATTTTCTTTCACACAAAGGCTAGCATCAGAAATATTTTTTAGAACAGCTACTTTCCCCCAACCCAAGGGTGCCCAATCTCTGGGCTGTGGCCCATTACCAGGCCTTGAGACTTTTGGAACCGGGCCACGGAGGTGGCAGGTGAGTGTGTGAGCATGCACGCATCCCCACTCACGCAAGCAGCATGCATGTGTGCCTGCCGCACACACAGATTGTTCCCCTCTACACCCACACACGGCGATCCACAACCGAAAAGGTTGGGGAACTCTGCCCTAACCTTAATATTTTCCCATCCACACATGTTTTTCTCAGCAGGCACTCTAGGCTGCCTAACAAGCATTTCTGTAGGCTTCCTGAAGAAGGCCTAACATTATTTGTCCTTGAGGAGCAAGACAGACTCCAAAACTGAACAAATTGTCAATTGTACAGCCAGCAATATTAGAGCAAAGCACAGTAGAAATAATACCTCCCATCCCATGATGTATCCAGTCCAATTGGACAAGTGCTTTAGGAAATGCAATTCTCTCAGCATCTACCTAGAAGAATATCCCACTGATTTTTAACTGGTCTTATTGCTAGATAAAGATGATAGGAATTTGCAAGCACATATCTGAACCTAGAAGAAATGACAGCCCGCTATGGGTTGTATCTTCACTGCTTTTCTTTTCAACTCTTGTTCTCTGTGTCTCAAACTCTACAGGCATTTCCTATTATGGCTGAATAAATTGTTGTCTCTTTAACGTTATGTTTAGCCTGGAATAGAAATAACTAGTCTAAACAGAATTAACCAGCCAGAAAAAACAACAAGAAATTCTAGTCCCTTTCCTAAAAATCATCTTCTAATTCTCTGGAAAAAAATCACTGTTTTTCAAAAATTCTGCAGACTTACTCACCTGTCAGATTTAACGGGATTATTTGTTATTCGAAAGAAGAAAGCAGCTTCAGAGACGACCAGGCTGTATCCTTTTGACACACACACAAAAAAAGATCATGAAAAGAGGAACTTTATATATTGCGGGAAGGTGCATTGACCAACCGGATTCTGTCCATAAAAGGGGAAGGAAGCTGAAAGTTTTGGCAAAAGGCTCCAATATCAAAGACATGAAAAAACAGAGAAGTTCCTTCAAATGGGGTGAGAGAACTCCAGAGCAAAGGACAGTCACTATCTTTGGTTGTGCAACCTGCAGCCTTGAAAAGAGCCATTGCAACATCTGTCCAGATTTCAAAGCAACTAAAGAACCTGAAAGCAAATAACAGATACCCGATGTGACCCTAAATTAGATGACTCTAAAAATGTAGGACAGACAGCATCACCACCAGATAGATTTGCAATTGGCTGACCAACTGCACTCAGCAGGTATCACGAACAGTTGTGGGAACTAGGTAAGTCTAGCAGCTAGCCTAAGGGTCGGCAATCTTAAACAGTCAAAGAGCCACAAAGATCTTAACTGGAAGCCTTAACTGGTCCCCCCCCCCCCCCGAGTCTCCTCCTCACGCTGTGTCCTTTTTCCTTTACCTGTCCTAACCGAAACCTCTATCAATTGTGGAGCTGACCAGAAAGCCTACCCCTTGCCATAGAGTCTCCTCCTGGAGTGCCCTGCTTCCCCCTCAACTGGAAGCTCCCCTCAAAATTGTGGTGCCGACTGGCAACAGGGAGCCGCAGCACAGGGATGAAGGAGCCACATGCTCCACCAGAGCCACAGATTGCTGATCCCAGGGCTAGCCTATTAAAAAGGATGAGAGGGGATAGCTGTCTCCCAATACTGCTGTCACACAAAAAAGGGGACTGAAAAAAAACCTCATTATTTCCATAGCAGGGAAGATAAGGCAGGAATGGTTAAAATAACCATTTTATTTAAAGAGAAAAATATGTTCTTATTTGAATATCACTTCTGGAAATTGTGCTTGTGAGGAACAAAAATGAAACTCTGACCTTGGTTTTGTTGGTTAGCGGGATTTGGTGTTATAGGAATGGCTAGTTATATATTAATGTGTAAAAGCAAACAGTTGAGGTTGGAATGTATTTATCTTGTTCTACGCCAGGAAGAGTTGGAAGTCAATGCCCCCTTTTCTTTTTTTTTCTCTTCTCCATTGTGTCTCACACCCCCTTTTCCCCGTTCCCTTTCCCTCCCTTAATTTCCTATTTTCTTTTCTTCTTTGTATTTTATATTAGACTAGAATAACAGAGTCGGAAGGGATCTTGAAGGTCTTCTAGTCCAACCTCCTGCTTAGGCAAGAAACCCTACACTTCAGACAAATGGATATCCAACATCTTAAAAACTTCCAGTGTTGGAGTGTTCACAACTTCTGGAGGCAAGTTGTCCCATTGATTAATTTTTCTGTCAGGAAATTTCTCCTTAATTCTAGGTTTCTTCTCTCCTTGATTAGTTTTCACCCAGTGCTTCTTGTTCTACCCTCAGCTGCCTTGGAGAATAGTTTGACTCCCTCTTTGTGGAAGTCCCTGAGATATTGGAACACTGCTATCGTGGTATCACTAGTCCTTCTTTTCAACTAGACGTACCCAGTTCCTGCAACCATTCCTCATATGTTTTATCCTCCAGTCCCCTAATCATCTTTGTTGTTCTTCTCTGAACTCTTTCTAGAGTCTCCACATCTTTTGTACATTGTGGCAAACAAAACTGGATGCAGAATTCCAAGTGTGGCCTTACCAAGGCACTTTAAAGTGGTATATATAATAAAATAAAAATGATACATGTGTTAGAAGACCTCTAAGGTCCTTTTCAGCCCTATGATTCTAAGTTCTATGTCAATTAATTTGCACATAAGAGACTACGTTCTCCAGCTTGATACAGAATTATTAACGCTGATGCTCTGCACATGGTTCTTCATTCAGTTGTGGACTCCCCTTATGGCACTGCGATTCAAACCCACATTTCGATGGCTGGTTAATGACATTGTCACAGGTAGCCTGATTAAAAGCTGTACTGAAATTGAGGTACATTCCAGGTCTTTTCTTTATCAATCAGAGTGGTTACCTTGTCAAAGAAGGAGCCAAGATTTGTTTCACACAACTGTTCTGGGCTGTGTTTTATGAGATAGGCCAGAAAAGAGTTTACAGAGTTTGATGCCTTTCCAGGTCAAAATGTGGGAGCAGATCTCAATTCAAGTGGGGAGATAATCCATAGAACGGGGCCTCCCCAGCCCAAGGACGCCCGAGACTCCAGTTTGTAATATGCCTTCAGGAAAGAAATGTTGGTTTATTGGTGGGAGAAAGAGGTACCCTACAAATGCAACTCTGGCATGTGCACAGCCAAGATTAGCTCAGTTGGTTCTCCTCCCATGATAGCAATGTTTGCCAATAACCAGGTCAATGGGAGTACATTGATCCTTATAAACCCTTTACATAAGCAATCTTGTGTGTTTGGAGGATTGGTTTTACATTATGGTATTCCCTGTGACACTCTATGGCAGCAAAAGTTGGTATCTAAAGAAGCAGGATAGGAAGTATTGTTGACACCTTTGAACTTAAATGTTGGAGAAGACTCCGGAGGCTACCACGGTCAGCCAGGAAAAGAAACAAGTGGATCATCGAGCAAATCAACCCAGCATTCCCACTTGAGGTACAAGTGACCTGTGTCAAATTATTCTACTTTAAAGGAGAAGAGTTGTAGCTCAGGGTTGAAATGAGGAACCCTCGGTGCTCTCTGAGCTTGCTTGTTTTCTTGCAGAAAAAGGGGCAATTTGTCAAGAGTGCCAGTCAGAGTGCATGACGGAAACTCTTTAATTTCACAATGTATGGACTTAACCACAGTTTCAATTGAGAAACTCTGGCCATCTTAGACCAAGCCAAGTCCACAAATACCAGAGAAGTCCTGGAAGCCTGGCACTGTATCAAATTGGCCATCAATAGACAAATAATATCTACCTACTGTACAAAGGGCAGTCCTGTTGGGAAGGAGGGCTCTTCAATTTTAATATAGATAGCCTCTGGCACCTCTTTCAAACCTCTCTGTCCAGATGATGGACTTTGCTATCTTCAAAAGCGTGGCCTTTGTCTTTGAAATGCAGATGAACTGCTGCATTTTGTAAGGCAGATGGACTGCAAGATCACTCAGAACTGAAGGAGCTTCTGGGATGACCAGCTCAAGGCCACCCAGCTGGTTTTTATGGCTAACCAGCTTTCCCGGTTTCTAGCCTGGTGCTTTAACCACTAGACCAAGCTGCCTTTCCCATCACCACTTCCCTTGCTTTATTGCCACATGATGGTCCATCTGTTTGGGAAAATGGTACCTTTAGGCAGATCATTTCAGAAGGACTGGTGGACAGCAAAACACAATCGCCACATTCTGGCCAATCAAGGAAGTGAGGGGGAGACTGGCCTAGCTGGGAACATTTCCCAAAGCAGAAGGACAGGGGAGTTTATATAAAGTTATTGTAAGTTTGTATCACAATAGGGAAAAAAAAATCACTAAAGCAATTTGGCAAACTTCAGATTGAGGAAGGAATTCCCTTTCAGTGATACAAAACCTGTATCTATGAGAACCAGAGATAACTAAGAATTTTATTAGCTGTCTAGAATGAGAACTTCTGCATTATTCACCTCTGGCAATTACTACATTTGCTAGATTTATCCTTTAGAATGACAGATCCCTCTGAGTACAGGAATACACCCAAGGTACTTTATTTTATTTCATTTTTTTTTAGAAAAAACATATTTATCTGTTTGATGTACGTAAAAGATTCCCATTTCCTCTTTACAATCGCCCATAAGCCACCTAGAGCAGCTTCCCAAGTATAAAATACACCATTTCCTCCGCAGTGTTTGGAGATGCCAAATTTAGGATGACGAATAAAAACCTGAAGATATTCCCACAATTTCTCAGCTAGTTTTAATTCAACATCTGGACTTCAGATAAAAAGAGGTGGAATGACAAGCCTGTTGACCTACATGTCCATGTCAACAGAGGCTTCAACTGTGCATACAGGATTTAGAAAGTTCACCAACGCAGGGCAGATTGGTGAACAGGTAATCTGCTCAACTTCAACCGAAGTCTCCCACACAGGTAGAAGAGGAACAAGTGAAATCATAGCATCTTCATGCTGGAGTGACAGCGTTGAATCACGGTGAAAATCTGAATATTTGGCACTGGTTTTTAAAAAAACAAATGGCATCCCCATGATGGAATATCAAATTGATATCAAATTAGGCAAACCACCAGATCAAGAGAGGGTGATTTGGTGTGCTGAACACATTATGTTAGGGCCAAACTAATCACAATATGGGTGAGTGCAATGTGTAAACCCAGCTCCTGCATAGAGATCTGTCTTCATTCACACATGGATAGAAAAAACTCCTTGAATTACCCCTATAAAAACACACGTCTTATTAGAACAAGGCAACCTGAATATAAGCTGTGTTTTGTCACAAATTAGCAGTTTCTATAAAACTAGAATGAAAGGCTGTCTCTTCTTTCTGTACCCTTTCAGCGGAGAGGGTCAAGCCATTTAAAGGATAAAAATGATAATTGCTTATTACTTTTTTTCCTGACCTTCTTCAAGGTGTTGCATTCCAGATGTACTGAGCTCCAATTTCTATCATTCCCCAGACAAGTCTCAGGAAGGGTCAAAAGAGTAGGATGGTGCCAGGTTGTAGACAGTCTGATACTAGAACTCCCTGGCACCTTGAAGATTCAGTATTCAACCATGCAGGGAACATCCTCTCAACTTTAGTAACTTTCCACAAACAAACTTTCTGGACTTTTAGTTTAGTGAGATGGCTTTGTCCCTGCTATTTCTATTTTCTCAAAGCATTTCATTGTTCACTTCTAACCTATTTCAATGCCAGTGTTTCATCCCAGCTAGGGTGTCATTCCTACCGGAGAGTGTTGATGCAAAGGTGACACTTAGACTGAACCAATGAGCTTTTTTGTTCTTTTTTTAAAAAAAAGCAAGTTTCGAATCTCTTTTTGGCTGAAAAGGGATAATCAGTCAGCCACCCCTGTTTTCCTTCTCTCCGCCTGTCTTGCATCCACTCGAAGTAATGGGAGGGAAAGAATATTCCTGCCTTTCTGTTTGGTCCACTTTCCAACAAGCATGATCAGAAGAACACGGAGTACAATCAATGCCTTCATGAACTGTGTTTCTGACGCTTCCAGAAGCGCTTGACGTCTGAGTGGCCGGCGGGAGTCACCACCATGAGACGCTTGATTGGGTTCTCAAAAACCAGGACCCCAAGTTCCTTGGCATGGTCACGGAGCAGCTCAAAGTCCACCTGGGATAAGAACTGGTTGTATAGGACACCTGTGGGAAAGAGTTGGAGAAACAGATGAACAGGAAGGCATGCAAAGAGAAGCTGATAGAAAGAGACAGGTGTGGAAAACAGGGAGGGGCAGCAATATATGGCAAAAGAGGAATAAGGGTGGAAGAAATGGGGCAAGACAAAACCACAAACGAGAGCCTCTTTATATTCCCCCCTGCAGACATCAGGGCCAACTCCTGCTTTTAAAATGATAATCGTGACAACCCCTGTAAATGGCGTGACCCAGCCACAAAGAATATGGCTTCTTTAGCTGTACACAAAGCCCTAGATGTGGTCCAGGAAGCAGGCACTCTGCTGGAGAAATTAAAATTCACATTTTAATTTCAATTTAATTTTTAACAAATCCATCCTAGAACTAAGTCGGAATTTCCTGACAATGAGAACAATCAATCTGTGGAATGCCTTCAGAAGTTGTGAGTGCTCCATCACTGGAGGTTTTTAGGAAGAATAACAGAATAACAAGAGTTGGAAGGGATCTTGAATGAGATCCAAACTCTGACCAGGAAGTCTATAGCTAAGGCAGAGATGTCAAACTCAAAGGTCTGGGGGCTAGATCCGGCCTGCAGGGTGCTTAGATCTGGCCCGTGAGGCTGCCCTGCAAACAGTGAAGGACTGGCGCACGGTGCCTCTGCCAGTTAAAATGGAACTTGGGAGGGCCACGTTTTTTTTTGCTGGCAGAGGGTTACAAGAAGCTGTCACAGCCGAAAATGGAGCTCAGAAGCCTGTTTTCGCTGGCAGAGTGCTCAGGCTACTACAGGCGCCCCCAACACAAGTGACATCAAGCTGGCCACACCCACTCCAGTCCCCCCAAGGTCAACACAACCCTGATGAGGCCCTCAATGAAATCGAATTTGACGCCCTTGGGCATTATATTTGGACCATGCAACTTTAAGATGTATGGACTTCAGCTCAAGGCTGGCTGTGGAATTCTGGGAGTTGAAATCCACACGTCTTAAATATATTAAGGCTGAGAAACACCCGTTTAATTAAAACTAAAGAAAGCAGAGATGAAAGTGAACAAGAACTGGAGTCAATGACCAAAACCTCTGATATATAGGTGGTCCTTGATTTATAACCATTTGTTTAGTGACCATTTGAAGTTACAGCAGCACTGACTTAGGACTGGTCCGTACATTTATTGCTCTCATAGCATCCCCATGGTTACATTATCAAAATTCAGGCACCTGGCAACCAGCATTTATTTGTGACAATGCCACATTTCAGATTCATAGGATCTCCACTCGCAAGCTTCCCGCCTGCCTTCGGACAAGCAAAGTCAATGGGGGGAAACTGGATTCACTGAATGACCATATGATTCACTTTACAACTCCAGTGATTTGCTTTAAACAGCGGGGCTTTAAAAAACAGGTCATAAGATTGGCTGCAACTCATTTAATCTTGTTTTAGCAATGGAAATTAGGGTCTCCATTGTGGTTGTAAGTTGAGGACTACATCTATATTGGACTAAAGATTAATGCCCGGACGATCTGGCTAATGGCCACACTGGAGTTCAACGCACTGGGAGAGGAGACCAGGTTGGGGAATCTGCCAAACTATAATTGACCTAGTTTGACATCCTATTAGATTCTTCTCCCAGTTATTGCTTCCTCTCCTGACCACCTGTCCCATCTCTCGGAGATGCTCACCCTCAGAAAAGCGCAGTCTGTCCCGTTCCAGTTCCCACAGCCGGATCTGATCTGTGATTGTGGGGGGCAGTACAGGGGTCTGTGGAGAGGAGAGTGGAAAAGTTAGAGATGGCAAAATATCTATTTGCTAAAGGGCAAAGAAAACAATCTCCCAATTGCATTGTCCTCTAGAATTGACCAATCCCTACTTTCCCTGAACCTATGGTGGTGGTCTGCCAGTGGAGTTAGCAGCAGATTCGGACAGTAAGGAGGTTGGGAAGGAACATGGGTCAGTCCTGGAGTCTGGGGAAGGCTCTGGGGAGGGCTCTGTGTCGGAGGCAGGCAGGGGGCCAGAGCCGTATGCCAGATATCAGCTGCCTTCAGAGTCAGACATCAGTGAGGCAGAAGAACAGCTGGAGCCTGTTCCCAGTGTGCCCATGCGCAGATGCCAGACAAAGGAACAGCTAAAGAACAGAGGTTGACTTGGGAGTAAGGCCACAGGTGGACGGTGAATGGCCCCTCCCAGACGAAATAAAAGAGGAGCAAAAGGGGAGTGGAGTTTGCAGGAGACAATTAGTTCGTTTAATTGGTTTGTGACTCTCCAAGGCTCCTTGCCACGTTTTGCAGATATCAGCCTGTCAGCTCTCCAAGCCAGATAAGGTCTATGACTGTAAATCCTCCCTCAAAAGACTTTGCTGAATGAGCAGAATTTACAGTAAATTAATAAAAGGGATTTTTGTCAGGACAAGGAGTTTGCGTCATGCTCTTGGGAAGCCTAGGTCAGAATAGAACCTTTTAATCCAGGGATCCACAACCCCGGGGCTATGGCCTACTACTGGGCCACGGCCTGTCTGTAACCAGGCTGTGAAAAGCATCAGACAAGTGCATCTGTGTGCACAGCTCCCCTCGCATGAGCGACGGGAGTTTGCACTCAGGTGCGAAGTTCCCCTCTTATGTCTGATGGGCGTGCCCCCCTCCCCCGTTCGCACAAATGGAGCTGGGTGCAGGCCCACCACTCGCACACAACCATCCCCTCTCCCCCCGCTCTCTGCACAGGGTACCAAGCAGGAAAAGTTTGAGACCGCTGTTTTAATCCATATTTCATATTTGGGATCATGTTAAGTCCTGTATTGGGCTTTCTCTCCAGAAGGCTTAGCAATCTTCTTTTATACATAATTTCATAGGACCTTTACAGTGTTTTATTTATATCTTATAGGTTTTGTATAAGGTAAAGGTAAAGGTTCCCCTCGCACGTATGTGCTAGTCATTCCCGACTCTAGGGGACGATGCTCATCTCCGTTTCAAAGCCGAAGAGCCAGCACTGTCCGAAGATGTCTCGGCATCACTATACTCCGAAGGCGCATGGAACACTGTTACCTTCCCACCAAAGGTGGTTCCTATTTTTCTACTTGCATTTTTTACGTGCTTTCAAACTGCTAGGTTGGCAGAAGCTGGGACAAGTAACAGGGTCTCACTCTGTTATGCGGCGCTAGGGATTCAAACCGCTGAACTGCCAACCTTTCTGATCAACAAGCTCAGCGTCTTAGCCACTGAGCCACCACATCCCTCCTAGGTTTTGTATAGTATCTTTTTAAGATACTTTTTAAGCCGCCCAGATTTATTCTATGGCAACATGGGTGACCAATCAATTTTACAAACTAAAAAAAAAAAGGTTCGGGTTGCCAATAACTTTCAACTTTTTAACTGTCGCAAGACTAATATATTTTTAAAAACTTAATTTCTGGGGATGCGGTTTGGGATGGCTTGGCTGCTGTGTTCCTTAAGCTAGCATTAATATTGCACCAGCTTTATTAAACAACAAATACATTGTTACAAAGGGCAACGTTTTTCTTGGATGCCCTAATCCCCCAGGGATTGTCTCCCTCCATTTCCTGTAGCCATTTCCTCACCTGTTTCAGCATCACGGCGTGAGCTCGTGTCCGTAGGAAGTGAATGATCTGTAGCAAAAGAGGATAATGAACCTTGGCGCATTTGAGACTTCATTAAAGTTTTAATCCCCATCCAACCAACCGAGAGAAGCAGAGCACGACTCCGAAGTCCCCTTTAAACCTATCCTCACCTGATCGGCCGTGATCCCGTTGGCAATGGCCTGCTGTGTGCTCTCCCGGGTGACTTGCGCCACCACCAAGTTAGGGAAGCGATACAGCATCTCAGAGAAGAGGGCAATTAGTGCAATCTGTAGTTCTGAATCTGGAAGTAAGCACATGTAGAAAGTTAGCACCCCCTCCCCCTCCAGAAGAATGAAATATTTTAGGAAATATTAAAAAGGTGGAATATTATATTTCCCTGGATGAGAAAAAGAGAAACAAGTTTTAAAAACAAAGCAGCTTCCTGCCCCTCCCTGCCCCTCTCCCTTCAGCTCCAGGATGATGGGATTAAGACATGGGCCTCAGGACATGATAGGATTAGCCCTCTACCCAGAGGTGGGTTCCTACCAGTTCGCACCTATTCGATAGAACTGGTTTGTCAAATCTACCGAACTGGTTAGAAGAGGTTCCACCAGTGGGCCCGGAAAGCAGGCCACACCTACAGAAAAGGTTCCAAAATGTTTTGAAACCCACCACTGGTCCTTGGATATGATTATTCTACACTATCATGCTCATATTTATAAAACTCAGTGCCTCTGTGAAAGGTAAGGATGACTATTGCGTTTGTGGTGCAATCAGAACATTGCGTGTCTTGATGTTGTTTTAACGCAAACCAAAGATGCCTTTTAAAAAACAAGTTTACATCATATTCTTATGCATGCCAGTGCTGTGTGTGAGGTAATTTAAGGTGGTTCTGACAAGTGTCGTCAGTATCTTCATATCCGGTCACATGGGTGGCAAGCCACTCCCACAAAGGAGGCCACACCCACAGAGTAGGTTTGAACAATTTTTGAAACCCATCACTGCCTCTACCTATCTCACCACATGGCACCTGGGAAGATTACATCACCCAGCAAGGCTCAACCAAGCCTGGGACTCAGGACAGCCTACAGAGTTGTCCCTGCATGGCCCCATGGGAGTCTGAGAACCAATCAGAACACAAGCTCAAGTTCAAAAGCCCAGAGAGGGTATAAAACTCAAGCCCTATCAGCATCTCTGTCCTTTTTTCTTCACCCAACATCTTGAAGCCATGTGATCCTGTCCACTGTTAAATCATCTTTCCAAACAGCCACTATATTTCCAGTGTCATTTTCCCCACTTGGAACTGAATCTAGAAGGACATTTCTTCAGACACACACACAGAGAGGGGGAAATACAACATTTTTAGATAAGGTTTCTCAGGCTCAGCCACTTCAAAGGTGTGTGGACTTCAATCCCAGATTTCCACAGCCAATGGGGCTTGGTTGAGGAATTCTGGGAGTTGAAGTCCACACGCCTTAAAGTGGCCGAGCTTCAGAAACACTGCTTTAAAATAGGCAAGCAGCTTTCCGCAGTCCAGTGTCCTTTAAAATCAGGGGTTCCCAACCTGTTGGCTACTGGACTGCATGTGTGGCTGGCCTGCGCGCGTGTGTATGTACATGCACAATTCCCCCACGCATGCTAGTGTTGTGTTGCACGCACTAGTGTTGTGTACATGCTTGTGGCTCCGCGTGCTTGGGCCACCGTTCACACGTGCCCATGTGTGCGTAAAGGTGCCTGCCCCTCCCCGCCGTGCTGCCAACCCAGAAAGGTTGGGGATCTCTGCTTTAAATACTTCAGTGTTTCTCAACCTTAGCCTTTTTAAGATGTGTGAACTACAATTCCCAGAATTCCTCAGCCATTATTGCCCCTCCCTCCCCACCCAAAGGGGCAAATGAAATACTTAATTTTATATCTTTTGGTATAGTAGTATACCCTTTATTGTCATCGTGCATCATGTATACAACAAAATTGGTTTTAGCCTCACTGGTGCAATCCATGACCAAAAATACAAACAACATAAATAGTATAAAGAATAATCCCTATGCAAGTCATTAGGGAAAAAAAGAAAAGAAACAGAAAAACTAGTCATACATTTCCTTGTGTTCGTGGAAATTTAATCGAAACTATGCCTTTTTCAAACAGAGGGATGGAAAGTAAGTATTTTCAAAGAATGGGAACTCCCCTGCTTTTAAAGACAAAAACCTAGCAAGGGGGAGGCAGCTGTATTTAATGGGCTGGTCCCCACATTTTCTTTCAGAAGTTGAATTACCGTATTTTTCAGAGTATAAGACGCACCCCTTTCCCTCAAAAAAGAGGTTGAAAATCTGGGTGCATCTTATACACTGAATACAGCATTTTTTGCCTCCTGAAACCCCGCCCCCTTCACCAAAATGTCTGTGCATAGCCTTTAAGAGGATTCCAGAGTGCTCCTGGGGGCTGGGGAGGGCAGAAATGAGCGAAAAACGGGCCATTTCTGGGAGGTCTGCAGAGTGCAAAAACTTCTTTTTTTAACTTGCCTCTTCAAAATCTTGGTGTGTCATATACTCCTAAAAATACGGTATATCAAGACAGCCAACAATTTGAGAAATATTGTCCTAGGTCAAATGAAGAAAGCAATCCTGGCTAAATACTCTTCTCCCATCAGCAAAGCAAAATCTTGGAAGCATTGTGTTATTCAACCAAGAGATATTTTTAAAAAAATGGAGGCACTGATTCCTAATTCTGAATTAGAAGAAGAGGGATGGGCCTCTGAAGAAAGGAAATCAGTATGGTTTCAGACCTGTGTATGCATAGATCCTGTAGTTGGTCTCCACCACGATAAAGCCTTGGTTATGGGTGTCCACGGTGGTACCTGAGATGCCGGAGGAAAGATTAATAGCTAAGCGGGTGGGATAGTAACGCCTGGATTTTCTCTGCAAAGAAAGAAGGAAAGACATTGGCAACCAGTTTGTGGAAAGTTCAGAACTCTCTGACAATTCATCTTTCAGAAGGCTAACCTACCATTTTTGCTCACAAGATCCTTGAAGAAGTCCTTAATACCTCTAACATCTGACAATTTGTGTTTTTTAATACTCTGGTTCAGCTCCTCATATAATCCCCCTACTGTGTTGTACCTTTCTTTGAAACACCAAGCCAAATTCCCGGAGATGCTGAAGGAAGTTCAGAAGAGAATCACTCATTCCTTCCACAGAATAATCCTGAGAATAAAGAAATTGGAAAATAATTTATTGATAGACAAGTACATTGCACAAATATCTTGATTGGTCAGTAGATGAATAGGCAATCAAATCACATTGAGAGGCCATGAACAAATTCTTCTGCTGATTTACCTGTAAGAGTCATCAATGGAAGATGCACTTCATCAATGGATGAATGCTCTGGGCACATATCATTCATGCTTTGTTTCCTGAACAATTAAGCTATGGTTGTGACATCATAATTTACACTAAGCATTTAGCAAACGCACTATATCTTCTTTTTGGCCATCTGCTCTAATTTTCTAGGTTCTATGTGCCACTCAACATCAGAGACTATTATTTGGCTTAATAATTGAATAATGTGTGCAATCTAGATGTGAGACTTTAATTAGGGTTAGTTCAAAGACCACGGTTCCCCTAATCTTTAAGGTAAGCAACCTTAAACACTCAAAGAGCCACAAAGGTCCTAACCGGAAGCCCCCTGTTCAATTCTGGAGCCAGTTATTGTCTTGATACGTAGCCCAACTTCTCACCAACATATGTTGCTGATAGAGTTCCTTCTCACCTTGCCAAGCGTGGAGAAGCTGAGCTGAAAGAGGAAGGAAAGAATCTCCACCAAGTCCATGCCCCTGGTCTGTAGAATGATGCAAAAAGGGGAATTAGAAGCAGAAACAAGAAATGGGCAGAAAAACCAGAGCCGATATGGCAAGCAGTCATTTCATTGTTTCTCCTCACCTCTGCTGACTGGAGATACTGGAGCATGAAGTACCACAGCTGTGATGAAGTATCCAGCAACAGGAACTGGAAGCCAGAGGATGTGATGCAGGGAGGTTCCCCAGGCTCACTGCTAGGAAGAAGCAGAGTAACTCAAGAAAAAATCCAGAAAAGGAAAAACAATTCTTAGTTTTGCAAAGCTGTGCCCAATTTTCACATGATTTACACTGATGGTGGCTAGGGTTCCCTGATGCTACAGGAGACTGATATGCTGTCCATCATCCTGCCACTATCTGAGTGTTAATGCCTGACAAAATAATAAAGTTGGTAGGGACCTTGGAGGTCATTTAGTCCAACCCCCTGCTCAAGCAGGGGACTCTAGACCATTTCAGACAAATGGTTGTCCAATCTCTTCTTGAAAACCTGCAGTGTTGGAGCACCCACAATTTGGGGGGGGGGAGTGTTCACTGATCAGCTGTTTCACTGATTAATTGTTCTGTCAGGAAATTTCTCCTTATGTCTATATTGTGTCTCTCCTTGATTAGTTTCCATCCATTGCACTGATGGTGTGTGTGTACTAATTGCTTTCCCTCCCTTCTTTCCCTTGTGCCTGTCCCCCAATCGTTTGTTTCACCATCCCTTGTTCTCAGGGATATGAGTTATTGCAATGTGACACACAAATAGCCTCATCTTACATAAGCCTATGATTATGTGCAAATGTAACTTGGACAATGAATTTATGACACAGTATGTTCTCCAGAGGTGGGTTGCTCCTGGTTTTACTACCGGTTCGCTTTGCATGCGCAGAACATGTTATAGTGAACTGCGCATGCACGTCCACTACTAAACAACATGCCGGCAATGGCGACTGAGTAACCAGTTTGGGTGTGTGGCCAGTCTGGGTCGCTGCCGGTTCTGCAATACAGGCCAAAATACCACTACTGGTTCGGCTGAACCAAGCCGAACTGGGAGCAACCCACCTCTGATGTTCTCCAAACTCAAATTATATGTACTTAATATTTATGTATACTTAATTTCTGTGGTACTGCAACTTTCTACAATGGAAACAAAAGGATGATTGGAAACCTGGTTGGGCAAGAAATAAATATGCCAGTTTTTAAATCTGACATTTAAAAATTAAAAACCTAAATCTTACAAGGATTCTTGCTCTCTGTATGCAAAACACCAGTCTCCACACTTTACCTAGACCAGGAGTCTCCAAATTCATGGCTGGGAATTCATGGCTGGCTAGGGAATTCCAGGAGTTGAAGTCCACAAGTCTTAAAGTTGCCAAGTTTGGAGACCCTTGATCTAGACAAGCCTGACCAGGGTTTCAAAAATGATGCCTGTCCCATAGTTGCTCAAGACACACACACACACCTCCCCCGGAAGGTCCTAACCCACAGTTTGAGAACGTCTGCAGTACATCATGATCAGAGGGTAAAAATGTTGCCTGAATGCTGGCCCTATCTTTCTGCACAGCCATTCTTTTTTTCCTGATGTCAAATCTGACAATTCTCTACTGTTCTTAAAACAGACACTGGGCTGTATTATGGCTGGAGGAGATACTTTGGGAAGGGGGTGACCTTAATCAGTGGTTACCAACCTTTCAGACCTCAAGGACCGCTAAATTCATAATTTTAAATCCCACAGACTACTAATATGATCTGCTTAATGATCAGCTGGGTGGGGGTGGCTAGGTGGTCATGTGACTGGATGGGCAGGACCAACTTGATGTCACTCACATCGAGGGTGCCTTGCCTGCTTCTACTCGCCCCTCCCCTTCCTTCCTGCATGCCCGGGCTCCTTAGTCCCCCACCAGGAAGCAGTTGTTGGAAATAAGCAGCTACCATGAGAAAGAGTTGGCAAAACAGCTGGCTCAGTTCAAATTGAATCTGAAGGAGAAGGAGGCTCAGCAGAAGCACCTCACTGAGAATGATGAGAATAGGCTTTCCAAGCAGAGGGAAGACCTGAGGGAGTGCAAGGCCAGGTTGGCACTTGGAGGCTCAGTGGGTTGAGATGGTCAACCAGTTCCAGGCCATGATGCAGTCCCACTGGAACAAGGCTTTCTGCTCTTCACAACCAGCAGGGCTTCCCTCCAGTCTTCACCCAAAGACTTGCACCAGGAGGCTGAAGCAGACCCCAAGTCAGAATTTCTGCCCCCCTCCGACCCACACAAAAAGACCCTGAAGGGGGAAACTCTCTGTAGCAACACAAGTGTTCACTGCATGAATCTGACACGTATCTGTAGTTTGAGGACCCCTGATTTTGTGCCATATAAGAAATGCAAATAATTTTTCTGCAGACCATCAAGATTTTCTCGGGGACCACCAGTTGGTGACCGCTAGACTAAATGCTTGTCTCTCCCCGAGACACTTACCTCTTCATCAGGCCAGCTTCAGTCAGCAGTTGAGCCAGGTCCTGACTCACTGCTGCACTAGGAGAGCCTACCATGAAATGCAGGATGACCTAAATGGAACAATGTGGAGAAAAAGAAGAAAATTGTGATCTCTGTGGAATCTGGTGTTTGGTACACTCAATTCATTGTGTACTGCACACCCTATGCAAAGGCACCCAGTCACTGGAGACTCTACAAATGGTTGCAATTCCACTCACGATTCATCATGATGTCTATTGCTTTGATGGGCAGAATTCTAGGATACACCCCATTGAGGGATCCTGGCTTGTAATGCCAACTACTCTCAGTTGAAACTATGAAGCAATAGACAACTGCAAATGCTACTAAAAGACAGTAAGATCACATTAGATAAAGGGAGAGTTAGTAAGGAATTGGGATACATGGATGTCCATCCTAGGCCTGGTGAAAGGAAACGCAATAGTATTCCACCATGAATGAATTCAAACAGGAAGATTCAGGAGCTTAATCCTCCATAGAAGGAAACACACCATTTAAAATACTCTGATTCCAAGAAAATGCTAAGCACAATGGTGCTGGAGAAGACTCCTGCGAGTCCCTTGGATTGCAAGGTGATCAAACCAGTCAGTCCTGGAGGAGATCAACCTTGACTGCTTTTTAGAAGGCCAGATCCTGAAGATGAAACTCAAGTACTTTGGCCACCTAATGAGAAGGAAGGATTCACTGGAGAAGAGCCTAATGCTGGGAACGATTGAGGGTAAAAGGGGAGGACAGAGAATGAGGTGGCTGGATGGAGTCACTGAAGCAGTCAGTGTGAGATTAAATGCACTCCAGGGGATGGTAGAGGACAGGAAGGCCTAGAGGAAAGTTGTCCATGGGGTCGCCATGGGTCGGACACAACTTTGCAACTAACCACAAGAAGCACGTTAACCAAACCATATCAAAAGATCTTATTTTTGCATGATTAACCTGGTGTTTTCTCAGAAGGAAGGCTTTTGAACTAAATCCAAACAAGAAAGGAGAGAGAGCAGCAATCTTGGTGACTTCACTGGCAAGAGGTGGGAGAACACTGCAACAAAATCAGTCTTTTGAAGACTAATACAGTTAGTCCTCGACTTATCATCACAATTGGGACCAGAATCCCTGTTGCTAAGCAAGGTGGTTGTTAATTGCGTCACACCCTATTTTTGGGCTATAGTTAAGCGAATCACCACAGCTAAGTAAATCATACAGTCATTAAGTTAATCCGACTTTCCCCCCATTGAGTTTGCATGCTGGGGAGATTGCAAATGGCAAGCCTATGCTCGTGGGATGCTGCAACCATCCGAAATATATGCCAGCTGCATGCATGTAATTTTGATCATATGACTGTTGGGATACTGCAAGAGTTATAAGTGTGAGAGCTGGTCATGTCACTTTTTTCAACGCCACTGTAAACTTCAATCCTAAACAATCCTAAACAAAATGTTGTAAGTCAAGGACTACCTGTAAATACACCCATAGCAAATCAGGCTACTTAGACAAGGCAAAATGCTCACCTCCCACCTTTCTTCTGCATACTTGTCCAAAGATGGGACATCTCGGGCATGCTTATCTGGGCCCAGTTGGCTGGTATCATCGGACCAGGCCTTACCTCTGTGGACACAGAATTGAACAGTAAGAAACTCCATTACTATTTATGGGCTGTAACTTGGGCGCTACTAATGTCCTATTCAAGAGTAAGGATTCTTAAACCAGGTAATAGATCTTCTGTAGGTATTAAATGCAAAAGCAATTCCTACAAAGGAATTATTGAGCCTGTCATTTCTATCTCTATACCTTTGGGACAACCATGACATGGATGATTGAGAATCTCCATAGACATTTGACCTATTAATAGTGAGACTACTTCAGTGATCTTCCCCACCCCCCTCTTCCCACTTATGGTTATAACCATGTTGCTTGTATCTTTAACATTGTTTTTTTTGTTTCCTAGTAAAATTTGATTGCTTATTAGTAACCTGCTGTGGCCCAGCAGGAGCCGCTGGAGCTGCCGCTGGACTCCGATAGCGAGGACCCCTATGAGTCGGCTATGGAAGATGTGGAGGACCCTGCGCAGGGTGCAGATTCAGAGCAGGGACCAGAGAGGCTGGTTGGCCACTAGGAGGAGCCTGAGGCATGGAGCAGTGGGGAAGATCAAAGGGAGTTTGTCCCTGACGCCAGGCAACGTAGTGCGGAGAAACAGAGACAGCAGTTACGGAGACAGACTCATAAGAGATAATCAAGCCCAGGTGGTTGTGGTTTGGCCTCTCCCAAGGGAATATATAAAAAGGAGGAGTCCTTTTGCAGGATATAACTGTTTGTAACAATCTGGAGAAGCTCTTGTCTGCATTGTCTGTTGGAGTCTGGGTTGCTGCCAACTTCTTGCCTGTGAGTCGTGTTTGGGCTTTCAGCCAACAGGATTCTAATTGCTGTAAATAGAGTGGCAAACTACTAAGCCTGTGTCGGCGTTAATCACCGGACGGAGGGAGGTCAGAACAGTAACCTATGGCTATCACTAAGTGTTGTATCTTATAATTATTGATGAATGTATTCTATTTTATTTTTCTTTATGTACGCTGAGAGCATATGCACCAAAGACAAATTCCTTGTGTGTCCAATCACACTTGGCCGATAAAGAATTCAATTCTATCCTATTCAACTGACTGCTAACTGCAATTTGGCAGTTCAAATCTCACTGGCTCAAGGTTAACTCAGTCTTCCATCCTTCCGAGGTGGGTAAAATAAGGACCAGATTTTTGGGGGCAATAGGCTAACTCTGTAAACTGCTTAGAAAGGGCTGTAAAGCATTGTGAAGTGGTATATAAATCCAAGTGCTATTGGTCTTGCTATTGCTAGTTTGCTCTCTTATCTGTGAAGTGGCAGGATCCCCAAAACACCCCTTTCAGAGAACTGAAATTACCCTCATCTTCAGCCAGTGCAGTCATTTCTATGAACTTCTGCCTTCACTCTCCAACCTTAAGAATCTGGACTCACCCTCCCAAGAGAGCAATGCGCAGGTTTTCCTTGAAGATGGGGTTCAAGACGATGCCTTCGAGCCCACCTGGAAGTAGCTGTGTGTGCCAAAGTCGCAGTCCCAGCAGGATATCCGAGCTCTCCTCTTGTTCCCTGAAACACCATAGCCCATCATGAATTCAGGAAGTGTAGTTCCCTGATGAAGGTACTTAAGTTTAAGACAACTAAGAATAATTAATCAAGGAATTACCAAGAAGAAAACAACACTTCCACCGACACAAAGCAAGCCACTGCATATAAACAGAGAGAAAATCCCATTCTTTTCTAGCACTGATGGTATTACCTAGTTGGGTAATGAAACGTCTGCAAGAAAACAAACAAGTTCAGAGAGCATCAAGGACTCCACACGTTAACCCTCACCTGTCCTTTTATATTATTATGCTGCTACTGTTGTGGCTTTTGAGGTTTTTTCTTATTTTAGTCCAAATATGTAAAATGTCTCAAGTTGTCATTGTAATTGAGGCTGTGGACAAATTTATTAAATACATGAAAATGAATACGAGCTTTATTTATACCAGCCGGCCACATTTCTGCTAATGGAATATCTCAATGCAACATAGCAATAGCAATAGCAGTTAGACTTATATACCGCTTCATAGGACTTTCAGCCCTCTCTAAGCGGTTTACAGAGTCAGCATATCGCCCCCACAGTCTGGGTCCTCATTTCACCCACCTCGAAAGGATGGAAGGCTGAGTCAACCTTGAGCCAGTGAGATTTGAACCGCTGAAGTGGCCTGCAATACTGCACCCTAACCACTGCACCACCTTGGCTCTTTCAATCTTACAATATTTACACTTTCAATCTTACAATATTTATTTGAACAGTAATCGCATTGGAGTTTTTGTTTTTTTTCAAATCTTTGTTAGACAATCAAGGCTTGAGTTATAAACTTACTTGACATATTCCTTCTTCACCCACAGGGCCACAGCTGCCTGACGAAGAGGCTGTTCCAGAAAAAGCATCCGCATGACATAATTTTTGGCTAACCCGGGCAGTTCCCTGGGAAGAGAAGAATGTAAGATCAGCATGACGCACAAGGTACCTTTGTTTTTTTCATAGCCATGGAATGTTTGCCAAAGTCTTTGTCAGCTGCCACCTTAATGTTTGCCTGCGCTTCGACCACAGTGACATACGGCTAGGAAACATGGGGAGGGGGAAAGCAAGGGGAGGGGGGGAGGGAAACGAAAGTGAATGCTGTATTACTTCCAGACTCTGCTTCAAGGTCACATAACATACCAGCTGCATATCGTCCTGAACTTGAACTGGCCATTACAAAAATATCTTTCCTGAATCTGACTGCTTGTGTGTGTGTGTGTGTGTGTGTGTGTGAGTGCGCGCGCGTGTGTGCGCACGCGCGCGCTCAATCCTCATATCTACTACTTTAATGCACTTCTAAGAAAACTGTCCTTTTCTTAACAAATGGAGCCAAGGGTCATTTCTATTTAGAGCAGAGAGGTCAGACCCAATTTCATTGAGGGCCACATCAGAGTTGTGTTTGATCTTGGGGGGGGGTGTCGGATGGTGGTGTTGGCTGGTTGTGGCCAATAGCACTTAGGCTTATATACTGCTGCATAGTGTTTTTACAGCCCTCTCTAAGCGGTTTTTACAGACTCAGCCTATGGCCCCCAACAATCTGGGTCCTCGTTTTACCCACCTCGGAAGGATGGAAGGCTGATTCAATCTTGAGCTGGTGAGATTTGAACTGCCAAACTGCAGCTAGCAGTCAGCTGAAGTAGCCTGCAATACTGCACTCCAACCACTGCACTAACTCGGCTCAACATCATTGTGACAGCATCCTGCAGCCCTCTGCCATAAAAAATGGAGAAAGCGGCCTCCCTGGGCCTCCCTTTTCACCGGCAGAGGGCTGCAGGAGGCTGTCGCAGTTAAAAACAGATGCCTTGCGCGGCCTCCTGGAGCTCTGTTTTTGCTGGCAGATGCACCGCAGGCCGCTCCTCGGTGTTTCCAGGGAGGCCCTACGGGCCAGATCTAAGCACCCTGTGGGCCAGATCAGGCCCCCAGGCCTTGAATTTGACACCACTTTATAGGTTTCTAAGGCGGCAGTTCTGACAATCTATTCTGCAAAAACAGTGGGTCCAGCAATCTGGTACCAGGAGCAAGTGATCTTTCTTCTCTCTATATAAAAATGTCTGTCTGTCTGTCTCTCTCTCTCTGTGCGTGTGTGTTTTCCAGCATAACTCTGGAACGTCTCAAGCAATTTCAACCAAACTTGAACAAATGACTTACTCCCTGGAAACAAATACTGTGGGGATAAGAAACCCCTAAAACCCCTTGGGGTGTGTGTTCTGTTAAGATACAGCTGGTTGTGCCTTAAAATGGCTTCTACTGTACAGTGCAGTGGAGTTGCCATGGTAACGGCTTCACAGTACTCCACAAGGGAAAATCCAACATTAGAAATTATATTTGGTCCAGACATTTTTCCCCTATAAATAAATACCCGGGCAATGCCTGGTTATCAGCTAGTTATCTATAAAATACGGCTTTGAATACATGAGGTTAAAACCTATTTGCATTTTTATCCCCAGCTGATACAAGGCCTAAATTCTAATATTTGAGGACAGGCGAGATTCTCACTTACCGAAGGACAGCAAGGCAAGTGGCAGGATGATTATACAGCCGATCCAAAATCCCGGGGCTGAGACCCCGTAGGTATTCATGAAGGTTCTTGCATTTCAGCTGAACCCTCTGGAGTTTCATCCCTGACTCCGTCATGACAGCTACCCTTCATCACCTGGACATTTTTCTGCAAAGGCTGTGATAGTTGAAAGACAAAACATCTGGTGAATTCAGTAAAACAACATGCTCACTGTGGACGGAACTAGCACTGGGATAAGTACAAAACCACATTTTTTTTTTAGGAAAGTCTATGAATTAAATCACACAGGCAGAAATCTGTGGCATAATATTTAGAATCACCTGGTAGTCCTCAGCTTACAACCATTGTTTAGTGACCAAAGTTACAATGGTATGGGAAAAAGTGACTTGTGACCAGTCCTCACAGTGATGACCATTGCAGCGTCTCCATGGTCCCTTGATCAAAATTTGGGTGCTTTGCAACCAGCATATATTTACAATGGTATCCTGGGGTCATGCGGTCGTCATTTGCAAACCATTGTCAGCCAGCTTCTGATGAGCAAAGTCAATGAAGGAAACCAGATTTGCTTAACGACTGCATGATTCATTTAACAACTGCAGTGATTCACTTAACAGCCGGAGCAAAACAGCCATAAAATTGGACAGGACTCACTTAACTATCACCTTTCATAGCAATGGAAATTCTGATTCCAATTTTGGTCGTAAATTTGCCTGTACAGCAAATCTGACACAGTGGTAATCAGGAGGAATCCATTTGCAATATCTTCACAGGTAGGCTTTTTTTAGCCGACCTCGTTTGCCTGAAAACAAGACTTTCCCTCGATAATAAGCCCAGTCGGGATTTTGAGCGCATGCGCTAAAATAAGACCTCCCCCGAAAATAAGACCTCCCTGAAAATATTGCAACACAGCAGCAGCCATGAGGTGACCACACTCGCTGCCTCCTGCACCTCAAAAACAATAAGACCTCCCCAAAAATAAGGCCATGTACTTATTTGGAAGGGGGGGTTCAAAAGAAAACAAGACCCTGTCTTATTTTCGGGGAAACACGGTAATTCCCCCATAAGGAAAATGCCCCAACAAACAGCAAATGTGTTGCTGCCTGAGTATTTTCTTTGTGGTCTTGCTTTTGGTAGATGAAATCTTCCATAGACAAGGAGAGATTTTTAATTTTAAAACAGGCAGTCTAGAAAACACAAGCTGTAATTTGTAGGCAAAAGATCCCTGCCAACTTCTGGGTCTTAGGTTTTCTTCCTCTTAAGAAGAGAACTAGAACTTAAAATCTGTTCGCAGATTTTCCTATTGTAAATGCTGAGACTTTACATGCCATCAATTCATCCATGACTTACCAGTTCAGTAGCTTGGAGACTGTTTAGTTCAATGTTTTTCTAACTCATCAATATGTGTGGACATCAACAGTTTTGGGGGAATTCTGGGAATATAAACCTTCACATCTTAAAGTTGTTGAGTTTGGAAAAACACTGATCTAATGCGGTTTAAAAATTTAATGCCAGAATAGCCCCATGCTTTGAAAAGGTATTAAGACCTGACTCTTGGCATCTTTTCAAGACTTGACAGGTTAATTTTTATTATTTATTATAACAAAAACAATATTTCATCTTTAAAAAGAAAATTAAAAAAACTAAAATACAAACTAAAGGGGAAAAAAAGGAAAAAAATCATCTCTAATATATTTATCAATAGCCACTGGATTACTAATAAATTTGCTATTATAATCTGAATAATATATTATTGTAAGATCACAGAATCTCTGCCATAGAAACACATATTGTTGCATCCTTCAATTAGTACAAAATATTGCCTTTTCCAAAACAGACAGATCACAACTTTTTCTTCACCTTTTAAATAATACCACTTTTCTCATTTCTTAATACAATTCTTTTTGCACCACGCCCCACTCTAAGCATGTAGTCCTCAACTGACTAGTTCATTTAGTGACCGTTAGAAGTGACAACGACACTGAAAAAAAAGGCTTACAACCATTGTAGCGTCCCCATGGTCACATGATCAAAATTCAACTGATTCATATTTATGACGGTCACATTGTCCCGGGCTCATGTCAGCCTTTTTTGCAATCTTCTGACAAGCAAGGTCAATGGAGACATAGATTCAATTAACAACTGTGTCACTCACTTCACTGCAGTGATTTACTTAACAACTGCGGCAAGAAGGGTTGTAAAATGGGGAAATATTCACTTCATAACTGTCTCACTTAGCAATAACTATGGGCTTAACTGAAGTGGTAATCTGAGGACGACTTGTACAGCCACAATGAGGAAATGAATGGGTTCCTTAATTCGTTCCTAATTAAGTGATGACAGACACATGTTTAGATGAAGACTAGACAAAGAACCAGAGATTATACAATAGGCAAAAAAGAAGCGATACTTCCGGCGGGGAGGAAAAATCTGTATATGAATTGTTGCTAATTGTGCCTACTTAGTGCATTTTGGAATCATATATTTTTATACTTTTCAATCGGATTGCTGCGTCGGGTATATATATATACACACCGGTCAGAACTTCTTACGACTGGAGCGGTTTATCAAACATAAATACGTTTATGATCTTCCTATACTTTCTCACGCTGGCATAGCAAAACGCTGCGCTCCCTTCGCCAGGGTCTCCTTCTGCAAAGACCCCGGGATGATGCCCAGGGCTGGGAGAAGCTCCTCCGGGGCTTTATTTTCAGATGGGGCGGCGTTGCCAACCCGCCCCACCCCCGGATCGCAAGGCTCCTCCGGTTTCACCAAAATCGGCTGCTGCGGGGGCGCTTGCATGTTCGGGACCCAAAGGACTCACCTTCACCAGGAGCGCATCGGGGACGGGGACAAGGATCCGCGGCAGCGCCTCCACACCAGCCGGCCCTCCCGGCGAGCAGGAAGCGATCGGCGCACTCCACCTCTCGGCGTCGGCTCCTTTTCCTGTGTGAGTTGCATGTCGGGAGCGCGGAAAAAAAAAAAGGCCCGGGTTGCAAGGGGTAAGCTCGGTTTTGAATGTGTCCCCGGATCGTGGTTTTGGGGCGGTCTAGATTAGTGTGGGAGGGGGATGACGTGGGTGGGGGGGAGAGGAAGGAAGGCGTGTATTGTATTCACAGTTGTAGAGAGGAACGGGGCGTTCAAAACTAGTGTAAAACTGGATTCTGGGAAGCACAAGAATGCAGTGTAGGGGGTGAGGTGGGGATGTGTGAGCCTCTTAATAACTGGGTTTTCTAGATGTTGTGCTCCGACGCTACCATCCCTGGCTCTGCTGGCTAAGGCGTATGGGATTTGGAGTCCTGCCCATCTTTCTATTCCTAATCCAATCTCTCCTCCTAATCCTGTCTATGGGATTTTAATTCCTTTGTCGTATCATTTTTATTCCTTTTCTGCTTTCTGCGTTGCTTATCCAAAAGGGAATAGCAGTGCCTGTTTGTGTGTGGGTATTGTGTGCATATTTATAAATATGTATATCTAATATTTAATTAATATTAATATTTAAATATTAATATTTAATATTTACTAAGGTCATATGTAATGATCTAAGTGCCAGAGCCCACTGTAATAACATTGCCAAAAAGGCATTAAGCGTTGTTAATTTAAACCTTGTGTAGCTTCTCTGGTCATATTATACTGCTAACCAGAGCATACAAAACATTTGCTACACCAATTCTCGAATACAGCTCATCTGTCTGGAACCTGCACTGCATATCGGACATTAATACGATTGAGTGAGTCCAGAAGTACTTCACGAGAAGAATCCTCTGCTTGCAACTGAATACCTGATGCCACCAGACTTGAAATTTTGGGCTTAGACAACTTAGAACTACGCCAACTTTGGTCTGACTTAAGCATAGTGCATAAAATTA
The DNA here is from genome assembly GCF_051295495.1 of Thamnophis sirtalis. NCBI lineage: Eukaryota > Metazoa > Chordata > Lepidosauria > Squamata > Natricidae > Thamnophis > Thamnophis sirtalis. The sequence continues at coordinate 32,665,520 of NW_028261383.1, forward strand.
TCCGCTAAAATGTCCTACCTGTCAATGACTACTTCAGCTTCAACCACCACAATGCGAGCACACAATAGATACAAACTTAAGGTAAACTGCTCCAAACTCGACTGCAGAAAATACAACTTCAGCAACAGAGTGGTCAATGCCTGGAATGCGTTACCTGACTCTGTGATTTCTTCCCCAAATCCCCAAAACTTTAACCTTAGACTGTCTACTATCGACTTCACCCCATTCCTAAGAGGTCTGTAAGGGGCAATGAATACCCTCCCTCTCCTAATGTTTCTTTTAGCAATAGCAGTTAAACTTATATACCGCTTCATAGGGCTTTCAGCCCTCTCTAAGCGGTTTACAGAGTCAGCATATTGCCCCCAACAATCCGGGTCCTCATTTTACCCACCTCGGAAGGATGGAAGGCTGAGTCAACCTTGAGCCGGTGAGATTTGAACAGCCGAACTACAGAACTGCAGTCAGCTGAAGTAGCCTGCAGTGCTGCACTCTAACCACTGCGCCACCTCAGCTCTATGTTTCTTTTTATTCTTATTCATTTCATGTATCCAAAATTATGTTTGTACATACTGTATTTTTCAGAGTATAAGACGCACTAGAGAATAAGATGCACCAAGATTTTGAAGAGGCAAATTAAAAAACAAAATTTTTGCACTCTGCAGACCTCCCCAAAACAGCCCGTTTTTCACGAAAACGGACCCGTTTTGTTTTGTTTTTTCCAAAAAAAGGGCATGAATAGCCTTTAGGAGCTTATAGAGTGCTCATGGGGGCTGGGGGAGGGGACAAAACCGAGCAAAAAAAAAGGCCCATTTTTCGCTCATTTCTGCTGTCTTTAGCCCCAGGAGCAGTCTGCAAGCCTCTTAAAGGCTATGCAAGGCCATTTTGGTGAAGGGGGCAAGGTTTTGGGAGGCAACAAAATGCTGTATTCAGTGTATAAGATGCACCCAGATTCTCAGCCTCTTTTTTGAGGGAAAAAGGTGCATCTTATACTCCGAAAAATACGGTATATATATTGTCTGATACATTCTTGATGAAAATAAATAAATATATGAACTTGAAATGATTGTCTTAGGATAGTGTGGTCCGAGAACCCCTGGACAACCCCTCAGCGATCTGGAAAATCAAAACGATTTGGCAGCCTATGCTGAAAAATAGTACAATATTAAAGTCTCATCAAATAATCCTGAGATGTAGTAGTGGCAGCAAATATGTCAGTTTTAAATTTTAATCTGGTCGATATCAATTAACTAATTGATATGGATATCAATTAATATCAATTACAAACAAAAGTTTATTTTGAAGTCCTCAAAGTAAAATAATTTTTAAAAGTGGAAAGGGATCCCGACAGAATAAAGTTTAAGAAACACTGTTTTAGGGTAAGAAAGTAATGCATGATAATTCCATATAATTATAGTTACGCCCTCAGATCATGCAGCTGTTTACTGGGGCTATCTGTTATAGATCAATAGATTTTGAAGGGAAAAAATAAATCTCTCTCTCCCTATCCTTTTCTTTCCTCCCTCTTTCTCCCACACAACTAAATCTTATTATTGCAAAGGTGCTTTTTCAAGAGGCAACTGGACTTTCTTGTTTTTCTCTGAAGATGTTTTGCTTCTCATCCAAGAAGCTTCTTCAGCTCTGACTGGATTGAGGGGAATGAAAGGATTTATACCCCTTGCAGACAGCTGGTTATTTGCATTCTTTTTAGGGAGTCTTCAAGGACACCCAAATGACAAGTGGAACATTTAGTAGAAAGAGGTGATACAGGATGTATTTTTGATTGATGTACAGAGCCATGGAGATGGTCAAGGCCTGGGGGCCGGATCTGGCCTGCGGGGTGCTTAGATCTGGCTCACGGGGCTGCCCTGGAAACAGCAAAGGACCAGCCCGTGGTGCCTCTGCCAGGGAAAATGGGCTCAGGAGCCCAAATGGAGTTGGCAGAGTGATGGGGCCACCACAGACGGCCCCAACACTAGTGACGTTGAGATGGCCATACCCACCCTGGCCACGCCCATCTGGTCCCCCAAGGTCAAACACAACCCTGATGCTGCCCTCAATGAAATCAAGTTTGACACCTCTGGTCTTCAGGGAGCCATTTAAAAGTGATTGCAAAATGAAAAAGACAGAAGTCTGCCTTAAGTCCTGGGAAAGGAAAACAATTATTAGTCTGGTTCCCCCTTAACTCTAGGAGTGTAAGAGGATGGGAAGAGAAAATATCAGTAGACTAGCAAGATTTTATTCCTAAGTCTTAACTCAACAAAGCTTAGGGTTTTTTTAAACTTGTAGGGTCTGTTTCCTGATCTGGACCAGTGGCCCCCAACCTTTTGCGTAACCTTAATTTAGATTATTTCTTTGGTATTTATTTCTATAGGCTCCATCAGCATTATAAGGGATGGAAAAGTGACTATTGGAAGCATGTGTGTTTGGAACCAAAGGGAGAAAGGCGGCGTGCTTTTTTCTACACATGTGCAAGAGGACTGAGCACACCTATATTCAAACATGCCTTCAGCCCATCTTAATTCTGCCTCCCATCGGAATATGTCCGTTGTTTGCCGTCTGCTTCTCTGGGCAGAGAAGAGGAGTTGGGATGGATTTGGTGGATGGAGGAGGAGTTATTCCCAAGGAAGTAAGCCCGACCTTAATAAGCAAGTGGGGAAAATGGACCATCTGAAAAATAAGGAACAAAGACAAAGGCGGTTGTGGAAGAAGATGGAGGCTATTGAAGCTCAGGTGGCTGCTGGGCCCAAGGTAAGACTGCTTAATGGGAACTGATGTTTGGTTATTAATTTGGTCAGAAATAATGGCTTGATTTTTTTTAAAAAAAAACATCAATATCTCCCTTTCAAGGCTAGGAAGAGTTTACTAAGACTGTATTACTATTATTCTTCTCATCCTTCCTGGTACCTATCTCTTCCCACTTATGACTATAGGTTGCTTGTATGTTTACAATTTATATTGTTTTATTTGTTTCCTAGTATGATTTTAGCTTATTAGTAACCTATGTCTATTATTAAGTGCTTTATCTTATGATTCTTGATGAATGTATTCTATTTTACTTTTCTTTATGTACACTGAGAGCATATGCACCAAAGACAAATTCCTTCTGTGTCCAATCACACTTGGCCAATAAAGAATTCTAGTCTAGTCTAGTTTAGTCTAGTCTAGTCTTTATTGTTTATAGAATTTCCCATGATTTTATCACATTGATGGTAGAGTTGTGGCATTCTGGTTACTGGCTGCAACAAATATTGTTTGTCAGCTGTTTTTCACATCCCTCTGAACTAGACCTACATACAATCCCTGGTAAATACAAAGATGTAGAGAGAACAATAAACAGCAATACATTCCCCCCCAGTAACTTTACAATGTGGGGAATGGAAGGATTCTACCATCCAGTCAGAGCTGCAAAAGCTTCTTGGATAAGAAGCGAAATATCTTCAAAGAAAAAGCAGAAAATCCAGTTGCCTCTTGAAAAAGCACCTGTGGGACAGCCATGACTGCATGACTGAGAATTTCCATAGATATATGTTGTGGCCCAGCAGGAGCCGTTGGAGCTGCCTATGGACTCCGATAGTGAGGACCTCTATGAGTCTGCTATGGAAGATGTGGAGGACCCTGGGCAGGGTGCAGACTCAGAGCAGGGACCAGAGAGGCTGGTTGGCCACCAGGAGGTGCCTGAGGCATGGAGCAGTGGGGAAGATCAAAGGGAGTTTGTCCCTGACACCAGGCAACGGAGGGCGGAGAAAGGAGGCAGCACTTACAAAGACAGACTCATAAGAGATATTCAAGCCCAAGTGGTTGTGGCTTGGCCCCTCCCAAGAGAGTATATAAGAAGAGACTTTGGGAGGAGTCCTTTTGCAGGACACAACTGTTTGTAGTAATCTGGAGAATTCCTTGTCTGGTCTGCCTTGCGTTCCCATGTCTGTTGGAGTCTGGGTTGCTGCCAACTTCTTGCCAATGAGTCGTGTCTGGGCTTTCAGCCAAAAGGATTATAATTGCTGTGAATAAAGAGTGGCAAACAGCTAAGCCTGTGTCTGTGTTCATTACTGGATGGAGGGGGGCCAGAACAGATATATACATCTCAACTTGCTGTCTCTTGCTTCTCTGGGATGCAGCACCCTCTCTCCTGGGTGCCTAGAACCTACCGCCTTCTACCACTGATCTCCAATATCTCCTATGGTCCAGCTTGTCAATTGATTGATGCCATCGTGATTTGAATCCATTATAGGCTGATAAATTTGCATGGGATTGATGGTTACATTATATTTAGGATTTTAGAACTGACACAATGACATTATTTTATTTTAGTGTTTCATTATTTACCATGGGTGGCTTAACACTTCATGGTTAATGGCCATGTGTCCTACAGGATTTGGCATTATACAAGCCAAATAAATTATAAATACAGGTAGTCCTCAACTTACAACAGTTTGTTTAGTGACCATTTGAAGTTACAGCATAACTGAAAAAAACGAAACAATGATTTTTCACACTTATGACCGTTGCAGCATTCTTATGGTCATGTGATCAAAATTCAGACACTTGGCAAGCGACTCATATTTACGACAACTGGAGTGTTGGGAAATGGGCGTGTGATATGATCGCCTTTTGCAACCTTCTGACAAGCAAAGTCAGCGGGGAAGCCAGATTCACTTTACAACCATGTTACTAATTTAACAACTGCAGTGATTCACTTAACAACTGACTCTCAAAATTTTGGACTCAATCATGGTTCTAAGTCGAACATTACCTGTAAATAAACAAGAAAAGGACCGCTTCCTCTTTTAAAAACTTTTTCACACTCCCTCCTTTCTTTTTCCCCTCCTTTTTGAAGGAACCTTCAAATCAAGACAAGACCCTTTCCTCAAAAAACATTGCGGAATATGACATCCCAACTATAGCTGGACAGAAAAAAGGTAGGATGGGAATAGCCTGGTTCAAATGGGCTTCCAGGATTTCCCTTTTCTTTTTAATGTTGTCAAAAAGAAATTTAGCTTATATTTCTTTGTGGAAGAGGTGGCTAATATGAAATTCTGGCTTTCCATAATCTGGCTAGTAAAAGAAAAGGACTAGATATGGCCTGCCAGCAAAGCTGGCAGCAGAGTCGGACAGTGAGGAGGTTGGGAAGGAACATGGGCCAGTCCTGGAGCTTGGGGAAGGCTCTGATGAGGGCTCTGTGTTGGAGGCAGAGGTAGGGCCAAGGCCGTCTGGCAGTTCTCAGCTGCCTTCGGAGCTAGACAGCAGTGAGGCAGAAGAACAGCTGGAGGCTGTTCCCAGTGTGCGCATGCACAGAGCTGCCAGAAGAAAAGAACAGCTAAGAAATCGGGGTCGACTTGGGAGTAAAGCCACAGGTGGATGGTGATTGACCCCTCCCACAGGAAATAAAAGAGGAGCGAAAGGGGAGTGGGCTTTTGCAGGAATCAATACATTCGTTTGGTCGTTAGATTCGTTTCAGGAGTGTGAAGATCTGTCCGTGAATCTCAGAGACTCTGTGCCAAGTCTTTCTTTGCACAGCACTGCATTTGGAAAGTATTTGCATGGCAGATTTCCAAGCTAGATAAGGTCTAACTTCGCCTTTGAAAGACTGTTTACCAGGCCCTTGAGAGGAATTCACATCCGTTTAATAAAAGGGGTTTTATTGGGACCAGGAATCTGCTTCATGCTTTTTGGGGAAGCCTAGGTAGAAAGCTAGACAAGAAAGGAATGGAGCCGTAATATAGCCAGAATTAGATCTAATGTTGAGATCCGTACCACTTTTACTGCGCCCATACATTTGTATTAAATTCCCTTTCGTATGTTTATCTGTTGGAAAGATTATTAGGCAATTGATTAGAAAAATATCACTCTTCCTGCTTCTATTTTATCCAGACTACTTTGGGAAAGCAGTTTATTTGATACCCCCCATTCTAAACTCATAGTGGTGTACAAAAAACAAAGATGAGACCAATGTGTCCTTTTTAATGTGCCAAGAATTCTTTGTCCCATATAACAAGTATGAACAGGCCAATTACTGGATGTATCATTAATTTTTTCCCCAGAAAAATGTTTATTTCAAAGAGTGTGTCAAATGAGTAAGGGAATTTTTAGAAGAAACTGCCAGTCAACCTTAAAACCTGGCTCTGTTCCCATATCTGGAATTAATTTCTTCATTAATATATCTGTGGGGTCCTGGTTGTATGGTTTATCATTTTGGTTGTTTTAGTCCAGGCTGCCTATTTCTCTGAATTTTATTTGATTTCTAAACTTCCTATTTTATCTAGAATCCAGTAGAGTGGGCAACTACAGCAAATTTAATAATTTGATTTACTTAAATTTGAACATCTAATACACGGGTGTCAAACTCAAGGCCCTGGGGCCAGATCTGGCCTGTGGGGTGCTTAGATCTGGCCAGCAGGGCCACCCTGGAAGTGAAGGACTGGCCCACAGTGCCTCTGCCAGTGAAAACAGAGCTCGTGAGGGTTGTACGCAGATCCTCCTGAGCTCTGTTTTCGCTGGCAGAGGGTTGCAGGAGGCCGTCGCAGCCGAAAATGGAGCTCAGGAGCCCATTTTCTCTGGCAGAGTGCTCAGGCATCACCAACACGAGTGATGTTGAGCTGGCCATGCCCAACCTGGCCACGCCAGATGGCTCAATGGTTAGAGTGCAGTACTGCAGGCCACTTCAGCTGACTGCTAACTGCAGTTCGGCGGTTCAGCGGTTCAAATCTCACCGGCTCAAGGTTGACTCAGCCTTCCATCCTTCCGAGGTGGGTAAAATGAGGACCCAGACTGTGGGGCCGATATGCTGACTCTGTAAACCGCTTAGAGAGGGCTGAAAGCCCTATGAAGCGGTATATAAGTTGAACTGCTATTGCTATTGCCTTCCCCCCCCCCCCCGAGGTCAAACACAACTCTGATGTGGCCCTCAATGAAATTGAGTTTGACATCCCTCATCTAATGAATTTTGTGGCCTTAAATTGTCTATGGGGCCTGATTTTATATTTACCAATATTTTAGCATATTTCTATGCTCAGTTAGCATACTTTTGCATAGAGTTATGCTTCTCTTTTGTCATGCTGTAAAAGATCTGAGATTCTATCCAGATGTTCTCCAGATGTTCTTGACTTGGTCATCAGTGCTACCAGTAATATATCCTTATTAACATCTGAAAGCTGAGAATTTTAAAATGGTGGTTTCGGTGTCCTGTGCTCAGTTTTGCTGCACTCATATAGCAAAATTTCGGACATACAGATTGCACAAGTGCCTGTTTTAATTATGGGATCTTAGCGTGGCTTTCTTTCCCGCAGATACCTCAGCCCCTTTGCCCGCCTCCTATAGTCCTCGCTATGTTGAAGCTGCTTGGTATCCTTGGTGGGTGAAAGAAGGTTTTTTTAAACCAGAATGCCAGGTAAAAAAAAATGTTTCTGTAAAATTATTAATATTAGATTTTGTCTACATGTTCCAACTTTTGACAGGTGAAAAAGTTGGTAAAACTTTTTTCTTCTTTTTTTCATAATAGTAACTATTTGAGTCCTCCAAGCCAATTGACTGAGGATAGAGGAAGTGTTAATGTGATTTCGCATGCATCTGTGGTATTCCTTAGATATGATGAGTCAAACAGACCCCCCTTTGCGATCAGGCGATTTTTACACTTGGGGCATTCAACAATTGGCCTGCATTTATGTCGACTTGCAGCATCCCACAGTCATGAGACTGCAATTTACAACATTTTTGTGCCAGGAAACCAACTTTTACTTCCAATTTCTGGCAAAAAAAATGCCCATTGTGGACGGTGGTGGGCTTGCTTAATGACTGCTGCAAAAAAGTGTCGTAAAATTGGGTGGATCATATAATAACCTACTACTAGCGTAATTTATGACCGTAATTCCTGTGTCAATGACAGTCGTAAGTCGAGGACTACCCGTACAAATTTGAATTAAATGGGTTAAGAACGAAATTTGTTCTTCACTCAGGAATGGCTCGTGTTTCTCTGTGAAGAGGTTTTTCTGTGGGAAATGCAAGTCAAACTGTTTTCATGCTCAGTTTGTAAGCAAACTGGAGAAGAAGAGTCCTTCCCTCACATTTTTAAGAATGTCAGGGTTTTTAGTACCAGCATGGAGCCTCAATAGGATGGTATGGAGGCGAACTCGGACCGATGCTAAATCCAGTTCCTCTTTTTGACAGCAACACCTGCCCCACAGAAAGCCAGAAACGTTTTCTATCTCTCTCCCACCACCTAATGTCACAGGATCCCTTCACTTGGGGCATGCCTTGACTGTGGCTATTGAAGATGCTTTGGTACGATGGTAAGTATGTTTCTGGAGACTTGGGAAATGGCTGTGCAGATCCTCTAGCATTAATAGAGGAGAGCCTTCTCTGTGGCTGCTCCGGCCCTCTGGAACGAGCTCCCCATGGGGATTTGAACCCTCACCACCCTCCAGGCCTTCCGCAAAGCCCTTAAAACCTGGCTGTTCCGACAGGCCTGGGGCTAATGAGCTTTTGTCCCTCTCGAATGGTATGGTTGTTGTGTGCTTTTAAATTGTGTATTGTTCTGTTCGTCTTTTTTATTCCTTATTTGTACCCCCCCTTGACTTGGATTGTGAGCCGCCCTGAGTCCCCTTTGGGGAAAAGGGCGGCATAGAAATTCAATAAATTCAATAAATTCAATTCAATTCAATTCAATAGCAATGACCCCCACATTTGGTTATGCCATACCACCGAGAAATAGAGATATCTATAAAAAGACCGACGAAGACCAAAATATGGCATCACTCCTGAGAAATTAGAGTTGATGTGGTTCATTTGCGTCTATTGGCAATGATTTGGCCTCAGTTTCAAGTGAGGGACAACCCATTCCTTAATTTAGTGTTTCTCAACCTTGCCAAGTTTAAGATGGGTGGAGTTAAACTCCCAGAATTCCCCAGCCAGAATTGAAGTTCACCCATCTTAAATCTAAGTTTGAGAAATATTGCCTTAGCTGACCACAGTCCTTCCTGTTCCTCTGCATTTGGGGCATTTCTGTTTGAATCTAAACACCATCTAAGGATATGGAACTTTTAAAGAAGAGAGTTGAATTCTAGATTTGCTTCTTCTTTTTTTCTTTAAAAAATATATATTTTTTATTTTTAAAACCAACAAAAACAAAACAACACATATAAAAAACTTTCTTCAATTTCGTCAAGCATGTCGTTTCGTTACAAACTTTTGTGCATCAGTTGTTACAATTAAAAATAAGTTCACTAGTTATCCATCAAACGTAACTAAATACATCATTATAATTGAGCATTATGTGTTCAAATTACCGCTAATATTGATCATCCATAGGGTATACAATACTTATAGTGTAACATATTCAACTCCAGAAATAGTTTTCCATTGCTAATCCAAGTAGTTATTCAACATTTCAATTCATATATGTATCAATTATTCATTACATCATCATTAGTCCATTTAACATATAAAAAGTCTTACCAGTATAACATGGTCAATGCTTACAATTATACATAGATTTGCTTCTTCTTGATGTGTTCCAGGAGACGAATGCAAGGCTATCGAGTTCTATGGCTTCCAGGTTCTGATCATGCTGGAATTGCAACTCAGGTGAGAATCAGCAGTTCAAAGCTGAATCTTTTAACCATGGATAAGTCTTCTGCTTCCTGTAAGGATTCTAACCCGTTTAGAATTAACTGGAAGGATTCTTGGAGTGGAAAATGGTATGGATGTGTATATACAGCCATGTGCATATTTTAACACAACAATTTGCCCCAAGGGGAAGACTCCTTATTCTGCCAGAATCCAACCAGAAAGCATAAAAAGAAATCTCAGCACATTTAAATACACAGGTAGTCCTTGATTTACAACCACCCGTTTAGTGACTGAAGTTATCATACCACTGCAAAAAGTGCCTTATGACTGGCTTTTCACATTCATGACTGTTGCGGCATCCCTATAAGTCACATGATCAAAATTCGGATGCTTGGCAACCGGCACGTATTTATGATGGTTGCAGGATCCCGGGATCATCAGTTTTTGTGAGCTTTTGACAAACAAAGTCAGTGGGGAAGCCAGATTCACTTAACAAGTGTGTTACTAGCTTAACAGATGCAGTGGTTCACTTAACAACTGTGACAAGCAATGTCATAAAATGGAGCAAAATTCACTTGCCTTGCTTAGCAATGGAAAATTTTGGGGCTCAACTGTGGTCGTAAGTCGAGGACTATTTGTATAGTATTTGGATAGATTCCTCATCTCACTTGTGAGTCTCTCACAAGTTTTTTATGTTCTTTTTTGACCTGACCAGGCAGTGGTAGAAAAAAAGATTTGGAAAGAACGGGGAGTTTTGCGGCAAAATCTCTCACGTGATGAATTTCTCCAGGAAGTTTGGAAGTGGATCGAGGAGTGAGTATGAGGAGGTGAAGAGGCTGCAGTGTTTGGATGGAAGTGGAGGTGACAATTTTCTGAACTAACAGTGGCCTGAGTCTCTTGAAGCAGGGGTCTCCAACCTGTGGGCCACGGCTGTGACCTGTTGGCCACCTGGCAGTGGGGGTTGCTGGCCTGTGCATGCACTTGTGTGCACGTACTACCCACATGCGCTAGCGTTGCCAGCATCGTGCAACCATGGCTGATTTGCATCAAGTGCATGCTCGCAGCCCCATTGGTGCGTTTGCTGTATGCATAGAGGCACCTGCTCCTCTCCCTGAACCGTTAACTGTCAAATGCTTTGTATTTTTCTTGGGATTTCTGACCAAAAAAGATTTATTTTTTTCTTTCTGCAATATCAGGAAAGGGAATGAAATATTCAAACAGCTGAAAGAGATGGGAGCGTCTTTGGACTGGGACAGAGCCTGCTTCACTATGGACTCAGTGAGTAGTTGCTATCTTCACGGGCAATTTTTTTTCTGTGGGCCAGGATTGCTATATTCTTTCCTCACTTTCAGAGATTAAACACAACAAACCCTCGATTTAAAACTTAGCAGATTTAGTATGCAGCATCTGTCCATGGTAAGCTTTGAGGTGTGTAAAATGTTGTTACGGCGCGCCAGCGGCCAGCAAAGCTTGCAGCAGATTAGGACAGTGAGGAGGTTGGGGAGGAACATGGGCCAGTCCTGGAGTCTGGGGAAGGCTCTGATGAGGGCTCTGTGCCAGAGGCAGAGAGGGGGTCAGAACTGTATGCCAGTTATCGGCCGCCTTCAGAGTCAGACATCAGTGAAGCAGATGAACAGCTGGAGCCTGTTCCCAGTTTGCGCATGCGCAGAGTTGCCAGGCCAAGGGAACAGCTAAAGAACATTTGAGATTAAGGCCACAGGTGGATGATGAATGGCCCCACCCAGAGGAGCGAAAGGGGAGTGGCATTTGTTGGAGACAATTAACTCGCTTAATTGGTTCGTGACTTTCTTGAGACTCCTTGCCAAGTTTTGCAGATATCGGCCTAGCAGCTCTCCAAGCCAGATAAGTTCTGTGACTGTAAATCCTCCCTTGAAAGACTTTGCTGGATGAGCAGAATTCACAGTAAATTAACAAAAGGGGTTTTTGTCAGGACAAAGAGTTTGCTTCATGGTTTTGGGAAGCCTAGATCAGAACAAATATACATGCGCCCAAGTAGCTCGACTTACAACTGTAACGGATTCTGTCACAAGTTATGATGGTTGTAAAGTGAGTCACCTACACGACTGACCCATTTGCAGCAGTCATTAAGCATACATATTGGTTGTAAAGTGGATGACACACTCATGAAGTGAATGCTGCAGTCGTTAAGAGAACCCATTGCTTGATATGGTGTGGTTTTGGAAATAAATACCAGTTTTTTGGGGAGGAAATGTAATATATTGTGATCACATTGCCATAAGATGCTGTAAGCAGTCATAAATTGGGACTGTTGCCAAGTGTCTGAAACTCAGTCATGTGACTGCAGGATGGGTCCTGGCTGTCGGAACTGAATACCTTTTAGAGTATCCCTCATAACTTCAAATGGTCATTAAGCAGCTAGTCATAATCAAGGACTATCTGTAAATGTCCATTCTCATTTTGCATAGGCACAAAGTGCAAAAACTCCTGCGTGGATCATTACCTTGAAGTGGTGAAGGGGCTTGCATGTCCCAATGATACTGATTTGGTGGTCCAAATTTCACAAATGCCTGAAAAACTCTGGACCAAATCGTGTGGTATTGTTAAAGATGAAGCAATTGAAACTAATCTACATTATAAGAAAGAAAAGGAGACAAAAATGGCTTTCAGCTGATACCCTGAGAATAGCTGAGGAAAGGAGCAAAAGTCAATAGCAACAGGAAATTTTACCAAACTAAATGTGAAATTCAAGAGAAAGATGTAGATTTATAAATGAAATTCCATTCAGATTTCATATTCCACTTAAGGAATCACTTTCTAGTCCCATTGGTTCTCAAATTGAGTGTTTTCTGTTTTGGGATTTTGGCAGGGACATTAAGACTATGCCTTGCCTTAATTAAATTAAATTGCTCCTCATCACCAAATTAACAGGTGGCATGCAGAGCCATTTGTTAGGGCACGCAAGGCATTTATAATACAATACAATACAATAGCAGAGTTGGAAGGGACCTTGGAGGTCTTCAAGTCCAATCCCCTGCCTAGGCAGGAAATCTTATACGATTTCAGACAAATGGCTATCCAACATCTTCTTAAGGCTTCCAGTGTTGGGCATTCACAACTTCTGGAGGCAAGCTGTTCCACTAATTAATTGTTCTAACTGTCAGGAAATTTCTCTTTAGTTCTGTGTTGCTTCTCTCCTTGATTAGTTTCCACCCATTGCTTCTTGTTCTACCCTCAGGTGCCTTGGAGAATAGTTTGACCCCTTCTTCTTTGTGGCAGCCCCTGAGATATTGGAACACTGCTATCATGGTATCACTAGTCCTTCTTTTCAACTAGACATACCCAGTTCCTGCAACCGTTACTCATATGTTTTAGTCTCCAGTCCCCTAATCATCTTTGTTGCTCTTCTCTGAACTCTTTCTAGAGTCTCCACATCTTTTCTACATCATGGCGACCAAAACTGAATGCAGTATTCCAAGTGTGGCCTTACCAAGGCATTATAAAGTGATATTAACACTTCACGTGTCCCTCCAAGATCCCTCCAAGGTCCCTCCTAGAACTCCAATTTCCCTGTCAGCTCCAGCACGCATGGGTGCGCTGGCCAGCTGACTTTGGCCTTCTTTTTCATCCATTTTTCACTGTTTTCTGTAATTTGGTAATGCTGAGCAGTTCCAGGTTGGAGGTTTTTTTTTTGAGAATAGAAGAGAGGTTTATTGTAACAATTATCATCCTCCCCTTGTCCAGCGTTTCTCTGAAGCCGTGACAGAGGCTTTTGTGCAACTCCACGAACAAGGCCTGATATATCGAGACAGGCGCCTGGTGAACTGGTCCTGTGCTTTGCAGTCCGCCATTTCTGACATTGAGGTATGTGGTTGGAGTAGAGCCCAAAATAAGGACTTTGGTCATATTTAGAGACTAGAAACTGATAGATTATATTCCTGGCAGGTGGAGAATAGACAGATAGAAGGACGGACAAAGCTCTCTGTACCTGGACTTGAGGACAAAGTGCTGTTTGGAGTATTGGAGACATTTGCTTACCAAGTAGAAGGAGAGGAAAGTGAGTTGGCCTCCCTGAGGCATGATGCTAACCTTAAGCATTGCTGAAGGCCACAGGCAAATACCCAAAATAATGTTTGTTTGTCTATTTATTCGGTTTTTATAGCCAGCCATTTCAAAGAAGTAACTGGGTGGCAAACAATCAGAAAATAAAAGACAGTTAACAAATGTTGGGAGTATACTCCTAGTGTTGGGTAGGCAATATATATCTAAATACAGCAACAAATGGTCGTTATTGCTTTAAATTAGTGGATGTACTTATCAGGTGTAATTAACTTTATTATAAGAAGGAGTCAAGAGAGCTCACTCTCTCTATCTGCCTGTCCTATGCTTGATGACTTGATAACTGGAATGTGAACTGCGACTGTAAGCTATTGTTTGTTCTTTGAATTGTGTTTGGACTAATATCTACTATCATTGCTTGTGAAGCAATTATCAGTAGTAAAGCTACTTGTTTTTATTAGCAGTGTCTAAAACTCTATTCGTGTGTTTCTACTAGCAGCATTCTTTCTCTCTAGCTGCACATTCCACTGCACTACTTTCTGTCTCCCAACAGAGATACCCCCAACACTAATAATGTTGGGCGACTCTTTTAATTTATTTATTTTTCATTCCAATGACACTTATCTTTCTTTGATGAAAACAGGCATGGAACTTCCTGTGTCCACCACCCGTCCTGAGACAATGTTTGGTGACGTGGCCGTTGCCATTCACCCAGATGACTCGCGCTATTTGGTAAGGCACTTCTGCCCAGATTCTCCTTTCTGAGTAAAAGGAAGTTTTGGTCCATCCTGAGACCAGATTGAATGTTACTCTATCTTGTAATTGTAATGGCTTGGAGCCTTTTCTTTCTTAAGGAAAGACCGAAAAATAAAGGAAGCCATCTTAAATGATAGGGTTAAGGGATTCTCTCTAATTGAGATCCTTGACCAGGAAGAACATAATTGGAGGACTTCTATCCCCCACTCTCAAGTTCTAAGACTACAAGAGATTTGGTGAGATGTATGGAGTCTCTGGAGGGAGAAAAGCTAGAATAGCAATAGCATTTAGATGTATATACCGCTTCATAGTACTTTTACAGCTCTCTAAGTGGTTTACAGAGCCAGCTTATTGCCCCCCAATAATCTCGGCTCTCATTTTACCCATCTCGGAAGGATGGAAGGCTGAGTCAACCTTGAGCCAGTGACATTTGAACTGCCGAACTGCAGCTAGCACTCAGCTGAACTAGCCTGCAGTACTGCACTCTAACCACTGCGCCACCTCAACTCCATGTTGGTGTGGGAGTATCAGAAAGAAAGTATTAAAGTATTAAACCTTTGGGAGCCTATCATACCATTTTTACACTTAAAAAAAATAACCTGCATGGTGTAATTTAGTGATTTGTCATGACATTTTGCCCTATGATTTTAGAACATATAAAAATTGCCAAAAGAGATTTGGGGAGCCATATATAAAACTCTGGATTTCAGTTGATCCATTCTTACTCTAAAGCAGTATTTCTTAACCTTGGCCACCTCAGGATATGTGGACTTCAACCCCCAGAATTCCCCAACCAGCAGTACTGGCAGGGGAATTCTGGGAATTGAAGTCCACACTTCTGCAGGAAGCAATGTTTTTAACCTTGGCAACTTTACGATGCATGGACTTCTACTCTGCCAGGCATCTGCCAGGGAAGATGCTGAGGAATTCTGGGAGTTGAAGTCCATGTATCTTAAAGCCGTCCAGGTTGAGAAACACCGCTTTTGCGAGATCCTGAAAAATCAGTGCCCATAATACTGGCCTTTATCACTTTATAGCCTAGAACAGAATAAAGCTGCTTTGTGTATTCTACCCTGTTGAGTCTATGGGAGGCCATATTGTCACAAATATTTTGCACATATATTTATTTCAGGCAGAACCCCTTGACCCAACATGTATATGTCCTGAACTGTCTTTCTTGCATGTTTTTGGCAGCACTTGCATGGCAAGAGAGTGTGCCACCCATTCACCGGACGTCTCCTTCCTATCATTACGGATGAAGCTGTGGAGCCGCAGATGGGCACAGGTAAGAAACACACCTCACTCCCACCTGGCAGAAGCCAAATGTGGGTTTTGCAAATGCTTGCCTTGAGGGATACCTCTCAACTTGGGACTTCACACCATCTTTCAGGGGCTGTGAAGGTCACTCCGGCACACAACCACGTTGACTACAAACTGGCCCAGAGGCACAATTTGCCGCTCATTTCAGTTATTGCAGAAAACGGCATGATGACTGCAGAATGTGGAGAATGGGTGCAGGTAAGACCATTTTTGGACTTGTCGGCAGTTCAGCGGTTCGAATCCCTAATGCCGCCTAATGGAGTGGGCTCCCATTACTTGTCCCAGCTTCTGCCAACCTAGCAGTTCGAAAGCATGTAAAAATGCAAGTAGAAAAATAGGGACCACTTTTGGTGGAAAGGTAACATCGTTCTATGCGCCTTTGGTGTTTAGTCATGCTGCCCACATGACCACGGAGAACGTCTTTGGACAGCTCTGGCTCTTTGGCTTTGAAGCGGAGATGAGCACTGCCCCCTAGAGATGGGAACGACTACCACATATGTGCAAAGGCAACCTTTACCTTTAGTAATATTTCTGTTATGACTCAAGACAGCTGAACATGGTTTTTTTGGGGGGGGGGTTGCCCCTTTTGAAGAGGCAGCCCAACCAATTGCCATAGTAGAATAGATGCCACTGAGTTGGTTTGGACATGGGTGCTTCCTTTTCCAGGGATTGCATCGATTCCTGGCTCGAGAGAAGGTGTTGGCTGCTTTGAAGGAGAAAGGGCTCTATCGGGGTGCGAAAGAGCATTGCTTAGTCCTTCCTGTTTGCAGGTAATGGGACCCTGAAATGTTTATATTGGGCTGTCCCTCTTTGCCTCCCTCCCTTCAGGGTCATGGGTCAGATTAAGTTGCCAAGAAGTCACAGGCGGTCAGACAGGGAAAACATTTGACAAAAATACATATTATATAACATGTGTAACTGATGATATTACCTAGTTTGGTAATGAAATGTCTGCAAGCAAACCATCACGCTCAGAGAGCACCAAGGACCCCATAGGAACCTTAAATGCAATCTTCCAATGCCATACTTAGCTTTAGTTGTACAATTCAAGCATTTTTATGTTTATTAACCTTTTAGAAGTTGTACTGATAATGTAAGCTTCTGTCCACCTTACTTTTAAAGATTTAACTCCTCTAGTTCTTAGCTTTGTATCTTTAATTGCATTCTGTTTTCATTTCTAAATTTTTGTAGCTCCCTCACATGCTTATGTGGGACGCAGTGGCTCAGTGGCTAAGATGCTGAGCTTGTCGATCAGAAAGTTCAGTGGTTTGAATCCCTAGCGCCACATATTGAGCACCTGTTACTTGTCCCAGCTTCTGCCAACCTAGCAGTTTGAAAGCATATAAAAATGCAAGTAGAAAAAATAGGGACCACCTTTGGCGGGAAGGTAATAGCATTCCGTCTGCCTTCGGCATTTAGTCATGCCGGCCACATGACCACCACGATGTCTTCGGACAGCGCTGGCTCTTCGGCTTTGAAACAGAGATGAGCACCGCCCCCTAGAGTTGGGAACGACTACCACATTTCTGCGAGGGTAACCTTTACTTTTACCTTTACACATGCTTATCCGACCGGAAAGGTGAGCCTTAAATAAAATTAAAAGGAACAAGTAGATTGTAAGGGAGTTCTTGGTTTATTTTTTTCTTCCACAGCCGCTCTGGAGATGTGGTTGAAATCCTCTTGAAGAACCAGTGGTTTATCCGAAGTGAAACCATTGCTCAAAGCGCCTTAGAGGTAACACTCCAAATTCGGGGGTGAGGTGGGGGGGGGGGTGCCACTATGGCAACTTTATGACTTATGGACTCCAACTCCCAGAATTCCTGAATCAGCTGTGGCAGTCTCAGGAAATCTGGGAGTTGGAGTCCACAGGTCATAAGGTTGCCATAGTTACCAACCAACGGCCTAGTGTCTGATTTTTTTCAACACAGACCACCCTGTCCTTGGATAGCTGAGTGGACTGGACATTAACATTTGACCTGCTATAAGTCCATATATTTGTCATACACTAAATAAATAGTTACCAACCCCATGTTCCAAATTAATTATTATTTTTGGTCTGTTTGAAGAATTGGCAATATCTTTTTATTTTGAGAATGAATCTGCAGGCAGTCCTTGAATTATGATCATAATGGAGCCTGCCTGTTATCATTGTAAGTCATAACAGTCACAAAATAGGCTGGCACATGACCGACCCAATTTTATGACCTTTTTTGTACCGAGCAAACTTGCTATGGCACATTTTTCCCGAAAACTGGAGGTAAGTGCTGGTTTTTCGGCAAAACTGTTGCAACCTGCAGTCACATGATCATGGGATGCTGCAAACAGCTATAAATGTGGCTGTATTGCTGAGCCCAAAGTGCAGTGATGTGACCACAGAGAGGGGTGACTGTCAGAACTTTGGATCTGGACCATAAGTCCCCAATTTTCAAATCCATTGTAACTTTGAACTTGTTATAAATTGAACACTACCTGTAATATATTCATACATGGCAGCCATGTTTGTTTTATCTATGGTATGTTGGAAAACGTCTAAAGATGATTTACTATCCTAGCAATCAAGTCCACATATATTGCTAAGCTAAAATAAAACAAATGCTATTATGGCTTCTTGTGACTCCTGATTCCAGTCATAGAAATTAAAGCTTTGCTATAGAGGTATATGACAGTGTTAAATTGTACGGGTTTGTCATAAACACATTTATGAAGAAGATAAACAATAGATTCTGTAAGAATTCACCTCTCCTGTTTATCTCTTAAGGCTGTGGAATCTGGATCTTTGAAGCTCATCCCGCAATTTTATGAGAAAAACTGGAGGACTTGGCTCTTGAATATCAAGTAAGACAAGGGAGATCTCCCATGAATGGTTTGCAAGTTCTTTTTATTATCCTCTGCTTGGCTGGGTGGGATTTATGTTTTTGAAGATTGAATATCTATCGATCAATATCTATATCTCTGTCTATCTATTTATCTTTTTTTTTAGTTTATTGTCATTGCACATGGTACAATGAAATTAAATGGCGTCTTCAGTGTACATTACAATTATCAAAATAAAAATGCAAACATACATCCTTTACATTCTATATAATTGAAATTGAAAACCTGATACTGCACTATACTGTAAAATTCAATATGGTTGTGTATGTATATGTGTGTGTGTGTGTGTGTGTGTGTGTGTGTGTGTGTATGTATGTGTATATATATATATATATATATATATATATATATATATATATATATATATATATATATATATATATATATAATATTATATTATATTATATTATATTATATTATATTATATTATATTATATTATATTATATTATATTATATTATATTATATTATATTATATTATATTATATTATATTATATTATATTATATTTATTATATATATTTAAAGTCACAATCCCTGGTATGCCCAAATATGGGAGGAAGTTCACTGCTTCCATTCTCTGTCCATCGGCTTGTCATAAGAGACCATCCAGACAGAAGCCCAATATTTTTACTGTTGCCTTTGTTACATTTGTGTTGTATTTGTGCTGATAAATAAATAAAGGGAGACTAGTATAGATCTATTTCAAGCTATTTAGCTCTCATCAGCTAGCCATACCCTTACTGGGATAGGTATGGCTAGCTGATGAGAGCTAAATAGCTTGAAATAGATCTATACTAGTCTCCCTTTATTTATTTATCAGCACAAATACAACACACACACACACACACACACACACATATTTGTGTGTTTGTGTAATTATGTATGTATGTATGTATGTATGTATATTTATTTATCAGTGCACAACACATGTACAATGAGATTGGTTGAGCTCTCTCAGTGCACCCCCCCCCAACACAATACAACTCAATTCACAATGAAGACAGAAAATCTCTAACCCAATAAATCATATTAACAGACACCCAGTCCTATTGCACCAGTGTGAACATGTTACACGTTGCACCCACATGCAAGCCCATCATACTACGTAGTTATGATGTTATTTTGCATTCAGGAGTCTGACAGCCCACAGATAGAAACTGTTCTTCAGCCTATTTGTGTGGCTGGATATGCTTCTATATCTCCTTCCCAGTGGTAGGAGGGTAAAGATTGATTCAGCATTGTAACCTCCGTGTCCATTGTAGGTGAAAAATGGCCTTTATTAAATAGTTTATTGGCTTATTCTGTGTTTGGTCACCACTGTTCAGTCTTGGTGGTGGTAGCATTGCATGGTCTCTTGAGCTGAGCTTTTGCAGATGTTTAGAGATTGCAACTCCAAGGAAATTATGCAAAAGAATTAGCTTAGTTTATGGAAAAACAAGCTAGATGATCTAACATGATGCAGAGGGTTTCTTCTTAAACTCCTCATGCTATCTTTCTGATGTCCTTGCTTAGCGATTGGTGTATTTCTCGACAACTGTGGTGGGGTCATCAGATTCCAGCCTATCGGGTCATGCTTCCTGGGTCACCTGACCTAGGAGAGGTAAGCATCAACCTTTCTGATTGGATGAATGCTTGGGTGAGGGGGAAGGGGGGAATGTCTGCTCTCAGCCACCATGCAACTTATATTCCTTTGTGTGTGCATTTCAGCAGAAGGAGAGCGATGGGTTATGGGTAGTTGGCAGGACGGAAGTGGAAGCTCGGACGAAAGCAGCTGGCATGCTTGGAAAATCTGAACAGCAGCTGGAGCTGGTGAGAGGTAAAGCAACAATATAGGAATTTATAGGCAATCCTCGATTTATGACAGTTTGTTTATGGCCGTTCAAAGTTACAACAGGACTGAAAAAAGTGACTTATGAGCATTTTCCACACTTATGACCATTGCAGCATCCCTCTGCTCATGTGATCAGAATTTGGATACTGGCAACTGGTTCATATTTATGATGGCTGCAGCTTCCTGGGATCATGTCTTCATCTTTTGCAAATCCTCTGACAAAAGTCAGAGGAAGCAGAACCCCTTAACATCTGTGTTACTAACTTAACAACCTCAGTGATTCTTTTAACAACCATGGCAGGAAAAGTCGTAAAACAGGGCAAAACTCATTTAACACCTGTCTCACTTAGCAACAGAAATTTTTGACTCAACTGTGGCCATACATTGAGGACTATATTTCTGTGAGGAAAAGAGAATTCGCATTCCTAGGAAGCAGGGGTGCGATTGTACCGTGCGCATGCCAGGAGTGAAATTCAGCAGGTTCTCATTGGTTCTGGAGAACCGGTAGCGGAAATTTTGAGTAGTTCAGAGAACCGGCAAAAACAACCTCTGACTGAGTGGGGAGGGAATGGGGATTTTGCAGTATCCTTCCCCTGCCACACCTACCAAGCCACGCCCACAGAACCGGTAGTAAAAAAAATTGAATTTCACCACTGGTGTGTGCCTAACATGGCAAAACACAGTATTTCTAGAAAACCTTTTCCACAGACATATGGCTACACTGAGTCTTTTAGAACCAAAGAGGTTGTGAGATGTTTTTAAAGACAAACTTTCTATTTGCTTTTCTCTTCTGTAGATGCTGATGTCTTGGATACTTGGTTCTCCTCCAGCCTTTTCCCTTTTGCTGCTTTGGGCTGGCCCCACAAGGTGAGTAACCTTTGGGGAAATAGAGCAGTTGGCTTGCATTGACCGTATTTGTGGAAGTCTGGACAGGAAACCAAAGCCATGAGTAGTAACTATACCTTTATTTTAAGGTTATAGTAACAATCTTGCAAGCCTTCTCTCCTCCTTTGCCTTTGCTTTCCAGAGAACTAAGGAGGGTCCCTTCTGAGATGCTTTGCCCATCCCCATTCATTCTGTGGGATGAGATGTCTCTTATGTAACCATGTCCCAAGCTGTAGCTTTTGCTCCTGTCTCCCAAAGCTATTCTTGTTCAACTACTGTCTTTTTTGGACTATAAGACGCACTGGAGTATAAGACACACCATGATTTTGAAGAGGTAAATTTTAAAAAAAGTTTTTGCACTCTGCAGGTTTTCCAAACACTCTGCACGTCTCATTTTTTGCAATATATATATATATATATATGGGCATGAATAGCCTTTAGGAGGCTTGTAGATTGCTCCTGGGAGCTGGAGGTGGGGGGGCAAAAACGGCCTGTATTTGCTTGTTACTGCCCTCCCCAACCCCCAGGAGCACTTTGCAAGCCTCCCAAACCCTTTGCATTTTTGCAAAGAGGGTGGGGTTTTGGTAGGCCAAAAATGATGTATTCAGTGTATAAGATGCACCCAGATTTTCACCCTCTTTTTTTGGGGAAAAGGGTGCGTTTTATACTCCGAAAAATACGGTACATCCAGATTTCCTTCATCTAGGTATATTGGATCCCAACTCCCATCATCCCATCATCCCTGACTCTTGTTCAGGCTACACGGGAAATTATACGTGCGAATCAAACTCCCTTTCTTCTCATCCATCCTTTCTGGGCAGAATGTGTGAATTGCAATCCACAATCCAGGATAAGCTTGTTTGGGAAGCAGCATGTTCTGCTATGACCATTTCTGATAAGTCCTACCCAGAAATGATAGAGAATCAGAATATTTGAAGTGGGTGGCATTTTGGCACTTGATTGCTTTCCCGTGAAAATTGTCACCATAGAAAAAAGAAAAACTTTGGCAGACAAGGATTTTACAGCTTTTGACCCAACCCGGCCCCCTCCAGATCTGATGGGACTGGAGAACCTGCCCACAGAGACCCCACCCCACAAGTCTTTCCTCATTGTCTTCAGAATCAAGCCAAGAGTTGGGTTGCTGGTCTTTCCATTTCACAGTGTGGACATGGAGATTTAGGCTTAATTCACCCATCACAGAAAAACATACATTTTCTTAGCTATGGTTTAATGACGGAGCTGGAGATGGCTGGGATGATCAAGAATGTAAAGGCATCAGCTGTGACTCACAAACCATAGTGGCTCTTTCCATTCAAAATGGTAAAATAATACAAAATTGATGTTATGGTTTAAAACAGGGGTGTCAAACTGGATTTCTTCAAGGGCCGGATCAGCATTGTAGTTGTCCTCCACGGGTCGGTTTGGGGGGGACGAGAGATGGGTCAGGTGGGAGATGGGACAGATGCCTCCTGCAGCAGCCTATGAGCCAAAATGGGGCATGGGGGGAGCCTCCCTGCACCCCATTTTGGCCTTCAGGGTGCTGCAGAAGGTCGTCCAGGCTGAAAACGGGGTGTGGGGAGGCTGCCTGTGCCCTGTTTTGGCCGGCAGAGGCACCGTGGGCCAGTCCTTTGGTATTTCCAGGCTGGCCCCTGGGCCAGATTTAAGCACCCCACGGGCTGGATCAGGCCAGTGGGCCTTGAGTTTGACACCCTTGGTTTAAAATATTATGTGGATTAATCATTCCAACCCCTTCTTTCCTACCAGAGGTTCCTGAGATTGATAAATAAAAAAGATGAAAATGACCATTTGTTCTCATAAAATGTATTTTATTTTATAGATTATCTGTACCACCTGGTCAAAACAACTCTGAAAAAATATACAGTGTAAAATAATGTAAAACACAAACCCTAAATGACACACTGCAGTTTGCCATTAAAACCAAAAACCCAGTCAGCCCCAATATAAAAACAACAGCAAGATGTAACTCAATGGCTGCCCATTCATTACTGTTGTGGCCCGCCAGCAGCCAGCGGAGCTGGTGGCAGAGTCGGACAGTGAGGAGGTTGGGGAGGAACATGGGCCAGTCCTGGAGTCTGGGGAAGGCTCTGATGAGGGCTCTGTGTCGGAGGCAGAGATGGGGCCAGGGCCGTCTGACAGTTATCTGCTGCCTCCGAAGTCGGAGATCAGTGAGGCAGAAGAACAGCTGGAGCCTGTTCCCAATGTGTGTATGCACAGAGCTGCCAGGAGAAGGGAACAGTTAAGGAACAAGAGGCGAATTGGTAGTAAAGGCACAGGTGGATGGTGAACGGTCCCTCCCATAGGGAATAAAGAGGAGCGAAAGGGGAGTGGAGTTTGCAGGAGACAATACGTTGAATTAATTAGTGTGAATATTTGTTCGTGACTCTCAGAGACTCCTTGCCAAGTATTTTCTTGCATTTGGAAGCTATCGGCTTGGCAGATCTCCAAGCTTGATAAAGTCTGTGGTTGTAAATTCACCCCGAAAGACTGTTTTGTGGGACTTTGCTGGATATGAATGAGAGGAATTCACATTAGCTTAATACAAAGGGGTTTTCTTGGGACAAGGAGTCTATTTTGTGATTCTGTGAAGACTAGGTTAGAACAATTATCCGATAATGTATTCAGGGTGTGCTAAAAAAGAAGTGTCTTCTTTCTTCAGTCCGGTCTTCCAGGAATGGGTGGACCAATTGCATCGGTGGGAGCAATATGTTCCACAGCATCGGGGCAATCACCCCAAAGTCTTGCTCCCGGGTTCACTGTTTTCATCTCTTGTGAACATGGGGCCTTCAGCAGATGTGCTCTAGATGATTTCCCAAGTTGGATAGGAACTTTGTGAATAAGTGTGTTCCCTAATGGTGACGGTGATCTCAGAGGCATCTCTGTTTCCCTCAGACAGAAGACCTCCAGCAATTTTTCCCCAACAACCTTTTGGAGACTGGGAGTGATCTTCTGTTCTTTTGGGTCGCCCGGATGGTGATGCTGGGAAAACAACTGACTGGAGAACTGCCTTTCTCTCAGGTGAGAACTGGAAGCCAGGCGTCTTGCCTTTTGGAGCTCTTGGGCCTCAAGGACATGAGGGCATAGTAGGAATACCCAACTGAGAGATAGGAGCCAAAATATCCATCCACACTGAGAAGCTTTCTTTAGTGTTAAACTAGCAATAGCACTTAGACTTATATATCGCTTTACAGAGCTTTACAGCCCTCCCTAAGTGGTTTACAGAGTCAGCCTCTTGCCCCTAACAATCCGGGTCCTCATTTTACCCACCTCGGAAGGATGGAAGGCTGAGTCAACCTTGAGCCTAGTGAGATTCGAACTGCCAAATTGCAGACAGCCAACAGTCAGCAGAAGTAGCCTGAAGTACTGCATTCTAATCACTGTGCTACCACGGTTCTTAGCTAGGTATTAGTTAATACTGTGTTCTTCCTCACAGGCTGCATTTTCCCCGTTGAATTCCATTGCTTAATTTTTCTGTCATCCTGAAATCACTCTGTTTGGGCTGTTACATTGATTGACATCCCCTGTATTTGTCACACAGAATTCAGCTTAGATTGTTATTTAGACAGTCCTTGGCTTATTATTGGTCGCACAGTAACTGTTTGAAGTTTGAAGGCCTTCTTCATCATCATGTGACCGAACTTTAGACCGTCGGCAACATGGCTGCATTTACAGATGTGTACAGCATCCCATAATTACCTGACTGCAGTTTATGCTGCTTTTGCCAAAAACCAGCACTCTTGGTTTTCAGCAAAACTGTGCCCATAACAAACCATTAGTTTTTTTTAAGGACTGTATTTGATAAAAAAAACATAGCATCTGCTTTATGATTGCCGCACTCACTTAATGGCTGCTGTAAAAAACATCATAAAATCAGGTTGTTTTGTTTTGTGACCGTTGAAACATATGACCATAATGGACAGACTCCATCACAGTCATATATCTAGTATTATTGTGTTGTACTTTGTCACTCTGGATCATAACTTGGGGACTATCATGACCTTTTATTGTCTTCCCAGTTATATAGTATAAATTAGAAATAAAGAAATTTGTGCCCTTCAGTTTGATTGCATTCCACCAGCTACAGCCAAATTCTTTTTACAAAGAATTGTAAAAACCGTTGCCTAAAATAGGGAATATCATATTGTTTACCTCAGTTTTTGTTGAAGGACCATAATGCATCTACTACAGGATAGGTTTCTGCTAACCAAGCAGTTTGAAAGCATGTGAAAATGGAAGTAGAAAAATAGGAACCACCTTTGGTGGGAAGGTAACAGCGTTCCGTGCACTTTCGGCATTTAGTCATGCTGGCCACAAGACCACAGAGACGTCTTTGGACAGCGCTGGCTCTTTGGCTTTGAAACAGAGATGAGAACCGCCCCCTAGAGTCAGGAACGACTAGCACATATGTGCAAGGGGAACCTTTATCTTTCTACAGGATAGGCAGTTTAGTTGGGGCTTTAAATATCCAGAATGTAGTTAATGACAAGGAATCATAGTTGTACAAATAATTTGGAGGAAATCATGTTCCTTTCCACTGATCAAGCACTCCCACACTCCGGGTCTAGAACTGTTCTCCTCGTACCCTTCGCCGCCCCTTGTTCGCCCCAAGGTTCCGTCCCCCAGCCATGGACCTCTGACCATTTCGCCTCCCCTGAAAAGACCCTAGGCAATGGGACGCAGCCTTTTCAGTCCCAGAACCTTCCTCACGGACCATTAGACGAAATACTGCTCACCCTGGCCTTTTGGGCTCAGAGAGGAAACTAGACAGGGAAACTTTCTCCCTCCCTCTCTCTCTCTCTTTCTCCCTTCCCTTCCTCCGATTGGCTGGCGGCCAACTTTCTCCTGAGCTCAAAAGGCCGGGGTGAGCAGTATTTCACCTAATGGCCATGAGGAAGGTTCTGGAGAGGCTGGGTCCCATTGCCCAGGGCGAACAGCTAGGGTCCTAACAGCGGAGGCGAAATGGTAGAGGTCAATGGCTGGGGGCGGAACCCTGTGGGTAAACAAGGGGCGGCGAAGGGCACGAGGAGAACAGTCCCATTCCACGTACTCCTAGAGTAGAGGGTGTGATCTTAAGTTGCAGTCATATGTCAGAAGGATTTTCTTAAATTATTTGTTCATCAGTGCAATCCATTATGTAGAGAACTGATGACTGAGGGGTCCTTGATATACAGAAGACACACAGCCATTGATTAGAGAAGCTTGAACTTGGATTGAGAAGAAGGTAGGACGTGGTCACCTAACCAACCTTGGTTACCTCTCAGTTCTACGATTTTACAAATTCTGTGTCTGAGAAAAAAAGAATCCAAGGTGAAGATTTTTAGTAGAGTTTTGTGCTCCATCCTGTGTCAGGGTTACAAGTGACACCCCCAACGAAAGAAAACTCAGAGTCTTGAGTTTCCTCAAAGTTCCATTTTATTAAAAATGTCATATTGGCACATCTGGGAAAACCCGAATCTGAAAGTTTCCAGGTTTTCCCCATCCAAGTGAAAGTTCAAGTCCCTGCCTCCAGCACCCACATGTCCCATCAGATGGCCCAATCGGACACCGTCCCAACTGGAGATGCCTCCCAGTCACGCCACTCCAGGTGCAGGGCAAGGTGTCCTTGACTCTCTGAGAAAAGAATGTCATTTAGACTATATATCTCTCTCTCCCATAGTCCATATAATCCCCCCTCCCATTTTCCCACAGCAGAAAATGTGGCAGGCCTGAAAGCCCAATTCCAAAGATGGCTTCCGGGTCTGATACCCTGTCTTCTTTCTCTCTGCTTCAGGTATTCCTCCACTCCTTAATTCATGATGCTCAAGGCAGAAAAATGAGCAAATCTCTCGGGAATGTGATTGACCCTTTGGATGTTATTCATGGGGCCCCTTTGCAGGTATTTTGCATTTATTTATTTATTGAATTTATATTGCTGCCTGTTCGCCCCTGGCGACTCAAGGCGGCTTACAGACTATAAAACCTCATTTAAAACAATAACACTAATAAAAAGAATCAAATAAATTAATATAATATAATGTAATAAATTCATAATAAAACCATCACCCACCCCGGCGATAGCAGAGCACAGGAGCCATTTAATGGGCTCCAGGCCCTCTGGCAGAACCAGGTCTTCTACAACTTCCGGAAGAAGTGGAGGCCGTGTTGAATGGGGGCCGTTCTAATCTCTGGGGGGATGATGTTCCAGAGAGGGAGCCACCACAGAGAAGGCCCTTCTGGGTCCCACCAGGTGTATCTTCCTCAGGGATGGGACCCACAGCATTCCCTGCCTCCCTGCTCTGATGGGTCAGGTAGATGTGAGGACATTTAAGAGTTTCCTTCGTAGCCTTCCCTTTGAGTTTTTTTTAAAAAATCCTCCCAACTGGGCTTATTTGTACAACAGAGGATGTAGGGTTATAGCCCGGAGACTCAGAATCTGAGGGAATAAGACAGTGATGGCTAACCTTTTTGTTGTCACGTGCTGAAAGCGCAATGCAATGCAATGTGTGCACGACACTCCCCACAACCCATTTTGGACCTAGTAGGCCTCCCTGCCACCTCCTGGGTACAAAAACGGGCTGTGGAAGGGGGGCACCACAACCCCCTGCGCTCCCCCCCCGCATGCGTGCATGAACCTCTGCATGCACACGCATCTCCCGCATGCACCCCTTTCTCCCGCAGGTGCCCTGCCCACCCTGCGCATGTGTGGCAGAGACCCCAAACCCAGCTGGCTGGCGGGAGACATGTGCATGCGCGGTGGAGCTGAGCTGGGGCGACGGCTTGCGTGGCTGCAGAGGGCTGTGCGTGTCACCTGTGGCACGTGTGCTATAGGTTCGCCATCATGGGAATAAGGAATGCTTCATCTTAAAGTACCTGGGGGATTATATCTTGAAAAACATGAGAAAAATGCTGCCAAAATTTGGGTGCCATGATTTGGGGTAAAGGTTTTGGGTAGGCTGTAAAAATGGACTTGGGTTGCATGGAGGTGGCTTCCCATCAGTCATTGGCTGCTTCTATTCCTGTTTCAGGTCCTGCAGCAGAAGCTAAAGGAGAGCAATTTGAGTCCACGAGAGCTTTTCATTGGTTCAGAAGGCCTGGTAATCACTTTTCCTTTTTGTCCCCCCTTACCCCATCCCTCTCTATTCCCATGGCCTTTGTGATCTCACTGCTCCTTTCTCTGCTCCCGTTCAGCTGCAGAATTTTCCTCAAGGAATTGCTGAAAGTGGCTCGGATGCGCTAAGGTTTGCTCTCTGCCGTTACAGTGCCCACGGTGAGAAATTCATCCATTCATTCAGTCCTTCTCTCGTGATGTCGAGCTGTTGCTGGCCCTTTAAGAACTCCTAACCAGAAGAACAAAACCAACAATTTATTATTGACTTGGCCATTGGTCAAACTCTCAGTAGTTGGCCAACTAAGGAGGCTAGAATGATACAGATCTTGGAAAAGTCTCTTTCATGCTGGTTCGGTTGAAAATGTAACCTTGAAAATTGTAAGGGTCAATTCTGATCTAGACTTACATTGAATTCATTAAGGTGACTCTCCCTCCCTCCCTCCCCCCTGTACAAGTCCATATATCTTAAGGTTTCCAAGGCTTGAAGCATTGCTTTAACTATTATACCAAGCGGGCTTTCTGGCAACAAAGAACCTCCTGTTTATTTATTTAGATTAAAAGGATATGTGGACAAAGTCAGAAGAATTAGGAAATCTGGGGTGTCCAGAGGGATATTATGGGAGGAATCAATAGGCACCATGTAGGTAGTTAGTCCTGAGGAACGTGGCGGCTCAGTGGCTAAGACGCTGAGCTTGTCGATCAGAAAGGTCGGCAGTTTGAATCCCTAGCGTAGCGTCGAGTGAGCTCCCATTACTTCTCCCAGCTTCTGCCAACCTAGCAGTTCGAAAGCATGTAAAAATGCAAATAGAAAAATAGGGACCACCTTTGGTGGGAAGGTAACAGCGTTGCATGCGCCTTTGGCATTTAGTCATGCCAGCCACATGACCACGGAGACGTCTCCGGACAATGCTGGCTCTTCGGCTTTGAAATGGAGATGAGCAGCACCCCCTAGAGTTGGGAATGACTAGCACATATGTGCGAGGGGAATCTTTATATTTACCTTAGCTAGTCCTGACTTCATGATATAATACAACTACTGGTTGTATAAATTAATGACAACTGTCTATCATAGGTGCACATGAAAATTTAGGCTCCACTTAATTTATATCCCAACAGGCACCAGTATTAATCTAGATATGGCAGACATGGAAAAAGCCTCCCATTTCTGTAATAAGGTGTGGAATGCCCTAAAGTTCACTTTTGCAGCCTTGGGAGAAGAGTTTGCCCCACTGGATCCAGAGCAGGTAACTGGGAGTGAAAACTATGGTAAAATTGTGGGGAGATATTTAAAAATGGTCTTTTATTGTGTGGGATGAAAGCTCTCTTGAGACATTGGTGACCTCTCTGTCCATTTTAGGCAATATTTCTAACTTTGGGTGTCCAGATGGTGTTGAAGATCATTGGATGTTGTCTGTCTTTGGTCAAGAACTAAGAAAAGGCATAGATAAATAAACGTCAGGTCCCCAAATATTGTGGGCCTTCTGAACTCTGGATCCCCTGATGGTGTGGATAACTATCTCAAATAACAGAATAACAGTGGAAGAGACCTTGGAGGTCTTCTAGTCCAACCTGCTACTCAAGCAGGAGACTCTACTGTTCCGGACAAGTGGCTGTCCAATCTCTTCTTCAAAGCGATGGAGCACCCACAACTTGTGAAGGCCAGCCATTGGCACAGTAGTTAAAACTCTTTACTGCAGGCTACTTCTGCTGACTGCCAGCTGACTGCAATTTGGCAGTTTGAGTCTCACCAGGCTCAAGGTTGACTCAGCCTTCCGTCCTTCCGAGGTCGGTAAAATGAGGACCCAGATTGTTGGGGGCAATATGGTGACATTGTAAACCGCTTAGAGAGGGCTGCAAACCAGTGTAAAGTGGTATAGAAGCCTAAGTGCTATAGCTATTCCACTGGTTAATTGTTTTCCCTGTCAGGAAATTTCTCCTTAGTTCTAGATTGGTTCTCTTCTTGATTAATTTCCATTCATTGATTCTTGTCCTGCCTTCAGGTGCTTTGGTGAATAGGTTGTCTCCCCACCCCCCTCCACTTCTTTCTGGCGGCCCCTCAAATATTGGAACAGTGCTATCATGTCACTGCTAGTCCTTTTTTTTTTAATTAGACTACACATTATTGCACTAGAAGTTAATTATTAACTCCTGGCAATTGTTCAGAAGCTGTGTGAGTGGAGATTGTGCTTCTGCTATGGTTTGTCATGTAATCACAACTGAGAAATGACCATATTTAGAGTTTGACAAGAAATCTCAGTCTCAGCATCTAGCACCTTTAGCACAATTACAGTGATGGAGAGCAATTCGGTGCAAATTAGGGGCTGTGTTAAGAGAAATCTAGAATAGCAATAATAGCAATAACAGTAGACTTATATACCGCTTCATAGGGCTTTCAGCCCTCTCTAAGCGGTTTACAGAGTCAGCATATTGCCCCCAACAACAATCTGGGTCCTCATTTTACCCACCTCGGAAGGATGGAAGGCTGAGTCAACCCTGAGCCGGTGAGATTTGAACCGCTGAACTGCTGATCTAGCAGTCAGCCTGCAGTGCTGCATTTAACCACTGCGCCACCTTGGCTCTTATATAGCATCCCCCCCCCCCCCCGGTGTGTAAAAGATAGTCCTTGACTTATGACCATAATGGAGCCTGCCCATTATGATTATCAATCGAGATAGTCATAAGGGCATCACCATGACCCAATTTTACGACCTCTTTATCCAGTGGTCATGAGCCGAGGTGGCGCAGTGGGTAGAGTGCAGTACTGCAGGCCACTTCAGCTGACTGCTATCTGCAGTTCAGCGGTTCAAATCTCACCGGCTCAGGGTTGACTCAGCCTTCCATCCTTCCGAGGTGGGTAAAATGAGGACCCGGATTGTTGTTGGGGGCAATATGCTGACTCTGTAAACCGCTTAGAGAGGGCTGAAAGCCCTATAAAGCGGTATATAAGTCTAACTGCTATTGCTACTGCTATTAAAGGAATCACCAAAATCATTAAATGAATCCATGGTCATTAGTGAATGCCACAATTTTAGTATTTTTTTTGTTGAAAATCCTAAATAAATGGCTTTTTCAGCAAAAACGTAAATAGAAGTCCCATGATCAAAGGACACTGTAAGTGGCAATAAATGCACTCATATTACTGTGTGGGATGAGGGGCTGGCTCTCAGGACTTCAAAACCAGGTCTTAAATACCTTTGGATCAGGGGTGAAATTCAGCAGGTTCTGACAGGTTCTGGAGAACCAGTAGCAGAAATTTTGAGTAGTTCGGAGAACAGGCAAACTGGCCCCAGAGTGGGATGAGAATGGGGATTTTGCAGTATCCTTCTCCTACCATACCCACCAAGCCACGGCCACAAAACCACTAGCAAAAATTTTTTGAATTTCACCACTGCTTTGGATGGTCTGACATAACTTTGAGCAAACAGTCATAAGCTGCAGACCGTCTGTAATGGTCCCAAGTTTCAAACTTGTCCTCTTCCTTACTTCCTTACTGTACTTATGGCTTGTCTGCAATCAGTTTTTAATCCCTTAATCTTCTTCTGTTTTCAAGAAACTGGATCTTTATTAATACCCAATAGGCATCGTGACTGTGAATTATCTTTCTGTACGGCCTCCAGGTCTTCCCCAGATTTCCCATGGACCAGTGGATCTTGAGCCGTCTCTATCACACAGCAGAATATTGTGCCCAGCACTTTGAGAACTACAAATTGCATTCTGTGACCAATGCTATTTATCTTTTCTGGATGCAAGATTTTTGCAGTACCTATCTGGTAAGCTTACCATTGATTCAGGGTTCAATCACCCCTTTGCTGTGGGATCAGTGGTGGGATTCAGCCAGTCCGCACCTATTTGGGAGAACCGGTTGTTAACTTTCTAAGCAGTTTCAGAGAACCGGTTGTTGGAAGAAATCTCCTTTTATTTTTTTATTTATTTATTTTCACTTTACAGGGCTAATCCTGGAAGGAAGTCAGGAAGGAAACATTCTGATGTTGTTTCTAGACTAATTTTTATTGCCGTGCTTACAGAAACTGCCTCTCCGGTTAACCCTTATTACATTGTAACAGCTAAGGCGAAGTGCCCAATCAACATGAGTGACGTTGAGTTGGCCACACCCACCCAGTCACATGACCACTGAGCCCCACCTACCCAGCTGGTTATTAGAACAGAGACCCGGTTGTTAAATTATTTGAATCCCACCACTGTGGGGGATGATCTTAGTTTGCTCTATTACGAAAGAATGCACAGGTTGATGTTAAGAAGGAAAATGCACAGAGTCCAAGAATTTGGGGGATTTGATTTTTTTTTCCATGTGAAATTCCTCATGGAGTAAAGGTAGTCCTCCATTTACCACCACAATTGAGCCCAAAATTTCTGTGGCTAAGCGAGACAGTCGTTAAGTATGTTCTGCCCCATTTTTTTAACCTTTATTGTTAAGTGAATCGCTGCGGTTGTTAGGTTAGCAACACAGTCGTTATATAAACCTGGCTTCCCCATTGACTTTGCTTGTGAGAAGGTCGCAGAAGGTGGTCACATGACCCCCAGGGCACTGCAACCGTCATAAATATGAACCGGTTGCCAAGCATCTGAATTTTGATCACATGACCCTGGGGATGCTGCAACGGTTGTAAGTTTGAAAAAAAATGATCCCAAGTCACTTTTTTCAGTGCCATTGTAATTTCCAGCGGTCACTAAATGAAAGGTTGTAAGTCGAGGACTCCCTGTAAGTAGATTAATTCTATGTTGGGCTCTTTTTATGTGCATTTCCTGAAAGACCTGGATGTGTTGGATAACACTACCCAGAAGTGTCTTTTGTTAAAACGGGCTTCTCGAAACTGATACCAATTCCAGGAGTTGTGATCTAACTCCTGCAGAGCTCATTCGGTTGTTAGGTCTGTGAGCTCATGTTTTCATGGGCCCTCAAGTTTTAGAGCTCCGTGAGGCATGGCTTGGGGCATGGCATGGAAGCAACACAGCCAGAGAAGAGGTCTAATTGCTTTATTGCTCCAACTTTGCCCCCCAAACGTCCCCATATTTACTACAAGTCCTGGAGCAAAGCTCTCACATGCTCACCTTCAACAGCCTCTGTTGAAGTCGAGCAAACAAGGTTTGCAAACCAGTAACCAAGGCAAGAAGTCCAGTTAGCAAGGTTAGCAGAAGAGTAACCAGAGTCGGAGGTTCAGCGAAGTAGGCAAACTGAGCAAGGCAGAGCACACTCTCCAGACTTTGGCAAGTGCACACAAGGCTCCACAGATTCAATGCTTGTTCCCGACAAATGCCCCTCCCACCTCCTTACATCTCAGTCCCCAGGTGTGCCTTGTGAAGGGGGGCGGGGCACTCTCCTCTCTTGTAGCCGACTCAGTCTGTGTTGTTCTCACCTTCTCTCTTCTCTCCGTGCTCTAGGATCAGGAGTGGGTGATCCCTGCTCATTGCCTGAGCTCTGTCACTCCTGCTCCTCCCTGTCTACAAGCCTTTCTGATCCTGAAAAGCCCTTCCCTTCCCCAGTTTTCTCCAAAGCCAACAGAGCCGCCTCCTCGATCTCTGTCAGCTTCTGTTCCAGCTCATCTCCCCCCCGCAGATTCAGGCTCCAACAGGGACATGACACTCCGCCACTAATGTGTTGGGTCTCTCTTCCCAGGAATCTGTCAAGCCCATCCTAAGGAATGGAGATACAGTTCGCCTTTTGTCTACTCAGCAGACTTTGTACACTTGCGTAGACCTGGCTCTGCGCCTCCTGTCTCCCTTCATGCCTTTCCTTACTGAGGAGCTGTGGCAGCGACTTCCCAAGACAGACCTGGAGACGTCTCCTAGTATCTGTGTGGCCAGGTACCCAAGCCCTGAACATCTGGTGAGTCCAACTTTCACTTGGAAACTCCTTTGGTGACCTCCATTACTTGGGGCAAACTTACCGTATTTTTCAGAGTATAAGACGCACTAGAGTATAAGATGCACCAAGATTTTGAAGAGGCAAATTAAAAAAAGAGTTTTTGTGCTCTGCAGACATCCCAAAAATGGTCTGTTTTTCATCAAAAATGGCTGTGCATAGCCTTTAGGAGGTTTATAGAATGCTCTTGTGGGAAGGGGCCAAAAACAAGCAAAAAATGGCCCATTTTTTGTTCATTTCTGCCCTCCCCAGCCCCCAGGAGCACTTTGGAAGCCTCCTAAAGGCTATCACGGCCATTTTTGCAAAGGGGGAGGAGTTTCGGGAGGCCAAAAATGCTGTATTTAATGTATAAGGTGCACCCAGATTTTCACCCTTTTTTTTTTTAGTGAAAAAGATGCATCTTATATTCTGAAAAATTGGTAGTTCTTTCTCAAATTATAATGAAGTTCTAGAATTTGACAGCACGAAAAAGATAACTTTTAAAGAGCGATTTCCTTCCACTTCTAGAGACATTGGTGTAATCCTGAGGAAGAGGCAAACTTCTTGGCAGCGCAGCAAATTATCCAAGTGATACGTTCCATGAGGGCAACTTGCCAGCTAACCAAAGCTCGACCAACAGGTGAGCCTGAACTCTCCATTTTTCTATCAAAGCCTGTGGATGCATGGACTTTCCTCTAGCAGGGTACTACATGGGTAATACTTCATGGGTAGCACATAATCTTGTGGGACGCAGTGACTCAGTGGTTAAGACGCTGAGCTTGTTGATCAAGAAGGTCGGCAGTTTGGCGGTTCGAATCCCTAGTGCCGCGTAACAGAGCAAGCTCCCGTTACTTGTCCCAGCTTCTGCCAACCTAGCAGTTCAAAAGCACATAAAAATGCAAGTAGAAAAACAGGGACCACCTTTGGTGGGAAGGAAACAGTGTTCCGTTCCCCTTTGCTGTTTAGTCATGCCGGCCACATGACCACCGAGACTTCTTCGTATAGCGCTGGCTCTTCAGCTTTGAAACGGAGATGAGCACCACCCCCTAGAGTCGGGAAACTCTAGCACATATGTGCGAGGGGAATATTTTATTTATTTATTTATTTATTTATTTATTTATTTATTTATTTATTTATTTATTTATTTATTTATTTATTTATTTATTTATTTATTTATTAGACTTATATACCGCTTCATAGAGCTTTCAGCCCTCTCTAAGCGGTTTACAGAGTCAGCATATTGCCCCCACAGTCTGGGTCCTTATTTCACCCACCTCGGAAGGATGGAAGGCTGAGTCAACCTTGAGCCGGTGAGATTAGAACCGCTGAACTGCAGATAACAGTCAGCTGAAGTGGCTTGCAGTACTGCACCCTAACCACTGAGCCACTTCGGCTTGGCTTTACCTTTAGCACATAATCTTAAATAATAAATATGGTGTACAATTCAATGCATGTACAGCTCTGGGGCAGAAATAACAAATGAGAGCTCTGAGCATGGTAGACTCAAATAAAATACTATTTACAGTAAGCCACAAACCTAATAGTTGTTCTCAGACAGATTAGCAAATTGAATAATCAACCTCTATAAAAAGAATTTTAAAAAAATGTGCAAGGAGTCCTGACACAGCAAAGAAAGTGTAGATATTATCTAGAAAGAGCAATAAAATGCCTCAGAGTTTAAAACATTTCTAAGATATCACCAGGAGTGCATATGGCATTTAGTACACTATAGTGAAGATGAATAGCAGAATCTTAAAACTAGAACTACTACCCGGGGGAGGGCCTTCTCTGTGGCAGCTCTGGCCCTTTAGAACGAACTCCCCGCAGAGATTCGGACCCTCACCTCTCTCCAGGCCTTCCAAAAAGCCGTTAAAACCTGGCTGTGTCGGCAGGACTGGGGTTGATGAGTTCCCTTCCCCTCTATCTGTGTGGCTGTTGGCTATTTTTAATGCTTGTATTGTACTTTTGTGTTCCCTTTCCCCCTTGGGTTGTTCGCCGTCCTGAGTCCCGCAGGGAATAGGGCGGCATATAAATAAAACAAACCTCAAACCTCAAACCTAAGTGCTAAAACCAAAATGACAACATTAATTAAGCCATAGGCCTATGGATTGTAGCACCCGCACCAGCAGATGTGGTCCATTCTGTCTGTCCTGCATTTTCAAGAGATACTTTAAAGCCACTGCAATCAAAAATATATTTGAATAGATACAGGCATATTTTGTTTTGTTCACTTTTCTTGATAGTGCTTTACAGACATCACAATTTTTTTTACAAGATTTTCCACTAGCAAAAGAGGTAACAATTTGCCGAAGCTCAAATTATGATGAACATTTTTAGCATAAAGTATTTTTAATTAAAGTACCGTATATAATTGTGGTTTTTTGTTAAACATAAGAGATTGTCATTTACTTAACGACCATAAGAGAGCCTGGTTTATCACAGTTTAAGTCCAATCTGTGGTTCACTCTGGGTACAGTTTTGCTGGAAACCAGAAATAAATGCCAGTTCTTGACCAAACTGTCATAAAACTGGTTCCACCACAAAAGCGCGTAGGACAAAATTGCGCTCGACAAAAGCGCGCTGTGACGTCATCACAGCGCGACGAAAAAGTTCGAAAAATGTAAAAATAAAGCGAAAACCTTACCCTAAGCCCCCCAAACCTAACCCTAAACCTAACCCTAAACCTAACTCTTAACCTAACCCTAAACCTAACCCTAAACCTAACCGTTAAAGTAACGAAAAACCTAACGCTAACCCTTAACCTAACGCTAACGCTCTAAAGCTAACCCTAACCCTTAACCTAACCCTAACCCTAAACCTAAACCTAAACCTAACCCTTACCTTTATGTGAATCGGCTTGCTTTAATTTAATTTTTATTAATTTTTATTTGAATTTTTCGATCTTTTTCGTCGCGCTGTGATGACGTCAAAGGCGCGATTTTGTCGATCACGCTTTTGCCGTCCGCGCTTTTGACGGGTCACGATAAAACTTGGTCATGTGACCATGGGATGCTGCAAACAGCCATAAATGCTGCCTGGTTGCCAAGCACCCAAAGTTCAGTCATAGCCATGAGGTTGGCCATAACCATGGGGAGAGGTTGCCAAGCAATCAGTCGTATGTTGAGGACTATCTGTAATGCTATTCCTCAGTTAGTTAATGCAGTGTGGTGTAAACATAACTTATATGAACTCAGAAACCAGAAATATTTATGTGATTCATTTAAAAAAACTTTTTTAAATAAAAAAATTGGAATAAAATACAAAAATACAAAAGCAAATAGTAAAGAAAAGGGGGAAAGAAAAATGAAGAGGGGGAGAAGAAAGGAAAAAAAGCGTTGACTTCCGATTCCTTCTGATGCAGTAGATTAAAGCATTAACACCAAACCTCAACTTTTTACTTTTCCATAATAATATAAACTAGCCATTTTTGCAAGAACAAATCAATCTAATCAGTAAAACCCAAAATCAAAGTTTCATTTTTTTCCACCTCAAGCACAAAATCCACAAGTGGTCTCCATGTAGCAACAAAAGTACTTACATTCTTTTCTCTGATCAAAACGGTCAATTTAGCCATCTTTGCCAACTCCATCAAATTTTGTAGCCTTTCATCCATGGTGGGAATCGAAGTGTTCTTCCACTTTTGGGCATACGGTAGTCTTGCTGCCCTCAGCATATAAAATCAAAGTTCCAATTTTTTTCCCTAAGTCTTTTTCTTGTGGGAAAAATTATATGCACTGGGGGTCCCTCCCAAAATTTATATGGCTGACTTTCTTATTTGCTTTTTTGCAATGATCTGGAATGAATCTCACAATATCTCTTGAGTTATGGCCAGGTTCGTTGCAAAGGTAATGTCAGGGCTCCGACAGATCATGAGTCTCAAGCCAACCTTCAAAAGAAATCCAGTTATTTATAAGGAGCTTCATGTTGGCAGGTTCCCAAGTGAAGCCAGCTCTGACCCCATGTAATTTACGGCCACAATCATGACCCTATTTTCCCCTTCCTCCGGGTGTGTCATCAATCATATTCGGCAACAGGGCAATTTCACAGGTTGAAGAGATCACTCCCCTCTGCCCATTGGTGGATTCCAGCAGAGACTACTGCCAGTTTACTCAGGGTCTCTCAGTTTCTCATCCCGCCTTTCCTATGGCAACTCGAGAGCAGGCCAAGGATGCTTTGCGAGTTGGCAGGTAGGCAGAAGATCAAGACTTACGTTTATTTGAGGAGGAAAGTTTCTCCTTGCAAGGTTTATTAGACGTTTATTTATAGACTTTATAAAATATATCCACGTGAGGGTAATAACAAGGTTCCCAAACAAAAGTATCTTGTTTTCTTCTTTTCTTGGGGTCCTTGACCTTGAAAGTGGCAGTTATAGTTAATTTTTTCTATTTGTTCACAGTATATCTGGCTTGCTCAGAAACGGCCCCCTGGGCTGCCTATGAGAAATATCAGGAGCCATTACAAACATTGTCTTTGGCTGGATCTGTGAATCTTCTCCCCAGCTCTGAGGAAATAGAGCTACCTCTGAACTGCCTGGCTGTGAAAGTCAATGATCATACTAGCATTTACATGGATCTGCAGGTGGGTTGCCATTTAGCGTATTACTGGCTTTCAAGATTCATGGAGAATCAGAAAAAGGAGGTGATTGAAAGAGCTGTGGAAAGTTTATGGCCTCTTATCAGGGAACATGTATAGGCCAGTGCCTCATAAAGAGATGATAGAAGGATGGAAGGCTGAATCAACCTTGAGCCGGTGAGGATGGACAGAGAGACAGACAGAGAAAGAGAGAGGGACCTTAGAGAGATTGATACTATAGATGAATGGATGGATGGATGGACAAAGAGACAGACAGACTGGGTTGCAATTTAGCTTCAAGATTCGTGGGGAATCAAAGAAAGGAGGTGATTGAAAGGACTGTGGAAAGGTTATGACCTCTCATCAGGCAACATGTATAGGCCAGTGCCTCATAGATAGATGATAGAAGGATGGAAGGCTGAGTCCCACCTTCAGCCGCTGAGGATGGATAGAGAGATGGTAGATATAGAGAGATAGATACCATAGAGAGATAGATATTGTAGATAAGTGGATGGGTGGGTGGATGGATAGATAGAG
The DNA here is from genome assembly GCF_051295495.1 of Thamnophis sirtalis. Lineage (NCBI taxonomy): Eukaryota > Metazoa > Chordata > Lepidosauria > Squamata > Natricidae > Thamnophis > Thamnophis sirtalis. The sequence continues at coordinate 32,704,860 of NW_028261383.1, forward strand.
AGATAGATACTGTTGATAGATATTGTAGATGGATGGATGGATGGATGGATGGATGGATGGATGGATGGATGGATGGATGGATGGATAGATGATAGGTAGGTAGGTAGGTAGGTAGGTAGGTAGGTAGGTAGATAGATAGATGATAGATAGATAGATAGATAGATAGATAGATAGATAGATAGATAGATAGATAGATACAGAGATACAGAGATACAGAGATACAGAGATACAGAGATAGATACAGAGATAGATACAGAGATAGATACAGAGATAGATACAGAGATAGATACAGAGATAGAAGGACTATAAATGGAGAATGAGGTGTTTAGAAGGTGGGTTATATCTTCCACTACAAGTTTTTTTCCTGATTTTTCCCCTCACCCTAGGATATGGTGGATCCTCACAAAGAACTCCTCAAACTGACATCCCAGCAACAGAAATTAAAGCAACGGCTGGCAAATCTCACAGAAAAACTTCAGAAGCAAAACTCCTTAAAAGCCAAAATGAATCACGAGCAAAAGGTATCAAGAGCCTCATGCTGAGATTCCTGATTGTTTGGTTCCACTGGACCAGTAGACGTTTTGAGAGCATGTCATAGGGCTCAAAGAAAGCCATTGCCATGAGATTAGCAAAGCATGGCCCACCTACTTACTTAACACTCTCTTTTTCTTCACAGATTTCCTTCATTCGTTCAGAGCTGCAGCACATAGAACAAGTGTTTGCCACTTTTCAGAAAATGGCCAAAAAACAGGATGCTGGACTGACTAAGGAGAACTAATGGATTTACCCTGTTCCAGATAGTAGAATTTACTCCAAAGCAGAGGATGCTGAGCTTGAGGGCAGGTCCTGGAAGGTTCACACGAGTTTAGGCATCACCTTCTGTGGTGGGAATTGATCTTATATTACTCAGGGTTTGTCAGCACCAACCCAGTTTTAGAAGCATCAGTGATGATGGAGGCTGAAAAAAATATTAAGAGTCATCATGGTGGCATCTGCCATGAAACCTCCCCCCCCACCATATGATCACATTGCTTAGAAATTGTTGGGATAGATTATTTGAACAAGGATATAAATGTCGGAAACATGTCATAGTTTACTGCTCTACTTTTCTAATAAAGAGGAAATGGGCGCTGTATTTCCCCCTTATGGGTAATTTCCTTTCCATTGGCAAGGATGTAACATTTTTGGTCCTTTTGACTACTCAGTTCAGACTGCTTCACTTGGCTTGGAGTATAATATTGTTTGGTACCCTATTAAAATATTTATGTTTTTAAAACACTTACTGTTTTTATCTATCTATCTATCTATCTATCTATCTATCTATCTATCTATCTATCTATCTATCTGTCTATCTATCTATCATCTATCTGTCTGTCTGTCTGTCTATCTATCTATCTATCTATCTATCTATCTATCTATCTATCTATCTATCTATCTATCTATCTAAATTTAAAGGGCTGGTTCTCCAATTTTGAGTCTATGGCAATCCTTTGTTGAAGGGCAAAGGAGTTCAGGACCATGGACAGTTCACTCCTCCAGCTGGTCATAAAGCTAAGCTGTAGTTGGAGAATTGCCTTAATAAGGTAGTCCTTGACTTAAGTGACAGTTTGAAGTTCTGATGGACCTACCTGAGGAGTGCTTATGACCTGGATTTAAAATTCTGGTGGTTGCTCCCCCCCCTCCCCCTGGGTCACATGGCCACACTAGGTGTTCCGTGGTCACATGGCCTCATTTTATGAAAGAAAAAAAACAGTGTAATGTATATAATTATAACTTTATAATCTAGGTCTGTACGTATGACCCTTTCAAGTCAGTTTTGATTTCTGGCTTCACAAATTTATAGGCCTACGTAATTTTTCCTGTATGTTTTTGCTGCCATCTAGTGGACACCTGGAATGTGGTAGCCCAGATCCAATAATTCAGACTCTATTATTACTGCTTTAGTAAGTTTGTAATTTTACCAGCAGGAGGCCTGGTTGTCCCAACAGAGAAGCAAAAGAGAACTGTCAAAAGAACCATTTATTTAAATTGCTGGCTTATTTCCACACAATCCAATTTTACTGCTCCATTAGTGTGTCATCTTGCAATTTGTCCTGTCCATGGTGAGCTGCTGTATTGACTATAGAATCAAATCCCACCACGGTGATGACACATTCCTACTTTTTGTTGGCCTCAAATGCCTTGAGATATGCAAGTAAATCCATCCTGGTTGATTATACAAGACCACTTGGTAATGAAAGATTTCATCAAAGGCTACAGTTAAGAAAGATGCTGCTGTTTTTTTAAGGATGCCTGACTCACTGCATCAATGCCTTGCAAACTTTTTTCTTCATTACCCAAAACTATTTATCAAAAGTTTTATCAAACTTCAAAGACCGTTCGTACGTCCTTTCCTTCAGCACTGATGTAACTTTGAATGATCACTGAATTAATGGACATAACCCAAGGATTATCTTGTATTTTATAAAAATAATATGATTGATGTCATTTCAACAAATTTCTGTTGATAGTTTCATCCATTTTTGTCCTCATAGGAATACTTTGGGAGGTTTTTGAATATCTTTATGACAAACCTTAAAAGATAAAGGTTCCCCCACACTTGCATGCTAGTCGTTTCTGGCTCTAGGGCTGGTGCCGAAGAGCCAGCGCTGTCCGAAGACATCTCTGTGGACATGTGACTGGCATTACCAAAGACCGAAGGGGCACGGAATGCTGTTACCTTCCCACCAAAGGTGGTTCCTATTTTTTCTACTTTCATTTTTACAAACTTTCGAACTGCTAGGTTGGCAGAAGCTGGGGCAAGTAACGGGAGCTCACTCCATTACGCGGCACTAGGGATTCAAACTGCCAAACTGCCAACCTTTCTGATCGACAAATTCAGCGTCTTAGCCACTGAGTCACTGCGTCCCATGGACAAACTTTAGGTCAACTTAAATGTCCCTGTTTGATGAGTAATGGGTTTGTCTATTATTATCCAAAGAAAAAAAACACTTTTGAGTAACATACCTAGGATTGGGGAGCACTGAACAACATAGCAGTACAAAGAATAGCAGTGCAGGAATCCATAAATCTGGTTCCCTTTCTCCTCTATATCTTTTACACTTTTCTGGGCATCACTCAACAGTTTTCTATGGCCTCAGTTTGCAAGAGTTTTATTTTTGTGATAGCAAATCCATACCTTATTCCAGAAAAACACACACACACACACACACACACACACTTCCAACACAACTCATGGGATTGATTCATGGAGGTCATTTAAGGTGAATTACTTCTTGTCATTAAGTCATGCTTCATTTCAGTGCAAACGGGGAAAGATTATCAAGGTATTCTAGCAATCAAGAACTTTTTGCCAAGCTTTACAAACTACTACTTCAAACTCCCTTGATATTTTGTCCAACAGATTAAGCATCAGAAAGTCTTGAAGGAAATTATTTAAATGGACACTCAGTGCTGCAAGAATGAATTGCTTTAAATGTCGCTTTGGTGGCTGTTCAATGAGGCTACCACCTTCCATGGGAAGGTGGAATTGAAATTTTGGGGGTGGTTTCTTTGTTTCTTGCAGGAATTGGCCTGTTTTACAGCTTACTTTACTGCCCACTATTTTGTGTAAGACTATAATGGCATTTAAAGCTTTTGAGAAACGAATTAATCATTTTCTTGGCAAAATCTGGGGAATCGTGGGCTAGATAGTTCAGAGAAATTTCAATAGTTTGCGATCACACTTCAAACCCACAAACTGTTGCACGTGCAGAGTGCCTTCTGTTTTACATTTTTATCCCACTTTTTATAAATAAAGCAGCCAATCTACCTAACACGCCTTTCTCTTCCTATTTTCCCCACAACAACAACTCTGTAAGGTGGGTTGAGCTGAGAGAGAGAGTGAATAACTCCCCCCCAATGCCTAAGGCAGGACTAGAACTCAGCATTTGGTTTCTAAGCTAGCACCTGAACCACTACACCAAACCAACTGTTTTAGGTCTTTCTGCTCATTTAGTCCTAGAAGAGTTATGTGATCTCTTGATTTGTTTTTGCATTTCATAAGCCTGTTTTATGGAGAGAAGGAACAGGAATAACGGTTGGAAAGAGGCAATAAAAATCTGGACAAAGATGTTTTGCAAAGTTGTTTGCCCAGTTAGATGTGAGAGGGAAATTTTATTGCATGTTATCAGCTTCATATTTCTCAGTGTCCATCAGTGCTTGGCAGACTCTCATAGCACTAGGCAAGACACATCTCTCTATCAAATGGAGACCCACTTTGAAGTCAGGGGAAACCGGAGAATCTGCTTCCTATAAAACCATCCAATCTGATCTCTGGAAGCCCTGCCTTGTATAAGTGGTGAAGGGAGTGGAAAAAAGGTACCATGGAAGACTCCTTGGCTGCTTTTAGCAAGTTCCTTCTCATAGTCCCCCTGTGTCTTGCAGCAGGTAAGAAATAATCGACATGTGGCTTAATAATTGCACACAGATGTTTTCCTGGAAGTTATTTTCATGCATTTAAATCAACAATCAATGGTAAAAGACTGACCTGGTCACTCGGAATATGGATCAAGGGTACCATGAAAAAGGTAGGAAGGGCCTCGAGTCATTCACAATGCTTGGTGTCTTTTCTTGGTAACAGTAAGGAAATGATTTTTTTAAAAAACTTTTCAGCCAGTTTACCATCCTGGAGTTTGCAGGCGATGTCCCATCCAAACAGTAATCAGGACTGATTCTGCTTAGCTTATGACACCAAACTAATATAATACTTTAGACATCTTGTAATTTTCTTTCTTAGGCCTGAGGGTTTTTTTTAGCCTTGAACTTCCTTTCTTCTTTCCTTCCCCTCCCACCCTCCCTCCTTCCCTCCATTCCTTCCTTCCCTAAAATAATGAATCTTGAACTATCAATAAATTTTTGCTGGCCTCGAAAAAAAATATCTTCCTGTTAACCTTCTTTTCATGTAGCTGACCATTATATTTTCAATATTCTCCTCATCCAAGCAGCATTTTGTTTGTCTTTCAATTGCTTCAAAATATACCAGCAGTCACATGAAGGTGTGAATGTGTAGTTCACGATGCACTTTGAAATTTAATAATTTATCCAGAATCAGCTCCTACTTTAGAGCTTGAACTAGCCATACATTAAGCTGAGCAAGGCAACTATCTCAGATAGAAAACAGTGATAGATAGGTTGATGGATAGATGATAGATATGTAGATAAATAGATATTGTATTTTTCGGAGTATAAGACGGACCTTTTTCCCTCAAAAATGAAGGTGAAAATCTGAGTGCATCTTATACACTGAATACAGCATTTTTGCCTCCCAAAACCCCGTCCCTTCAGCAAAATGGCCGTGCATAGCCTTTAGGAGGCTTCCAGAGTGCTCATGGGGGCTGGGGAGGGCAGAAATGAGCAAAAAACAGACCGTTTTTTGCTCAATTTTGCCCCCCCCCCCGCCCAGCTCCTAAGAGCACTCTATAAGCTTAAAGGCTATGCTTGCCCTTTTTTTTGACAAAAATAGGCCCATTTTCACAAAAAATGGGGTGTTTTTGCTTGTTTTTGGGGGGGCCAGGAGCACTCTACAAGCCTCCTAAAGGCTATTCATGCCCTTTTTTTGGAAAAAAATGGGCCCATTTTTGCAAAAAAGGGCCGTTTTGGGGAGGTCTGCAGAGTGCAAAAAACATTTTTTTTTAATTTGCCTCTTCAAAATCTTGGTGCGTTTTATACTCTGTGGGTCTTATATTCCGAAAAATAGATAGATGATAGAGAGATGATAGATAGATAGATAGATAGATAGATAGATAGATAGATAGATAGATGGATGGATGGATGGATGGATGGATGGATGGATGGATGGATGGATGGATGGAAGGAAAGAAAGAAAGAAAGAAAGAAGAAAGAAAGAAAGAAAGAAAGAAAGAAAGAAGATCATGTAGGTATAATGATAGGGAGAGAGAGAGAGAGACAGAGAGATTTCCCATTAATTTACCTGAAGAGCTCAGGAACATTGATCAAATAAAGACAGTTTCACTCAGTGGTAAGTGAAACATCCACCTAGAATGTCACCCACTAACTGCAGGATATAGAGCCATATTCTCTATCAATGTTGCTTCCTGATAAAGAAAAAAAGTGTTCCATACAGGGAAAATGTGATTGTCCTTCTGGCAACTATATTCCCCATTTCAGTTTTTGGGGAGGCCAAAATTGGGAGTGTTGCAACCTTAAATGGAATTGTGACTGTTGAAATAAGGGAACATCTTGTCCTTCTTCAAGGAATTTTGCATGATCAGGAAACATTCACTTCTCTAGAACCGTCTGAGGATCTGACCTCTATTTCAACCAAAAATAACTTTGAAGCCATCACTGAAGAAGCCAATTCCTCAAACTCTGAAGATATGACCAGCCATTGGATGGGAATTGATTCTGGAAATGTCCTTCCCAACCACAGAGATTTTGCTGTTAATCCTGAAGGTATCCAATACTTAAATCTATCATCCCATTATAGATTTGTGGTGGAACTACAGCTTACATATGCACAGTGGATTCTCCAACCTGCAGCTGAGCTCAGAAGGCAGATGCATTGGAAAGATGGATCTTAAAAGATTTGTATAAAAGAACTAGCACAGAAAAAAGTGCATAAATCTTTCAGTGTCCTTTTCATGGCAAGGTGACAACATTTTCCCCCCAGCCTGGCTCGGGGGGAAAACGATCTTAAAATAATTTAGGCAGACATTGAAAAAATAAGATTCCCCAGCTATTAATTCTTCAGTTCCAAGTTCTCCTCTTCACAACTTTTACAGCTCAACTCCTAAGTTCATATTTCTGTGTCTTTGGAGTTCTACCAATGTCTTGTTTCTTGAGAATTGGGAGGGATTTGTAATGATAACAAATATATCAACTGCTCATATCCAGGGGTGGGCTGCTACGGGTTTAGCTGGGTTCAGGAGAACCCATAGCTAATGTTGTGGCTGGTTTGGAGAACCTCCAAATCCGACTCCTGGCTGGCCACGCCCACCACTTCTCTCCCAGGAGTCTCCCCATGGCCCGTTTTGGATGTGAGGTGAGTGCAGGGCCTGCACGGAGGCTCAGGAAGTGGGAAAAACGGGCCTTTGGAGCCCAGGGGAGGAAGTTTTTGCCCTCCCAGAGGCTCGAGGAAAGCCTCCGGAGCCTGGGGAAGATGAAAACACCTCCCTGGACATGGTGCAGGAGGCTGACTAGGCCACGCCCATCCAGCCGCCGGGCAGAGAACCCATTGCTGAAATTTTTGAAGCCCACCCCTGCTCATATCCTCTAGGGAAGACGTAACCTTCTAAGTGGCTTTTATTTTGCCCTTAGAGTATCAGCATACAGCTAAATCTGCTGAGATCCTTCACCGTAACTAAGGGTCCTAGGACTAGGTCAGTGGTCCCCAATCTTTTCAGTTCAGGGGACTGGCAGAGGCGACGGCAGGGGCAGAGGGGGTAGTTTCATGCGCATACATGCTGTTTTCACAAATGCATCTAGTTTTGCCCACCGCAGCCCGATTCCCAATGGGTCACACCCTGGCACCGGGCTGCGGACCAGGAATTGGGGATCTCTGTCTTAATCCACTAATTGATTCTGGAGGAAGCATTATTATGAGGAGGCGGGAGTGTGTGCATAAAGAGCCACAGAAATTTAGTAAGCAAACCTCAACCTCCAATTATAGTGTACGTTGTGGGAAGCAGAGCTGTGTTGGTGTAAGTGTGCAAAAAATCAAAAGACATCAGGTAGCACCTTTCCCAACTGCTATTAAAACTATAAGGTTTTGTGAGCTAATAAAATTTATTAGTTGGAAGAGAGGCTGCCAGACTCCCGGTTTTTGAAAATTATAAATTAGTTAATCATGATTAAATAAGTGCCCTGTGTCTTGGTGCAATGGCTGAGCAGACACAACGCAATAGTTCTTCCACTGAAATAAAGACAGTGGGCCAATAGATGCAGCCATGAAAATCATTATACCTGTTTCCTAAGACTCTAGAAAGCTTGTGGAGTAAACAAGGAATCAGCTGATCAAAATATATTCTTTATCCTGTCATTTGCAGTGAGCATCGACACTTGTGAGCCAAACTGCGAAACTCTCCCCACCTGGGCTACAATCTTCCTGTGTTTGGCAACAGCTTTCTTTGTTTTCCTGCTGAGTGGTCTTTTATTCTGGGTAAGTTCCAGGAAAGTATTGCTGTAAATCAACCCTGACTGTTCTTTGGAAGGACTAGGTCTTGCTATCCATTGCAGCTAGGAATCTCAAATAGGGCCAAGAATGAATTAGTTTGTCTTGTAGCCAGCCCGGGCGCGAGATCAGCCCCCTGCAAACTCTCTCTTTCGAAGAGCCCAGCCAAAGTTTTGTGCAACACTCATTGAAGCGCTTGGACCCGCAGCGAGGGAGGGAGGAAGGGGCTGGAGCTACTAAACAAGCAGCCAAGCTAAGTGCCTGAAGGACCCCATCCCATCAGCGAGCGGGAGTAATTGCCAGGGACCGTGGTTTGAGGATCCCTGATTTAGTGCAATATAAAAAATGCAAAAACTCAAAACGTTTTTCTGCGGACTACCAATATTTTATCGCAGAGCCACAGTGGTCCGCAGACCGCCAGTTGGTGACTGCTGCTCTAGACTACAAACAAGATCATTGCTAAAAGCCATGAAATTCTATAAACATTCTCAAAACATTCTGGCTAGTGCAGTCTCAACATGTCCGAAATTGATTGTGAATGGGTGGGTACCCAACCCCTTACAGTATTATACTTCCTTCAATATTATCCTCTTTTTCCTCAGATTTCCTACTGCATCAAAACCAGAGAACCTTCTGCCATGTCATGTAGTTCATCTCCTCGATGTTCCATTTAGACTAGAGTGACACTTCTCTGAAACTCCAGAATAAATTGTTTTTAGTGATGACACCTTGCTGTGCTTCATTATATTCTTTTCAGCTGTCCACATTGGTTGTATAGATTTAGATTTAGATTTATTTTATTTGTATGCTGCCCTTTTCCGGGAGGGACTTAGGGCGGCGAACAACTCAAGGGGGGAAAGGGAACATAGACACAATACAAATGATTACAATAACCAAGAATCACACAGGAACACAGGTCGAGAGGGGAGGGGAACTCATCAACTCTCCAGGCCTTCCGGAAAGCCGTCAAAACCCGGCACAGCCAGGTTTTGACGGCTTTTCGGAAGGCCTGGAGAGAGGTGAGGGTACGAATCTCTGCGGGGAGTTCGTTCCAAAGGGCCGGAGCTGCCACAGAGAAGGCCCTCCCCCGGGTGGTAGCCAGATGGCATTGGCTGGTGGACGGAACCCGGAGGAGGCCGACCCTGTGTGATCTAATGGGTCTTTGGGAGGTAATTGGCAGCAGGCGGTCTCTCACTGTATAACAGTGGTGGGATTCAAAAAAAATTAGTACTAGTTCTGTGGGCGTGGCTTGGCGGGCATGGCATGGTTTTGTGGGCATGGCTTGATGGGCATGGCATGGCTTGGTGAGTGTGGCTTAGTGGATGTTGCAGGTGAAGAATACTCTATAATCTCCATTCCCTCCCCACTCCAGGGGAAGGTTACTGCAAAATCCCCATTCCCTCCCCATCAGCTGGGACTTGGTAGGCAGAGAATAGATGGGGGCGGGGCCAGTCAGAGGTGGTATTTACAGGTTCTCCGAACTACTCAAAATTTCCGCTACCGGTTCTCTAGAACTGGTCAGAACCTGCTGAATACCACCTCTGGTGTATACTTTGTTTCTGTCCAAACAGAATAGCTTGAAGGAAATAAAATATAATTGTACAGATCTAAAAAGTTAGAAGGCAATAATTCTTTCCTCAAATCACATTGGATGGAAACAGGAAATCCAATGAACTTCGATTATATTCATTTCTAGTTCCTCTCTCCTTGATTTTAAGTCCATGTTCTCTTGTATTTTGCACATCACTTTATGTGAAATTGTTTTAAAAGCAGCCTGAAAAAATTGTCTGCATTTAAGCCTGGCAATTTGTGATAAAAATTCTCAGCTAATTGTTGCCTAAGTTGGTCATTACACTTATTGATGATAAAGCAGCTTGTTTCCACATACCATACAGCACTTTTCAAAAATAAATAAATAAATAAAAGAAAATAATCTGAAAACTACTGAGACTAATACCTTAATTAGCAGTTGTATTAATTAGGTATTGCTTGTCTGCCTCTGGCTGAACTGGATTTCTATTCTAAAAGAAGAAGAATCAGGAATTCATGCCTTCTGGAGAGAACATTTTTACATTATGAAAAATTTAAGACTAAAGCTTTTATACCTGTTGCCCCACATTATATACAGCTTCAATTATCTTAAGATGGTCTAATTTTCTTTAAAATAAGGGTTTGTTGTAGAGAAAAATAGGATGAAGAAGTTCTCTACCTTAGGTTATTTGTAAAAAACAATATAGGTGTGATATAAACAAACAAACAATCCTTGACTTACAACAGTTTATTTACAACTCTGAAAAAGTATTTTAAGACAGTTTTTCACCCTTACGACTGTTGTAGCATCCCCATGGTCACCTGATCAAAATTCGGATGCTTGGCAACTGGTTCATGTTTAGGACGGTTGCAGTTTCCTGGGGTTGTGTGATCACCTGTAATCCTACGACAAGCAAAGTTAATGGGGAAGCCAGATGCACTTCACAACCATGGTATTAACTTAATTGAGCTGATTCACTTACAACTGTGGTAAAAAAGGTTGTAAAATGGGGCAAAACTCACTTAACAAACATCTCACTTAGCAACATACGTTTTGGGCTGCATTGTGGTCATAACTCAAGGACTACCTGTATCCTGGGTTGTGAAATTTTGATCTCTGCTGCCATCTAGTGATCGCCTGAATATTTTTATAGCTCAGATCTGAGGTTTTAATATCTGTGCGCCTGTGTTTGAGTCAGTGTTGTAAAGGCCTGGACGCGTCCCTGTAGTTTTCCTGCTGAGATTTCAGAGGTGGCTTTCCATTGCCTCACTCCTAGGGCTGAGAGAGAGTGACTGGCCAAAGGGCATCCAGCTGACTTCATGCCTAATCTGTATTAAAACTCATAGTCTCCCAGTTTCCAGCCTGGCGCCTTAACTACTACATCAAACTGGCTCTTAGATCTTGCGGAGTTATAGAATAACAGAGTTGGAAGGGACCATGGAGGTCATCTAGTCCAACCCCCTGCTCAAGCAGGAGACATATTATTAAAACTGTCTTCTATACAGCCTCAGAATCTATGGAAAGCCTCTTCTGAATGTCTTTCTCCATCCTTTATAGAGCGGTGGGCTCTGCCGTCTCTTATCTGTCCCTTCCCTGGGCAGCATCTCTTCACCAAGATGCCAAAGGTGTTTTCTTTGTACAATGGCCAGTATCCAGAATGTCTTACAAAGGGGAAAACCCATTCCATTTCCATTTCCATTTATTGAATTTATAGGCTGCCCAATCCCGGAGGACTCCGGGCGGCTTTCAGAAATAAGAAATATTAAGAAAAGATTAAAACAAATAAGACACAGCAAATTAAAAGAACACAACATGCACCCAGTCTAAGCGGGGCTGGACCTCAATCAAGAGGTCAACAGCCCCAGGCCTGCCAGAAAAGCCAGGTTTTGATACCTTTTCGGAAGGCCATGAGAGTGGGTAGGGTCCAGATCTCTGGGGGTAGCTCGTCCCATAGGGCCGGAGTGGCAACAGAGAAGGCCCTACTCCAAGGCGTCGCCAGCCGACATTGTCCAGCTGATGGCACCTGAAGGCGGCCCATCCTGTGCGATCCTATCAGTCTTAGGGAGGTATGCGGCAGAAGACGGTCTCGTAGATATCCGGGTCCTAGGCCATGTAGGGCTTTAAAGGTGATAACCAGCATCTTGAATCGTGCTCGGAGACCAATGGGAAGCCAGTACAGCTCGCGGAGGATAGGTGTAGTGTGGGTGTACCTTGGTACACCCAGTATCGCTCGTGCGGCTGCATTCTGGACTAATTGTAGTCTCCGAACACTTTTCAGGGGCAGCCCCAAGTAGAGCGCCCCATTCCTGGCACGGACTCCGTTCCAGCAACTTTCTGCAATTTCTGGATGGCGTGAAAGCTTGCTTATCATTGGTTTAGCGCTGCTGTAAAATACAACCAACGTCACCTTCCCCTCCATCACATTTGTGCTACATTTAATCACGATGATGTTAATTAATTGTGGGGGTAGTTCATTTATTCCCTTATTAGATTTTTAACCCTGCCTTTGTTACTTTATTGGGTACGTTTCAAAACCAGAGACACCAATAACCACCATATTTACTCCTTTGCATCTTTCCAATTGGCCAGCGAAGGGTTTGATGTCACAATTCCTTGTATTTGCATATGGGTGGGAAGGATGGACGCCTCATAGATGCATATTATGAAGCTCTCCAGCTGCTATGTCACAAGGTAGTTGTATTTCTCCAGCTAGCCAGCCAACCTGTCCTTCACCGAATCCAATTCCCAGAGGTGGCAAGAGGACAGACACCTTTGTCCCTAAGCCCTGGCAGCGAGAAGGAAAAGGAAAATGCCTGCTGCCCAAAAGGGAAAGAAGAAGTCTCGGCCTCAGAAGAAAGCACAGCAGCTTCCAGGACGGAAAACCCCTGGCAAGATAATACAACCCGAGGAGAAGAAACCAGAGCTCAGGCAAAGCAAACGGGACCAAAACACGGCAACTGTGAGGCCGGGGAATAAGAGGAAGGAGATGGGAGAGGCTTCCGGTTTCCCTGTGCCTAAGACATCTCCAGTGGGCCACCAAAGGAAGGCTCGCTTGCCTGCAGAGGGCAGCGGGAATGCAGCTTCCTCAACCAGGAGCGGTGCTACCCGACGGGCCTCCTCCAAAGCTAAAAGGACAAAAGTTGCCAGGAATCTCTGTTTCTTCAGTTCCAAAGACCTTCAGTATGAAGTGAACGAGTTGATGCGCAAGGAACTGACCACGCACATGTTTCCCAGCAACCCGCGTGGCCATCACTGACCAAAGCCATAAACCCTTTCTTCTTGGGGGACCCACTGAAGCAGACACTCAAGGGGGGAGGGGAGGAAGAGAAGCATCAACTGGCCAGAGCAAAATCCCATCTGAGAAGATCTGACATTTCGATTTAAGGTGCCTTAGCAACCCAGCCGTCTCTAAGCCTCTAGAAATTATTTTGCTGAGCTGCAGCCATCCTTAGAACTCACAGTTATCTCTCCCTAAATGCAAGAGCAGCACATTTTCACCCAAATAACTTCAGAGAAAAACATTCAACTTCTTAGAGAAAAGTCCTTCTTTTCACTAAAAAAAAAAAAAAAAAAAAAATCCTTTGGCTTTAAGGACACTTGGATTTTCAAGCGTTATATAATTTTTTCAAGAAAGGAAACACTGTGAGTTATTTTCATGCTAATAAAATGGGATTTTAGAATGAGTCCTTTTATGTCTTTATTTAGCTTTCCACCAATAAAATATATGAGTTTTTGCTGCAGACATGGAATATGGTTTATCATATTCTTTCTCTCATCTTCTAAGATCGTGATGGCCAATGGTGGGTTGCAGGCGGTACACCCTGGTACGGGTGTACAGGTGCCTGCCGGGAGCACTGGGTACCGTTCCGGTACAGTGCTCCGGAGGGCCCACCCCACTGCCTGAAATCCTTACCTGTATTTGAGCTCTTCAGCGCTTCCGCACATGTGCATGGAGCATACGTCACCTGCGTGACGCTCTGCTGAGCAGCTGGAGCATTGTGGAAGTGTCACGAAGCATCGCAGGAGGTAAGGACGCATGTACGTGCTGTGCGCATGTACGCACATGCTGCGTGCATTCATGTGGTGGACGCCGGGCCCCAATGCACCGTACCAGTTGCACTGAGATCTGGAACCCACCACTGGTTATGCCTCCTGCCGGCCAGCTGATTTTTGGGTCTCTGCCATGCATGAGTGGGGGTGGGGCACATGTGCAGGGGTCACATGTGTATGCATGGGGTCACACATGCATGGGCAGGGGTTGCGTGTAGATGGGTGGCAGGGTGACATATACATGTGCAGTGGTGTGGGGAGTACAGCCTGTTTTTGGTCCCAGGATGCTGTAGGGAGGCCTACTACGGCCAAAACAGATGCAGCATACGCATGCTCGGGGGGGGGGAGCACGTGTGTGTGTGTGTGTGTCACACGTGCATTGTATTATAGGTGCAAGCATGCGCTTTTGGCACGCAATGACAAAAAGGTTAGCCATCACTGTTCAAAGAAAATATTCACGGTAATGTATTGTGCATAGTGAGAATGTAATTAGAAATAGGCTGACATTTATTCTTCACTATATTAAGATTTTCTATTACCAAATAATCTTGTCCCGGATTCTAAAGTATACATTGTGAATAGGACTACTAAATTTGTAATTAAATAGCAATTGAGCTAAGATTCTGTTATATCAACAGATGGCAGTATCCTGTCAAGGTGACAATTCTTTTTATTCATCACATATGTATTTTATTAGTGTATTTTCTTTTATCTATTTACTCTGGAATTAGATTCTCTATTTTATTTTTGTTTGTTTTTTAACAAACAAAAATAGGGACTAATCAATTAATAAACTAGGTAAATAAAATAGATTATAAAATGCTAACAACCCTAAAGTAGTTTCAGGACAAACTGTTTAACAAAATAGAACATATTAGGAACAGTTCAGCTTTCCTTTTTTAAACAACGATATAATTTTACAAAATAAATAATTTCAGATATGCACATTCTCTCCTAAGGTAAAGGTCTCACATATGTGCTAGTCATTCCTGATTCTAGGGGGCGGTGCTCATCTATGTTTCAAAGCCGAAGAGCCAGCACTGTTCGAAGATGTCTCTGTGACTAAAGGCTGAAGGCGCACGGAACACTGTTTCCTTCCCAAAGGTGGTTCCTACTTGCATTTTTAATGTGTTTTCGAACTGCTAGGTTAGCAGAAGCTGGGAGCTCACCCCGTTACGCGGTGCTAGGGATTCAAATCACTGAACTGCTGACCTTCTGATCGACGAGCTCAGCGTCTTAGTCACTGAGCCACCATGTCCCTTCTCTCCTATACATGACTTAAACAGTACAAGATCACCAAATCCTGTAGGATTTATGCAATCTCATCTTCCAGCTTTTATACATTCTCAAGACACTACAACAAGAGCTCACCCATTGTCACCCGTGATCTTGCAGGATCTTCTACAGGAATTGCAGCATCTCCTGAGATTTTGTAATTTTGCCACATTTCCACCATTCATTTTTGAAGATCATATACAGTAATTCTGGGAGTCCATAGGTGTCATCTTGGAGCATTGTGTAGGCTGAGCAAATACGTTCCTGATTTTTGTCACAATCATCTAGTTTTTAATGTGCTGTAGAGGTTTTTGCCACTCTTTGACCAAGATCTGGACTGAGGCTAACAATAGCCAATATCTTATCCACCCCAGGGTGATATTCAGTGTTTCTAACTTTGATTATATTAAGATGTGTGGACTTCAACTCCCAGAATTCTCCACCCAGCAAGGCTGGTAGGGGAATTTGGGGAGTTGAAGTCCACATATGTTAAAGCAGCCAAAGTCAATCAATCAATTAGAACAGAGCTGGAAGGGACCTTAGAAGTCTTCTAGTCTCCTATTGGCAATCTTCCCTGAGTCTTTGTACCACCTGGGTTTGGGTCAAAGTTGGGGCTCAGGACCCTGGACAGCACCCCGGAGTTCGGGGGAGCTGGTTGAAGTTTTTAAAGAAGATTTGGGTTAATGTCAGCATTCCACGCAACACCCCAATGAAAGAAGACTCCGAGGCTTGAGTTTCCTCAAAGTTCAATTTTATTAGAGATGTTATATTGGCACATCTGGAAAAAGTCAAATCTGAACGCTTCCAGGTCCCCCCCCAAATGAAAGTTCAAGTCCCTGCCCAGCACCCACATGTCCATCACATGATCCAATCAGGCGCTGTCCCAACTGGAGATACCTCCCAGTCACGCCACTCCAAGTGCAGGGCAAAACAACCTTGACTCTCTGAGAAATAATGTTATTTTGACTATATCTCTCATACTCTATATAATCCCCCCTCCCAATTTTCCACACCTATACAATTTGAGACGAGGCTGAGAAACACTGTTGTATATAAACACTCCAAAGAGGACAAGTCAGGTTGTGTCCTGAATCAAATAATTCTCATCATTCTTGCCTCTGTGTTGAGCAATAAAGATTTATTAACAACAAACTGTGCTATTTTAGGGGGGGGGGTTCTGATACTCAGAATCTGCTGTTTATAGCAGAACCAGACCTGATTGGGGCTACCAAATAGGCAAATCGACTTAATCCTTCCCATTTGTAGCTTTCAGGTGTTTATGACTGTTGTCAAATTGTTCCTGCAGCAAATACCAGCTTTGAAATCATGATATTCAATGGAACTATAACATGGTGATAGAATTAAACATGCATTTTCCCACACATTGGATCTAATATGGATGGGAAGAAAGGATGTTTGTTCTTTAAAACACATCTTAAATATAATGTGGCTTTGGGCTATCAGCACAAAATGTCACATCCATCACAAACAGCAGCATAACCTCATATGCTCCAGTTATTCTAAAGTGCTGAAATATGGTGACACATGGACTTCCCTCTCTAATAAGCAGTTACATGGAAAACAGGGCTTGCCAGACGTGAAGCAAATAAAAGAAATACCAACTTTTAAAAAATGATAATTAGATTTTATCTCAATGGAATTTATCTTAGAATATAATTTATTATATGAACTAGTTAAGGTAAATATATACACTGGACACAGTTAACCATATGTTATAATTTCAAAATAGAACGAAAGAAGAAAGGAAAGGAAAGGAGGAAGGAAAGGAAAGGAAAGGAAAGGAAAGGAAAGGAAAGGAAAGGAAAGGAAAGCTTGGACAATTATCCCAAATATTCCAAGAAGTTTGATCTATTATTATATTCAATATTATATTCAATACATGATTTATATGCCTTTTGGTCATAGACTCTGGGCAATTCACAGCAATCAAGATAAAATAAGCATAAAAGCAGAAACACAAAATTCAATAACTGCAACATCTGTCAATAAACATAACATTAACATACGTACAATTAAAATATAGCTCAAACATCTTCTTTGACTTTTTTCTTTAAAAAAGGTTGAAAGACGAAAATCAGCTGCCACTGATGGCTATCAGAAGTGGAATATTCCTTCCAGTGTTGGCCATCCTCTATGAGTGAAAACTTCACAAGTTATTTTTTCCCAATCAAATCCAGACACTGGAAATGTAACCAAACTTAATATATCTACTCTTCTACTACAGCGCCCCTGGTGTAGACTTATGTTAATAATCTGTGAATTTCAGTCCAAAACACACTCATAATAAGACACATCTACAAAGAATGTTCCAGCTCCAGAATTACATTTCCATCAACAGGATGACTGCATCTAACACTTCCTAAACATTGTGGAGATGTTGTAATAATAATTTATAAATGCAAGCTTATATGGGAGTTTGTTGAAGAAGTAGTAAGATGTTTTCCCATTGTCACATGTGAAAATGTTCCACAACTTTAAGAACTCAGCTAATGGTCAGCACGTGATTTCTATGCAGAAGGACCTATATTCAGTCTGCAATATCTCCAGATTGGCCTGGAAAAACTTCCAAATGACTTCACTGGAGTCATTGAGAACATGGAGAACATGGAGTACATCGCTAAAGGTTTTTAAGAAGAGATACAGACAGCCATTTGCTGGAAATAGTATATGGTCTCCTGCTTGAGCAGGAGATTGGACTTGAACAGGGGTCCCCAACCCCCGGGCCATGGGCCACTACTGGGCCTGTTTGGAACCGGGTCACAGGAGTTCTCTTTTGTGTGAGTGGAGCTGTGCACACCTGTGCAGCCCTGTTCCCCACTCTCCCACCCCCCCAACCAGTTTGCCAAGCAACAAAGTTTGGGGATTGCTGGACTAGAAGATGTCCAAGGTCCAGCGGCTGAATTCACTTATCTTCTTTACTGTTCGCAAATGTGAGCATGTGTGCACTCACTTCGCTCGCATGTGCCCTGTCTGTGCATGCACACCACCTTCTGTGCATGAGCAGTGCTAGCGGATTATGTCAGGGCAGGTGGGAGGAGCCTCCTGCAGCTGCCGCTACCAGTTCGCCCGAACTGGAGAGAACCAGCTGAATACCACTTCCGCCAAGGTCCTTTCCTACTCTGTTATTCTATGTTCACAATTACATCTTCCAAGTCAGGTGGAGAGCTTGACTTCATCTTTTCTTTTGGTATATGTATATGTAAAACTTAGCTTTGATAATATGTATGTATGTATGTATGTATGTATGTATGTATGTATGTATGTATCTATGTATGTATGGCTTTCTGCCTGGATGGCTCCCAGAGTGAGCCGATAGACAGAAAGGGGAAGCAGTATGTTCCCTCCCATATTTGGGCATACCAGGGATTGTGACACAATACATATCTATTTTCCTGGCTTAGCTGATAAAGGAGGATAGCCTGTGACTTAGTGGCTAATATAACTGCCTAATATGTAATACATCCCAGGTTCGATTCCCAGTAAGGTCACCAGCTAGCTGATGAGAGCTAAATAGCTTGAAATAGATCTATACTAGTCTCCCTTTATTTATTAGCACAATTGCAACACATACACATATATAAAATCAAAGCTAAGTAATTCACTATTTCACATCATTTATAGAGAGTTCTATAAGAAAAAAATTCCAAAGACTGAACTGAGGCCAACAATAGCCAATGTCTTATCTACCCCAGGATGGTGTTCAGTGTTTCTCAACTTTGATTATATTAAGATGTGTGTCAGGCCTGCAATCATATTCCTTTTAGGATCTTTTGCCTGCCACACTCTATTATTTTACTATGCTGTTTCATTAGTGGGGTAATTGGGAGGAGGAATAGTAAGAAGTAGATTTGTAGAATGTTGTTGTCAAAATAAAACATTCCTTTCTAGAAGCTCAAGGTGATTCTTGTCTCTGCACCTGACCGGAAGTGGATGGGTGGAAATGCCAGGGTGGCAGAGGAAGATTGGACCATGTGATGGACTTGTGGGTGTGGGGCAAGATCATGAACTTTCAACTGGGTGGAAAACCCAGGAAATTTCAGATTCGGGTTTTCCACAGGTGTACCAATATGTCTCTCTGATTAAATTAGAACTTTGAGGAAAGCTCTGCCTTGGACTCTGATTTAATTCTGGATGATATTTGGAATGCTGACAATGTGTAGACTTCAACTCCTAAAATTTTCCACCCAGCAAGGCTGGTAGAGGAATTTTGGGAGTTAAAGTCCACATATGTTAAAGCAATCAAAGTTAATCAATCAATCACTCAATCAGAAAAGAGCTGGAAGGGACCTTGGAGGTCTTCTAGTCTTTTGCTCAAGCAAGAGGTTGCTCTTTTTTTTCTTAATAAATGTTTTTTAATTTTAATTTAAAACAGGTACAGCATCTTTCTTTACATCTGTAGAAAATGTGTCAATCAATTATAGATAAGTTTTGGTACATCTCCTCCACAGTCAACCAACATAACTCATATTAACTCAAGCATTATTATATATCCATTTTCATTTAACTGTAATTATTATTTAGAAATATTAATAAAAGTAATAATCTTGAACAGTACCTGCCCACACCGGTGGGAAAAGAAAAAATAAAAAAAAAAGGGCAAATAAAAATAAAAATTAAAGTAAAAAATAAAAAATAAAAATAATACAAAAAAAAGACAAAAACGACAAGAGACAAGGCAGGAAAACAAAACAAAACACAGGTGTCTATTATATATATAAAAAAGAAGTATATCAACTGGTTACAACATGCTTTGGTGCTTCTCTTCCATTAACTCATATTAATTCAAATATCTTAACTCGAATATTTACCATATCAACATCATTATACCTCCAGTTTTAATTACCTATGGTTATTTAAACATCCTTCATCCTTAGCTATGCCAAAGAATTAATCCATAACACATGCTGACAATTCATTTACTTATTTGTAAAATCCTCTATTATCATCAAATCCTCATGTCCTATTTTAGCTGAACATCCATAATATTTAATTATATCATATATCATAACATTTTCCCAGTATTGATTAACATTTGGTTGTATGTATTTTATTTAGTTTTTTTAATAGTGATAATTATTGTAGTTAATACTCTTTATGTATAATCTAAAAATGTTTTCTCATATCCAATTGTTAGTTATCATATCAACTCCACATTATATACATTACTATCAATATCAATTATTATTCAACTATATCTGTTACAAAAAAGAGCAATTAGGTTTAGCTAGTTTTCAATTGTATTCTTCAATCTATCAGCCAGTTCCAAATTATATATATTACTATCCATATCAGTCATTGTTCAGCTATATCTATTACACATTAAGGTAATCAGATTTAGCTAATTTTAAATTGCGTTCTTCCATCTGTCAGCCGGTGTCTCTCCAATAGCAAAATCTTCTCAAACCAATTGCCACGCGTTGGATAAATTTACCAAATGTTTTCATAAGCAAATCCAGACAAAGATATCTTCGCACCTTTGGACTCTGAATGTCAATGATGAAATAATAATGTTGTCCTGGGCTTGTAAAATTTTCCAAATTAACTTTAATTCTCAAGGGTGGATTTTCCATTCCTCCTGCACTCTGTCTCTTTAAATGAGTCTTCTTTATAGCTCCCCCCATCCTTTCTTCCTCTGAGATAGACCAGACACCATTTCTCACATTTTCCATTTGTATTTCAGGAACATTTAAACATTCAACGATCTCAGTTTTTACTTCATATTTTAAAATCAGATGATCCAATTTTCTTTCCAGCCTCTGATAAGAATCAAAAAGCTCTCTACATGCGGAAAAAAGAATCTGAAATGAAATCTTAGAGGTATTTTGAGACGCCATGATGTGTCGCAGTTAAAAATTGCAAGCTCTTTTTTCCACAGACTTCGAAGCACTTTTCTTAGTCTCTTGCAGGCTGTGCAATCTTATCTGATCGTAAACAGAGCTAAGTAATAAAGTAATAAAAATGTCGAATCGTGACGGGCTAATTAGTAGAAAATAAATTTTACGATCCACTTAGGGAGAGTCAGAGGGGGGAGGATGTCGAGGAGTTTCTTGAAGCATTTAAGAAGTAAAGTAGCCACCAGCCATAAATCCATTAAAAAAAACCAATTCGCCGCTAAATTTTCCTATTCTTTGGTTTCAGTTATCTTAAGCTTTTAACGCGGACAGTCTCTCTTGGATAATAAAATCAGCTTACCAGATGACATCACTTCTACCATTCTTAGGGGCAACCTGCAGTTTCAGTTAGCACGCAGCTAATCCAGAAAGGAATTGGCACGAGGAGTTAATACCCCCCCCCCGAGACTTGCGGGTGTCTCTGAGGTCCTGGGTCTCTCCTCACCTTCACTGTCGTCTCCGGGACAGCTAGAGTTCAAAGAACCCGTCCAAAAATCCTTCGGTATAGAGGAATTTCAGGAGTAGCCTGAAACTCCATCTTCTCACTGCTAAGCCCCGCCTTCTTCTCCGCAAGAGGTTGCTCTTCATTGTTTCATATCATTTATAGAGAGTTCTATAAGAAAACAATTCCAAAGTAATTCCTCAGTACATCACCATAAGGATTTCACATTAAGTGGGATAGAGAGAAGAAGAAATAAGAACACCAAGAAAGAAGAAAAGATTGGCTGGAGATGGACCAGGTCACCAGGTCTATTTAGAATGGAAGCTTGTTATGTTCTCTTGGTTTTAAAATAAAATAAATACAGATTGTGTGAATGATTGCATTAGTGTTGATAGAATTGTGGAATTATTCCAGACACGGATGATTAAAACATTTTTTGGGTGAATTATTCATTGCCTAACCTATACGAACAAGCCAATTTTTTTTTAGCAAAGACTATGGATAATGGTCTGTTAAATTAAGAATACACACCTAGAGAATGCATGCTATTTCCTATGTAAATATATGGATAACCTGTAATTAAAACAGAAGAATTATTGTAAATAACTGCAAAAACAAAAGATGAACCTCCTTCTTCCTGCTAGACTTCTAAAACACCAAAAAGGTACAGAAGAGCTTCTTATGTTGGGATGATGATGAGTTCAGATGATGTCAGGGATATTCCTGTATTATGGTGCTCTCTCAGCTTGGTTGTTTTCTTGTTGATGGTTCATTACCAGTACTTAGCAGCACTGATGATGCTCTCTAGTTTGGTACTGAAACGTCAATAAAACAATCAAGCTCAGAGAGCATCAAGGACTCCACAGTTCAACCCTGAGTTACAAATATTCTCTTCTGATCAATATTCCTGGATATTTGGAGTTTTTCTGGAAATACTCTGCATAAATGTCCACAATAGTTACTCCTTTTTTGGTATGCTGTTGTCTTTTATTTGACATTTAATGGTTACAAATAAATGTGCCAAGAGCTTTGGTGGCACAGTCGTTAGACTGCAGTATTGCAGGCTAATTTTGCCAACTCCCGGCAGTTCGATCCTGACCGACTCAAAGTTGACTCAGCCTTCCATCCTTCCCAGGTTGGTAAAATGAGGACCCAGATTGTTGGGGGAAATAAGCTGACTCTGTAAACCACTTAGAGAGGGCTGTAAAAGCACTGTGAAGCGGTATATAAGGCTAAGTGCTATTGCTATTATTAGCAGCCCCGAATGATGTTATCAGCACTAAATACACCTGATCCAAATAATTGTGTACATAAATATGTCCTAACAAAGAAAGAATGGCTCAGGTCAGTCAAATATAATGTGTTTCCTGGCTTCTACACCCTACAATTCAAATATAAGGGCATGTACATATAGACAATGTAAGGGAC
Source organism: Thamnophis sirtalis (assembly GCF_051295495.1). NCBI lineage: Eukaryota > Metazoa > Chordata > Lepidosauria > Squamata > Natricidae > Thamnophis > Thamnophis sirtalis. The sequence continues at coordinate 32,727,668 of NW_028261383.1, forward strand.
TACAGAGGGCATGTAAGTCTATCTCCCATTTCTCCTATCCATACATGGCTGTGATGACATCAACAGCTGAGGAATATTGGAGGTGTAATCATGATGCATTGGAAAGTACTAGGTTGGATTGAGTTGAGTCGGTCGTATTTATTTCTTTGGAAGGTTTATTGATTGCGTCCATCCAGAGGGCTTCTAGGTTGAGAAGTACAACCTTGCCTCTTCAGCATTGACATCTCAGTGCCTTCTCACCAAGACTGAGGTAAAGCCACCTGGGAAGGAATCTCATTCCTTGTCCTTTGTTATCCTAGGCATTCTTGAGGTAGCAGGTAATAAGGTGTAGTGGTGAGTTTTTATAAAGACTGGGGCTATATACAGAAAAATAATAATAGGACACTTAAGGAACAGGTTTGTCATTTCCAGAAACACCCATAATTCAGTTCAACTTGGGTTCATTCCAGCTTGGTTATTAATCACACTCTTAATTTTTGCCTCTGTAATTAACTGCATGGGACTAACCTACACTGCAATGTAATGCATCTGGACAATATTTCTCTCTCTCTCTCTCTCTCTTTTTTTCCCCAACTCTCTTTTTTCCATTAACTGAAGGAAGATGACAAAAAATAATAATCCAGATTTACAAGTGTGTTTCAGGTCCTTTCCTGTTTTAATACACATCTACGCATATTTTGATAAAATATGACAAATGTTTCACACATTAGACACTTATTTTCTTGAAGAGGTATTGCTAAATTAGGAAAGAATTGGCTGTTGCAATCACTTATATATAAAAGCGTTGCAAATATTACAAGAGACTTGCCAGAAATTAACCACTGCACCTAAGAGCTCTGCTCTCTGCCCTGCTGTGCTACTATGGAGAAGAAATGGAAATGCTTCAAGGACCCTCCCTGGATTCTCTGCATATTTACTATCTTGTTCTTTTGTGTAGCAGGTGAGCATCTTTGCCCCGCGTTATTTGGATCAAGCCATCTGGAGATCAGACTTTGCCAACAGTTGAGGAACACTTCAAAGCTTCAAAGTTACTTGTGCGGCTTGAGTTTTCATTCTCAATAGTGAAAACGGTGTCCCTTCATTGTTGGCAAGATCCGACGTTTCTTCACTGGGAGTCAGAATCTGGAAGAAGATACAGCTGTGGAAGGGTGGGAGGTTGAGAATTTCCAACAGAAAATGAAAGGTTCAATGGTAAGTTGAGCCCCTCCGTGCCATGTTGCCTGGATTTTTCCCTGCCTGAATGGATGACGATTGAAATTGTATTCGCTTGGCAAAATGGATGAAAGGATGTGAGTTTGATGAAAGGTTCATTTCTATTCCAGAACTTACAGAACTTTTGCCTGAGTTGGCAAAAGGCAAAGTTTTATTGGACATAGCTGAAGTGCAGCATTTCCTTCCTCAGTCTCTAGTGCCAAATGAAATAATGGGAGGTATTTGGAGAGGGATAGATGGTTAGATGGATAGAAGGGACGGCGGCTCAGTGGCTAAGACGCTGAGCTTGTCAATCAGAAAGGTCAGCAGTTTGGCAGTTCAAATCCCTAGTGTTGCATAACAGAGTAAGCGCCCATTACTTGTCCCAGCTTCTGCCAACCTAGCAGTTCGAAAGCATGTAAAAATGCAAGTAAAAAAATAGGGACCATCTTTGGTGGGAAGGTAACAGCATTCCATGTGCCTTTGGCATTTAATCATGCCGTCCACATGACCACGGAGATGCCTTCAGACAGCACTGGCTCTTTGGTTTTGAAACGGAGATGAGCACTGCCCCCTAGAGTCAGGAACAACTAGCACATAGGTGCAAGGGGAACCTTTACCTTTAGATGATTAGAAACAACCATCACAGAGTCTGAGTTTGGGAGTGATTGCTAACGAAGAAACTCTCTTTCCTTAGCGCCTCTCTGTAGATCTGTGCAGAAGAGCCCTCACCTCATCTTCAAACAGTCTAAACTCTAAAAAGCAGAGGCTGTTCATTTCTTTAAAGTTATCATGGTCAAGGGCTTCTGGTAATTCGATATTTCCTCAGCTCTCTTGGATGTTGACATTTCTGCTATACGAAAGGTTCAATATGCTCCTTCCATCTTTGGTCTTCTTTGGATCAATTACTCCCAGGAAGCAGTGGGATTCACTTACGTTTACCACTGGTTCGCCACTGTGAGCGTGTATGCTTCAGAGCATGCGTGTTGCTCGCGCGGGGGACATGCACGCATGCACACAGCATCAAAAATAGGAGCCAGAGCGGGTAAGTGGATCATTCGCCCACCTACTGGTTCGAGCAAACTGGTCTGAACTGGCTGAATGCCACCTCTATTCCCAGAGATAACACCATACCAATAAACCAAAATCAAAAGGCTTAAAATCAAGCCAAAATTTTATTTATAGTCCAAGACCAAACACAAGGCTTAAAAACAATCCTTGATGCTTGAGGATACAATAATGATGAGTAATGTTGATTTAGGACAAATGGTACCCAATTTTTTTTTCTTTTCCATCTTCCAGGATCTCACCATCCGCACACAGCCACAGGCAGTAAGGACAAGCCTCCTCAAGGCTTTCCTGGGCCTCAGAAGATTAATGCCACTCCTGCAACTTTGACTCCAGAAGCCATCCATCAAAAGACAACTTGCCCAACAACCACGCCCAGTTCAACAGCCACAATAAATGCCAATGAAACTTACAACGCCACAGAAAACGCACCAGAGGACACTAATTTACCCTTTTACACCTCACCTAATAGCACTGGTAAGTCAAATAGGTCTGAGTTGGAATTGTCATTTAAAATCCATTTTTTGAAAGTGGTGCAAATAATGTTCAGTAGTATTCTCCTTCTCCTTAGAAGAACAGCCTTCTCAGTGCCTTGGTTCAATTGATGGATGGAATTCTCACAAAACTCTCAGTTCTTTAAAAACTATATTCTGCCATGGAGAAATATCAGACCTCGTCTTTCTTCCTAGTCGTTTCTACGTTACCTGAATGGAATAATTTGAATAATGATTCATATGAACATAGTCTGCAATATGAGGAGCAGAATCAGGGGTGAAATCCAGCAGGTTCTGACAGATTCTGGAAAATCAGTAGCTGAAATTTTGAGTAGTTCAAAGAACCGGCAAATGCCACCTCTGGCTAGCCCCAGAGTGGAGTGGGAATGGAGATTTTGCAGTATCCTTCCCCTGGAATGGGGTGGGAATTGAGATTTTGCATGCCCACCAAGCCAAGCCACACTCACCAAGCCATGCCCACAGAACTGGTAATAAAAAACAATTGAATTTCACCACTGAGCAGAATATACTCAGCAAATAATTAACAGTGAAAAGGAAGCAAGACAAGGATGCATAGTATCCGTTCTATTCTGGAATGTACTTATGGACAAATATATCAGGAAGTTGGTAGTGACATTAAGAGGTATTTCAGTTGATGACATATGCATGAGTACATCTTTATATATAGACGATGCCATGCTGACAGCTGAGAGTCTTAATCATTTGCAAGGAAAGTTAGCTGAATTGTATGATGCAGCAAGAGTGTAGATCTGAAAATTAAGGCATCATTAATGCATCAAAATCCAATTTAGTTGTCCTTTCAGAGAAAATGGAGCGAATGATTGCAAGTTATTAATAAGTGTAAAAACTAACAAGTAGATACATTTGTAGGCTTCTGTAGAATATTTATCATAGCGAAACATGGATGGAGAAAATTTTAGATGCAGAGATTCTGGTACAATGTTTATGAGGTAGGTGATTGAAAGAAGCAACATTTCTGCAACTAAAAATATGCTTTTCTTCAGTTATATGGAAGTCAGAAATGGGTATGTGGAAAAAAATTTAAAAGTACAATGAAGTAAGAATGGGGTACTTAGAACAAATGTTATGAAACAAGAATAACCTTAGAACAAAGAGGAAAAAAGAAGGAATTAGTCAACAGTATTCATAGAGGAAGACAAAGTTTGACTGCATATTATTGACAAGAATTTGAAAAGGACTGATGAGAAGCTTTAAAAACATAAAGTATGAAGCACTGTATAAATATGTTTGAAAATGGTAGAAAGCTATGGAAAGGACTGAAATTGGTATAAAATTGTTTTAGTTGTATTTCTTTTCTATATGCCTTTAATTTGTTTTGGTTACTATTTATGACTTTTTTTGTACTTCACATATCACTTATGGATTATAAATGATATCACCCATTGTATTCCAGAAGTGATAGGTGTGTATTCTGTTCCAGCAACCAGTCCATTATCTTTTAGATGCTCACAGAATGACTACTGCATAACCTGGTGCAGAATCTTGCCTAACCTTGCCATGTATTGACTATATCCATCTGTCCATCACCAATCATTTTGGCTTTCCCCAAGTTGTTTTAAATATTGCAAGGAGGGGTTGTGAAAAGCTAAAACTCCTTTGAATTCAATATTCTGATATTTATTTATTCTGGCTGGAGATTCCTTCACCTACTGCTTGGTCCATTTGGCCATGGTTGAACGGCCATGGTTGAATGGCCAACCAGTCAGCGGGCTTCTTTTGTGAAACAAACTGAACTGAAACATGAACCGAGCTTTGCCTTTTCTCTGTGATTGGTTAACATTTTGCTAAGCAGAAGAACTTCCTTGATCTTCTCCTTCTAGAGACATCCTCCAAGGTCCATATTTTTAGCCTCCTATAGAAATCCCAATGCTCAATGGTTAAGCAGCTGGACTTGGTTGGTTTGAAAGCTGGCAGCCCAGGTTCAAAATCCCAGCACTATGCAGCAAGAGTGAGCTCCCGTCCTTGCCCCCCAGCTCCTGCCAACATAGCAGTTCGAAAGCATGCAAATACAAATAGATAAATAGCTACCACTGGTGTGAAGGTAACAGTATGTAAAGTTTCCTAAAAATGCCCCAATTGATTCATGAATATCGAGTCAAATTTCAATACAAAACTAGTCATTTATTAGGAGCATATAGGCAAGATTTTTTTCACAGTCAGGTCTAAACTTTGAGTTATAGTTGAACTTTAACCCTCCCCTCCTCTCAGTCTGTGTAATAAATCACATTCCCCAATGAGGTGCACCCCTTCCAAGCCTGCTGCAGTAATCTGAGATCTGACTTCAGCTGACAGTATACATGGAATGAGCTCACCCCCTTCTCTCACTATGACAATGTTGGGAGTTGACATAGAGTTCCATGAAGTCATGTTGGCCACATGACCATTGAAATGTCTTTGGACAGCGCTGGCCTTGAAATAGCCTTGAAATGGAGGTGCATACTGCCCCCTATAGTTGACAATGACTAGTGGAGTAAAATTTGTAGGTATTCCTTGACTCTGTGTGTGTGTGTGTGTGTGTGTGTGTGTGTGTGTGTGTGTATGTATATGTATTGTGTCACAACTCCTGTTATGCCCAAATATGGGAGGGAGCATATTGCTTCCCTTTTCTGTCTATCGCTCACTCTGGGAGCCATCCAGGCAGAAAGCCATTTTTTTTTATGTTGCCTTGTTACATTTGTGTTGCAATTGTGCTGATAAATAAATAAAGGGAGACTAGTATAGATCTATTTCAAGCTATTTAGCTCTCATCAGCTAGCCATACCCTTACTGGGAATCGAACCTGGGCTGTATTACATATTAGGCAGTTATATTAGCCACTAAGCCACAGGCTCTCCTCCTTTACTTTTATATATACTCTTCCACCAAGCCACAGCTTCGGGAGGGACGCACATGGAGCGGTGAGGGAGGAAGGGGACACCCAACTAGCCAACCGATCAGCCGAATCAAACCTGGTCATCAATGGGGTGACAGATGTCATAGCCAGGTCCCCCTCACATCCTTTTTAAAAAAAATATAGAAATCACAACATACCAATGATTCTTAACCTGTTTGATTGTCTCCTTCTTTTTTGAAGCTATTCTACTGTATTCCTCCTGGGTTTAATATCTTCCGCTTGTTTTCCTCTAAGATTGCTCTTTTAAAATTCCAGCTTTGTTATTCCACTGAGCACTTCACTGTTATTGAATAATTCTGTGAAAACTGGAGGAAGCAGTGTCGCCTTGTAGGCAAGATGACAGCATACAGATTTAACATAAACAAACAAACAAACAATGAGTCGATAACTATGGCAAGATAGTTGACACGGCTACCAAAATCATAGGATCCTAGAGTAATTTAAGTTGTGCAGGTGGCTGGTTCCTAGATTTCAGGAAGTAAAAAAAAAGGAATGGACGATTTTTAAAATACATTGTTTTATTTCATTCTTTGTTCCCTACAGACAGCAATGTGCCATCAAATCCGCCCTGTTTGCAAGGATGGGCCATTTTTCTTATATTCTTATCTGCCCTATTGGCACTGGTCCTCCTCCTTGGTCTCCCAGTTATGGTAAGTGATCCATAAACACTTGCTCTATAATAATGTATTTATTAAATGTCTACACTGTCCATCTCACTTGGGTGGTTCACAACAGTGGCATAAAGCAATATAGACACCTGCATTAAAATGGAGTTAAAAACAAGTCAAAGCATACAAGTTAAAAGTAAAAGTTGAAATTAAAAATTCAGAAGGCTAAAAAGAAGATTAACAAGGAAGCAGGAGTGCCCTCAGACTACCAGCCATTCCAGGGTTACCTCATACTCTTAGACTCCCATGCTAATTGGTAGAGCCAGGTCTTAATTTTTGTAATTTTTGTAATTTTAATAATTTATTATCATTTATAATTGTAACTTTTAATATTTTTTTAAAAACAATTTATAATTTTTATTATATTATATATAATTATATACAATATATCTTATAATATTTTAAATCATTCATATTTATAATACAGGGATGCAGTGAGTGGTTAAGACGCTGAGCTTGTCGATCAAAAAGGTCGGCAGTTCGGTGGTTCGAATCCCTAGTGCCGAGGAACGGAGTGAGCTCACATTACTTGTCCCAGCTTCTGCCAACCTAGCAGTTCAAAAGCATGTAAAAATGCAAGTAGAAAAATGGGAACCACCTTTGGTGGGAAGCTAACAGTGTTTCATGCACCATCGGCATTTAGTCATGCTGGCCACGTGACCATGGAGATGTCTTCAGACAGTGCTGGCTCTTCGGCTTTGAAACGGAGATAAACATCACTCCCTAGAGTCGGGAACGACTAGCACATATGTGCGAGAGGGACCTTTACCTTATAATTTAAAATTTGAATATTTTTTGGCTGCTGAGGTTGATGAGTTGCCACCATCATAATAACACAAATTAAAACTGTTTGTTTATGTGTTCTCCAGCTCTGGTACTTCTTTCGCAACCGAGACTCACGGGCTCAGCAACCGTGTGTCCGATATAACCACAGAGTCTATGTAGTTCCAGAGGAACAAAGCCACTAGAATGAATGGAAGTGAAGAAGAAGATCGAACCCCAAGGTCTCCAGTGCGCCAGCTGTTTTCTGACAAAAATGAGACATTTGTTTTCAATTTATCGCTTGCAAGACAACCACAACAAGAGATGGAAGCTCAGGAAAGTGGGCATGTTTTTGCAGAAAGCTGATGTGGAGAGATGTCTTCAAGCAATTGGCACTTTGACTGTTGATGGGAATCATCAAGTACCAATCCCCACCTATCTTCTTATCCCTCTATTTAATCTAAGTGAACATATAAAAAAGTCCATCCTATTGTACCAGTGGTGGGTTTCAATTTTTTTAGAACCTCTTCTGTAGGTGTGGCCTGCTTTGTGGGAGTGGCTTGCCAGCCATGTGACCAGATGGGAGTGGCTTGATGGCCATGTGATTGGGTGGGAGTGGCTTGCCAGCCATGTGACTGGGTGGGCATGGCCAACTTGTAAAATGTGGTGAAGCTCACTTAACAACGCTCTTGCCTAGCAACCAAAATGTTGGCTCAGAAACTCTGCATTTGAAGCACGCAAGTCTTAAAGCTGTCCAGTTACAAGACCCTTGCATCCCTAACCCTTTAGAAAAAAAAATCTCCCAGGGATGTCCAAACTTGACAGCTTTATGACTTGTGGACTTCAACTCCCAGAATTCCTCCTCTCGCTCTTCGTCTTGATGATATGCGAACGAGCAGGGGGAGGGAGCTGGAACCTGTTCTAAACGGCACTGTAGATTTGTGGAACCTCTTCTATAGAAGAGATTAGAACTGGCAGGAAACCCACCCCTGCTACACATGAATACAAACAAAGATAAAAAATATTCCAGAAAATGCCTCCCCTTATTTTTCTTCTTGATGATGGAATCAGGAGACCATAGCCCCCTTGCTGGGAAATGAGGCTGGGGGCTGGGTCAAGAAGAAAAAAATCTTAAATTGTGGGAGATCAAAAGATAAACATTATTGGGCAGATGGCGAAGGAAGCATCTAGGGATTTCTGCCCCAAGTGCAGTGTGAAAGAATTTAGGGTTAAAAGGCATTATTATTTCATATTCTAGGGGAATGTAATTGGGGAATGGGTAATCCCGTTGTTTTGCACCTTGGAATTGGAGTTAATTGGACTTACTCCCAAAAGCATGTGCTGCTTTACAGGGCAAATGGAGCATCATCAACAATATATTTTGACCCTAATAAATCAATGTAAGAACCGGTTTCCTCTATTAGAGGAATTTCACATCATTCCAACTGAAGCAAAGGTCAGCAGATTAAGTCCAACACTAAAGCAAATCTACACTAATGCAGAGATTTTCCTGTTCCAGCAAATCTGGTAGGATGGGGTAGAAAGGGACATTAAAAAAAAAAGCTATTATTAAATTGAGTGTCAGGCCTGCAGCGGTTCCTTTTAGAATCTTTGGCCTGTTACACTCTCATTAAGGGGGCGAATTAGCAAGGGGTAGAATGTGTTGTTTTCAAAATAAAAAATTCCTTTCTAGAAGCTCAAGGTCATCTTTTGTCCCCCAAACCTTTGCACCTGATCGGAAGCAGTTGGGCGTAGGTGCTAGCATGGAAGAAGAAGATTGGACCATGTGATGGACTGTGGGTGTGGGGACAAGATCATGAACTTTTAACTGGGTGGGATTCTGATGTAACTTCCAGAATTGGGATTCCATAGCACGGTGCCAACATGCCTGCCTTATTAAATTGGAACTTTAAGCATAGTTCTGCCTTTGACTCTGATTTAATTCTGCAAGATATTTGGAACGCTGACATTGAGTTTAACAGGCCAAAAGACAAATGAACAATACAGAAACAAAAAAGAATTCTCTATTGGTTGGATGGGCAGTATTATTGGGTGATATGGCAGACCCTGTAGTGATTCATATACTTTGGTGGCATGTCCATGATTTCCATTAAAGGATGCCTTGCTGTTGTTTTTTCAACCCCTCTAAAATGTGCCTTTAAACCAGTGGTGGGTTTCAAAAATTGTTCGAACGTACTCTCTGGGTGTGGCCTCCTTTGTGGGAGTGGCTTGCCGCCCATGTGACTAGATGGGAGTGGCTTGCCACCCATGTGACCGGATATGAAGATGCCGACCGCACTTGTCAGAACCACCTTAAAAAACCTCACACACAACACTGGCATGCATAAGAATATGATATAAACTTGTTCTTTAAAAGGCATCTTTGGTTTGCGTTAAAGCAACTTGAATACACACAATGTTCTGATTGCACCACAAACGCAGTAGCCATCCTTACCTTTCACAGAGGCACTGAGTTTTATAAATATGAGCATGATAGTGTAGAATAATCATATTCAAGGACCATTGGTGGGTTTCAAAATTTTTTGGAACCTCTTCTGTAGGTGTGGCCTGCTTTCCGGGTCCACTGGTGGAACCTCTTCTAACCAGTTCAGTAGATTTGATGAACCAATTCTACCGAATAGGTGCGAACTGGTAGGAACCCACCTCTGCTTTAGACTTACAAGATTCTGTTCCTATAGCTTCACAATAAAAGTAATATTGACCCACATGACTTTGGTTTCGTAGTCTGTTCTATTTTGAAGGGCTGACAAAAACCCATCCATGAAAGGAGCATGAAAGGTTTTTGCTTTCACAGCATGAATGAAATAGGTAAAGAAACAGGAGAATCCACCAATTGGGCTGAATGGACTCCTTGGACATTGCCAAGGTCAAAGTGGAGGAAGAGTTTGAAATATGAAATAGATTTCTTCCATCAGGTTCATTTCTATCTACTGGGCCCAAGAGAGTCTATCAGCTTTGAGCTGCAGTGCAGGAGTGTCTTCCATTTCTCACAGAGATATTCTATCAGACCGATACAAATCAAGAAATTCAGCAAAGCATATCAATCAATCAAACAATAATTGATTACAGCCATAAAGCCAGATAAAATAAAATATCTAATAATAGAACTGTTACTTAACTCCATATACAAAAGTCCTCAACTTATAACCTATGATGGAGCCTGTCTATTATGGTCACATGATCGTATGATTATGGTCATGATGATTGTAAAACAGGTCATCATGTGACCAACCCAATGTTACAACCTTCCATTGCGGCAGTTGTTAAGCAAATCACCAGGGTGGTTCAGTGAATGTGCAGTTGTTAAACGAAGCTATTGTTTGCTATGGTGTATTTTTTGCCAAAAATTAGAAGTAAAAAACCAGTTTCCACCAAAAACATCATGAATCACAGTCATGTGACTATGGAATGTTGCAAATGGCCATACATGCACTCAAAATTCAGTCACGTGGCTGTGGGGAGGGGCATCATAACTTTGGGACCAGGTCGTAAGTACCTTTGCTGAGGGTTTGTCATAACTTCGAACACTCACTTAATGGCCAGTCCTACATTGTATAGATATATAACACTAGCTGATAACTCAGCATCGCCCCGGTATGTATTTATCCCAATCCTGTACTAGAGGGAGCCCTTTTGTGGGGTACCTTTTCATTTCAGCAGCCCAGGCGTTCCAGAGTTATGCTTGAACACACACACACATCAACAGTTACCCACCCCGAGGGGTGTTGGGGTGTCTTTCCATCACAGTATTTGTTTCCAGAGCGTAAGTCATCTGTGTACCAACTTTGGTTGAAATTGCTCAAGGCGAGTGGCTTAGTGGCTAATATAACTGCCTAATATGTAATATAGCCCAGGTTCGATTCCCAGTAAGGGTATGGCTAGCTGATGAGAGCTAAATAGCTTGAAATAGATCTATATTAGTTTCCCTTTATTTATTTATCAGCACAAATGTAACACAAATGTAACAAGGCAACAAAAAAAAAATGGCTTTCTGCCTGGATGGCTCCCAGAGTGAGCCGATAGAGAGAAAAGGGAAGCAGTATGCTCCTCCCATAGTTGGGCATATCAGGGGTTGTGACACAATACATAGATAGATAGATGGATGGATGGATGGATAGATAGATGGATGGATGGATGGATGGATGGATGGATGGATGGATGGATGGATGGATGGATGGATGGACGGACGGACGGACGGACATGGACATGGACATGGACATATAGATATAGATATAGATATAGATATAGATATAGATATAGACATAGACATAGACATAGACATAGACATAGACATAGACATAGACATAGACATAGACATAGACATAGACATAGACATAGACATAGACATAGACATAGACATAGACATAGATATAGATATAGATATATAGATAGTTTCTCAGCCTTTTGGTTAGGATCAAGAATAGCATCAGCAAAGCAACCAATATTAAGAGAGAATTCAGAAGGAAATTTTTGTTACAAAAATCAGGATCCCTGATATTGGTCACGAAAGGCTAACTAAGAAAGCCATACTAGAAATAATAATTCCTATAGCTTGGAGTCCAACTAGTCAGGAGCAACAGTTAGTTCGGAGGGAGACAGGAAATGGGGAGAGCTTCAAATAAAGAAAGGAGAAGGCTGTGGGGTGAACCACAAATATAGAGTAAGGTACAGAATAAAAGGACTATCATGTGTGTCTAGAGGTATAGAATAAAATAATACATGTAGTCCTCAACTTACAACAGTTCATTTAATGAACATTAAAATGGCACTGAAAAAGTGAGTTATGACCATTTTTCACACTTATGATCTTTCTAGCATCCCCCTGGTCACATGATCAAAATTCAGATACTTGGCAACTAACTCATATTTATACCAGTTGCAATGTCCCAGAAAGACATGTGATCTCCTTTTGCAACCTTCTGACAAGCAAAGTCAATGGGGTAGCCAGATTCATTTTACAACTGTGTCAGTAATTTAACAACGGCAATGTTTCACTTAACAACTATGGCAGGAAAGTCATGAAACAGGGCAAAATTCACTTAACAAACGTTTTGTTAAGTAGCAGAAATGTTGGGGTTAATGTGGTTATAATTCGAGGACTGCCTGTATAGACATGATAACAGTATTCCAGTATTTGAGGGGCTGCCACAAAGAAGAGGGTGTCAAATTATTCTCCAAAGCACCAGAGGGGAGGACAAGAAACAATGGTTGAAAACTAATCAAAGAGAGAAGCAACCTAGAATTAAGGAGAACCTTCCTAACAGTGAGGACAATTAACCAGTTGAATAACTTGCCTTCAGAAATGGTGGGTGCTCCATCACAGGAGGTTTTTAAGAGGAGACTGGACAGTCACTTGTCTGACACAATATATGTTCTCCTGCTTGAACAGGGGGCTGGATTAGAAGACCTCCAAGGTCCCTTCCGGCTCTATTCCATTCTAATACTGAATCAGAATTATACAAAGCAAATTGCTTGCTAGACCCAGTTAGAAATGTACATTTCCTTTTCCTCATCTCCTCTAAAATGGCAGGTCTCTACTATTTACATTGGCAAGTCCAGGCTGTACCCCAGGGGTCTCCAAACTGACTGACTGAGGAATTCTGGGAGTTGAATCCGCAAGTCTTAAAGTTGCCAAGTTTGGAGACCCCTGCAGTACGCAAAGAGCATTTGTCTCCGGTGATGGTGACCCAGATTGGATCCTTTCACCTCCATTTCTTAAACATTTGCTCATGTGCAGGGATCACATTGTAGATCCCCATTTAATTGCATTTAATTGCATTCACCCTTTGTATTCATTCCTAGATATGACATCACCAGGTTATTGGTGCTTTATCCTAATGCTTCGTTTACTATTCCTGAGTTTTAGCTCCATGTGATGATTTAGCCTCGTGGCTGAGCTGCTTCCTTACAAAACCTCTGCTTGTGAGTTTAATTTAAGTAGTGTTTTTCTTATAAAAACCTTTGCATGTTTGTCATATTAAAACAATTAGTGTTTATAAAACCTTTCCAAAACATTCTCCTGGAGTAAAAAAAAAAACCCTGCAAACATTGAAACACTGCTGTCATCATTCAATAGTATAAATCATCTCTAGGCAGGATGGGCAACACACAAGATAGATAGATAGATAGATAGATAGATAGATAGATAGATAGGTAGGTAGGTAGGTAGGTAGGTAGGTAGGTAGGTAGGTAGGTAGGTAGGTAGGTAGGTAGGTAGATAGATAGATAGATAGATAGATAGATAGATAGATAGATAGATAGATAGATAGATAGATAGATAGATAGATAGATTCCAACCCAGAACAGAGAACCCAGGTAATTCAAAGCCTAATAATATCTAGGGTTTATATTATATGGTGACCTATGTGACATTCATTCATTAGCTTATTCATTTATTCATTCTTTCATCACATTTCTCTACTGTCTATTTCATCTAAGTAATCCTGGGCAGCTCACAATAAAAACATGTCACAAAACATAAAATTGCATAAATATAAACAAAGATAAAAAAACAGAATTAAAAGATAGGGTTACAGTAGGTACAGTTAGGACATGTAGGTTTTGAATAAGTGAGTTTTTTCCTCAACCTGGCATTCTCCAGATGTGTTAGGATCACAGTTCCTAGAATATCCAGCTGGCCAAATCAAAAACTGTCCTTTAGCTCCACGTGCATCAAGCTGATACACTAATCAAAGCTCTAGAATTACAGCATTCTATAAATACACAACACTGCAACACTTTATTAGCCAAGTGTAACCAACGACCAACAACTTTATCTAGACCCGATGTACAGAATAACAAAATTGGAAGGGACCTTGGAGGTCTTCTAGTCTAACCCCCTCCTCAGGCAGGAAGCCCTATATCAGTGATGGCGAACCTTTTCAGCACCGAGTGCCCAAACTGGAACGTTCATGCATACATGTGCATGTGTCGGCATGCTGGAGCGCTTGAAACCCAAAGACTAGCTGGGCAGTGCATGCACATCTATTTTTGGCCATTTTGGGGCAGTTTTCAGGCCATTTTCCAGGCTGGTTTTCAAGCCATTTTTGGTCCCAAAATGGCCTGGAAACAGCTCTGTTTTGTGACTATTTCTTTGGCCATTTTCTGGCCGTTTTCCAGTGCTCCAGCCCCCGCAAAGACCAGCTGGCCAGAAACCAGAAGAGCAGCTGGCAATGGTGCACGTGCCCATAGAGAGGGCTCTGAGTGATGCCTCTGGCACGCATGCCATAGGTTTGCCATCACGGCCCTATATCATTTCAGACAAATGGCTATCCAACATCTTCTTAAAAACTTCCAGTGTTGGAGCATTCACAACTTCTGGAGGCACATTGTTCCATTGATTAATTGTTCTAACTGTCAGGAAATTTCTCCTTACTTCTAGGTTGCTTCTCTCCTAGATTAGCTTCCATTCATTGCTTCTTGTCCTGCCCTAAGGTGTTTTGGAAAATAGTTGGATTCCCTCTTCTTTGTGGCAACCCCTGAGATATTGGAACACTGCTATCATGTCTCCCCTAGTCCTTCTTTTCATTAAACTAGACATACCCAGTTCCAGCAACTGTTTATATGCTGTAGTCTCCAGTCTCCAAGTCATCTGTGTTGTTCTTCTCTGTTCAGTACACTCTACAGTAGGAAGGTATCAAACAAATTGAGTGGAATTGGCCATATTGGTTGAACTCAAAAATTGCAAAGAAGCACTTGGACCAGAGGACTGGAATCAATATTCAGATACACATCAAATGTCTATGTCAAAACCCATCCATAGCCCCCCCCCACCCCAAATAAATTACACTGATGCAGGAGGGGGTGCACAGGTAAACCCACCAGTGGCTGGCCAGGTCCTGTGGTCTTAATAGAATGGACCTTATAAATTCATATTAGCTTGGCTTTTCATTCTAGTGCCCTGGAGTTCCAAAGTTGACTTTTAGCTGGAGTGAACTTTCTCTCCAACTTCTTCATAAGTATTAAAAATAGGGCTGAACAGTGTGGCAAGACCCTGTAAAGGAGAGGCACAGGAAGCCAGGCGTGGGTGAGAGATAGAACAGAGGTAAAAACTGCTGACAGCTTAAGACATTATAGGAACTTCTCTTTTTTGTATTTCTCCTATGTACTTTGCTGTAACATTCCAAATGAACTTCTGCTTTTCGAAATGTCATGCTTGTCTCGTGTATGGAAACGCCTTGAGAATGCACAGTGTGGAACACGGCATAAAAGTAGCATCCTGGGCAGAGGCCAGGCAGTTCAGATTTTGGTTTGTGAACACGCTGAACTCGATGCATCAAATAAACCTGTTTCTCTCACCTTTGTGGTCTCAAGTCCTGGTCTTTCGTAAGTAGATTACAAACCTCAATCTGCTGCAACATTTTTGGCGAGCCAGCCAGGAGTTGAGGGGTCTTTGGGACCCTCTGGAACGACCCACCCTGGTGTCGGGGCTCATCCTGTCAAGGGGAACCTCCCTGGCGCCAACGGACCCTTGATCCGAGGGACTTCCCAGCAACAGAGGGCTCTGGCAGCAGCAGTTGGCGATTCCAAGAACCACCAGAGAAGGACCAGAGACCAGGCACCTGAAGGCTGTCCAGCATCACAGGAGGGAAGCCAAGTAGAGGAGGCAATTACTGTGGGAACCCTATTTAGGCCCGGACTCCTTGTTGAGCCGGAGGTGAGGCCTGATCTCCCTCGCTAGGTGGAAGGTTTTGGGGGTGGATTGTCTACTGTATGTGTGTGTGTGTGTGTGTGATTGAGGGGGGGGGCTACTGCATTTCCCTACGGTGGCCGTGTTTACCCGGTACCCTGGGTCAGAGCCTGTGTGGGGTGATTGCTAAATCTTTGTTGTCTGGTACCTTGGGAGGACCATGGGTGGGGGCAGCAGTGTTCCCTTGTTCCCTTACAATGTATGTTAAACCATTTTAAAGAAGGGTATATGACTCAGGATTATGGCATTGAGTGGAGCAGGCATGAGCTTAAAAAGTTTTGTGAATCTGAATGGCCCACTTTTGGTTTTGGGAGGCCCAACAAAGGCACTTTTGATCCCAACATAGCTTTGAATGTCCATAGGTTAGTGTTTGATCCTGATGTAGGACATCCGGATCAGGCCCCGTATATTGACGTGTAGTACAATTTGTTGAGGAGACAGCTTGGCTAAAAAAAACAAATGCAAAGACCAACAGTGTATTCTTATGGCTGTTCGGGTTGCACACCCCAAATGTCCCAAGCAGAGACCACCAATCCTAGCTAGTGCCCCAGAAGAGTTGCCAGAAGAGGAAGAGGATCACCACGACCCTCACCCCGACCATGCCAAGGGGGGCTACACCTAGTAGCTCAGGAGACTCGAGGGCATCAACAAGCCGAGCATCTGTGGAGTGGATAGAGCGAGGGCTGGATGTTGTGACCTCTATGATGTCAGAAGAAAGTCCTGTCAGAGGGACAGGGGATGTGGACCCTCTGAGCTCACCAGACTTTTGGGAGAAGAAGGAAGAGGAGATAGAGCAGTTGCTGGGGGCTGTGGGAGGAAAGCCAGAAGCAAGTGAGGACCAGTCGGTGGCAGCTAGAACCAGAGCCAAAACTGCTCCTATTTTTGACAGCCCCACTTCAGAGAGTGGATCAGTTTCTGGTGCATCCAAGCGACCCCTCCCAACTCTTCACAGCCTCCCTGTTTCAATATGTCCCTTTTACCACCTCTGACCTGCTCAATTGGAAACTTCACTATGGACCTTATAGTGCTAAGCCAAACGACGTGGCAGATCTGGTTAAAACTATTGTGGACTTGGCTAGATCTCCAACAGCTAATGCCTGTTTAACGCTGAAGAGAGGGAGAAGATTAGAATTGCAGTGTCTAACATTCTAAAACCTGATGTCCCTGCCCGCACCTCTCTGGCTGACTTTATTGAGCAACGTTTCCCTCCAAGGGACCCGAGATGGAGCCCCTATGACCCCCACCAGCTGACTCTGCTACGTAATCATCAACAGTTAATTGTAAGGGCTGTCCGGCTGGGAGGGAAGCCAGCCACCAATATGTCTAAACTCTGCCGAAAGCCCCGAGGCTTTTTTTATGCTAACCACTAACCTTCCTGAAAATGCTCAGATGCTGGCTATGGCCTTTATTTCTCAGTCAGCCCCTGACATCCGACACAAGCTGCAGAAGCTGGAAGAGGCACTGGGGAAGCCCCTCAACGAGCTTATGGAAGTGGCTAGAAAAACTTTCGTCAATAGGGACTTGTTGGAGGAAAGGAAAAAGGATTAAAAGATGCAGAAAAAAAGCAGAACTGCTCGCGGCAGCAATTATGACTATGCCAGGAGAGAGAAGAGGAATTAGGGAGGGGGACAGGGCCCCACCCTTGGGACAGAACCGATGTGCCATCTGTTACGAACATGGCCACTGGAGAGGAGAGTGCCCCAACCGGGACTGGGCTCCACCCCCTGAGGAAAGGGAAGATGACCGCCCTAGGATCCCCTCCCGTACCAAGCTACCTCAGGAGACGTGAATCTCACAGGAGGCCCTTCATGCTTTCTTTGCAATCCCCATTCATCAGAAAAGTCATCATTTGTTTGCCTTTGAATGCCCAGTCACAGGCAGAAAGCAGCAATATGCTTGGACACGCTTGCGTCAAGGCTTTGAAAAAACTCCCCCACCTTATTTGGAACTGCATTAGCCATGGATTTGGAACTTTTAGACATTGCCCCACCTGATGCAGTTTTGCAAGATGTAGCTGACTTGTTGGTCACAGGCCAGATGGAGGAAGCCTGTCATGCCAATGCAGCAGCCCTACTGCTCCTCCTACAAGAGAAAGGCTACAAGGCCTCTCGGACCAAAGCCCAATTAGTCCAGTTGGAGGTTAGATATTTGGGTTACGACATCCAATAGGGACAAAGGACTCTGGGCCATGAAAGGGAAGGAGGCCATTTGCCAATTGCCAGCCCCATGAAATAGGAAGGAATTAAGGGGCTTTTTGGGAGCAGCTGGGTTTTGCCACATTTGGATTCTCAATTTCGCATTGTTAGCAAAGCCATTCTATGAAGCTACCAAGGGGAATGAAAAGGAACCCTTGAGGTGGGAAAAAGAGGAACAGAATAGCTTTTTGTAATTAAAGCAAGCTGTGACTCAGGCTCCTAGTTTCCTGACTTGACAGGCCTTTCCAGTTGTTTGTGGACATTAAGCAGAATATGGCCTTGGGGTACTGACCCAAAAGTTGGGAACATGATATTGCCCGGTTGCATATTTGTCCAAACAGCTGAGTCAGGCGGCCAAAGCGTGGCCAGCCTGTCTCAAGGCTGTGACAGGAACTGCCCTACTTACTCAGGAAGCCAATAAGCTCACCTTTGGACAACAATTAGACATCTACACCCCCCCATGTTCTCAGAGCCATCCTCGACCAAAAAGGTCATTTGTGGCTTACCAATCCACGAATGTTGAAATACCAGGGGCTTATTACACATAACCCCCTCATCAAGCTTGTCCAGTCATATGCTTTGAATCCAGCAACCCTGTTGCCTGAACCAGACTCTGAAATCACTCATCATTGCTTACAAACCATTGAAGAAACCTATGCCAGTCGCCCAGATTTGAAGGATAAACCCCTATCCAACCCAGATGCAACCCTTTTTACAGATGGAACCAGCTTTCTACATGAGGGCGTGCGAAAAGCAGCTTATGCTGTAGTCACCTTTGATGATGTGTGGGGAGCCATGCCCCTACCACCAGGAACCAGTGCCTAATTGGCAGAACTACAGGCCCTCATAAGGCTTTGGAATTGGCACGAGATCTACGATCCAACATTTACACAGACTCCAAATATGCCTTCCTAACCGTCCAAGTCCATGGGGTTTTATATAAGGAAAGAGGCCTCATCACAGCTGGAGGAAAGGCCATCAAATATGGCCCAAATTATGCGTCTGCTGGATAGTGTATGGGCCCCCAAGCAGGTAGCTATTATGCATGTCCAGGGTCATCGAAAAGAGGTCTCAACAGCTGGAAGAGGAAACAACAAAGCTGATCGAGTTGCCAGAGCAGCAGCTTTGGATCCCCCTTCTCTACAGGCCGCATGCCTCACTCTGTGGCCCCCAGCCCAGGAAGAACAACCCCATCGTATAGTCACTCAGAACCCAGCAAGCTGAAGCGATAGGGGTGGAACTACTAGATGGGTGGTGGGTTCTGCTGGACAGAAGGGTGTTTGTTCCCCAACAGTTGGCATGGGACGCTGTCTCATCCCTGCATAAGCAGTTGCACTTAGGAAAAATGGCTTTAAAAAAAAAGAAAAAAACCCCTTGGCTCAGGGAGGTCTATATCAACAATTTGTCTAGCCTGGCAGCTGCTGTTTGCTCTCAATGTCAGGTATGTGCTGCTAATAACCCACGTCAAGGCCCAGTTCAGGTGGGAGGGTCAAGAGGGCAGATCACACCATAAAGGATAAGTTGGCCAAAATTTGTCAGGAAACCCATCTCAAATGGCCGGATGCCCTCAGCATGGCATTGCTGGCAAAGAGGTGCGCTCCCACCAAGGAGTTGGGCGTCTCGCCGTTTGAATTGCTGTATGGGAGGGTTCCTAATTTGCTTGGCCCACAGGTGTTGCCCACCCCCAAGTTGCAGACATGGTGAAGCTCAAACAGTTGCAAGCCCTGAATGCCATAACCCACCAATTGCAAAAATATGTTCTGTCTTGTCGTCCTCATGTAATTGTAACTCCAGTTCACAACTTCCACCCAGGACAAGAAGTCTGGGTGAAGAACTGGTAGAAGAAACTATTGGGCCCCAAATGGTGTGGGCCGTATACTGTTGTTGTTTTTTCTCCCCTTGTTGTTAAGATAGCTGAAATTAGGCCTTGGATTCACTGGACCCGTTTTAAACTGGCTGCGAAAGCTTACTGGAAGGCCTCCAGTGACCCCGCGGAGCCTCTGTGCCTCACATTCCAGAAGCACCAGGAGGAACGCCACCTCTTCTGCGGACACACGGGAAGCTGTCGCTTTACGAACAGGTGGTGAAGAACCAGTGCCCCCTGCAGGCATCACTCGGGATGCTGACGTCCGTCGCATGGGCAACATACCGCGCCTACCGTGGAAACTCCGCCCCCGTCCAATGCCCAGGCACAACCATGGAGACTGACTAGCGCCTACGCCAAACTGCATGCATTAGGAGAGGCCTGATGCCCGCAGTTCTGATCGTGGTTTTTCTCCTATTCATTTCTATTCTCATTGACTCTCTTTAGAGTCAGGCAATCCTGGCCAGAGCAAAGGGTGAGGCCCCACTGGTGGTGTGGGAGGTTCCAAATGATTACGAGGACCCAACCCCCTCTCCTGCTCCATCCTTTCCTGAAGGGGGGAATGAGGGTACTCCCCAACAACCGGAAGCTAGGCCCCTCACCTCTACAAATGACTCCCCTCCACTGGTAACTTCTGAGCCAATGGTAGAAGAAATGGGTTCAGGGCCTTTCCCCCTTTGCAAAGACTGCTTTTATCAGGGTGAACAGGGACTGCATTTTGTGTATAATGAACGCTGGTTATTAAATTGCCATCCGGAGGAGGGGCTATCCCCCTGTTCAGAGGAGACAGGGAACTATTGGCAGTGTCGAATGAACCCCAATGTCACAACTTGGGCACCAAACAAAAGATACAATTCGACCATTAGGTGCCATCGCAAAAAGCCCATTCTCCCCTTTTTGGCTTGCTTCGGCAGCACATATACTAAAATTGGAAGGATAAAACCTTCGTTCTTTCTGTTGCCCATCCAATCACAACAGGTGCTAGGGATCCCGGTGTATGACTCAGTGGGCCCCACCCGTCAGAAGAGGGAGGTGGACACAGCCTTCTCTAACTTTCCTTGTAAGGAACTGGCTGAATATGAGAAATCCGACACGTGGAACTCAGAAAGAATCGTATGCACACATGGGAGGGCCACTTGGGCTGAGGATGGGTCTTAGGGTTACCGCACCCCCATTTACATGATCAACCGGATCATGCGCTGGCAGGTAGTATTGGACTTGGCTGGGGAGAGGATTGATAAATCTTTGAATATCCTCTCCACTGCCACTGACAAACTCCGTACTGCAGTGTACCAAAATCGATTGGCTCTTGATTACCTCCACGCAAGGGAAGGAGGGGTCTGTGGAAAATTCAACTTGTTTAATTGCTGCCTTCAAATTGATGAGACTGGAAGTGTCATTAAGCAGCTCACCACAGAAATGAGGCAACTCACTCATTTCCCAGGGCAGGAATGGAAAGGATTTGATTTAACCTCCATTTTTTAATTCCTGGTTCCCAAAATTGCCAAGGTTGCAGGCCATCATTGCCTTGATTGGCCTGATCGCAGCAGGCTGTGTAATCATCCCCTGCATTATGCCAATCTTTGTCCGCACTATCACAAACTCCTTATCCCTCTTGATGGAGAAATGGGCTACTGCAAAGGTCCTGGCCCTGGTGGGACGCTCAGAAGAAGGACGCTCGAGCAAATATGTTGGGCTCATGCTTAATGGAGAGGAACCTGCCATTTATGAAACTACACAGTAATCTTAGGATTGGGTGCAGTTTCAAAAGGGGGGAATGATGCATGAGGGGGTGCAGAGGTAAACCCATCAGTGGCTGGCCAGGTTAGGTGGTCTTAATAGAATGGACCTTATAAATTCATATTAGCTTGGCTTTTCATTCTAGTGCCCTGAAGTTCCAAAGTTGACTTTTAGCTGGAGTGAACTTTCTCTCCAACTTCCTCATAAGTATTAAAAATAGGGCTGAACAGTATGGCAAGACCCTGTAAAGGAGAGGCACAGTAAGCCAGGCGTGGGTGAGAGATAGAACAGAGGTAAAAACCGCCGACAGCTTAAGACATTAGAGGAACTTCTCTTTTTTGTATCTCTCCTATGTACTTTGCTGTAACATTCCAAATGAACTTCTGCTTTTCGAAATGCCATGCTTGTCTCGTGTATGGAAACGCCTTGAGAATGCACAGTGTGGAACATGGCATAAAAGTAGCATCCTGGGCAGAGGCCAGGCAGTTCAGATTTTGGTGTGTGAAGACGCTGAACTCGACGCATCCAATAAACCTGTTTCTCTCACCTTCGTGGTCTCAAGTCCTGGTCTTTCGTAAGTAGATTACAAACCTCAATCTGCTGCAACAACACCATCTTTAAGATGTACTTTATAATTATTTTGTCAGACTCCACATTACAAGGATTTGATTTTAACAAGGTTTTTGGCATGTTTCTGGGTGTACTGGTGTTGTTCTTTGTGTGTTTAATACATCATTTCCCCACATTAATTCTGAATTATTTTTCTTGATCCCTGTATCTACATGGAATTGTGTGTCAGTTTCCTGTGATAGGCACTTCTGGAATGAGTAGACAGGGATCCTCTCCCCCTTCTTTATTTTGTTTTTCCTTACAAAAATACCAAAAGTCAGGAATCTTGTCAGGCAAATTGTATGTCAGCAGCCCTGTCTTATGATAACAGTCTGAACTGGTTACTTGGTGGTAGAGCCACTTTATCCAGGATTATTTAAGGAAGGATAAAACTGGACCAGATCTGAAAGTAGGCATCGGGTAACCATCTGCCTTCTCTCTTTTCAACTCAGCAGCCATGGATCACCCCAAGAGATCCCTTTTCTTCACCTCAACGGTGTGCCTCTGCATTGCTATATACCTTCAAGGGACATGTAAGTCTTTATTTCTTGCTTACTAGGGATCCTATTACTTCTGAAGAAAGGACAAAATTTTGTACATTTGTATTGCATCTCATTGCATCTTCTCTGTCTTCATATAGCAAGAGAGGCTGTTGTGAGTTGGTATCACTTGCTTCATAGTTCTTGTCTCATCATTCTAACCTTTCATGAAGCCTACCGTGTTCACTGCTATTCACAGATAGTTCTGTAGTTTTAAAATCCTACATGGGAAAATTGTAGGTTATAATAAACTATATAATAATGAATGTTCTTGCAGTTATTGTGCCTTTTCTTTTGTCAATGGAGCTTCCGTTCACCCTAGCAAATTCTCCTAGAAAATTTCCACCTAGCAAGTTCTCATTTTGAGTAGCAGAAGTGTTAGTTCTGTAATCCCTTGGGGATAATAGGACGATATGCAATGGAGAAAAAAGTTAATTCAATAGTTAGCGTAAATTCCATTGAAGGCCATTTTATAATCTGATTAGATGGTTCATATGTCTCACCTCTCTCTACTATATTCTAACCATTTTAGTTAGAGATGCCAATGAATATATGTTTTCTAAATGTGTAGGTATCAACTCCCAAAATTCCCCAGACCCTACTGGGAATTCTGGGAATGGAAATCAAAAGCCACATATTTGGAAGGCATCCAAATTAAGGAAATTTGTTGCAAGAAGTAGACATTTCCCCTTAAATTCTACTTGCTCTTATCCAACATTCTATTTCTAGAGTTGCACAATTTCAAACCAGATTTATTCTGCATTATGAATATGTTGAATAACCTGGTTTAATTTTATTACTTACCAATCTATAATTTAAATTTATATTCTCATAGTGTACTTTATGGAATTAATTCTTATGTTTGTTTGGCATTTTTAATTGCATTTAGCATACATCTTTCCCTTGATTCTACTCTATCCATATATACAGATTCTAACACACCATACCCAATAGTTAAAATACCAGGTGCTTTAAGGCCAATAACATAAAATGAAAATCTAAGAGTTTTATGGCAACTTGTTACAACATTGAATTTTGGCTATTTTGGAATTATTTTCCAGCCAAAATCCAAATTTTGATTGGACTGAAGAGCTAAGAAAGTTGATAGGTAATTGTACCTGATCATTATACTTCTAATCCAGTTTTTCCTCAACTTTGGTTTCTTTAAGACATGTGGATTTCAACTCCCAGAATTCCCCAGCTAGATACGCATCTAAAGTTACTAAGATTGAGAAACACTGTTTTAACTTAATTACACCATGATGAACTGAGCCATTCCTGATATTCATGATTTTTGGCCTTATAAGCATGTCACTTTCTGTTCTGATAATACCTGGGTAGGTGACAAATGTGTATGAGGGAATAACTAAGTCATGTGTGTCATCATAAGATCTGGCTCAACAATATGTCAGGGCTAAATAGGATCTTCTTCAGATTTTCACCTGAAAGTATCGTAATTCCTAGAACATAATGTCCAGGCCTACCTTTTTTTTAAAAAAAGGACAGCCAGTATAGATGACGAAGGGAACAATCAAATGTCAAGTGCTTCCTGTGGGACTAACTCCCAAATTTGTCACTCCTTTCTTTCTTTTTAATCTGGGTACTGTTTCCATTCTTTTTTTAGAAACAATATATGATCTATTTATATATCTGGCAGTTTGAAAGCGCGTAAAAAAAGGCAAGTAGAAAAATAGGGACCACCTTTGGGTGGGAAGGTAACAGCGTTCCGTGCGCCTTCGGCATTGAGTCATGCTGGCCACATGACCACGGAGACATCTTCGGACAGCGCTGGCTTTTCAGCTTTGAAACGGAGATGAGAACCACCCCCTAGAGTTGGGAACAACTATCACATATGTGCAAGCGGAACCTTTACCTTTATATGATCTATTTTTTTAAAAAAGAGTGGAAGTGGATATGTGGTAAAGGGGTGGATGAGGCCCCCATTAGCTAAAACAAATCAGGAGCAATTCTGGATATTAGGAGAAGATAGCCAATTCTTCAGCTCTTTCACATGTTGGTTATTGTTATTTCCACTATAGAGAACAGACAGCATACAGACAAAACAGTGCTTCCTATACCCACCCACCCCCCACTTCAAGTAGGAAAACACACCAAGCAGCAATTGAGCTGAATATATAAACAGTAGTGAAG
Source organism: Thamnophis sirtalis (assembly GCF_051295495.1). Taxonomy (NCBI): domain Eukaryota; kingdom Metazoa; phylum Chordata; class Lepidosauria; order Squamata; family Natricidae; genus Thamnophis; species Thamnophis sirtalis. The sequence goes on from NW_028261383.1 coordinate 32,752,594, forward strand.
TGGGCCTGGAAAAACCTAGTTATTAAAGGAAATATTTCCATGAAATTCCTCGTTCTTCTCAAAAAAGAGTATTTAGCTCTGAATTTTAAACAGGTGGACATTCAGAAGACCTTTACTATTAGATGAGTGGGTGTTTTTTTTTTTTACTGGCCTTCCCCAAGTGGTATATCTGCAAATATTACGTGGGGCTGGTTTTTTCATTTGATACTCCAGCCAGGTGATAAATGACCATTCTTGATCAAAATAATATTTCCTGTCAGGGGCTTAGCCAGGCCTCATTAATGGAACTAAAGCAAAGGATGCCGACATATAGACTCCATGGTGTAAAAATACCTGTTAAGCAACAGAGAACTAGGTTATTCCAATGATTCCTGCAAGCCCACGGTTTCTAAGTTGCTCTACCTATAATTTACTATAGTTATTTTTGCTTTGTTTTAATATATTTGTTGCTTTTGAGTGTGTCTAGGTGTTTTTGTTAATTTTGTGAACCACCCTACAGCATAGATGTAGTTCACATAGGTTGAAATAACTAAACAAAGGAAATGTCCAGGCCACAATTAGTCACACTTTTTAAAACAATCTCAAGTGGTTTTTTTTTCTAAGCTTTAATTTTGGTTTGACTTTTGTTTATTTCAACTTTACTAACACCCTGGATTTGAAAAAAAAAACCAGAGGATGACATAAAGAACACAAAATATGTATTGCTTTTACTAAAATTAAACAACTGGCTCTGCTTGGTGTGGAGATAAAGCCATTCCAAATTCCTTAGGGGAAAAATAAAAGGATGGAGCTATTTTTTCCTCCCAAAATGCAAACTGATTTAGAAAATAAATCGTGTGTTTCCAGCTGCATACTTAGAGAATAGACTTGACTTCAATCTAGCTGCTAGTTAAAAGTGATGAAATTTGGATGCTTAACCACATTTCAAGCGCTGTCTCATGTATGTATGTATGTATGTATGTATGTATGTATGTATGTACTTTTAATTAAAGAAATTTTAAGGAAAAATTGAAGGGACATGGTTGCTCAGTGGCTAAGACGCTGATCAGAAAGGTCAGCAGTTCGGCAATTTGAATCCCTAGCATCACGTAATGGAGTGAGCTCCGGTTACTTGTTCACAGCTTCTGCCAACCTAGCAGTTCGAAAGCATGTAAAAATGTAAGTAGAAAAATAGGAACCACCTTTGGTGGGAAGATAACAGTGTTCTGTGTGCGTTCGGCATTTAGTCATGCCGGCCACATGACCACGAGGACATCTTCGGACAGTGCTGGCTCTTTGGCTTTGAAATGGAAAGGAGCACCATGACCTAGAGTTGGGAATGACTAGCATATATGTGCGAGGGAACCTTTAGCTTTACCTCAAGGGAAAATTGCACATTTTGAAAAGGAAATGGAAAGGAAGGAAAAATAAAGTAATAGATATGTAAAAGAGAGAGAGAGAGAGAGAGAGAGAGAGAGAGAGAGAGAGAGAGAGAGAGAGAGAGAGAGAGAGAGAGAGAGAGAGAGAGAGAGAGAGAAAGAAAGAAAGAAAGAAAGAAAGAAAGAAAGAAAGAAAAAGGAAGAAAAATAGAAGAGAAGAGGTGGTTTCCAAACTTTAACAGCAGTTGCAAGCACATTTATATCTTACCATCTTGCTAAGATTACATAATTTCCTTCTTTCCATTATCATCAAACCTATAAATCACAAGTTTATTTTTCCCCGGCAAAAAGTCCATAAGGGGTTTCCAGTCACTAATAATTGTATTTATTGCTCTTTCCTTAATCAAACAAGTCAGTTTTGCCATGTCTTCTAATTCTGTTGTCTTCCATGGTCCTTTTTTCTTAACAGCTGCCCAACTCCTAGGAGGTGTTGTAGGAGGAGGAACACCAGGAGGTGGTGGTGGTGGATTGCTCCCCGGTACTGATCTTAATGTAGGAGGAACACCAGTAGTTGGAGGAGGTGGAACAGGAGGTGGAACAGGAGGTGGAGGAACCGGCGGTACTGTAGGAGGAACACCAATACTGGGAGGTGGTGGTGGTGGAACAGGAGGCGGTGGAACAGGAGGCGGTGGAACAGGAGGTGGTGGAACAGGAGGCGGTGGAGGAGGATTTCCTGTCACTACAACAACAACCACAGGAATGCCCGTCACTACCACCACCACTACCACCACCACCACCACCACTACCACCCCAATGACAACAACGGGTAAGCATTCAGCCATTTGTGGGACATATGGGTAATAGCATCTGGTGGAAACCCCTGTAGGTCTTTGCCCCTTCATAATGGAGGGGGAGAAGTCTTAAGAGATGTGATAGGGTGGTGGTGGATCTTGTGATTTTCTTTTCTTTCCAGTAGATGCTGGGATAGAGAACAAGACCAATTTTGTGCTACTAAAACACTGTAGCAGGGATGCAATTCAGTTTTACAACTGATGGGAGGGTGGGGAAAATGATCTTTGGGAGAATTGGCTACCACTATTCTTACGCCATCTAGAAGTTCTCATTTATTCCTCTCAAAAGCTCCTCCAAAGGATTCAACGGGAATGTTGTTTTGAGGAGGTTTTGGAGAAGTAAAGATGGTGTTTTGAGCAAGGAATATTACTGCTACCACAACAAAACAACCTATGGTTGTGAGCTTCAGTCTTTTTCATTTTATATGCACAGATTATGGCAGTAATATTTCATCTAATGAGGTCATTTTTAGGGCTGTTCATTTATAATTTAAACTAATCATCCAGTTATACTCATTTTAGTGTTTTCACCTCTGATTTGTTTTTCTCTCCTAGGTGTACATGGGTGCGTTACAACTTCTGCTACCACCAAGGGTAAGATGCATATCAATGTAACTCCATAGATTCCATAGGGGTGGACAATCTCCAAATCTTTGCAGTCTTTGGGGCCCTTCTAATCATAGTTGCTGAATGCTGTCAATTCTGTTTCCTGCCCTGTTATAATGGAAGCCTACTAAAGCTGGCTGAGGAACTCCGTGAGTTGAAGTCCACAAGTCTTAAAGTTGCCAAGATTGGAGAACCCTGTTTTAGAACATGAGAAGACCTGGTGTTTTCAGAGGGAGGTTCAAAAGAGACATAATATTTGGGAGCAGAATATCTCTAGATATTTCTATAGACCTAGCATTCCATGTCAACTGAACCAGACTTGTGTGTCCAGTCCATTTGCCTAATAATTTGGTCCCATCTTCCTCCTTCCTTCAAGTGCCCTTCATTTTTTGCAGCCTCAACTAGAGTTAGGCTGTATCTTTTGATGTTTCAAAAAAGTCAAAATACTTAAGTACGCAGGCAAGGCAACACTCCTCAAAATCATCCTAGACTAAATCCTTGTATTTCTTTTGACTGTACCTCTGTAGGAAATTAGCACCCACACCTCTCCTAGAAAATGAAATATTTTAGGGAATATTTTAGGAAATCTTAAAAGGGCAGAATATTTCCCTCTAAAAGGGAGGCAGAAACTCATCCCCCTCCCCATCTTTGTCAATGAGCCATTAAGGCTTGAGCCAGAGAAACATGTTTTAGGCAGGAAGCGGACTCACGCTTAATAGCTCCCCCATCTTTGTCAATGGGCCATTAAGGCCTGAGCCAGCCTATTGTACTACCCATCAAGTTTCAACCAAACTTAGCACACAACCTACAATGTTAGCTAAGAGCCCCGCTCCTGGGAGTCTGACAACCAATCAGAATACATTTCTTACAGAGGAACAGGAAACAGAGAGGTGGGGCCCCAGAGAGGGCATAACACCAGGGATTCTCAGCATCTCGGCCTTTTTTCCCCTGCCCAGGAACTCAAGCGATGTGGTCCTGTCCAACAATAAACCATCTTTCCAAGCACCCTCCATGTTTCCAGTGTCTTTTCCCCCACTTGGAACTGAACCTAGAAGGACATTTCTTCCAATACTTCCTTTAGAATAGTAGAAGAATGGTCATAGGTTTGCCTTTAAATGGAAGCTCTGTTTCCTTTTTTTGTTTCCTAACCCTTGACAGATGATGTGACCCTCAGACCCTGGGAAGTTGCGATGATTGTTCTGGGCTGTTTATTTGGAGGCATGCTGATCTTTGGATTAATGTGCATGGTAAATATATGGTTATTTATATGTTTGTTTGCTGCACTGATCTCCACGGGAAAATGGATCTAACAATGAAAAAAAAAGGAATAAAAGCTTTTTCTTGAAAAATCTAATGTCCTAGATGCATAGATCAATTGGTCCCAGGGAGGCGTGTAATTCATTGAGATACTTAATTATAGGGATGGCAAACAATGGCTCTTTTATGATCTGTGGACTTCAGCTCCCAGAATTCTGGTGGCTCAGGAATTCTGGGAGTTGAAGTCCACAGGTCATAAAAAGGCCATTGTTTGCCACTCCTGCTTCATTATGAAAAGCATACATCCATTTTATCTTTCTCCTTTCTTCATATGTGTGATCTTATCAAACACGGCAGCACTAGCTGCTAATTGCAGAAGATTTCATGCTTAGGTTCTTGAGGGAGCGGACAAATGGGAGGAAACTTGTGAAAGACAGAATAACGATTTCCAGGGAATTATAGAAAGACAAAATTGAAGCAATTATGACCTGATGTTTACAAAGCCTTTCTTGTTTATTTTAGATCTGCTACTATCTGAAGAGAAGATGTCCAGTACAGCAGAGTACCTGTGTATCAACAGGAAGTTACATCCCTCATTCTGTACAATGTGGACGATGCTGAGATGTTAAACAATGGAAAAGACATAATTGGAACAAACTGTGTTAACCCTCTCTTCTGCTGCTATTTCTGCAGTCACAGCAGTAGTTGTATTAGAAGGCATGGCTGTTTTTCTTCTTCCACATGTAGATTCAGATTATAAATAATTTAGAATATAGACTTTATGTTGGCTCGGAAGTCAACCATGATGGTCTTTGATGGACATCTGTTGTTTGGTGTTCAAAGTCATATTTCTTTCAGAACATCTCACTTCTATTGGTGACTGTTGTAGTTAATTAGTAATTCTTAGAACTTTTCTCCATCCATTGTCTGCTCCTGCTTACTACCAATCTACTTTCTCTTATGTAGTGCCCTCTTAAAAGAAGTAAAAAGTATTCTTAGATTGGAACAAGACAGAGAAGCTTAAGATAGTTCTGTGACAGTAAAGAATAAAGAAGGGAACCCACCCTCTGTGGAGTTTGGGGGGGGCATCTTTGGCATCCCAAAGATTTATTGATCAGTAAAAAAGTTTGTACCTCATTCATGAAAATGCAAAGGCTAATGACAAGGGAACACAAGAATGGTCTGAAGAGGTAGGGTATGATGCAAATTTAGAACATATCAGGAAGAGAGGAAGAGAGAGAGAAAGAAAAGAAAGATAGAAAGAGAAAGAAAGAGAAAAAAGAAAGAAGGAAGGAAAGAAAGAGAAAGAAAACAGAAAGAGAAAGAAAGAGAAAGAAAACAGAAAGAGAAAGAAAACAGAAAAAGAAAGAGAAAGAAAAGGAAGGGAAGAAAGAAAGAACACAGAAAGAGAAAGAAAGAAAAAGAGAAAGAAAAGGAAGGAAGGAAAGAGAAAGAAAAAGAAAAAGAAAGAAGGAAGGAAAGAAAGAAAGAAAGAGAAAGAAAAAAGAAAGAGAAAGAAAGGAGAAAAGAAAGAGAAAAAAGAGAAAAAGAAAGAAAGAAAGAAAGAAAAAGAAAGAAAGAAAGAAAGAAAGAAAGAAAAAGAAAGAAAGAAAGAAAGAAAGAAAGAAAGAAAGAAAGAAAGAAAGAAAGAAAGAAAGAAAGAAAGAAAGAAAGAAGACTCACTAATGATTGCTATAAAATGATAGCAAAACTGGGTCTGATGATATGGTCACACACTTTACATCTGTTACTGACTTACAATGGAAATTTCACTGCCAATTGTCCCAACTTTGGTCCCAATTGAGGATTACTGGTGATTGCTTTGAAATGCATGTAGGAATCTTAAACGTGAATTTTCTTCCTCCTGTAGTACAGTAGTGTTCCTTTCCTGCTTGTTCTAATGGTAATTTGTTTCTTCCTGCTCTGATTTGTATATTTGTACATAAATAGATATTACATGGCAATGTACGTTTCTCTCTCTTCCTTTTTGGTCGCATGTATATATTTGTGCATCACAATATCTTATTTTTACTTTTAGTAGACATTTTAAAAATACAGTCAAGACAAAACACTTAACTAAAAAAAAGGAAAAATAATAAGAGAGAAAAGGGATTTATACTGTAAGCCCAATTAAGAATTTTAAAATAACATTAGGTTAGTGTTGCACATTAAGATATGTTGCATCAATTTCAAATTAAAGCTAATAGTAAATAATTAATTAAAGTAGTCAGCATAATATAAACCACGATGATGAATTAACAATTTTTGTCTCATGCGGAGGTTCTCAAACTTTCTTAGTTCATAGTATCCTTGCTATATAGCAATAGCAATAGTAATAGCACCTAGACCTATATACTGCTTCACAGTGCTTTACAGTGCTCTCTAAGCAGTTTACAAAGACAGCATTGTTGCCCCAACAATCTGGATCCTCATTTTTCCGACCTCAGAAAGATGGAAGGATGAGCCGGTGAGAATTAAATTGCTGGCAGTTGGCAGAATTAGCCCACAATACTGCATTCTAGCCACTGCACCACCACAGCTCTTGATAATTCTTTTACTGTGGCATCTAGGCCAGCTAGTAATGCACTTCCTGTCATGTCTGAGAGATGTCGACTATTACTATGTTTTCCTCAAAAATTTAAAATATTCTACAGTGCCCTGTCAGTCTACTGGGGTGGCCTACAGCACTGTGGCACGCAGCTTGGGAAATGTTGAACTAAACCAGTGTTTCTTAAATTGGCAACTCCAAGATGTGTGGACTTCAATTCCCAGGATTCTCCAGCCAGCAACCAGCATTGCCATAGCTGGCTGAGGAATTCTGGAAGTTGAAGTCCACTCATCTTAAAGTCACCAAGTTTGAGAACCACTGGTGTCATCTAAGAGGTTTACTCTTATTTAATAAAACAAACCAAAGCTAAGAGATTAAAGCTTCATGTGAAGAAAAAGTGTTCCCTAAGTGGAATCCCTAAGTGGTTTCTAAGTTGATTTACATTTTGTACGAGGCATATGAGGTTATTTTTGACACAGATGCAAAGACCTAAATAAACATAGGAATAGGAACATCCATAAATTTTCTTCTGGGAAAGAAACAGGACAGGTTTGTTTAAGTAATAAATTGCTGGGAGTTCAATGCCATATAATTGTAAAAAATTATTATTAATGTGCAAGAAAGCAAATTTGTTCATTCTTCCCAGCCTAGAGTTCTGGATGATTTGAATTCTTCTGAATGAAGAAATCTAAATTTCCATAATTTTTTTTAACCACAAGAGAGATTGTACTTTGCAAAAGAACTTAGCACTAGAGCTTGCTAACTGACTCACCACCATTCAGACAACGCACTTCCTGCGTTACTTGTATGTAATTATTCTTACATCAACTTGGATGTAAAGTTGTTGTATGGCCTGCTCTGATCTGATGCAATGTCAAACAGGTCCCATTTTCAGCATATAAATTGGTCATCCACTGTCTACTTGCTATGACACAAATATGTCAACCATTAAAAAGCATAATAATACAAGGAATATAAAACCTTCCATTCCCCACTATCCTGTCAGAGCTGAAGAAGCTTCTGGATGAGGAGTGAAACATCTTCAAAACAAAAAACCAGAAAGTCCAGTTGCCTCCTTAAAAATCACCTTTAGGACAACCATGATCTGGATGACTGAGAATCTCTACAGATATCAAAATACACCACACACACACACCTCCAAGAGATATGAGATACTACCAGAATTGCAAGATTCAGCAACCGACGGGCACAAATCTAAAGAAAATCCTGGAGATTTTAGCTGTTATCGGCAAACATAGTATAATGAGCTAATCACATACTTCCCAACAGGAAAAAATATGGAAAGGATAAAAAGTACAGTTGTAGCTGCTCTTAGATCTTCTCTGTCCTCAAAAGAAAACCTGACAGTCAAACTTGGTATGTCTTGGGAGCACCAATGATTTCTAATTCTGACTTCTTGGGAGTGTCTTTGATTTTGTTAATTTTTAGATAGTTTCATGAGGAGTATCGTTTTAAGGAGGTCCTGGAACTCCATTTATATCTCATAAATGTAGCCAAGACAGGATATACAAGCAAGTCAGGGCGAGACCTAAAGTTTTGGGATGAGTAAAGGAAATGAGCAACTATGGGAGAGGTCCATCTTGGAGTTTTTCACTGCAGTGTCCCACTTACACTGGGACAAGGTTGACTCAGCCTTCCATCCTTCCAAGGTCGGTAAAATGAGGACCCAGATTTTTGGGGGCAATAGGCTGACTCTGTAAACTCCTTACAGAGGGCTGTAAAAGAAAAAAACCTGAAGCGGTATATGAGTCTAAGTGCTATTGCTATTGCTACACAAAATATACTGGTCATTCAGATGATGTTAGTGTCATCTAGTAAGTAGCACTTACTTACTAGTAAGACTGTTGTCTAGCTGTTGTCCTCTCCAGCCCTGGGCAACTGCAGGAAGAGCAAAGCAACCAAATGACACAGTGGTGAAATTCATTTTTTTTTTACTACGGGTTCTGTGGATGTGGCTTGGTGGGCGTAGCAGGAGAAGGATACTGCAAAATCTCCATTCTCCACTCCTGGGGGAAGGAAATTGCAAAATCTCCACTCCCACCCTACTCTGGGGCTAATCAGAGGTGGTATGTGCCGGTTCTCTGAACTACTCAAAATTTCCGCTACCGGTTCTCTGAATTACTCAAACATTCCGCTACCAGTTCTCCGAACTATTCAAAATTTTCGCTACAGGTTCTCCTGAACCTGTCAGAACCTGCTGAATTTCACCCCTGTAATGACACCATGCTGGCCATATGTCCAATTCCAGTCACCCTCGTACAAAAAAGATGCTGAGACCCTAGAAAGATTGCAAAGAAGAGCAACAAAGATAATAAGGGGTCTGGAGGCTAAAATGTATGATGAACAATTGGTGGAACTAGATATGTCTAGTCTAATGAAGAGAAGGACTATGGGTGAAATGAACGTTTTCTAGTATTTGAGGGGCAGGGAGGAGCGGGGCAGGGAGGTTAACATATTTCCCCAAAACACCTGTGGGCAGGACAATAACTAGCAGATGGAAACTGATCGAGGAGAGAAGCAATCTGGAATTAAGAAGAAATTCCCTGACAGTGAGAATAATTAATCAGTGGAACAGTTTGCCTTCAGAAATTGTGGCTGCTTTATCACTGGAGGCCTTTAAGAAGAGAGTGGAGCCACTTGTCTGAAATGGTATAGGGTCTCCTAATTCAGCAGGGGGATTGGTCTAGAAGGCCTCCAAGGTCCCTTCCAACTCTGTTAATTTATGTTCAATGAAAATTATGTAATTTCAGATGATTACACAGTGATCCGTGTTGCATTCTCCCGGCTTGTATCAGACGACTCTGTTCTCTTCATTTCTTTCTATGCTATGAAGATTCAGACTGTTTTCCCCTCAAAAAAAAACAGCAGCATTCCATTCCTTTCTATTCACTTCAAATATCCAGACATTTCAACATTTCAAGTACACTTCACTCCTGCCATTGAGCAATGAATCATCTGGCAGGCTTCCAAACCTCTTGTGCTGGGTTTACAGTAATGAAATTACAGGGTTGCAGGAGTGAAGCAAAATAATAGATTTTTTTTAAAAAAAAACAAATTTTAATCAAATCCAAGTTACAGTAATGGTTATTTGGAACACAGGTAATACCTGCAGATAGGTGGCAAGGCCAATTTTATCTGGGCAGCTTGGAGAGAAGTGAGAATGAGTGCATAGTTGGATAATCAGGAAAAAAATCCTAATATTTGGTTGCTACAAGACTCCAAGAGCACTGCAGATGGGGACTGCAGCTAAGAAATTAAACGACATTTTCTCCTGGGGAGGAAAGCTATGGCAAATCTAGATAGCGTACTAAAAAGCACCCTGCCAACAAAAGTGCATCTAGTCAAGGCTGTGGTTTTCCCAGTGGCAATATATGGCTGTGAAAGTTGGACTATAAGGAAGGCTGAGCACCAAAGAATGGAGGCCTTTGAACTATGGTGCTGGAGAAGATTCCTGCGAGTCCCTTGGACTGCCAGGCGATCAAAGCAGTCAATCCTAGAGGAGATCAACCCTGACTGCTCTTTAGAAGGCCAGATCTTGAAGAGGAAATTCAAATACTTTGGCCACCTAATGAGAAGGAAGGAATCACTGGAGAAGTGCCTAATGCTGGGAAAAATTGAAAGCAAAAGAAGAAAGAGATGACAGAGGATGAGGTGGCTGACTGGAGTCACTGAAGCAGTGGGCATGAGCTTAAATGTACTCCGGAGGATGGTCAAGGACAGGAAGGCCTGGAGGAACCTGGTCCAATGGGTCGCGATGGGTCGGACATGACTTCGCAACTAACAACAGGTTAATGCAAAGAGTGACATGATATGTATGGTACAATAATAGCAGAAGTCATGGATAATATAATGCTAATTCCTACATATTTATGTGCAATATTATAGATTTGCTCATTAACAGGAGCCACACATTGGAAAAAGCCTTTGGATTTTCAGCCCAGCTATGAATCCCGGTTATGTTCTCTGTTTCCTTAAACAAAATCATAAGCCTATCAGACTTCTGGCCACTTAGCATCTTATCTTATCCGGGGATGGACCATCTCAGGTTTGAAGGTTCCATGAGAACATCCAAGATTCTCCCTCTCTGACAGCGATAGGTGATTTCAAAATTTAGATAAATAAATAAATACGATGCTGTGAATAGCACTTGGCACATGCATACCCTGGCTATAAACACACGGACTGGAAGAACTTCTGGTTAAAGAGTTTGTTTTGAAGGCCAGAAGATAATGGAACTGTAGATCTGCCACAGAAAAATCCATTCTGATTGTTAAGCCATAAGAAACGTTTGCCATTCTCGATGTAGCATTGGCCCTTGTCTGTCCCAGTCTTTCTGCTTCTGTTGATCAGGATTGCATGCAAAGAGTCCACATTGCCATCTTTGGTGCAAATCTGAAAATAGGAAATCCCGAAACTACAATTTTCTTCATGCCAAGGATATGCTTTGGTACCAGACAGAGACACTTGATACAATGACATCAATGCAACTCACATTGGAACTCATATTAAAAAGCAAATGAGTCTCTCTCTCTCTCTCTCTCTTGCTTGAAGTTTTGAATCTATCAAATATATACAGGTGGTCCTCAACTTATATCAAATATATACAGCTCAATCCTCAACAATTGAGCCCAAAACTTATGCTGCTATGTGAGACATTTGTTCAGTGAGTTTTGCCCTATTTTACAACTTTTCTTACCACGCTTGTTAAGTGAATCAGTGCAGTTGTTAAATTAGTCACACGGTTGTTAAGTGAATCTGGTTTCCCCACTGACTTTGCTTGTCGGAAGCTGATCACATGCCCCCAGGACACTGCAACCATCATAAATATGAACCAGTCGTCAAGCAATCAAATGTAAATCACATGACTGTGGGCATGCTGTAATGGCCATAAGGTGTGAAAAATGATCAGAAGTCACTTTTTTCAATGCCGTGGTAGCTTCAAATGGTCACTAAGTGAACTGTTATAAGTCGAGGATTATCTGTAATCTTGTTTACAAAATGCATCAGTGTCAGATGCTTCCCTTCGCTTCCTCAAAGCACAGAGGGCTCAAGGTCTCTTTGGCCTCCTGTGCAGTCAGAAAGCCCTCTTTCCTAAAATGTTCCCAGTTGCAATGGTGGGTTCCACACAGGGTCAGACGTCCTAGTCAGGCGTGCATGCACACACCACTGCCCTGTGACACTCAGCTGCTCGGCGGAGGTCACACAGGCACCACACGCTGTGCATGAGTGCACAATTGGCAGGTCGCATTATAGCAATAGCAATAGCAGTTAGACTTATATACCGCTTCATAGGGCTTTCAGCCCTCTCTAAGCGGTTTACAGAGTCAGCATATTGCCCCCAACAACAATCCGGGTCCTCATTTTACCCACCTCGGAAGGATGGAAGGCTGAGTCAACCCTGAGCCGGTGAGATTTGAACAGCCGAACTGCAGAACTGAAGTCAGCTGAAGTAGCCTGCAGTGCTGCATTTAACCACTTTGCCACCTCGGCTCTATAAACAGGTATGGAACACGGGCGGGCAAGTGGGCCAAATGAGCCACCATACAAGTACAGTGGCCACTGCTCCCGGCTACTACCGGTACAGCCGTACCGGGCCGTACTACCCAGAACACACCATTGCCCAGTTCAAAGACTCCAGTAAGAGCCAAATCACTGTCATTTCAAGCTCTGTCTAGCCACCGAGTTACCAAAATAATCTAATTATGTGTTTGTGTCCAAAAAAAGAAGAGGAAAGAGGGAGCGACTCCTGGCCCTTTCTAAAATAGTACAATTCATTTGTAGGTTCTGCTCTGCCTCTTCGGCCAAAGGTGCCATTTCTCAGCAAAACTGGAGAAGTTCAGGGGTTATTTTAAGCTGAGCCCAGCCTAACCATTCCCCATCCCTTGACACGGCTCAGAGTGAATATTCCAGTTTTCCTTGCAAAGGGATCTATTAGCCTCCGAGGGCAAGATGGAGCCGGCGGTACGAAGTTATTTCGTCAATGCTTCAAGAGTCTCAGCAATTTTAGTAATGGGCATCTTTCTTCAATTAGCAGGTAAGCATTTGGGTCTCTCTACAGTTTGGACATATTTGCCTGCCCATCCCCACCCCAATGCAGTCTCTGTGAGCAATCATGCCTTCCGGAGAAACCAGAGAGCCCACCCAGAGTGTTATTTTACATGGTATGTAATAATGACACATTCCTGTGGGCCAATCAGAACAGGGGTGGGCCATCCTTTCCCAGAGACCACATTGCTTTGGAAGGGAACCATGGGTGTGCTACATATTAATGGTGGGCTGAGCTTAAGCAGGCAGTGGGTGGGCAGAGGCAAAAGCCCATCGCTGTCACTTTCTGATCTGCCTGGCAATCTTATTTCTCTCTGTGTATATTTCTACATTCTTCCCGACAAGCGTTAAAGAGTTCTCTGTCAGTTCTTGAGACTGCAGGGGGGAAAAAACATCTCAGCAGCAATTGACTTCTTTGCTGATCTGTACTTGGATGGAGAAGAACACTATAGTGTACTTGCAAAGCTAGCAAAAAATCAGATTAATAAAAAGGTTTTTGTAGATTTTGTGGCTTCATTTCCCCTCCTGCCTATATGCCATGCCAGTAGTAAAGCAATTATCAACCACTCTCTCTAATCTGGCTGTTGGGCCAATTTTACAATACAATACAATACAATACAATAGCAGAGTTGGAAGGGATCTTCTAGTCTAATCCCCCACCTACGCAGGAAACCCTATACCGTTTCAGACAGATGGCTCTCCAACATCTTCTTAAAGACTTCCAGTGTTGGGGCATTCACAACTTCTGGAGGCAAGTTGTTCCACTGATTAATTGTTCTAACTGTCAGGAAATTTCTCCTCAGTTCTAAGTTGCTTCTCTCCTTGATTAGTTTCCACCCATTGCTTCTTGTTCTACCCACAGGTGCCTTGGAAAATAGTTTGACTCCCTCTTCTTTGTGGCAACCCCTGAAATTTGGAACACTGCTATCATGTCTCCCCTAGTCCTTCTTTTCATTAAACTAGACATACCCAGTTCCTGCAACTGTTCTTCATATGTTTTAGCCTCCAGTCCCCTAATCATCTTTGTTGCTCTTCTCTGCACTCTTTCTAGAGTCTCCATTTCTTTTCTACATTGTGGCAACCAAAACTGAATGTAGTATTCCAAGTGTGGCCTTACCAAGGCATTATAAAGTGATATTAACATTTCACATGATCCTGATTCTATCCCTCTATTTTAGAGACATAGTGTATTTTGCCCTTGCCCAGCTGAACTACTAGCAGAATAACAGAGTTGGGACCTTGGAGGTGCTCGAATCCAACCCCTTGATCAAATAGGAAACCCTACATCATTTCAGACAAATGGTTGTCCAATCTCTTCTTAAAAACCTTCAGTATTGAAGCATCCACAGCTTCTGGAGGCAAGTTGTTCCACTCATTATTTGTTCTGTCGGGAAATTTCTCCTTAGTTCTAAATTGGTTCTCTCCTTGCTTAGTTTCCTTCCATTGTTCCTTGTCCTGCCTTCAGTTGCTTTGTAGAATAGCTTGACTCCTTCTTCTTTATGGCAGCCCCTGATATTTTGGGAAACTGCTATCATATCATCCACAGTCCTCCTTTTCACTAGACTGGACATACCCAATTCCTGCAACCATTCTTTGTATATTTTAGCCTTCAGTCCCCTCATCATTTTTGTTGCTCTTCTCTGCAACTCTCAGCATGTTGCTGAGGAAAAGTACCAGGTGAAGTGGAAAGGTGTTTTCCTGATGTTCTTCCTAAGGCCCACTTTTACATCTATTACCTATTAATTGGGGTATTTCTGAACATGGGTTGAGTGCTCTTTCAGAAGAGTGCCAAATGAGTCCAGTCAGTCCTCGACTTATGATTCTAATGGTTCACGTCCATTACGATTGTAAGTTGTGATGGTCATAAAACAGACCATCAGGCAACCCACCTGATTTGGTGAATCTTTTTTGTGGTGGTTTGTTAAGTGAGCCCATTGTTTGCCAGGGGGCGTTTAGAGTGAAAATCAGTAGTAAATGTCGGGGTTTTTTTTGGGGGGGGGAGGAAACTTCATAAATCACAGTTGCGTAACCTCAGGATGTTGCAATGGTCATAAATGTGGATGAGTTGCCCAAAATCTAATCACATGACTGACAAGGGAGGAAGCTATTGGAAATTAGAAACCAGATCATAAATTCCCTTGGGGTGGGAGCCTGTTATAACTATGAACAATCATTGTGCTATGAGTTGTAAGTCAAGGACTTCCTGTACCTCAGCTGACAGGTAACTGGCATGGGAGACAGTGTGAGGAAAGTGAAGAGAAGTGCTTTTGATTCTTCTTCCCCATACCTGTGACCTGTTAGTCAGGCTAATTCTGAACATGAACATGGTTCTCTTCCGAAAGAACCCTAAATTATGTTCAGGAATAGCCTCTGGCTGTCAGTAAACAGGGCCAAAATAACAAGGCAGGAAGTGATTAATAATGATCAGGCTCCATCTTTGACTTATGCTGCAAGAGAATCGTAGTACTGACCGCTACGATCAGGAGATTGCAATTCTGACCCTGTGACTGGAAGGATCTAGAGGTAACCAGTGGACAGCTATGGAAAAATGCAATTAGCCTCCAAGTAGGAACAGCAGTGATCAGTTCTATCCCTCAGTACTATAGGGTAACTTACTGCCCACTTCAGGAGTTCAGTTCTGAGCAGCTCAAGACTCAGCCTTCTACCTTATGTAAAATGAGGACCCAGATTGTTGGGGGCAATATGCTGACTCTGTAAAACTACATAGAGAGGGCTCTAAAGCACTGTGAAATGGTATATAAGTGCTATATCTATCTATATCTATGTCTATGTTTATCTGCCTGCCTGCCTGCCTGCCTGCCTGCCTGCCTGCCTGCCTGCCTGCCTGCCTGCCTGCCTGCCTGCCTGCCTGCCTGCCTACCTATCTATCTATCTTTATTAAAACAAATTTATATGGCTGCCCAATTTACCCACAGTGACTCTAGGCAGCTTACAACTTTAAAAATCCACCAGTTAAAACCTGCCGAATCCCACCTCACCTCCCCCTGTGGCAGCTGCAAATATACTCATAGTAGCCACTTGATTGGCTCCATATCACCCTGGGGTCTCTAGGCCCGCTGATGGAACCACATCTTCAGGACCTTCCAGAAAAGTAACAAGATGGGGGACTTACAGTATCTCCAAGAGAATGATATTCCATTCAAAGGGAGCCACCACCAAGAAGGCCCCTTTTCTGGGTCCCACCAGATGTATTTCCCTAATGGAAGGGACCCACAACATACCCTGTCTTCCCACTTTCATGAGCTGGATAGATGTCACTGGGAAAGATGGGTCTTCAGATAACCTTAGCTCTAAGCCATGTAGGGCTGTACAGGTGATAACCAGCACGCTGAATTGTATCCAGAAACAAATCAGCAACCAATACACACACACACACACACCCACACACACCCAAAAGAGATGACACACGTACAAACTAAGGTTTGTGCAAAACTGTAGGTACCTGCATCTTGAACCAATTGAAGGTGCTGGAAGTTTTTTAAGGGGAGCCCTATGTACATAGTATTGTAGTAGTCCAAAGATGGTATAGAGAAACCCACAATAAATTCACCCACTCCCCATCAAAGGAAGCTGCATAGAGCAGTACACACACAGAGAGAGGAAGAGGGAGAGAGCGAGAGCGAGGGAGGGAGAGAGAGAGAGAGAAAGAAAGAAAGAAAGAGAGAGAGAGGAATTACAGCTGCTTAATACAGGTAGTCCTTGACTTACGATCATAACTGAGCCCAACATTTCTGTTTCTAACTGTGATGGTTGTTTTGCCCCATTTTATGACTTTTCTTGCCACAGTTGTTAAGTGAATCACTGCAGTTATTAAGTCAGGAGCACAGTTGTTAAGTGAATCTGGCTTCCCCATTGACTTTGTTTGTCAGAAGGTTGCACAAGGTGATCACATGACCCCCGGGACACTGCAACCATCATAAATATGAGTCAGTTGCCAAGTGTCTGAATTTCAAACACATGACTATGGGGACCCTGAAATGGTTGTAAGTGTGAAAAATGGTCATAAGTCACTTTTTTCAATGCGCTGTAACTGTAGCGCTCATACTTGATTCTGCATAAAAATACAAATACTGAAATCAACAATAAATACAACCCGTTTCAGTAGATAAAAAATGGAAAACCTTTAATACGGAAGTCTTCAAACTTGGCAACTTTAAGACTTGTGGACTTCAACTCGCAGAATTCTCCAGCCAGCTGGCTGGAAAATTCTGGGAGTTGAAGTCCACAAGTCTTAAAGTTGTCAAGTTTGGGGGCCCCTGTTTTAATAGGTCCAATGATAACACACATACTTAGTACTGTAATACACAGTTGGCAAAATCCAGTTCTCCTTCCTACACTAAATTTATTTTGGAATCCTTCTCTTATTCAGTGCTTTTCAGGGATGACTCAGTAATTTGGCTGGGCAAGAAACAGAAGCTACAGGAATTATGTCTGTATGTTCACCTTTGTTATTTCCTGCCAGGATCTCAAACAATTGCTTCTGGCAACATTTTATCCGCTATCAAGAATGCTACTGGGAATATTTCTATTTCTACTATTTCTACTGGGAGTACAGACTCCAGCACATCTGAATATCTCAGCACTGTTGCCCAGATTTTGGATCCTTGGGTCATCAGATATGGTGGTGCAAATACTTTCCGTCTTGAAGAGGCTTCCACCACGGAAAGAAGCATGACTTCAACAGATAATAGGACCTTCACTGCTCCTGACATTCATAGCACAGAAGCCTCCATCCCCACATCAGAGGCTTCCAGGAAAAATGAAGTGATCTCTACTTTTGTATCTGATGTTACTACTGTGGGGAGTATAACTCAACACTTTATTAGGATCCCATCCAAAGAGAACATCCAACAGGAAGGAAGCGCCATTTCTTTGGATTCAAAAGCTAATACTATGGCCACTTTGTCTGCGAATTCCACTGTAGGTATTGCCACAGAAGCCACTGCTGTGGTGGCATCCAGAAGCAATGATAAAATGTTGACTTCAATGACTACTGAATCTGCCACCAAAAGCTCCATTAATGAAACACTCAGTGACGTAGGCTCAACTGGAGCCATTTTTCTTGAGACAGTGAATGGCAGTACTACATTTATGCAATCCAGTTCTGGAACCAAAACTTCCATTTCTATAGCTCCTGATAATGGTGATAAAATTTCCACTTTTATGGCCACTATCACTGCTTCAGAAGCCACCTCAGGTAGAGAAACCATTATTTCTCCAGGTTCAAGGGCTCACATAGAAACATTTGTGGCATCCAGCTCTGTTGTGGTGTCCTCCAAAAATACTGTCCGACCTTCTCTTTTGGCTGACACCCCTACCACATTATCATCCGTCTCAGCTGCGTCTGAGACTTTGTCTAGTTTGGACTTCATCAAGGGCATTGAAGTGTCCATCTCTGAAGCTTCCATCACTGAAGCAACTGTTCCTACACCCAACACCACTAGCACAGAATCGTCTCTTCTGAAAATACTATTTCTTGTTTCAGATACCAGTACCACAAAGGCTATTTCAGCAGGTAGCACTTCACCCATCTTGGTGTCTACAACTCACTATGAAGATACCGTTCCTCTGGAGTTCAGCAGTGGAGATGATATCTCCACTCCTACCATTTCTGAAAATGATGATGAAACATCTCTACCCTTTGCTCACATCACCACCTTTGGAAGCATTATACCTGAAACTGAGTCTTCCCAAAGGAAAAGGGCGATTATCACAGCTGTTGGAAGTACTGTTGAAATACCTTCTATTTTGACTAATGTCACTAGAGGTGAAGAAAGTGTAGAAGAGCGTTCTAGTTTTGTGCCTCCAGGAAATAGTCCTGAATCTACTTCTTCTGCAAGTTCTAACACAGTACCTGAAATGTCCACTCCGGTGCCTTCCATAAGAGTTACTAACACATCCAAAACTTCATCTAACATTGCAGTTCCTGGAATTACCACTTCTATACTACTCAATACTAATACAGAATTTTTGGGGGTTTCCAAAACTGATGCTAGAACCCAGATTTCCATTGGGCCTGAAATTTCTAGCCCATTACCTTCCAGAAGTGGTCCTGAAATCTCTATTTCTACCAGTAGCACTATTCAAGCTTCGAGTCTTTCTGGGACAACATATACAACCATGGGCACAATTTCTTCGCCTCCGAAGGCAGCAACAACTTCTGAAACTCACACAACTGACTCAAATCCCACCCGCTCTAGAGAGATTCTGGAAGCTGCTACTGGAACCAATGTGACCTCAGTGACAAATGTGACACCTCAAGTCCCCATCCCAAAGGCAATGCCTGCCCCTACTATTATGACCTCCACCATGACTTCAGGTAAGATTATCAGCTGTATTGATAGAAGAGAATATTTGTAGCTCAGGGCTGAACTGTGGTGATGAACATTTCATTACCAAACTCAGCCACATCATTGGTGCACTGAAGACACCACCTAGTTGGGTAATGAAACATTTCCAAGAAAACCACCAACCTCAGAAAGCACCAAGACCCTCAGATTATCAACTGTGTTTTCAAAGGCAGGGTGAAATATGTTAGAGAGCATTCTTCGCTTGGTAAAATATTTTCCAATTAGGCTTTTGTTTTTGAATTGGGGGCATGTTGAGAGACAAGCCCACACAACACCATTGTTGTTTGCATATACCCATATTTTTCGGAGTATAAGATGCACCTTTTTCCCTCAAAAAAGAGGGTGAAAATCTGGGTGTATCTTATACACTGAATGCAGCATTTTTGGCCTCCTGAAACCCCGCCCTCTTTGCAAAAATGGCCATGCATAGCCTTTAGGAGGCTTCCAGAGTGCTCCTGGGGGCTGGGGAGGGCAGAAATGAGCAGAAAATGGGCCCATTTTTTGCTGTTTTGGGCCCCCAGCCCCCAGGAGCACTCTACAAGCCCCCTAAAGGCGATGCCTGCCCTTTTTTTTGACAAAAAACAGGCCCATTTTTGCGAAAAATGGGACATTTTTGGGAGGTTTGCAGAGTGCAAAAACTTTTTTTTTAATTTGCCTGTTCAAAATCTTTGTGCATGTTATACTCTGGTGCATCTTATACGTCGGAAAATATGGCACAATGGAACAGGAGGCATGGAATTAGGAGAAGAGATGGGATAAAATAGGCTACCTACATAGGTATGATTAATGTGTGCCCAGACACCCAGAAAAATCTTGGAATCTTATTAATTTCCATATACATCTAAAAAAAAATGGGGAGAGACAAATATTATTTGAATGTAATTCCTATTCTTATCCATTTTATTATCTGTCATTTTCTTTAGGTTCTGCTGGGCTACCCTTATGGGCTATTCTCTCAATCTGCCTGACTACGGGCTTAGCCCTGTTGCTTCTTCTAAGTCTTCCTTTTTGGGTGAGTAACTCAATCAACAACATTTCTTTGGTGAGCCATTGGTAAATTCAACCATTGACCAAATGCATGGTGTTATGAACAATCCATCATATGGAATTTATGATCACTTTATGAACATTCCTTCATAAACCAGCTGCTCAGCAGGGCCCTGGGGACCAGGGACATTCACGGAGTATGGTCCAAATAATCAAGTGGACATAAATTTAAGCATGCTTAGTGGGAGCTCGAAATTGTCAAGAAATCTTGGATTTTAATCCCATGAAGTAAGGATGGAAACTCTTCTTTTTTCAGATTCTTGGATTGCCTTTTCCACGATTGGTCCAAGCAAGGTCATATGTTCCTCGCCATTTAATCTGGGAGTCGGATCTTGGAATAGAGTTGGAGAGTGGAGTAGAGAATCATGGAAGAAATATGATGTGAAAGAGGAAATGCTGAGCAAGGATGCACACTGTGTGTTTGGATAACGCAACTAAGACCCAATCTAGCTATTCTTGCATGCAGGCCTGGTAACTACGATATCTTACAGAATACAGAGTAACAGAGTTGGAAGGTACTTTGGAAGTCTTTTAATCCAACCCCCTGATCAGGCAGGGAGGGGATCCTATACCATTCCAGACAGATTTCCTTTAAAATCCCTAGAGATGGAGTGTAGAATCAATTTCTACAAACCTCTTATCCATGGGTTGTTTAAATTTCCTATCAAGCAGATTTAATATGAAGGATTTATTAGACTGGAAGAAGGCAGGAAAAATATATAAAACAAAGGCTGCACATTTGATGGGGAGGGAGTGGAAGTTACATTTGGCCTCTTTGTATTACGCCAGAATTACATTTTCGGAAAGTCAGGGACAGAAACTTAACTTAAATTAAACTTAATTAATAAATGATTAAATTTATTAATTAAATATTTGTTTAATTTAAATTTAAGCAAAGAAACCCCCTCCTCCAGTCCTGTCCAAATCCTAAGCTAAGACTTCACCTGCAGGCTTATTTCTTTACTCACTGCAAGTTTGGGAAGTGGCACAATATAATTTTTATCTCTTTTTGTCCCTTTTCTTGCAAATTAGTTCATTGGCTAATTCTCTCACATGTTGGGATGAAGGAGGAGGTCAGGAGGTAAAGCCAGTCCCCTAGAAGCCAGTGTGCTGCAGCAATAGTAGTTCCACACCAAGGAAGGAAGGAAAGCCAGGAGATACAGTATATGCTTAGAGGACTTCTGGGAGAGTACAGAGACATTCCCACCCCACCCTTTCACCTTATAGCCTCAGCTCTTCATTTTCTTAATCTACAATCACAATAAATGCTGTGTGTGAAGTTCCCAGAAGATGACCTAATTAATTTACGAGCCTCGAGACAAAGTTCAAAAGAAATCCATTCATTTATTAGGATCAACATTCTGGCATGTTCTTCTGTGGAGCCGAAACTGATTCCCGCTTAATTGCGTTTGAACTTTACCCCTCTATCCCCTCCCTTCTGTCTGTGTCATAAATCATGTTCACCAACTAGGTTGTAGAAATATGAGATCTGACTCTGGCCGAAGATATGCATGGAATCCACCCTCCATTGCCAACCTGATAATAGTCATGGCAATGCTTTACAAGTTGACACTGTGATTTAGACTGCATAGTTCATGAAATTTGGGCCTTGGATTCCAGATGATCTGAGAGTTTGCTTGCACCCTATGCTCTATGGCCGTGATGGCGATCCTATGGCACATGTGCCCGAAGTGGCCCACGGAGTCATGTCAACTGGCACATGCAGTGTCACCTGTTCCTCTACCAGGTTTCTTGTGCACGCAATGATCAGCTGGCCTTTGTGCATGTGACAGTGCCAGAAACTGGAAGAGCATGTGCGTTTGCTAGCTGTTTGGTGCGTGCGTGTTGCTCGGCAGTAACCTGAAGACTTGCTAAAGACCAGAAGTTCATTTTCCAGTGCGCGCCTGCCCCCTGGGCAGCTCCTCTTCCTGGTCATGGCAAAGATGAGTGCACATGTGTGCGAAGTGCTCCCTCTTCGTCACTCGGTGCCGAAAAGGTTCGCCATCACTGCTCTATGCTAAGACATGATTAAGGTTCATGCAAATGCCCTGCCCACCTGCTATGGTTCTGAAGGATCATCTGGAAGCCTTATATTTGTCAAGGGACCTCAAAGGCAGCGATTCTCACATGAAACAGCTATGGATGAGCAAACTCTTGTGATCCATTGCTCAAAAGTGCAAAAAAGAGCAACTAAGATGATTCAGGGCATGGACACAAAAACATGTAAAGAACAGTTGCAGGAACTGAGTATGGCCAGTCTAGAGAAAATAAGGACGAGGGGTAGCATGACAGCAGTATTCCAGTATTTGAGGGGCTGCCACAAAGAAGAGGGGGCCAACTTATTCTCCAAAGCACCAGAAGGCAGGACAAGAAACAATGGATGGCAAGTAGTCAAGGAGAGAAGCAACCTGGAATTAAGGAGAAACTTCTTAAGAGTGAAGACAATTAATCAGCAGAATACCTTGCCTTCAGAAATTGTAGGTGCATAGCAGTGGTGGGTTTCAAACTTTTTTCTGTAGGTGTGGCCTGCTTTCCGGGTCCCACTGGTGGAACCTCTTCTAACCGCTTCAGTAGATTTGACGAACCGGTTCTACTGAACTGGTGCGAACCGGTTGGAACCTACCTCTGGTGCATAGCCTACAATTTGCATAACCCTAGATGATAAATGACAGTTCTGAAAAAAATATAATTGGGGACTAATTGTTATTTTATGGTAGGGACTGCAACACAACATTTTATTTACCTTCCCGATGCCTTGGACTACAATTCCCACCATCCCCAGAAATGGATTGTTACTAGCTCAATGCTGGCTCAAGAATTCTGGGAGCTGAAGTCCACAAGTCATAAAGGGGCCATTGTTCCTCACCTCTATGCTAGATGGTGAGGTAGCCACTGTGGTCCAAGATTTAATGAAATGACAGAGTTGGGAGGGACCTTGGAGGTCTTCTACTTGGTTGGAGAGTGTTCCACCTCTATCCACCACAAGTGAAGAGTAGTCAGTTTGTGCACAATCAGTGAATGACACGAATCAATACATCAATAAATAAATGAATGAAATCCATGCTACGAATGCTTTTTCTAGTGCTTCTGGCCATTTAATCATACTGGCTTCCTTCACGTTTTCATTTATTAAAAACTACTTACATTTGTCATGATTCATACTTGTTGCATAAACAAAAGGCTGTCATGGCAAAGCAGGATTCGGTCCATTAAGAACATCTTTTTACTCAAAGGCTACTCAAATCCATTATATCTGGCATATTTCTCCACCCATTTTCTAATACAATTCATCCTGATTTAAGCCATCCCGATTGTTTGCCGCGATACACAAACTAACATTGGCAAGAGCCCGTTCTTTGTCATAGGTTGCTCACGAAATCCGCCAGCCTTCTTTCAATTAATTACCAAAGCAAACATATCTAAAAATAACAACGTAACTTGTCAGGAAGTAGATCGCTAATGCAATATGTATATACATCTGCATTTCCCAGGTCGGCCCCCACCCCTGCATTCCATTTTGCACGTAATATGACTTAGGTCAAGTGGGCCACACCTTCCCTTCCAAACAAGATATTATAGCTTCAAAATGACATTTATGAGTTCGAAATAAGCCCTATTTCAAGTCTTTCGGAAGCTATAAAAGGGAGATGGATGTTTTCAGTGCATTAGACATTCATCTCAAGCCACGATGGGTAGAATGCAAAGACACTTCTTGGTTGCCTTATGGATTATGTTTGCCCTGAACACTCAATTGAGGACAGAAGGTAAGATTTGTCATGTTTTGTGGATCCATTTCTAGATAGTGTTCATGCTCCTGAAAGTAGAATGGGTCAAGTTAGAACAATTAATCAGTGGAACAACGTGCCTCCAGAAGTTGTGAATGCTCCAACACTGGACGTTTTTAAGAAGATGTTGGATAACCATTTGTCTGAAGTGGTCCCGTCAAGGTCCCTTCCAACTCTGTTATTCTATTCTATTCTAAGTGGAATTTGGGACCATTTGTAGATCAGTTTTGGGTACCATGGAAAATAACATGAAAGACTACAGGAGAAGTAGTTAGATCATATTTGTTTGAGGATCATCTAGATCAAGGTTGTCCACCCTTGCTGTCACGTGATATACAGTTTTTTCCCTTCATGGAGCTGGGGTGGGCATGGCCTGAGTGTGGCACATCTGGCCTGCAGGCTGCCAGTTTGACACCCCTGATCTAGATTAAAGCATAAAACTGGACCTGGTCTTTTTTTGTTTAATCCCGAGACCTCTATATTTGATTTAAAAAATCCTTCTTTACATTTGCACTTCCAATAGACCAGTGGTTCCCAAACTTGGCAACTTTAAGACTTGTGGACTTCAACTCCCAGAATTCTCCAGCCAGCTCTTGAAGTCCACAAGTCTTAAAGTTGCCAAGTTTGGGAACCACTGCAATAGACGCTTGAAATACCTTTGTACATTTTTGACAATTAAATATCAATAATTCATCATTTTTTAAAAAAACGTTCTTTTGAATTACAGATTATTGTAAATTTCCAGCCTTTAATCCACGCATTTACACATGTTTTAATGTTTTAATTAAACCCACAGGTCTTAATGTTTTAACTTTCCTTGTCCAACATTTTCATGTTTTTAACCATTTGTTCAATATTGATATTTATGGTATCAGAGTCGCTTGATAATGAGATGGGCAGACTTTAAATTGAATAAATGAAAATATTTTCCCGTTGCTCAAGCATTATATTACATCTAACTTTTTGCTCATCAAATCATGCAATATTTAATAGTATATTCATTTTCCAGATCCAACTTCAGCAACTTTTTACAAACCTTGGCAAACAATATAGTTTTAGATTTGTTTTTAACAGATTCAAATTCATGACATTTCTCATTTAAATTAAATCTTTCTTTCTGTTGTAAATATGAAAGTCAGTGACAGGTCCTTCTGATTCCAAATTCTCTTTTGACTTGAGATCAGGTTCACCTTGAGGAAAAGCTATTATTTCACCCTAAATCCATCAATGTGGTTTACTGTCATTTCCTTTCTACAGCTTTCTGGGGTAACACCCAAAGAAGTATCTTAGGAGGCAGTCTTGTTTTATATCTACTCCAAATTCTTTGGATGGCATGTGACTCTTAAAGTCTGCATTCATTTTAATCTTATCTTACCATAAATATGCCATCCAAATCTCAGTTCATGGTCATCCAAATGTTTATGGTCACCCAGATATTCATCTAGAATCAAACTCACCCCTCCTCTTTGTTAAGCAACTTGCAACAATTTATAATTAATTCTTGGGGATTTTTTTTCCTCCTCTTGCCATATAAACTTAGAAATATTCTTTTGTCATGGATTGAATACAAGAGGAGTCAACAATATCAGTAATATCTAAAATAAAAACATCTTTGGTAAAACATTTTGATTATAAAAATCCCATCCAACAAAGGTAATTGCAATTCACCTTGCCTAAGTAAGTTCTTTTAATATCACACCAGACACACCTACTATTGTTTTGAAACAACTTAGAATTTGTATCTGACAATGCCGCTCCAAGATTTTAAACTTTTTTTCCTACCTTAAAACTTCCTTATTAAGATCACATATTCTTTGACAGCAACGATCTTGACTAGCACTCTGTATTTTTAAGGCCTCCATTGTTTGGCGTTCAGCCTTTCTTATGGTCCAATTTTCACAGCCATACATTGCAACTGGGAAAACCATAGCCTTGACTATATGCACTTTTGTTGGCATGGTGATGTCTCTGCTTTTTACTGTGCTGTATTTCTCATTATGGTATTGCAAATATTTGATAATATTCAAGGCCATTCTGATATCATGTCTCAATTGTCTTTTCAGCAAAAAGGTTTTCATGGATAAAGTTCTGCAAAATCTTCTACAATCTCCCATCCAATATGGCCATAAAAAGCTTGTAAGGGAATCAATCTATACTTTTTTTGTCTCTGTGATTTCTTGACTTTCTTTAGGAAATAAGGTAATATTAGCTTCCCTCTAACTTTGAGTCATTTTAAATATAGGCAGTCCTTGACCTACGACCACAATTGAGCCTAAACTTTTTGTTGGTAAGCAAGAGAGTTGTTAAGTGAATTTTGCTCCTTTTAATGACCTTTCTTGCCAAAGTTGCTAAGTGAATCACTGTAGTTGTTAAGTTAGTAACATGGTTGTTAAGTGAATCTGGCTTCCCCATTGACTTTGCTTGTCAGAAGACCACAAAAGGGGATTATTTGACCCTGTTCTGACCTAGGGCTTCCCAAAAGCAGGAAGCCGACTCCTTGTCCTGATAAAACCCCTTTTATTTAGTTTAAAGGGAATTCCTCTCCAGCAAAGTCCTGGCCAACAGTCTTTCACAACTACAGATCTTTATCAGGCTTGGAGAGCTGCCAGGCCGATATCTTCCAAACACCACTCTGTAGCAGACAATACTTGGCAAGAAGTCAGGAACAGATCTTCACCCTCAGGGATTGAACTAATTGTCTCCTGCAAACTCCCCTCCCCTTTTGCTCCTATTTATTACCTATGGGAGGGGCCATTTACCATCCACCTATGGTTTTACTCCGAGTCGACTCTTGTTCCTTAGCTATTCCCTTCTTCTAGCAGCTCTCCGCATGCACACACTGGGAACAGGCTCCAGCTGTTCTTATGCCCCACTGATGTTTGACTCTGAAGGCAGCTGATAACTATCAGGTGGCCCTAGCCCCATCTTTGTCTCCAAAGCAGAGCACTCCTCAAAGCCTTCCCGAGACTCCAGGACTGGCCCATATTCCTTCCCAACCTCCTCACTGTCCGAATTTGCTGCCCGATCTGTTGGCCACTGGCAGGCTACAACAGACCCCAAGACACTGCAACTGTCATAAATATGAGTCAGTTGCCAAGTTTCCTAATTTTAATCATGTGGTCATGGGAATGTTGCAACAGGTGTAAGTGTGAGAAAAGGTCAGTGCGATTGTAACTTTGAACGGTCACTGTTGTAAGTCAAGGACTACCTGTACCTCTAGTACAGAGTTCATGTAGAAGGAATGGCAGAGTCAAAACAGGAATCAGCCTAGAATCTCTACGTAGTCACAAAAGGATTAAGTCCAACCCCCTTGAATTCCATTATCCCTTACCTAGTGCAAAAATAGTGCTAACCATTAGTTGAATAGATTCCTGTGCACAGGCATGAGTATAAATCAGTTTAATTGAAACTACACATGTGGTCCTCGTCTTTCAGACCTGACAGTTCATTACATTGTTCAATGGCTATAGCAATTGTTCTTCAAAGCGTTTATAATATTGGCTTGAAAATCCATCTTGGCCTGGACCTTTACCTGTTTTCCTCTTTTGAAAAGGATCTGATATTTCAAAAGTAGTTATCAGATCATTCATGAGTTGTCCTCATGCTTGTGAGAGCTTTGATAAATGTTGTTTTTGCAAATAATCATCTATTTTTGTATGTCCCCTTCTTTTTTCTTATACAACTTAAATAGAAATGTTTAAAGGACTTTTTATTAGAGTCATCATCCATTAGCGTTGTTGCACCTTCCTGGGTTTTTCCAATCAATGCCTTCTCTTTCTCTGTTCTCAGTTGGTATGGAAGCCATCTTCTTGGTTTGTTCGTGAACTCAAAAAGTCTTTGTTTCTCATAATTCAGTTTTGTTTCTGATAGAAGTAGTTTTGTTTGTATTTCAGACAATCAACATGGATAGTTGCAGATGTAGTAACTTAATTTGGTGCAACATATTAGAGTCTATCCATGCCTTCTGAAGCTCTCTCTTTTTAGGTTCACGCAATATCTTTTGCATCTTTTTTTGAAATTTCTTCTTTTCAAAAGTAGCCACACACAACAACTTTATTTGCTTCCCAAAAGGACATTAAATTTGTGCCTTTATCCAAATTATTATCAAAACACTGACAATCTTGACAATCCCTTCCGTTTCTATTATATAGTTTCATTCAATCTTAAATATCAAAAGAACTGGATTATGTTCAGAAAATGTCCACTTTTGAAATTTTGTTAGTTAAACTCTTAAGGTCAGATCATATCAATTCTTGAAAATAGTTTATGTGTTTCTGGAAATGAAAACATATTCTCTTGCCAGTCCATTTTTATGCCTCCAAGAATCAATCAACATTCAGTTGTCCATCAATGGAGAGGCTTTCAGGTATTTTGCCTAGAGAGGATTTTAGCTTTTTAATCGATCCTTTGTCAAAAGCTAGAAAGATTACTCCATTTGATTTTCCAATAGACATCAATTAGGTGTGACCCCTGAATTCTATTTAAAGTATTTAAAGAATTTCACTTTATGTTAATTTCAAATACTATTGCTTTTATCCCATTCAGTTCCAATTCTAATGCTACAAACCTACCATATTAATCTTACATTAATAATTTAGGTTTGAGCTGTGGTTTTCCATATAGTACAACTCCATTTATCTTTTTTTTTTTGGCTGAGTTGAAATGAATTCTTCTCCTAGTCTTTTATTACTCAAATATTTTTGTGCTTTGTTTTAATATGTAAGCTAATTATATTTGTATTTAATTTCCTCAAATAATGGAATATCATCTTTCATTTTGAAAGGACATTGGCCCATTAATATTCCAGGTTAAATATTTTTATTCCCCTTTTTTGAAAATTGTGTGTCAAAATATGCTGTTTGCTCCTTCAGTCTCTTCTTGTTTTTCTCAGCCAGGTAGCTGGGTTTGATCTGGATCAGATTTATTTTCAGCTTCCATCATTTCTTGTATTCCATCCAAAGTCAATTTGTGTTTGAGCAAAAAGTCCTTCACTTTTTCTATATTTAGCGTAAACCTTTATTCTTGGTACATGAGGATCGTCCCCTCCAATTTATCCCAACAGAACAGAATGGAAAAAAGAGAAACTTTTCAGAATGTCTGTCAAGAATGTATACACTTTTTCTTTTCCTCAAGATTCTGACAGGAATTTCTTTTAAAGTATTATATCCACATTGTCAATCTTCAATTTGATATTAAAATGGCAGTGCAGGATTTGTCTGTTTTTCATTTCCTTAAAGAATTGATTAGCGAGTGATAGAGGGGGAGGGGAAGTAGGGTAGAGGGGAATGTTGGAGGGAAGAACGAAAGTTGGAGGGGGGCGAAAGAAAGGGTGTATGGTGGGTCGAAGTGGTATATTGGGTTTGTATTTTGGGGGGTATTGTTGACAAGAGGGAGGGCTGTGTTTATTGTTCAATGTTATATGCCCCGGTTATGCACAGTATATATGTGACTGTACGAAATGAAATGAAAATAAAACATATTTACACCAAATAAAATAAATAAATAAATAAATAAATAAAAATTGATTAGCATACAGCTCAGGATTATTCTAATTGTGATATAATGGGAGTTTATTCTGCATAGTTGGCCAAGCCCATTTGGTACTTCCAAGCCCATTTTTTTCTTCTTCACAGCTTGTTAATTATACCAAGGTTTAAATCATCTTTCTCTTTTGTCTTTCCCAGCAGCCACAGGTATGGCTTGGAAAGTTAGATGTAATTCTTTCTTGTGTAGTTCCATCAAGGCGATATTGTTTAGATCAACCTTGTATTATATGTCCCTGTTGTCCATTGATTTCTAAAAAGCCCATGTTATCATTTGTTTGACATCTCCTGCAATTTGACGCATCTCCTCATGGAGTACCTTACCTAGGGTATATTTCCCACTTTTGTCTTTATAGCCTGACTTTGGCTGAATAGTATTCCAACATAGCTCTCATGCAATCCAATTATGTACCTGCTTACATCTTGTAGTCATTTCTTTAATTTAACAACTGTCCTAAAAATTAATATTTTATATTAAACCAAGGGTTCTTGGCTCCCTCATGTGGTAAAATAATGAATCCAAGCAAAAGGTGCATTTCCTGTCACTAAATTCAATACTGTAGTCTTTGTCTCCCTCTTGTGGCTAAAGGGAAAATCTGATTCAAACAACCAATTTAGCGGATTAGTTTTTACAGTGGTTTCCTCTTGTAGTTAATATTTAAATCAATTGTATGCAATAAGGCAATAGCTAGTTAGATGTTAATTCCTGATCAACCTATTCTTTTTTGTTTGGAAACTTCTATTCTCTCACGAAGTCACAATATATAAATCCAAAAAGGTAAGCAAAATTTTAAAGAAGAAAACAAGTTCACAAAAAATGTTTAAAGCAACAAGTTTCCTATAAATTTGAAAAGGAAGAGAGAGAAAAACAACCAACTTTCTCTGCTGGCATGACTCTGTCACTACCCTCTCCTCACTATTTTATTTTAATGAAACTTCACAAATGATGCAGTTCAACAAAAGGAACAAAGTAATCTGCCAGCCCAAAAAAAGCCTGTTTTACAACTCCAAGAGAAGTAGGCAATTTAAGAATTACCACAGCAGGAACACTTTATTGTTCTATTTAAGTAAAGAAACAGCTGATTTTTCCAAGTGAACATGTAGTACTTGCCCCACCTCCTCGCTGGACTCACTTGGCAGCTTCTGTTCTGACCTAGGCTTCCCAAGAGCTGGGAGAAAACACCTTGTCCTGACAAAAAATTCTTTTATTAATTTGCTGTCAATTCTGCTCATTCACATCCAGCAAAGTCTTTCAAGGGAGGATTTACAGTCACAGACCTTATCTTAGAGAGCTGCCAGGCCAATATCTGCAGAACTTGGCAAAGAGTCTTGGAGAGTCACGAACCAATTAAGCGAACTAATTGTCTCCTGCAAACTCCACTCCCCTTTCGCTCCTCTTTTATTTCCTCTGGGAGGGGCCATTCATCATCCATCTGTGGCCTTACTCCCAAGTCAACCCCTGTTCTTTAGCTGTTCGCTTCATCTGCCAACTCTGCGCATACACACACTGGAAACAGGCTCCAGCTGTTCATCTGCCTCACTGATGTCTAGTCATTTTTTAAGTCATTTTATTAAGATTTATAGGCCGCCCTTTTCCCTGAGGGGACTCAGGGCGGCTTACAATCAAAGGGAAGGGGGTGCACTATCAAAGACAAACAATATGTGAACAAAAGAAAGAAAATAATAAAAACACAGCTTGCATTCAACAGTCAACACTCGGGCGGGTAAATTGGGAACCTATCCCCAGACCTGATGGGAGAGCCAGGTCTTGAGGGCTGTGCAGAAGGTCTGGATGGTGGTGAGGGTGCGGATCTCGACGGGGAGGTCGTTCCACAGGGTCGGAGCTGCAACAGAAAAGGCTCTCCTCCGTGTAGTCGCCAGTCGACATTGACTGGCAGATGGAGTGCGGAGGAGGCCCAGTCTGTGCGATCTAATCGGTCGAAGGGAGGTGATCGGCAGAAGGTGGTCTCTCAAGTCTAACTCTGAAGGCCGCCAATAACTGGCATACAGCCCTGGCCCCCTCTCTGCCTCCGACACAGAGCCCTCATCAGAGCCTTCCCCAGACTCTAGGACTGGCCCATGTTCCTCCCCAACCTCCTCACTGTCCGAATCTGCTGCACAGCTCCGCTGGCGGGCCACAACAACTTCTTAGCTTCAGCTTAGGAGACCTTGCGCAAGGTACAGCTATCCAGAGGATCCAGGGGGTTGATTTGCCAGACTTTCTCTATTTCATAAAAGTTCCTTGGGTTTTAAAAAAAAGGGAGTGGGCGTGGAAATAACTCAGCACTAAAACAAACTGGGTCTCTGAACTTCTTGGTGAAGCTGGTGCTCAAAATGGCCACTTTTGTCTACCAAATGTCCCAACAATGAAGCCATGTCAAAGAAGATACTTTGCAATAGAATACAGTTTTAAGACCATGGCAGTCTTTTATATGTTGCAGGTAAATATAAACACACACACACACACACACACACACACAGGTACAGAAATAGTATTGAAGGTATGTATGCACATGCAGAAATCTGATTGTTTTAGGAACAGTAATAACTTTTATGTATAAAAACACAAGAGTGATTTTATATGGTATCAGATTCTTCCTCTTGATGGTCCTTTTACCCAACATAGTCCAGAATCAGTTTCCTTTATTTTAATTATTGTATTGGGGCCATCGGTGAAATTCAATTTTTTTTATTACCAGTTCTGTGGGTGTGGCTTGGTGGGCATGGGGAAGGATACTGCAAAATCTCCATTACCACCACATTCTGGGGCCAGCCAGAGGTGGCATTTGATGGTTCTCCAAACTACTCAATTGATCTGTGGGAGACCTATTTCAACCTCTTTCTAAAGAGATAGTAATTTTCTCCCCAGAAACCACATCTGCATCTCCTGATACCACAGAAACTTCACTCCCAGAAACCTCAGACGCTCCATCTACAGAGTCCTCTTCCAGTCCTCCTCCAACCACTTCAGAGACTCGGTCTACTGAAGCTCCATCCAGTACACCTTCAGGTACCTCATCAAGTGCCCCCACATCAATCTCAGGGACTCGGTCTACTGAAGCTCCATCAAGTACACCTTCAGGTGCCCCATCAAGTGCCCCCACATCAACCTCAGGGACTCGGTCTACTGAAGCTCCATCCACTGCACCTTCAGGTGCCCCATCAAGTGCCCCCACATCAACCTCAGGGACTCGGTCTACTGAAGCTCCATCCACTGCACCTTCAGGTGCCCCATCAAGTGCCCCCACATCAACCTCAGGGACTCGGTCTACTGAAGCTCCATCCACTGCACCTTCAGGTGCCCCATCAAGTGCCCCCACATCAACCTCAGGGACTCGGTCTACTGAAGCTCCATCCACTGCACCTTCAGGTGCCCCATCAAGTGACTCCACATCAACTTCAAAATCTCCTGAAACCGCATCAAGTGCCCCCACATTCACCTCAGGGACTGTCACTGTACCACCAGATCCCTCTACTAGTCTTCCTCCAAAAACCTCCAGGAAACCTTCTTCTGAGAGCTCTTCAACTCCTCCTCCATCAACCTCTGAGCCTGCATCTCTAAAATCTACTTCGGCGAAAGGTAAGGACACTATAGCTTCTTTTACTGTGACTTCGGTTTTACACAATTTGAATCGCGGGAAAAGGAACCGTGTCTGAGAAAACATATAATACCTTTTATGAATAGACTATCACCTTATGGCAAGATGAGTAGCAAACAAATAAAGAAATAAATTGCAGATTCCCTTCGCATTCTAATATCCTGCCTTGTTTGGTATTGAGTCTGATGTTTTTGGCAGTGCCCATAGAATGAATGAAGGGTCGCAGTGGCTCCGTGACTAAAACGTTGAACTTGTCAATCAGAAAGGTGGCAGCTTGCCGATTTGAATCCCTAGTACCGCGAAACCGAGTGAGCTCCTGCTACTTGTCCCAGCTTCTGCCAATCTAGTAGTTCAAAAGCATGTAAAAATGCAAGTAGAAAAATAGGAACCACCTTTGATGGGAAGGTAACAGCTGTCCATGCTCCTTCAGCATTTAGTCATGCCGGCCACATGACCACGGAGACATCTTCGGACAGCGTTGGCTCTTCGGCTTTGAAATGGAGATGAGCACCTCCCCCTAGAGTTGGGAACAACTAGCACATATGTACGAGGGGAACCTTTACCTTTATGTATGTATATAGTTATCCAGATGATCACGTTTTTTCCCCAAGTTTTTAACCAACACTTTTCATCTACAAATATCTCAGAGGAGGTTACGTTCAAGCACAGCTATATCTCCTGGAGAAAGGCACTGCTAAGCAATTGATAAAAATATTTTAAAATGGATAGCATTATATAAATAGTATTTATATCTTTCTATCTTTTCTATTTTGAAGGAAGCAAAATCTTTAATTCATCAACATCTCCATTTATTGTTCCACCTTCCTAACGCTCCCATTGCTCATCCATCACTTTTTGAAGCAATAGTATAGCATATGGGTTTAAAAACTAGTCTAAAATAAAATGCTACCATAGAAAAAGAGAAGTAATCCATCAATCTCAATCCATGACACTTCCAAAATAGTATCTCTGGAATCTTTACTCATTTTCTGTGGGCAGAGGTTATACTTTTTTTTTATCTCTCCATTTGTTTTTTGTGTCACACTCCACAAAGTAACAATCGAAAATTAGATCTTGATTTTATTTACCTTTACATTCCTATAAGACCCCACCTAGAAACCAGGTGATGGCGAGTTCTAGTCCTGCATGAAAGGCAGCTGGGTGACTTGGGGCCAGTCACTCTTTCTCAGTCCAACTCACATCTTGGATTGTTGTTGTTGTGGGGAAAATAGGAGGTGGGAGGAACATTAAATATTTTTGCCCCCTTTATAATCATAATAAAGGCAACATAATAATAAATAAGAGTTCAAATCGGCTTTTTAATGCACCGTATCAATGACTAAAAGCAGTTGCTAGTTACCCCACCTGCCTCTGTAACTTTTTCAATAGTTTTTTTTTTCTGAATTCGTTGTCAAAGGTTGTTTAAAGCAGTGGTCCCCAACCTTTGTGGCTTGGCGGCCTGGCTTTGGGGAGTGGGAAGGGAGAAACCAAGCCCTGTGAGCGACTACATGCCTACACATGTGTGGGGGACCATTGGTGTGGCCCAGTTGCAAATACGGCAGTCTGGTAGCCCGTGACCCGGGAGCTGGGGATACCTGGCTGAAAGTCAATGAAAGCTATATCTAGACCTTCTTTTTGATATGTATTTATTCACTAAATCAGTAGTCCCCAACTGTTATGTATTGTATCAGTGGTGGGATTTAAATAATTTAACAACCGGTTCTCTGCCCTAATGAGCAGCTGGGTAGGCGTGGCTCGGTAGTCATGTGACTGGGTAGGCGTGGCCAACTCAACGTCACTTAGGTCAATGGGCGCTTTGCCTTAGCTGTTACAATTCAATAAGTGTTAACTGGAGAGGCAGTTTCTGTAAGCAGGGCAATAAAGATCAGGCTAGAAACAATACCAGAATGTTGCCTTCCTGCCTTCCTTACAGGATTAGTCCTGTAAGTGGGAAAAAACAACAGGAGATTTCTTCCAACAACCGGTTCTCCCAACTGCTTAGAAATTTAACAACCGGTTCTCCCAAATAGGTGCGGACTGGCTGAATCCCACCACTGTATTGTATATAGTTGTCAGTTGAAGTTCTCAGTCTGATTCTGTTGGAGCGGGAAAATACTCTCTCCTGATTGGTTGTGGGTTGACCAGCTTCCCTATAAAAAGGGCCGCGTCAGCCATGGGGAAACAGTTGCCTCACAGGCAGTATTGAATAAAGAGCTGTTAGAAGTCACTCTGGCCTCACCTCCATTCTTCACCCACAACTTAACACCAACCTTTCTGGCTTGCAGACCAGCAGATGTGGGGGTGGCAGTGGGGGGTGGAGAGGAGTCTCACTTCACAAATTCAGCTTTGTGTGCACCTGCATACACACACGTGCTCATCCATCACTTCCACGGTCCGGTTTCTAACAGGCTGAGGCCTAGCACTAAGCCACCGACCACGGGCTGGAGATCCCGGCACTAAATGACTCAAAACCAGTCCTTGTTCTACTGTATTACTGCCTTCTCTTAAACCTCGTCTCTTCAGGAACAAAAATATTTATTTTATTTTATTTTATTTTATTTTATTTATTTTATTTTATTTTATTTTATTATTTTATTTTATTTTATTTTATTTTATTTTATTTTATTTTATTTTTTATTATTTTATTTTATTTTATTTTATTTTATTTTATTTTTTATTTTATTTTATTTTATTTTATTTTATTTATTTATTTATTTATTTATTTATTTATTTATTTATTTATTTATTTATTTATTTATTTATTTATTTATTTATTTATTTATTTATTTATTTATTTATTTATTTATTTTAAGTACCATCCATTGTTCACTTTATTGCAATTGGTCACACATTTCCAAGGATTGTTTCTCTAGTGTTTGAGGAACAAAAATATTTTCTGTTGCCATCTTGTCTCAAAAATTCCAGTATAAAAATTCTACCCCCAAAAAAATGTATTTGTAAAGGTTAGTAAACTGGCACCAGCAACCTCAGAGATATTTCTTTCTATTACCAGTAAGTGAGAGGAATGCAAAACACAGTAAATAACACCAGGATTTCTTTATTCAAAACAGTGGCTACTACCTCTCTGGGAATGTCTAGGAGTGAACCTACAACATTCGTGATGAGTGGTAGAACAATTTTCTCAACAATGGATTCGTCTTCTCAAGCCATCCCCTCAGACACATCCACTAAGACATCAGAAAAAGTGACGGCTAGAGCTGATAATCGAACCTCAGGTCTGCCTCCCGTAGTTACAAATATCAAAACCACAGTCACTCCTGCCTCGGTCACCACTTCCAAAACCATGGTGACTCCTAGGAAAGAGACAACTTCTACAAGTAGCACCTCCATCACAACCAGAATCCTTTCCAGCTCTACGGTTTCTTCTGAAACGACTCAGCAAAACTCTACAACTAGCGGTAAGTTTATCTGACTTCATTCAGACCTAGCCATTGAGTTACACATGTCACAGGAATGTCCATCTATCTCAACAAAATCCACACCCACACCCAGACTAGCCAGTTTATTGTCTTTTCCCAGGTGTGGAAATAGTCTAACGGTACAATAAATGACATTGTTTGCATTAGAAGGTGCAAGTATGAGTAGAAACGGTGGGTTTGGAACCTTCTCAGAGAGCTAGAACTTATATATCACAAGGAGGTACCCCAGGTTCTTAATACATTCCAGCCCTAAAGGTCATGTTATAGTTTACATTGACTTTTGTAATTCTTATGTATTGTTTCAAAGCAGTGTGGGCTCCTCTCCCCGTCACTAGTGGTACAGTGCTCATGGGGCAGCGTGTCCTTTTGTGAACACGTGCTGCGCATGCATGAGCACTCCACTGCCCCTGAGACACCCAGCTGCTTGTCGAAGCTCATGCAGGCCCCGCACGCTGTGTGCACGTGCACAATTGGCCGGTTGCTTTAAAAACCAGTACAGAACTCGGGCGGGTGGGGAGGCCAAATAAGCCACCATACCGGTATGCTGTCAGCTACTACCGGTACGGCCATACCGCGCCATACCGGCTGGAACCCACCACTGCTTCAGAGGGTATGCAACCTGTAACCTGGTGGCTTCAGAGATCTTTTGGCAAAGAATAACATGATAGTTTCTTGCCAAATATATAGCTGTGCAGGCCAATAAAAGTCATCTATCTCCAAACACTTTGGTTCTTTATTTAAGTGGGTATTTCCCCCACAAAACAACAGCATAGATCCTGCCAAAAATGTTCATCCCTTCTTCTTTTTTCCCCCCTCAACTTTGCAGGAGACAAATACCCCAAATGGGCTTTTATCCTCCTCCTTTGCATGACAGTCACAATGTCTTTCCTGTTCCTGGCGTGTCTTGGCTGCTTGGTAAGGATGGGGAAAGCTGCCGTTTGCAGCGGGCAAAGGGAACAAAGAGTTAGGCTTACACGGGAATTGACAAATCCAGTTGAACTTTAGAGAGCTTCCAAGTGATGCTCAAAAGGAGTCGACTCACCATCTTGGGATGCAATGGACATAACACCAGATAATCCTGGTGTCAGGGTTCCGACCGATGCCCTAATAAAAGCAAGAGCGAGTTGACACCTGGTTTGTGAATGACACATGTCCCAAATCAAATTGCTCATCGATTATTCAAATAGTCTTGTGAATTCAGTAGGGTGAGGAACCCCTACATCCCAAACTATACTGTGATCCATACAACCGTGAGTTTGTCTTCTTATTGAGAGCAAGTATCAGCTTTGGAGAAGTTATCTGAGACAACCTTTGATCTTTTGGAGAACTACTGTTGGTCAGTTGTAACCACTGGGCTGACTCTGTATAAAACATCTTTGCATGCTCCAAAGCCTCAAAAGATCAAATGAACTCTTGCCTAAAATCTTAGCCATTGTTATGGGATACAATACATAGCTTGGGAGAACCAAGCATCTGATCCAGGACAAAATTAGTAGATTTTAGGCTAGAGTTCATTTGGCATATGGCACCTCTATTATTATATTTACATAATTATAGATCCTAAGGTCATGTTACTTGATGAACAGATGCCGGTTGTAGCTCCCCAAATTAACATCATTCTAGGTCAACTACTTTATATGCTTCTGAAGTGGTTGCCACTAAAACAATGTCCAAGGTGGTGCGGTGGTTAGGGGGCAGTACTTCAGGCCACTTCAGCTGACTGTGATCTGCAGTTCAGCAGTTCAAATCTCACCGGCTCAAGGTCGACTCAGCCTTCCATCCTTCCGAGGTGGGTGAAATGAGGACCCAGACTGTGGGGGCAAGTTGCTGACTCAATTTGCTAAAAAATCTGTAATCCGCTTAGAGAGGGCTGAAAGCCCTATGAAGCAGTATATAAGTCTAATAAATAGATAGATAGATAGATAGATAGATAGATAGATAGATAGATAGATAGATAGATAGATAGATAGATAGATAGATAGATAGATAGATAGATAAATAAATAAATAAATGTCAATTCTGTGGGTCTTTGGTGTTTTCTGGGCTTGGTTGTTTTCTCGTAGACATTTATTGTGATGGTGCTACGTAGTGTGGTAATGAAATGTCTGCAAGAAAACGACCAAGATCAGAAATTACAAAGGTTCACCCTGAGCCATAAACATTCTCTTCTATATCCATCTTAATTCTGTTTTCCCTTTGGTCTCATTCTTATTCTTCCCAAACTCCTGCAGATTGCCCGCTGTGTGAAATCCGCCTCATGTGTTCCTGAACCTGAGAATGTATACAGAAGTCACGTTGTGCTCCAGAGTTTTCGGAATCTCAGGTGTGAAAGGAACAGCAATCCACAGATGCCCCAAGACAATAACCAAGAAATGCTGTGAAATAATGACCAACCGATGTTTCCCAGGATTGATAGCAACTTATAACAGAATGGATTTCTTCCCAATCTATTTTTGACATTTATTTTTTTTTGCCAAAACGTTTACCTTTCCCTCATCATCTCATTCATACATGAACAAACAGGGACAGGTAGAATTTTATTTGATCTGAACTTGTTAGTGAATGGACTTAATTGATGTTCTCCAAATTAATATGCAGATGCTCTTATTTATTCTTCAGGTGGCATTCCTCTGAATGCCACGTAGCCTTCAGTTCATAAGTTAAATCAATGTTCCCTCGGATCAAGCTTCAGTTCTGATGACTTCATGGATATGTCCTTGTACTTTTTTTGGCCACATAATGGAATAATTAGCTTCTGAATCCTTTCTATTTTATTTTTCCTCTTTCCAGTTTCCAGCATAGACTACAACCATAATGTTTCATAGTCATTTCGCATCCATGTACTGTACTAATCAAAGTCCACTTTGCTTCACTGCTTGAAATCTCAGAAAATCACCTTGCACAACATTGAAATATATGTATTTTATTGAGGGTCAGTTTAGTGTGGTGGTTAAGGCATCAGGCTAGAAACTGGGAGACTGTGAGTTCTAGTTCCACCTTGGGAATGAAGCCAGCTGGGTGATCTTGGGCCGGTCACTTTCTTTCAGTTCTAGGAAAGAGGCAATGGTAACTCCCTTCTGAAAAACTCTGCCATGAAAACTGCAGGAATTTGTCCTAGTGGTCTCTGAGAATAAGACAAGACTGAATAGAAAGGAAAAATTAATACTTCATTAGGAAAGGTTGGGGAAAACTGTACAAAGCAACTACAAATCTTCGTATGATACTTCTTGATACAGAAAATGAATCAGCTTTGGACTGAATAGACCCGTGATGGCGAACCTATGGCACACGTGCCACAGGTGGCACATGGAGCAACCTCTGTGGGCATGCGAGTTGTTGCTCTATGTCAGCTCCAGCACAAATATGCACGCTGACCAGCTGATTTTTGGCCTCTCCAGAGGGCAGGGGGAGGTTGCTCTCCCCAGGCTCCCGGAAAGTCTCCGGAACCTGGGAGGGCAAAAAACTGGCCTACAGGGCCTACCAGAAGTTCGGAAACGGACTGTTTCTGGCTTCTGGAGGGCCTCTGGGGGGTCAGGCGAAAACGATCTCTGGAAGCTGGAAACGCTCCTTTTCTGAACTTCCAGTGAGCCCGCTAGGCCCATTTGTTGCCCTCCCCAGGCTCCAGAGGCTTTCCTAGAGCCTGGGGAGGGCGAAAATGGCCTCCTCTCCCCCCCCCAGGAAATATCAAGCTCAGCCTAGATGGCGAGCAGCGCACCAACAGTGTGGCGCATGTGTGGAGAAGTGTGCAGGGGTAGTGCACGCATGCACATGTGGAGGGGCGCTTAGCATTATAGGTGCCAGCACGCACGCGCACTGTCGCGCACGCACGCTTGCATTTTTGGCACCCAACAACAAAAAGGTTAGCCTCTATCACTGGAATAGACTTTACGTGCACATAAACCAAAAAAAGATGAAATTCATCTACTTCTTAAAAATAAGTTTTGGACTCAACAAACCAGTGCTTTGAAAACTACCTCTGGGTGACAGAAACAATGGCTTATGGTACAAGTAGTCCTCACTTTACAACCGATCAAAGTTACAATGGCTTCAGAAAAGATGACTTAAGGCCCATAAAGCACTTCTGGCCATTGTAAAACATTGTGTCCATCCTCTCCACATACAATTACATGACCACATGGCTTTTCTGGCAGAAAATGGCAAAAACCGTCCCATTGGATATACTCGATTTGTTTATCGTTCCCTTAATCACCATATGATTCACAATGACTACAATCTCTCTCATGAAACAGTTGTAAAATTGACTGTTAATTCCTGATCCACTCTGACTTGCAACCAAGCTTTTGGGCTCAATTGCGGTTGTTAAGTGAAGACTATCTTTTTTTAAAAGTTTTTTTTTATTTTAATTGAAAAATAATACAAAAAAAGAATCATCCTTCATTACATCTTGTAGAAAGCATGTCGATTGATTACCAATAACTTTCATGCATTTCTTCCACAGTCATCACTTATAGTTCATATTAGATTATACACTTTAAATCCAAAATCTTTGTATATCTTACTATCAATGTCTCACAATTCTCATTTGACTACAATTATTTGAACACGTTTTTACCTCAAATCGTTCATACTTAAAGACACAACCACATAATAGCATTCATTAGCTATTTCAAAAAATCCTCCAATAACATTACACCTTTATGACATCTTTTAAGTAAAAGTCAATTAATAAAAGTTTCTAAACCTTAAAGGGTTAAAAGGTTTAAGTGAAGACTATCTTTATTCTTGCATCAAGACGCAGATCTTCAAAGATTTTTCTTCTTCCATTCAATGGTGTCTGATTCTTTGAGACTGCTGAGTATACAGCAACATGATATTACTTTTTCCCGTGTACAACATATCCCAGAAATAGTCCTGGCCATCAGCTGTGATCTACCAACCTTGTATTTCCAGAGGTATCAAGGATTACATGCTGGGTTAAGATTCTGAAAGCAGCTTTAGAAGTCTCCATGCTGAGAGAGAGAGAGAGAGATGGTAGCCTGTTGCCTCGCTAGAATCATGCACTATGTTGACTTTACTTCCATTCAGGTATTTCTGAAATAGAAACATGTTTCCTTACAATTACACACCGGCAAGTTTTCATTTTGTACTCAGCTGGAGGGGGGGAAATTGTGTTGCATTTTATTTGTCTCCAAATAAATCACGGCATCCTGGTTGTTCTTAGAGAAATGACACATCTAAAATCTAGCATTGACTGTTTGGACCCTTAACTATATAACTTGTATAATTGTAAATAAATAGATACTAAAAAATGTACAACTCTCTGGTTACTTCCTTCTGAAGACAATAGCAATAGCAATAGCAGTTAGACTTATATACCGCTTCATAGGGCTTTCAGCCCT
Source organism: Thamnophis sirtalis (assembly GCF_051295495.1). Lineage (NCBI taxonomy): Eukaryota > Metazoa > Chordata > Lepidosauria > Squamata > Natricidae > Thamnophis > Thamnophis sirtalis. The sequence goes on from NW_028261383.1 coordinate 32,794,425, forward strand.
CTCTAAGCGGTTTACAGAGTCAGCATATTGCCCCCAACAACAATCCGGGTCCTCATTTTACCCACCCTGGAAGGATGGAAGGCTGAGTCAACCCTGAGCCGGTGAGATTTGAACAGCCGAACTGCAGAACTGCAGTCAGCTGAAGTAGCCTGCAGTGCTGCATTTAACCACTGCGCCACCTCGGCAAAATTGACTCCATCAAAAATAGTACTTGGACATATATACCGCTTCACAGTGCTTCACAGCCCTCTCTAAGCAGTTTACAGAGTCAGCCTATTGCCCCCCAACAATCTGGGTCCTCATTTTACCGACCTCAGAAGGATAGAAGGCTGAGTCGACCTTGAGCCATTCAGGATCGAACTGCTGGCAATCAGCGGAATTAGCCTACAATACTGCATTCTAACCACTGTGCCACCACGGCTCTTCCTATAATTGTAAATAAATAGGTATTAGAAAAACACACAACTCTCTGGTCACTTCCTTCTCATGGCAAAATTGAGTCCACCAAAAATAGCAATAGCACTTAGACTTATATATTGTTTCACAGTGCTTTCCAGCCCTCTCTAAGCGGTTTACAGAGTCAGCCTATTGCCCCCAACAATCTGGGTCTTCAATTTACCAACCTCAGAAGGCTAGAAGGCTGAGTCAACCTTGAGCCCATTAGGATCGAACTCCAGGCTGTGGGCAGAGCCTTGCCTGCAATGCTGCATTCTAACCACTGCACCACCAAGCTCCTTGAATATGTTTTCATTCATTCATTGTAGGGATGGGCAACCTAAGGCCCCAGTATTATAGTAGGGTCACACGAGTGGGGTTATGAGCACCCACGATGACGCTAATGTAAGTGGGACTGCAAGCACCTGTGGCAGTGCTCATGCGAGTGGGACCACAACCACCTGCGATGATGCTCGCGCTAGAGGGGCCATGACCACCTGCGATGATGCTCACACGAGTGGGCCCATGATTGTCTGTGACAACGCTCATGCATGTGTGGCTGCAACTGTGACACTTGCACAAGTGGGGTTGTGCACGCATGAATGCGCAGGCCCTGTGGTGATTAGGCTGCCCTCAGTCCAGTGGTGGGATTCAATTTTTTTTACTACCGGTTCTGTGTGCGTGGCTTGGTAGGTGTGGCAGGGGAAGGATACTGCAAAATCCCCATTCCCTCTCCACCCCACTAACCTCCTTTCCAGCTCCATTCTCCTGTTCAGGGCAACAAAGAAGATCAATAGCAATAGCAAAAGCAATAGCAATAGCAGTAGACTTATATACCGCTTCATAGGCCTTTCAGGCCTCTCTAAGCGGTTTACAGAGAGTCAGCATATTGCCCCCAACAATCTGGGTCCTCATTTTACCCACCTCGGAAGGATGGAAGGCTGAGTCAACCCTGAGCCGGTGAGATTTGAACCGCTGACCTGCTGATCTAGCAGTAGCCTGCAGTGCTGCATTTAACCACTGCACCACCTTGGCTCTCCCAGATCAGCTGGGAGGCTGGGAGGCAGCATGGGTGGGGCCAGCCTATTTGCTGGTTCTCCAAACTACTCAAAATTTCCACTACTGGTTCTCCAGAACCTGTCAGAACTGGCTGAATACCACCCCTGCCCAAGGCCAGTAGTGGGTCACAGCCCACAGGTTGGGGACCCCTGCCCTCAATCATCCAGGAAGGATAAACTAAGGAATGAAATGAGCCCCCATTGTCCCTGCATAATAAAACGAAAGCCTGATGAGGACAGCTGAAGGAAGGCTGGGCTCAATGGTTTAGTGGCTAAGAGGTTGAGGTAGGACTGCGGTGATTCAAGTTCATATCTGTTCACATCTTCCTCAGCCAGGAAAGCTTACTGGGTAGCTTTGGGCAAAGCACTCTCTTTCAGCCCTCTTTCAATAATTTTTTAATTAATTTTTCATCAGTACCCATCAAAATGTTATCTAATTCAGTCATTTTATCATAGAAACCGTCCGTTTTATGATCTTTATCATATCTAGATTGCATTTGCACATATGAAAACCAATTCATTCCTATTCCTTCCTGTTTCAACTCTTGCATAGATTTAAGTTCACCCTCTGCATTTAATATTTCACCATATCTGTTTGTTCCTTTTTGTATATTATTGTGTATACACAATAATACACAACCCTCTCCCAGAAAAATGAAATATCCTAGGAAATATTGAAAAGGCAGAATATTTTTCTGGATGTGAAAAGAAAGAAACATGTTTTAAAAGACAGAATAGCTGTCTGTAGCTTCCTGCCCATCCCCACTTTGTCAATGGGCAATTAAGAAGGCCAAGCTAGTCCCTTAACATAATAAAGATTTCGCCACTTCAGCTCCAGGGGGACGGGATTAAAGCATTATAATATTGGCACTTTACCCAACTCACCACATGGCATCTGAGAACTCAACCAAACCTGGATTCAAAACGCAGCCTAGAGAGTTGCCCCTGCATGGCCCCATGGGAGTCTGACAACCAATCAGAATACAAGATCAAGATCAAAGGCCAGAGAGGGCATAAAACCAGGGACTCAGCATCTCAGCCCTTCCTTCTCTTCTTCTCCACCAACATTGAAGCATGTGATCACCTTTTCTGTTCAGGGCTCAAGCCATGTGGTCCTGTCCACCAATAAACCATCTTTCCAAGCAGCCTCCATGTCTCCAGTGTCTTTTTCCCCACTTGGAGCCGAACCCAGAAGAACATTTCTTCCAACAATTGGATATGAAATAGCTTCAATAGTTGATAGCCAGACTGGAATTTTTAAATAATATTGCCTTTTGTTCTTCTCCCAGTTCAGTAACAAAACCTCCCATAAATAGTGTCTTCTAAAATAACCCTGTGTTTTAGTTCCCTTATACCATAAAAAAGCATGCCATCCCAACAGTAAATCATGTCCTTCTACAGTCAATAATCTGGAATTCCTTAATATTATCCACTCCTTAACCCACATCAGACTTGTTGCCTGGTAGTATAATTCCCAGTTAGGTAAGACCAACCCTCCTCTTATTCTAGCATCTGATAACAATTTTAATTTTATTCTTGCTTTTCCCTCTGCCAAATAAATTTCAGCACTATTTTATTTAATTCATCAAAATAGTCTTTCCCTAATCTAATTGGAATTACAAATATAAGATTCTGGGTAGGATGTTCATTTTAATTGTAGATATTCTCCCTATCATTGATAGTTGTAGGTTTTCCCATTTCATCAAGTCAGTCACAATCTGCTGCTTAAGTTTATGATAATTATTCTCTTTGAGTGTGCTGCATCTTGCAGTTAAGTATATCCCCAAATATTTGACCTTATCTGTGACTTGAATCTCCAAAGTTTCCGCCAATTCTTCCTTTTGATGATATATTCTTGATGATAATTTGCTCTTGATCATCTCTTAATTGCAATATTTTCTTTGATTCTCTCTCTTTATTTCAATTTATATGCCAACCGTCTGCCTGGTTTGTTTGCATTTTCGAAGTAATTCTGTTTAACACCTCTATTTTTTTGTGCTAGTTCCTCCTTTTCCAGCAAGTCCATTTTGTGCTTATTTATGTCTATTTTTATTTTAATGTCCTTTTTTGTGGGGATTTCTGTAATTCTTTTTCAAGAACTTTATAGTCATTCTCTAAACCTTTAAAGATTTGTTTTTTCTTTATATTTCTCTTTCTTGTGTAGTCTATTATCAAGCCTCTGGTATAGGCCTTCATTGTATCCCAAAGGTTCTGCATCCATGTGTCTTTTCTGTTTTCTTTGAAAAAGAAGGCCAATTCTTTTTCCATTTTCTGTACAAAATCCTTCTCTTTTAATATAGTATTATTTAAAGTCCATCTAGATCTTTTTCTTTGTCCTTTCCATTTAATTGTAATTGGATTGTGATCTGCCCAGGTTCTTGTTTGAATCTCATTTTCCTGTACAAGTCAATTCCATTGTGATCCATATCATGTCAATTCTGGAACATGATAAATGTCTATTTGAATAGAAGGTATATTGTTTTTTTGTGGGATTTCTTTCTCTCCAGACATCTTTTAGATTTATTTCATCTATCATTTTAAAAAAGGATTTTGGGAGTAGTTTTCTATTTAGCTTTGTTGTTTTTTGTGTTTTATAGTACATATTCTGATCTATAATTCCATTAAAACCTCCCATCATACAAATATCAGCATAGTCCAAATCAATTATTTTTCTGTGTAGTTTTCTATAGAATTCATCTTGTTTATTGTTAGGAGTGTAAATTGCAATTAAAAGTATTTTCTTAGTGTTGTCCATAATTTCCACCATTAGCATTCTTCCAACTTCATCTGTATAAATTGATTTCACTGGAATTGTATGTTTAATGTAAAAGATCACTCCTCTTTTCTTACAGCTTGCTAATGCGGTAAATCTTTTCCCAAGTTTTGGTTGCACCAATAAATATTCATATTGTTTTTGAATATGTACCTCTTGTAGACAAATTATGTCCAATTTTAATTTTTCTAATTTGTGAAATATTCTTCTTCTTTTAATTGCTGAGTTAAATCCATTTATATTGATTGTAATCATTTTTTTCTCTTCCATATTTATGTTTTATAAGTAGGATTTATAGCTCTAGTTGATCTCGGTTCTCGTGGTTCTCTAATATCAACACAGCCTACAGTACCTTCTTCTGTTTCAATCCTGCCTACAGCACCTTCTACTTTCTCAGTCTCGGCTGTGGATGCCTCTTGGAATTCTACCAATAATTCTTCTTTTCCAGTCTTCTCAGCCTTCCCTCTCAGATGTTCTATGAAAAATGCTTCTGATTTTTTGGTTGAATCTATTCTGTATCTGTTCTTTCCATGCAAATATTAAACCTTCTGGTATACGCCATCTATAATTGACACCTTTTTTGAGTAAAAGCTTAGTTAGGAATTGATATTCTCTTCTCATCTCTCTCACTCTTCTTGGAATTTGTTTCAGAACTACAATCTCCTTGCCTTTAGATTCCAGTTTTCTATCTCTTATTTTCTGTAGTATTTGTGACTTGATTATTTTCTTAGTGAATTTACATGAACTTCCCTTGGGAGAACATTTCTCACTGCATATCTTGTGTAAACTCAAAACTTCTCATCTATACCATCCATCATCTTCTCTTGGATTATTTCTAATACATCTGTCAGAATTTCTGACATTATATGTGCCAAGTTCTCTCCTTTTTGTTCTATATTTTGAAATCTTAAAAAAAAATTCTGACTGATCCATCTCCCATCCCAATATTCCGCTGTTATCTTTTTCCACCGTACTCAATCTACCATCAATGTCCTCAATTTTCTTCTCTCTTTGTTCATCCTTTTCTTCAATTTTTTGTAGTATGTCCTCATTTCATCATCAATTGTTGAATATTTTCAATTTTTCCTCTGTTTTTACCTGTCTTTTGTTCTGTATTTTCTGTTTGTTGTTCTATCGTCTCAATTCTCTTTTCCATATTATCTGTCCTTTTTTTCTGTTCTCTTTTCAATGCTTTCTCCTCTTACTTGTAGTTTTTGTATTCCTTGCATAATTGCCTCTAATGTTACTCCCATGTCTTTTTCCCATTGAAGCATCATCTGTATTGATCTTTTTCCTCCTGCAGGTGAAGGGGGTTGTTGTTGCGAAGCCAACAATTGTTATTTTTTTACTCATCTTCAAAGATTTTGTTTGTGTTTTAAAAAAGGAAGAGGGAAAGAAAAATTGGGAGCAAAAAGAAGAAAAAGAACAATCCCCAAATAAAAATATAGATATAAAAATACAAAAATTATGAAAAGGAAAAAGAAAAAGAAAAAAAGGAAACAAAAAAGTGTTTAAGTTTTCCCTTAGTCCAATTCACTTAAAAGAAGCTAACAAATGACTCAAAAAAATTCAAAAAGGAAAAGGAAACAAAAAGGAGTCACAACTTCCATATCAGAGTAAGGTAAACACTGCGACCAAAAAAGAAGAAAAAGAATTAAAAGCTTTTATAAGATGAAAGCCTTTCCAAGGTCACTCTGAGCTTTCCCTTAAAAAAATTTATTTTTCTTTCAAGGTAAATTTCCAGACACTGAAAGTTTCACAAGGAACACCTGCATAAACAACTGTGTTCCTCTCACTATCAAGCCTTGACTAAGTAACCTTGAAAAGAACAGCTTCTCTCCAAACATTCATGCAAAAATAAAAACATTGTTTCAAATCCACTAGGTGGCAGTGATACTTGTTTCCCACTCTCAGTCTTTGTCTTTTACGCTCTGCCTTTTACTTAAAAAAATAGAAAAAGGAAAGCCAGGTAAAGGAAAATAGTATAGTTGATTAAGCAAAAGTAAAAAAGGGGGAAATTCTTAGACAGTTAAAACTTAATTATATCAATGTTTCCAAAGAGTCCAATAAAGAAAGTAGAAAAAAAGTGCAAAGAGCCAATCCAATTTAAAAAGTGAATTACAATGAAAGTCCAATCAGGCTTCTGGCAATAAAAAAGGAAAAAAGGAAACCTTCAATTGACTATGCCTTAAATCCACCACTTGCTCTCTCTTCAGTCTTTATTTTAAGTTAAGTCTCCAGATTTAGGGTGTTCTCTCTCCAATGAAGAAAAAAATTTAAAACTCTCACCAAAATGACATGCTTCTCTCCTGCCGTTGCATTATGGAGCTGTCAGCAGTTCCAGCAGTCTAATGGCTGACTCGTAGTCACCGGCAAGAGGGGCTTTTTCCCGGATCACCAGAGACTTTGTGGGTGTTTCTGGGATCAACAGGATATACCTCTATCTATCACCATCTCTATGGGGTGGTTTAGGTCCAATTGGACGTCCAGGTGACCGGAATTCGGCGACGAATTCCTGGAGCCCCAGTAAAGTCTGTTGTTTCACTGCAATGTCAAGATTCTCCCTCGTAATCCAGTTTTAATATAGTCCTTGACTGATGAACACAACTGAGCCTAAAATTTCTGTTGCTAAGTGAAACAGTTGTTAAGTGAATTTTGCCCCATTTTAAGACCTTTCTTGCCACACTTGCTAAGCAAATCACTGCAGCTGTTAAGTAAGTAACACGGTTGTTAAGTGAATCTGGCTTCCCCACTGACTTTGCTTGTCAGAAAGTTACAAAGGGAGATCACATGACTCCGGGATCCTGCAAGCGTTATAAATATGAATCAGCGGCCAAGTGTTCAAATTTGGGTTATGTGGTCCTGGGGATGCTGCAATGCTCATAAGTGTGAAACGGTCATTTATTAGCACCATTGTAACTTTGAATGGTCACTAAATGAACTGTTGTAAGTCAAAGACTATCTGTACATCCAATTACCCATATATCTAACTTGGTTTCAAGAAGCTTCCAATGGCTTCTCTCTGTCTTTCTCCATTGGCAGAACCACTAGCCCAGCTTTGTATGCTTCAACTATGTTGAAGGCATCATGATGTAAAAAAAATAGGATTTTTTAAAGATGATAATACAGATAAGGTAAGGTAAGGTAAGGTAGAATAGGACAGGATAGGATGAAGAGAGGAGGCGATAGAAGAAAAGAGAAGATGACAAGACAAGACAAGATGAGGCTAGACTAGACAAGACAACCTTTATTGTCACTTTTTTGTTCTGTGAACACACTGGCACATATTAACAATGAAATTCTGACAGAGATGGGTTGCTCCCAGTTCGGCCGAACCAGTAGTGGTGGTGGTGGGAGGCTCCGGTCACCTGTCTGGACACTTCTGCATATGCGTGGAAGCGTTGCACATGCACGCGTGAGCACATGCACGAGCAAACCAGTAGTAAACCAGTTAGAAACCCACCACTGAATTACGATGCCTTGTCTCAAAAGACAATAAATATTCAGACCCGTGATGGAAGCCCTTTTTTTTGGCACAGGCAAAATAAGGGCAGTCGTAAAACAAGAAGGGAAAGACTGAAAGATTGAAAATGTCTGTAAGAACACAAGCCAACTCATCCACACACTCCTTAAGAACACATCCAGGCCTGTTAACTTTTGGCAAATGTCCTCCAGACTGAGGTAACATTAAAACTAAGACTTGCTCATCAGGATAGGGCAAGCTTTCCTTGCAAAAGGACTACTGATGTCTCAAATCTTCAAAAAAATGTGTTCAGCTTATTTAAAAATGTCCTTCTCATCCTCACAAGACGATGTATGGAGCTACCTTATGGTCTGTAATGGCCTGGATCCTTTGCCACATATGGGTTGTGTTTGTAAGGTTCTGAACTTTCTGACAATGGGCTTGCTTTGCTGTTCCTATGGCACTTTCCAAATTGGCTCTAGCTGTTCTAAGCGCCAGCATATCACCGGATTTAAAAGCCATGTTGCGTGCTTTCAATATCTTGCAAACCTCATATGTCATCCATGTTTTTTCATTAGCACACAAACACACACACAGAGAGAGACACCACGCATACACATGCACACCTGCAGCAGAGGTGGTAGTCTGCTGGTTTGCACCAGTTCACGTGAATTGGTAGTGGTGGTGGGAGGCTCCATCCACCTGCCCTGACGTCATCATGGATGCTCTACGCATGTAAACTGGTAGCGAAGGTGTTCTGATCCCCTCCTCCGTCCAGTAACGAATGCCGAGACAAGCTTAGCTGGAATTCCACAGCACTTTATTAGCAGGGAACATAAATCTCAGTGGCTGAAAGCCCAAACATAATAAACAGATAAGAACATTGGCAGCAACTCAGACTTCGACAGATACAGATAACAGCTTCTCCAGCGTTAAGAATGAAGTTGAATCCTGCAAACCAGACTCCTCCCAGAGTCTCTCCTTAAATACAATCTTGAGAGGAACTTAATTACAACCACCTGGTCCAATTATCTTTTGTATTTGCGTAGCTGTTCTCTACGTCAATCTGCCCGGCGTTGCCGGGCATCCAGGACCACCTCCCTTGTTTCCTCGCTACTGCTCCAAGTAGCGAGCACACTCCCTTTGGCTCTCACCGCTGCTCCATGCTTCAGGCACCTCCTGGTGGCCAACCAGCCTCTCTGCGCCCTGCTCAGAGTCAGAACCTTGTCCAGGGTCCTCCACCTCTTCCAGAGCTGACTCATAAGGCCCCTCACTGTCGGAGTCTGTTTGCAGCTCCAATGGCTCCTCCTGGGCCACAACACGAAGGTAAGAGGATTTCATGCCTGACCTGCAGCCATATTGGAGCATCTTCAGGGCTGCCCCAGCAAGGCAGTTGGAGCTGTGGGAACAAGGAGGGAGGGGAATAGGGATAGCTGGGAACGTGTAGCTAAAATCAAATTCTTTCTCCTGTGAACCAAGGACGTTCCCACTAGAGTTGGGACTGTGACCTGATTGACCATGTGGTGGATGTGTGGATGGGGGAAAGAACTTGGGGTTTGATTTGGGTGGGGAAAACCTTGGGTCTTTCAGACAGGGGTGAGATTCAACCGGTTTGAGCCAGTTTGGGCGAATTGGATGCTAATTTTACATCTGGCTTGCTGAACCGGCAGTTGCAAGGACTGGCTGGCCCCGCCCATCCCTTCCCAGGAGTATCCCCGCAGTCTGTTTTGGATGCCAGGTAAGTGCAGGGCCCGCATGGAGGCTCTGGGAGGGTGAAAAACTGGCCTCCCGGAAGTTCCCAAAGTTCCTCCTGGAGGCTCAAAGGAAGCCTCTGGAGCCTGGGGAGAGTGAAAATGCCCCCCCTGCCATGGTGCAGGAGGCTGAGTAGGGCATGCCCACATGGCCATGCCCACCTAGCAACTGGGCAGAGAACCGGTTGCTAAACTTTTTGAATCCCTCCCCTGCTTTCAGAGTTGGGTTTTCACCAGCTGTGCCAATATGACATGCCTAATAAATTCATACTTTGAGGAAACTTCAGGTCTCAGAGTTTTGATTGAGTTGGGTCTGTTACTTGGAACCCTGACACACCCATTTTTATGTGTGATTCACTTCCAGTCTAGTATGGTAAGGCAGCATTTGCAAAAGAACTCAATGAGATGAAGGAGTATGTTATCATGGCCACAAAGCAAGTCCATCTTCTACTCAGATTCTGGCAGCTGATAATCATGGAAGAAAGATATTTTCCAAGATCAAGTAAGCTTCCATTCCATATAGTAGAGTCCTTGATTTATGACCTCAGTCCTGGATTCGTCCTTGATTTATGATCACAACTGGGGCTGGAAGTTCCATTGCTAAGCATTATGGTCATTAAGTGAGTTGTGCCTGATTTTACTTTACACACACACACACACAAACACAGCCTTGGCAGTTAAATGGATCCTCCCTTATTGATTCTGCTGTCAGAAGCCTCCAGGGAAGGTTGCAGATAACAACCATATGTCCCTGAGACATTGCAAACATTATAAAGGCATGACAGTTGCCAAGCACCCAAATGTTGATAACATGACTGTGGGGATGCTGCGATAGTCATAAATATGAGGACTGGGTGAGACTTCTCCCCAGGATGGCTGCTGAAGGGTGAGGAACTTTCTTTCTCTTACCCACCCTCTGCTGTGTTTGCTGCCAGAGCTGGTTCTTTAGCGGTCTTGCCCCCTGGGATTTGAATGGGGGTATTTAGGAAAGGACCCTACTGAGTTTTGTTCAGTTCTGCTGAACAAAACTCCTCATTGGTGACAAGAAGGGCATCCAGCCAGTAATCACTCACCTCCATTCAGTTGGCCAGACTCCAAGGGGAATCTTGAAGATCCCTATGGGAGCAGCTGGAAAGTTTAATAGTCTTTTCAACATCTCTTCCAACTAGCACAATATTTTCGGAAGTAAGCCTATGTCTTTAAATGTTAATTGTTAAATGTTAAATGTTAATTGTCTGGCTAAATGCTGATTTATTCCCCCCACTGCTGTTTTTTCTGCTTTCTGTTTTGATTAGACAGAGAAGGACGAGGCTGACACTCAGGGTGTGCGCAAGAAGAGACTGTTTGGCAAGATGGAGTCTTTAGATGAATTTTTTTCTTAAAGGTTTGATGAATTCATAGAGACTGTGGAAAACATTCTGAAGAAACTGAACCTTTAATACTTTAAACCTACAAAAAGAACTTGTTTTCAAAGCAGTAGACTCGTTGGAAGAAATATGGACTCAGAAACTACGCAGACTAGAGAAAATATTCAGAACCAATAGGAATGTGAATTCTCAGCAATAAATTGACCAGGAAGAAACATGGTCTCAGAAATAATAGAGTCAACTTCACGCATATTTTTATACTTCAATATATTTTTTATTATAGGACATGGAGGCTCAGTGGCTAAGACACTGAGTTTGTCGATCAGAAATGTCAGCAGTTTGGTGGTTTGAATCCCTAGCGCCACGTAATAGAATGAGCTTCCATTACTTGTCCCAGCTTCTGCCAACCCAGCAGTTCGAAAGCATGTAAAAATGCAAATAGAAAAATAGGGGCCACTTTTGTGGGAAGATAACAGTGTTCTGTGCACCTTTGCCATTTAGTCATGCTGGCCACAGGACCACATAGATGTCTTCGGATAGCACTAGTTCTTCAGCTTTGAAACGAGGATGAGCACTGTTGCCTAGAGTCAGGAATGACTAGCACATATGTGCGAGATGAACCTTTACCTATATTTATTATTATTGTTTTTCCTGTTAATTTTTTTGTTAATATTATATATAGATGGCAGGCTAATAATTTGTAAATAGATTTAGTAGTTTAAAATTATTTTGATCTGTTTCTCAAGATGTGGGAAACTAACATTGTTCTATTATATTAATCAACATTCAACTAGGGAGGATAATATATGTATATGTATTAAGTCTTTTTTAAGACTAACACATATACACACCAGTGGTGGGTTTCAAAATTTTTTGGAACCTACTCTGTGAGTGTGGTCTTCTTTGTGGGAGTGGCTTGCTGGCCATGTGACTGAGTGGGAGGGGCTTGCTGGCCATGTGACCGGGTGGGAGTGGCCTGCCGGCCATGTGATCGGGTGGGAGTGGCCAAGACGATGTCACTGAATTCTTTGCCCCAATGGATGAACTACAATAACATTAAAATAACTACAAAAACAATAAAAGAGCTACTTACAGTAGGAAGATGACTGTTCTTGCCAGTCTTCAGTATCACTGACTCCAATGAATGGGCTGCACAAAGAAGAGACACAGAAATGAGCTCTTTCAATGCCATCATTGGGATGAAACCAGCATACAAAACAATAAATACAGCTACTAACAGAGGGAAGATTAGCACCTTGCTGGTCTTCTGCACCACCACCTCACCACCTTGCTCAGTGGTGGGTTTCAAAAAATTTTGGAACCTCTTCTGTAGGTGTGGCCTGCTTTCTGGGTCCACTGGTGGAACCTCTTCTAACCGGTTTGGTAGATTTGACGAACCGATTCTACCGAATAGGTGCGAACTGGTAGGAACCCATCTCTGATACACACACTACTCCCTAGAATGTGTATATGTGTTAGTCTTAAAAAAGACTTAATCCATATACACATACTATCCTCTCTAGTTTCTTTCTTTTTTCATGTTCGTTATGTTTTCTCTACTTTTGTCCATTTAAAAAATATTTTGTATTTTAATTTTCTTTGAATAAACTAAATATTATATAGGATAAATGCAAGGATTGGTCATAAGACTTTTTTCAGTCTTCAAATGATCATTAAATGAATGGTCATAAGTCAAGGATTACCTGAAAGTTCTTGCCATGTTCACAGATGAAAAGAATAGCTGAACAATAATCTAGAACTTGTCATATTGTTGTGGATCAGGCTCAGTTGAATTCAGATTACAGAGACTCCACCCAAAATCTCTTCCTCAAAATTAGGAGTTTAAAAAGTCTTAGTCAAAGCAAATGTTTGCAGTACCCGCTGTTAATCCCACCCCCACCAACAACAACCCCTAAGAAAGCCATGTGGCAATTCTTCTAAGTAGATTTCTTTCTTGTTTCATACCTATAGACAGAATCTTGCTAAACTGAAGCACTCTGCTATCGTCATCCTGCATAAACTGAGAACTATTAAGGAGGAGCTGTTTTCTTTCTCTCACACAAACATTTTCAACTGAGAGACCTCTTAGTCATTTGGAATGTGCCCCCTCCCTCCTGGGAATCCATACTGCATCCATCACATCAACCTATCATTGGAGGAAATATAAAATACTTCGTGGAGAGCTGGAGTCACACCAGGCCACTTTCTGCAGCAGTTAGGATCCCAACCTCACAGCCAGGACAACTTTTGGGGCTATTTCATCCACCTTCAAAATAAATGGAACCTGGTATGCCAAGTTGCCATTATATGTCTCCCATAAAGTACCACAAAAGTACAGTAATTCCTGGAAATCTCAGGGAAAATAATTAACATGCACCTTAGAACAAATAGGTTGCCAGTGTTTAAAGGTAAAGGTTCCCCTTGCACATATGTGCTAGTCATTCCCGACTCTAGGGGACGGTTTCATCTCTGTTTCAAAGCCGAAGAGCCAGCGCTGTCCAAGACGTCTCCGTGGTCATGTGGCCGGCATGACTAAACACCGAAGGCATGCGGAACACTGTTACCTTCCTTACCAAAGGTGGTTCCTATTTTTCTACTTGCATTTTTACATGCTTTAGAACTGCTAGATTGGCAGAAGTTGGGACAAGTAACTCACTCCATTATGCGACACTAAGGATTCGAACCACTGACCTTCTGATGAACAAGCTCAGTGTCTTAGCAACTGAGCCACCGTGTCAGTGCTTAGACAGCAGCTATTTTGGCCTCTTGCCACCAACTCTTTTTTCTCTGAATGTCACCTCATCCTCCTTTCTGCCAGGAAGATGCATCAGAACTGGTGACGCACAGCTTTGGATGAAAAATCACAGTCCTGAAAAGAGATAATTAGGGACTAATTGTCATTTGATAGGAGGAGCAGGAAAAAAGATGATTGGGACTAATTGTTATTTTATAAGAACAGCAGTTATAAAGCATTTGCAATTTTCTTGCAAAAGTAAAGGCAGATTTCTTGATCTTGTGGCATCTTTCAAATGCCTTGGATTACAGCTCTCACCACCTCCAGACAAGAGAAATGGTTTGTGCTGGATGGCAAGGCAGCTGCTGTGGTCTACTAGTTGGAAAATACCAGACCCAAGACAGTTCCAGCTCCACTACATGTGAAGAGAAGTCACTTCGTGTATGTTCACTCAATCAATAATGGGTGTTTAATGATGGCTGCTATCTCTCACTATATACTGTAGCTATGCTGTCTTTTAATATTGTTTAGATAAAACACATGCGTGTTTGTCACGATGGGTTGTATGGTTAGAAACTTCTCACCACAAGGCAAATTCTCAGTTCATTGTTAAGAATGTCTTTTCATCTGAAGTCTATCCAAATGTATTACCATATTTTTCGGAGTATAAGACACATTGGAGTATAAGACACACCAAGGTTTTGAAGAGGCGAATAAAAAAAGGTTTTGCACTCTGCAAACCTCCCAAAAACGGCCGGTTTTTCGCAAAAACGAGCCCCCCCCCTTTTTTTTTTCAAAAAAAGGGCATGAATAGCCTTTAGGAGGCTTATAGAGTGCTCCTGGAGGCTGGGGGGGGGGAAATTGAGCAAAATATGGCCCGTTTTGTGCTCATTTCTGCCCTCCCCAGCCCCCAGGAGCACTCGGAAAGCCTCCCTAAAGTTATGCATGGCCATTCTGGTGAAGGCACCAGGGTTTCGGGAGGCAAAAAATGCTGTATTCAGTATATAAGACGCACCCAGATTTTCAGCCTCTTTTTTGAGGGAAAAAGGTGCATCTTATACGCCGAATAATACAGTATATCTGCTCACTATCCCCCACACTCTTTTAAAAATACAGTTTCTGTTGAATGGCAACTACTGATTCCTTGTCTTTGTCTCCTTCCCTTCCCTCCCTTATAACTTCCCCAATCCAAAAAACATTCAACGTTAACAAAAAGAAACCAAAAAACTCCCCTGTAGGCAAATTAGAACAGTACAAAAAAAACCCCAACAATAATCACAACAAGCCAAATATATATATATATTGTTAATATATCACTCCTTTGGCAAATGAACTACTCTCAATCATTTACCAAAGAAAATATATTTAAAAATAATAATGTAACCCATCAGCAAGGAGATAACTAATGCAATGTGTAGACTTCTCATTTTCCAAGACCCACCCCCACTCCGTACACACCATTTTGCACATGATATGACTGAGGGCCACACCTACTATTCCAAACAAGGTATTTATTATAGCTTCAAAATGACATTTGTGAATTCGAAATAAGCTACATGCCAAGTCTTTCAGAAGCTATAAAAGGGAGATGGATATTCTCAGCGCATGAGACATTCAACTCAAGCCACAATGGTTAGAATACAAAGACACTTCCTGGTTGCATTATGGATTATGCTTTCTCTGAGTGCCTATGTGAGGACCCAAGGTAGGATTTTCGTATTTCATGGATCCATTATTTCTAGATTGTATTAATGCTCCTGTAAATAGCACGGGTCACTTGAAATTTGGGATCATTCATATATCCATTTTCGTCACTTATAAAGCCCTTCATGGTATTGGACCTGGGTACTTGAGAGACCGCCTGCTGCCAATTACCTCCACCAGACCGATTAGATCCCACAGATTAGGCCTCCTCCGAATTCCATCCGCCGGCCAATGCCGACTGGCGACTACCCGGAGGAGAGCCTTCTCTGTGGCTGCTCCGACCCTCTGGAACGAGCTCCCCGTGGAGATTCGAACCCTCACCACCCTCCAGGCCTTCCGCAAAGCCCTTAAAACCTGGCTGTTCCGACAGGCCTGGGGCTAAAGAGCTGTTGCCCCCCCGTCTCGAATGGTATGACTGCTGTGTGTTTTTAAATTATGTATTGCTATGTTCCGTTGTTTTTTTTTGTCTGTACCCCCTTCCCCTGATTTGAATTGTGAGCCGCCCTGAGTCCCCTTGGGGAAATGGGCAACATATAAATGTAATAAAATCAAATCAATCAAATCAAATGGTTCCTTGGCCAACATCTATTTGAAAATACAACCTGCCATGAAAATAAGCCCCAGCCTAGTTTTTTTATCTGTGTCCCTAATATGAGCCCTACCCAAAAAAGTCCTAGTGAAGGGGTGGGGATGGCCAGCATAGGAGGCAGCGAGTGTGTGCGGTCCGGTGGTGTCTGGCAGCCGCCGCAGCCTGCACAGCACAGGTGAGTTGAGTACCTGTGCAAGCAGCAGGTGCAAGCACAAGCATGGGGAGGCCGGCAATCCAGATATACTGTGCAGGCCATGGGAAAGCCGAATGTTGGTGGGCTGGAGTGGCAGGCAGTCATGGGAGGCTCAATTCAGTGGTGGGATTCAGCCAGTTCGCACCACTTCGGGAGAATCGGTTGTTAACTTTCTGAGCAGTTTGGTGAACCGATTGTTGGAAGAAATCATTAGGGCGGAGAACCGGTTGTTACATTATTTGAATCCCACCACTGAGGCTCATGTTCACACCTCTCAGCTTGCCTGCAGCCAGTGCGACACTTCGGGATTGCCTGCCTTCCGCTACATGCCTTCCACTCTGCACAGGCCCAGAGTGCACCGCTCAAAGAACTGGCAGGCTGGAGCTGCTGCCAGATACTGTCGGTCCCGGCACAATGGCCGGTTCTTATGTGTGTGTTTTGGGGGGGGGGCACTCAGCTGGACTGATCACCCTCAAATCATGTTTCCCTGAAAATAAACTCTAGTGCTTACTTTGTGGCCCAAAAGAAAATAAGACTACCATATTTTTGGAGTATAAGATGCACCAAGGTTTTGAAGAGGCAAATTTTTTAAAAAAGTTTTTGCACTCTGCAAACCTCCCCAAAACAGCCAATTTTTTGCAAAAATGGGCCCATTTTTTCCCCAAAAAGGCATGAATAGCCTTTAGGGGGCTTGCGGAGTGGTCCTGGGGGTGTCCCCCCAATGAGCAAAAACCAGCCTGTTTTTCGTTAAAATGGCCCCGGTTTTTGTAAAAAAAAATTGCATGCATAGCCTTTAGAAGGCTTATAGAGTACTCCTGGGAACTAGGGTTAGGGGGCATTTTTCACTCATTTCTGCCTACCCCAGCCCCTAGGAGCTCTCTGAAAGCCTTCTAAAGGGGTCTGCACAGCCATTTGGGTGAAGAGGGCGGGGTTTCGGGTTGCAAAAAATGCTGTATTCAGTGTATAAGATGCACCCAGATTTTCAGCCTCTTTTCTGAGGGAAAAAGGTGTGTCTTATACGCCGAAAAATAAAGTAGGTCTTATTTTCAGGGAAACACAGCAGTCTGGCTTGGGGAGGATGTTGAGAAAGGAAAAACAAGAACTTATCCTAAATAAGTCCTCTTGTCACAGTATTGTTTTGCGTGAAGGTTCAGATCTCCAACTGAAAGAATCAAGTTGGAGATCACGGGGAACATCTCACCCTACGTCCTTGAAGCAGTTGTCACCAGACTCCAAGACCGGGATGTAATCTGACTTGGTAAATGGTAACTTTTTATATTTAAGGAAAAAAAGCAAAGCTACTCAGGATAATACAGGTAGTTCTCACTAATGACCACCATTGGGATCAGCAACTTCATTGCTAACTTTAAAATAGAATAACAGAGTTGGAAGGGAACTTGGAGGTCTTCTAGTCCAACCCCCTGTTCAGGCAGGAAACCCTACACCACTTCAGACAAATGGTTATCCAACATCTTCTTAAAAACTTCCAGTGTTGGAGCATTCACAACTTCTGGAGGCAAATAGTTCCACTGATTAATTGTTCTGTTAGGAAATTTCTCCTTAGTGCTAGGTTGTTTCTCTCCTTGATTAGTTTCCACCCATTGCTTCTTGTTCTGCCCTCAGGTGCTTGGAGAATAGTTTGACTTCCTCTTCTTTGTGGCAGCCCCTGAGATATTGGAAGACTGCTATCATGTCTCCCCTAGTCCTTCTTTTCATTAAACTAGACATATCCAGTTCCTGCAACTGTTCCTCATATGTTTTAGTCTCCAGTCCCTAATCCTCTTTGATGCTCTTCTCTGCACTCTTTCTAGAGTCTCCACATCTTTTCTACATTGTGGTGACCAAAACTGAATGCAGTATTCCAAGTGTGGCCTTCCCAAGGCATTATAAAGTGGTATTGACACTTCACAGTCATTGAGCAAGATATCACTCTCCATTAGTTCTGCTTGTCAGAAGCCAGCTGTGAAATGTGCAAATGATGATTGCGTAACTGCAGGGATTCTGCAATGGTCACATTTGCATAGGCTAGTCTTAAAGTTACTGTTTCAGCACTGGTGTAACTTTGAACAGACATTATACGGGGCAGTTGTTAAATGAGTATTCTTGGCAAATCTAACGGTTCCACCACAAAACCGCGGAGTACAAAATCGCGCTTGACGAAAGCGCGCATTTGACGTCATCACAGCGCGACGAAAACATCGCGCTGTGATCGAAAAATGTAAAAATAAAGCGAAAACCTTACCCTAACCCCCCCAAACCTAACCCTAAACCTAACCCTTAACCTAACCCTAAATCTAACCCTAAACCTAACCACTAACATAACGCTAAACCTAATGCTAACCCTTAACCTAATGCTAAACGTAACGCTAATGCTCTAAACCTAACCCTAACCCTTAACCTAACCCTAACCATAACCCTAAACCTAACCCTTACCTTTATGTGAATCGGCTTGCTTTAATTTTAATTTTATTTCAATTTTTAATTTTTTTCGTCGCGCTGTGATGACGTCACATGCGCGCTTTCATCGATCGTGATTTTGTCCTCCGCGGTTTGAACGGGTCACGAATCTAACAAATCAATTGACTTTAATAATGGGATTGGAAAATTTGAAAGAAAGAAGTAAAGGCTTGACTTACAACCAGTTAGTGATTGATCAAAGTTACTGTAGCACTGAGAAAAGTGATTTATGCCCATTTTTAACACTTACAACCTTTGCAACATCACCCTGGTCACATGACCAACATTTGGACACTTGGCAACGGGTTCATATTTATGACGGTTGCAGTGTCCCGGGGTCATGTGATCAAGTTTTGCGATCTTCTGACAAGCAAAATCAATGGGGAAGCCAGATTCACTTAACAACCATGTAACTAACTTAACAACTGCTGTTATCCATTTAACAATTGTGGCAAGAAAAGTCGTAAATTGGGCAAAACTCATTTAACAAATGTCTCACTTAGCGACACAAATTTTGAACTGTGTCGTAAGTCCAAAATTGTTGTAGTCGTAAGCCAAGAACTCCCTGTATGCTTCTTCCCAAAAAGAAATGAAGAAAAAAAATTCTAGTGAGGTCAATTTAATTGTCCCTAGCTGGTACTGGAAAAAATAATAACTCCGTTTCATTACTTAAATAAGGAAAAACAAATTACCAATAGAAGATAATATTTGTCATTCAGGGTTGAACTATGGGTCTGTGGTTCTCCCTGAGCTCGGTTGTTTAGTTGCAAACTTTTCATTACCCAAATAGGTACCATCATCAGTACTGGAAGGGAATGGGATTTGCAACCTACCCTGTTTTCCCCAAAATAAGACCTCCCCAGATAATAAGCCCAATCGGATTTTGAGCACATGCACTAAAATAAGCCCTCCCCCAAAAATAAGTCCTCCCCGAAAATATTGCAACAGAGCAGCAGCCTTGAGGTGACCATGCTCGCTGCCTCCTGCACCTCAAAAATAATAAGACCTCCCCGAAAATAAGGCCAAGTGCTTATTTCGGGGATGAAAAGAAAATAAGACACTGTCTTATTTTGAGGGAAACACGGTAGCCTAGTGTCGACCTCACCCTATTCCTAAGAGGTCTTTTAGCGGCGTGCATAAGCGCACCAGTGTGCCTACCGTCCCTGTCCTAATATTCCCTTATATTTGTATTCATTTCATGTATTCATAATCTTGTTTATACTTACATCTGTTATCTAATTCATGCTTGATGAGATCAATCAATCAATCAATAAAAATAAATAAATAAGTATTGGGAAATGCCCCACTCCTTTCTAGCACTGATGATGTTACCCGGTTTGGTAATGAAACGTCTGCAAGAGAACAACCGAGTTCAAAGAGCATCCCAGAGCCCACAGAGAAAAAATAATAATAATGTATACACACTTTCCCTAACAAATAGAAATGCTGGATGAAACTTTTAAAGGAAGCTGGTTCAAATTCATCTGGCTACTTTATACAAATTGCCCTGCTTCAAGTCTTTAATATATTGTGTTTCTTTATGTCAAGCATTTGAAAAGTTTTGTCACTAACATCTCTGCTGCTATGAAGTTCTGCAGAAACAAAATCATCCAAATTCACCACGAATAAAATTTATGAGATATGAACAGGATATGAGTCAATGTGTGCAGATGGGGTTCCTTCCAGTGACTAGTTTTTTTCCCCCCCATTCATTCTGTTTAGCCACTAAATCACAGCCACGCCTGACAATTTAAGAGGAGCTGTGTTCCTCTTAAAAATAAGCTTTGGGTATCATTAATGTAACCCATAAATCAATTACCTTCAGAAAAGGACAGAAGATGCTTCACAATAATATACTGTTTTATGTATACAAAGTGTTCCTAAGGGAACACTGTACAGATTGTACAGAAATAAATTGTTTTTGAGGTTATTTATACACATCTGCAGGGATGCGGTGACTCTGTGGCTAAGATGCTGAGCTTGTCGATCAGAAAGGTCGGACATTCAGCGGTTCGAATCCCTAGTGCCATGTAACAGAATAAGCCCCTGTTACTTGTCCCAGCTTCTGCCAACCTAGCAGTTCGAAAGCACGTACAAAATGCAAGTAGAAAAATAGAGACCATTTTGGTGGGAAGGTAACAACGTTCCGTGCGCCTTCGGCATTGAGTCATGCTGGTCACATGACCAAAGAGACGTCTTCGGATAGCACTGGCTCTTTGGCTTTGAAACAGAGATGAGCACTGCCCCCTAGAGTTGGGAACGACTAGCACATGTGTGTGAGGGGAACCTTTACCTTTTTATACACATCTAGAAACATGGCGTATTTCTGGAGTGGAGATTACTTTTATGTATAAAAATACAAGGGTGAATTTGTCTAGTTGTATCCGACTCTTCCTGTTCAATAAACACATTCTAAGACCAACTTCCTTTATTTTAATTAGTTAGTCCTTGACGTATGACCACAACTAAGCCCAAAATTTCTGTTGGTAGGGGTTGTTAAGTGAGTTTTGCCCCACCTTTCTTGGCCCAGTTGTTAAGTGAATCACTGCAGTTCTTAAGTTAGTAACACAGTTGTTAAATGAATCTGGCTTCCCCATTGATTTTGTTCGTCAGAAGGTCGCAAAAGGTGATCATGACAGTTTAGGACTTCCTGTGTTATATTGATACACAGAGTGATTCCAAACTCTGTAGCCTCTTCCAACCAGGGTGGGTTTCTCGCCCCGTTCCAACCAGTTCGGTTGGAACGGGGCCGGCAGCGTCCTCGTGCACGCGCGCAGTGCACGCATGCGTACTAGCGCCTGTGCGATGCTCTAGCTGCTCCTGGAGGATCGCGCAGGCACTGTATGCGTTCTGCGCATGCATGGAAGCGCAGAACTCGTCAAAACCGGGTAAGAAACGCGGGCGGGCGGGTGGATCCTTCGGCGTTCCCGGAAGTTACTTACTTCCGGGTTCGCCGACCAACCGGTTTGCGGGGACCGCTGCGAACCACCTGAAACCCACCCCTGCTTCCAACCCTACTTCATCTGGTGGCACAGTGGTTAGAATGCAATATTGCAGGCTAATTCTGCCAACTGCCAGTAGTTCGATCCTGGACTGGCTCAAGGTTGACTCAGTCTTCCATCCTTCTGAGGTTGGCAAAATGAGGACCCAGATTGTTGTGGGCAACCATTTAGAGAGGGCTATAAAGCACCGTGAAGTGGTACATAAGTGTAAATGCTATTGCTATCTGAAGCACCAACAGGAAAAAAGAGTCTGCAGATAGGCTGAGAAAGGAACAGGAATTCCTAATTTATGGGCTCCTTGAAATTGACTCATCCAATACAGAGATGGAGATGGGAAGTTGGGCCACTGCACTTCACTAACCTTTGGCTCATCGTCACCCCAAACTGGCCTTGCAGGAAGAGGGAGGAGATTACTAAAACTGAGTAACAGTTTTGGTTACTCATTTGTGTCCTCTCATTTCTTCTCCTAACACTGAGAATAGGGCAGTGGAGTCTCACACACTATCTGTAGCAGGATTTAGTGCAGGCCCTTGTTGTGCAGAATAACTCAGTGGAAGATATATTTGGATGGGGGTTTTCCTTTTAACTAATTATTCACCATCGGAGGCACGGTGGCTCAGTGGTTTAATGATGCTGGAGATGGTCTTTGCTCTGACGGTTCAAGTCCTAGTATTTTGTATGGGGGTGAACTCCCATCACTCACCTCACCTCTGTCCACCTAACAATTCAAATGCATGTTCTATGCAAATAGTTAAATAGGTACCACTTCAGTGAGATGAGTTGTCGCTCCATGCAGGCAGTCAGATTTTTGCTGGATGAGAAGGTTCCTGTTGCTGGCACCCAGTGGTGGGATTCAACCCACTTCACAACCGGTTTGCCAAAAATGTAAGTGCATGTGCGCACACATGGCTTCCATGTATGCATGGCTTCCACCACACAGTGAGGATTGACCAAGCAGCCTTTGGAGGCTTGCTCTGCTCCATCTCTGCTCTCCGGGGCAGCAGCTCCTTCTCTCTGCTGCTGCTCTTGCGTGGAGAGAGAGCATCTTTTGTGCAATTTAGCAGCTGTGAGCCGCCGCTTTCCTCTAAGTCCCATCTGTAAAGCGTGCAGCACAGAGAAGAAGCAGTCATGTTGAATTGAAGTGAAGCCTGTGATCAAGAGATATATCAGTCAGCAATAGGGAGCTTGCCATGGGTGGGATTCTGCCAGTTCGGCCCAGTTCAGGCAAACCGCTAGTTCTGAAGATCAACTGAGAGTCAACCGGTTCGCTTCAATCTTCAGGTGGGCCCACCCATCCTCCCCTGGGATACACTCACCTATATTTCCTGGGTTTTTATCACAGCTGATAGGCACGGCAGAGTGGATTGCCCCACCTCGGCTGTTTTCCTGTGAACTGTGCACCGCGCAAAGCACGCACTCAGCAAAACGGCTATTAAATCAGTAGGATCCCACCCCTGGAGCTTGCTATATCTGTCACAGTGGTCCAGACCAGAAGAGCTGAGGTGGCGCAGTGGTTAGGGTGCAGTACTGCAGGCCACTTTAGCTGACTGTGATCTGCAGCTCAGCGGTTCAAATCTCACCGGCTCAAGGTCGACTCAGCCTTCCATCCTTCCGAGGTGGGTGAAATGAGGACCCGGACTGTGGGGGCAAGTTGCCGACTCAATTTGCTAAAAAATTTGTAAACCGCTTAGAGAGGGCTGAAAGCCCTATGAAGCGGTATATAAGTCTAATAAATAAATAAATAATAAATAAATAAATACCTTGTGCAGTAAGCATCTTAAGTCGCTTTAATGTTGCACCGACACAATTGCATTGGATGGGTATAAAAAGGATTGTCAGGTATTTGAAGGGATCTGTGAACTTGGGTCTTCAAATACAGGTCTCTGAAGAATTGAAATTGAAATATTATGTTGACATGAATGATGTAAAAACCAAAAAGTTCAACTGTGATATTATTTGGAGGAGCTTTAATTGGTTGGAAGTCGAGAAAATAAACAACTGTGGCCATTTCTATGGCCGAGGCAAAATTTATTGCACTGTTTGAATATTGTTCAGTGGTAACTTGGTACATACAGCTGTTAAAGGATTTAAACGTTAAAGTAAGTGACGCTGTAACAGTGTTTGAGGATAATGCTGCTTGCATTAAAATGGAAACAGGTGATAAAGAATAGAAGCAAGCATGAAGACATTCAATATTGTAATGTAAGATAACCCATCAAATGAACATTAATTAGCGTGCTTCACTGTTCTTCAGAGGAAAATCTAGGAGATATAAGGATCAAGCCATTGGGAGAAGTGCACCATGGGAAAAATATTAAGTTATTTGGTTTTACGACTATTCCAGTAATGAAGGAATGAGTGTCAGGGTATAAGGGTTCATGAATTGGAATAGACAGGTCAGCCAATAGGGAATGTTTGGTGACCCAGACGGCTGGGAGCCTGGGCGGGGCTTAGCTTGACTGATTTGTATATAAAACTTGTTTTGTATTTACAATATAGACTCTGCATTATATAGCTTCAGGGATATATATCTACTTTCTAGTGGTTCTGGCACCTGCTTGTATGGGTATTGTATACATGCATCATGATTTATATTATTGTATATAAAGAAGTTTTTTATATAAATGAATCCTACTGAATTATTTACTTGTGTGCTGGTTGGATTGCTGCAATTAACAACACTGTCAGGTTTTAATGACCAGATTGATCTATTAGCATGTGTGATGGTCCACCTGTAACTTACTTCTTCATTGTTCCCACCTTCAGGAGGCAAGGGGCCATCCACAGCTACACCGGATTCTTCATCAAGTCTCCCAAGAGTAACCTCTGGGACATCATCTTCCCTAATCACTTCAAGTGCGCCACAAGCCACCTCAAAGAAACCAGAGGATTCCTCAAGACTCTCAACAGCAATTTCTGGGACACCATCTTCTAAAACCACTTCAAGTGCACATTTAAGGGCGACAGGGGCACTGCATGTTTCAACAAAGCTCCCCACAGCAACCTCTAAGATATCATCTTCTGAAACCACTTCAAGTGCACCTCCAGTTTCCTCACGGACACTGGATGCTACATCAGATATCTCAACAGTAATCTTGGGAACACCATCTTCTGAAACCGCCTCAAGTGCACCTCCTGGAGGCACGGCTACACCAGATTCTTCATCAAGTCTCCCAACAGGAACCACCGGAACGTCATCTTCCCTAATCACTTCAAGTATGCCACCAGCTGCCTCACGGACACCGGATGGTTCATCAAGTGTCCCAACTATAATCTCTGGGACAATATCTTCTGAAACCACTTCAAGTGCACCATCGGGAACAACAAGGTTACCGGATACAACAACAACTATCCCAGATCCACCATCTAAGGCACCATCTTCTGCAGCCATTTCAAGGGCACCTCTAGCTGCCTCAGGGAAACTGCACATTTCAACAAGGCCCCCAACTCCAACCTCTGAGACACCCTCTACTGAAACCACTTCAAGGACACCTCCAGGAGCCTCACGCCCAACAGATTCTTCATCAAGCCTCCCAAAAGCAACCTCGGGGACAACAACTTCTCAAACCATGACAACAGCAATCTCTGGGACACCATCTTCTACAAGCACTTCAAGTGCACGTTCAGGGACGACAGGGACATCGGATGTTTCATCAAGTCTCTCAACCGTAATCTCTGGGACAATATCTTCTGAAATTACTTCAAGTGCACTTGCAGTTTCCTCATGGACACTGGTTGCTACATCAAATGTCTCAACAGTAATCTTGGGAACACCATCTTCTGAAACCGCCTCAAGTGCACCTCCTGGAGGCACGGCTATACCGGATTCTTC
The DNA here is from genome assembly GCF_051295495.1 of Thamnophis sirtalis. Classification (NCBI taxonomy): domain Eukaryota; kingdom Metazoa; phylum Chordata; class Lepidosauria; order Squamata; family Natricidae; genus Thamnophis; species Thamnophis sirtalis. The sequence continues at coordinate 32,819,783 of NW_028261383.1, forward strand.
ATCAAGTCTCCCAACAGGAACCACCGGGACGTCATCTTCCCTAATCACTTCAAGTATGCCACCAGCTGCCTCACGGACACTGGATGCTTCATCCAGTGTCTCAACTATAATCTCTGGGACAATATCTTCTGAAACCACTTCAAGTGCACCATCGGGAACAACAAGGCCACCGGATAGGTCAACAACACTCCCAGCAGTACCATCTAAGACACCATCTCCTGAAACCACTTCAAGGGCACCTCCAGGAGCCTCACGCCCAACGGATTTCTCATCAAGTCTCCCAACAGAAACCTCGGGGACAACAACTTCTCAAACAATGACAACTGTACATGTAAGTGCCTCAGGGACGCCAGATGCTTCCTCAAGACTCTCTACAGCAATCTCTGGAACACCATCTTCTACAACCACTTCAAGTGCACGTTCAGGGGCAACAGGGACACTGCATGTTTCAACAAAGCTCCCCACAACAACCTCTAAGACATCATCTTCTGAAACCACTTCAAGTGCACCTCCGGTTTCCTCACGGACACTGGATGCTACATCAGATATCTCAACAGTGAACTCGGGGACATCATCTTTTGAAACTGTTTCAAGTTCACCTGCTGGAAGCACGGCTACACCGGATTCTTCATCAAGTCTCCCAACAGGAACCACCAGGACGTCATCTTCCCTAATCACTTCAAGTGTGCCACCAGCTGCCACATGGACAACGGTTGCTTCATCACGTGTCTCATCCATAATCTCTGGGACAATATCTTCTGAAACCACTTCAAGTGCACCTTCGGGAACAACAGGGCCACCGGATACGTCAACAACACTCCCAGCAGCAACATCTAAGACACCATCTCCTGAAACCACTTCAAGGGCACCTCCAGGAGCCTCACGCCAAACGGATTTCTCATCAAGTCTCCCAACAGAAACCTCGGGGACAACATCTTCTCAAACCACGACAACTGCACATGTAGGTACCTCTGGGACACCGGATGCTTCCTCAACACTCTCAACAGCAATCTCTGGGACACCATCTTCTACAACCACTTCAAGTGCACGTTCAGGGATGACAGGGACACCGGATGTTTCATCAAGTGTCTCAACCATAATCTCTGGGACAATATCTTCTGAAATTACTTCAAGTGCACTTCCAGTTTCCTCATGGACACTGGCTGCAACATCAAATGTCTCAACAGTAATCTTGGGAACACCATCTTCTGAAACCGTCTCAAGTGCACCTCCTGGAGGCACGGCTACACCGGATTCTTCATCAAGTCTTCCAACAGGAACCACCGGGATGTCATCTTCCCTAATCACTTCAAGTACGCCACCAGCTGCCTCACGGACACCGGATGCTTCATCAAGTGTCTCAACTATAATCTCTGGGACAATATCTTCTGAAACCACTTCAAGTGCACCATCGGGAACAACAAGGCCACCGGATAGGTCAACAACACTCCCAGCAGTACCATCTAAGACACCATCTCCTGAAACCACTTCAAGGGCACCTCCAGGAGCCTCACGCCCAACGGATTTCTCATCAAGTCTCCCAACAGAAACCTCGGGGACAACAACTTCTCAAACAATGACAACTGTACATGTAAGTGCCTCAGGGACGCCAGATGCTTCCTCAAGACTCTCTACAGCAATCTCTGGAACACCATCTTCTACAACCACTTCAAGTGCACGTTCAGGGGCAACAGGGACACTGCATGTTTCAACAAAGCTCCCCACAACAACCTCTAAGACATCATCTTCTGAAACCACTTCAAGTGCACCTCCGGTTTACTCACGGACACTGGATGCTACATCAGATATCTCAACAGTGAACTCGGGGACATCATCTTTTGAAACTGTTTCAAGTTCACCTGCTGGAAGCACGGCTACACCGGATTCTTCATCAAGTCTCCCAACAGGAACCACCAGGACGTCATCTTCCCTAATCACTTCAAGTGTGCCACCAGCTGCCACATGGACAACGGTTGCTTCATCACGTGTCTCATCCATAATCTCTGGGACAATATCTTCTGAAACCACTTCAAGTGCACCTTCGGGAACAACAGGGCCACCGGATACGTCAACAACACTCCCAGCAGCAACATCTAAGACACCATCTCCTGAAACCACTTCAAGGGCACCTCCAGGAGCCTCACGCCAAACGGATTTCTCATCAAGTCTCCCAACAGAAACCTCGGGGACAACATCTTCTCAAACCACGACAACTGCACATGTAGGTACCTCTGGGACACCGGATGCTTCCTCAACACTCTCAACAGCAATCTCTGGGACACCATCTTCTACAACCACTTCAAGTGCACGTTCAGGGATGACAGGGACACCGGATGTTTCATCAAGTATCTCAACCATAATCTCTGGGACAATATCTTCTGAAACCACTTCAAGTGCACCATGGGGAACAACAAGGTTACCGGATATAACAACAACTATCCCAGATCCACCATCTAAGGCACCATCTTCTGCAGCCATTTCAAGGGCACCTCTAGCTGCCTCAGGGAAACTGCACATTTCAACAAGGCTCCCAACTCCAACCTCTGAGACACCCTCCGCTGAAACCACTTCAAGGACACCTCCAGGAGCCTCACGCCCAACAGATTCTTCATCAAGCCTCCCAAAAGCAACCTCAGGGACAACAACTTCTCAAACCATGACAACAGCAATCTCTGGGACACCATCTTCTACAAGCACTTCAAGTGCACGTTCAGGGACTACAGGGACACCGGATGTTTCATCAAGTGTCTCAACCGTAATCTCTGGGACAATATCTTCTGAAATTACTTCAAGTGCACTTCCAGTTTCCTCACGGACACTGGCTGCTACATCAAATGTCTCAACAGTAATCTTGGGAACACCATCTTCTGAAACCGCCTCAAGTGCACCTCCTGGAGGCACGGCTATACCGGATTCTTCATCAAGTCTCCCAACAGGAACCACCGGGACGTCATCTTCCCTAATTACTTCAAGTACGCCACCAGCTGCCTCACGGACACTGGATGCTTCATCAAGTGTCACAACTATAATCTCTGGGACAATATCTTCTGAAACCACTTCAAGTGCACCTTCGGGAACAAAAAGGCTACCGGATACAACAACAACTATCCCAGCACCAACATCTAAGGCACCATCTTCTGCAGCCACTTCAAGGGCACCTCCAGCTGCCTCAGGGAAACTGCACATTTCAACAAGGCTCCCAACTCCAACCTCTGAGGCACCCTCTGCTGAAACCACTTCAAGGACACCTCCAGGAGCCTCACGCCCAACAGATTCTTCATCAAGCCTCCCAAAAGCAACCTTGGGAACAACAACTTCTCAAACAATTACAACTGTACGTGTAAGTGCCTCAGGGACGCCAGATGCTTCCTCAAGACTCTCTACAACAATCTCTGGAACACCATTTTCTACAACCACTTCAAGTGCACGTTCAGGGGCAACAAGGACACTGCATGTTTCAACAAAGCTCCCCACAACAACCTCTAAGACATCATCTTCTGAAACCACTTCAAGTTCACCTCCGGTTTCCTCAAGGACACTGGATGCTACATCAGATATCTCAACAGTGATCTCGGGGACATCATCTTTTGAAACCGCTTCAAATTCACCTGCTGGAGGCACGGCTACACCGGATTCTTCATCAAGTCTCCCAACAGGAACCACCGAGATGTCATCTTCCCTAATCACTTCAAGTACGCCACCAGCTGCCTCACGGACACCGGATGCTTCATCAAGTGTCTCAACTATAATCTCTGGGACAATATCTTCTGAAACCACTTCAAGTGCACCTTCGGGAACAACAAGGCCACCGGATACGTCAACAACACTCCCAGCAGCAACATCTAAGACACCATCTCCTGAAACCACTTCAAGGGCACCTCCAGGAGCCTCACGCCCAACGGATTTCTCATCAAGTCTCCCAACAGAAACCTCGGGGACAACATCTTCTCAAACCACGACAACTGCACATGTAGGTACCTCTGGGACACCGGATGCTTCCTCAACACTCTCAACAGCAATCTCTGGGACACCATCTTCTACAACCACTTCAAGTGCACTTTCAGGGACGACAGGGACACCGGATGTTTCATCAAATGTCTCAACCATAATCTCTGGGACAATATCTTCTGAAACCACTTCAAGTGCACCATCGGGAACAACAAGGCCACCGGATAGGTCAACAACACTCCCAGCAGTACCATCTAAGACACCATCTCCTGAAACCACTTCAAGGGCACCTCCAGGAGCCTCACGCCCAACGGATTTCTCATCAAGTCTCCCAACAGAAACCTCGGGGACAACAACTTCTCAAACAATGACAACTGTACGTGTAAGTGCCTCAGGGACGCCAGATGCTTCCTCAAGACTCTCTACAGCAATCTCTGGAACACCATCTTCTACAACCACTTCAAGTGCACATTCAGGGGCAACAGGGACACTGCATGTTTCAACAAAGCTCCCCACAACAACCTCTAAGACATCATCTTCTGAAACCATTTCAAGTGCACCTCCGGTTTCCTCACGGACACTGGATGCTACATCAGATATCTCAACAGTAAACTCGGGGATATCATCTTTTGAAACCGCTTCAAGTTCACCTGCTGGAAGCACGGCTACACCGGATTCTTCATCAAGTCTCCCAACAGGAACCACCGGGACGTCATCTTCCCTAATCACTTCAAGTACGCCACCAGCTGCCTCACGGACACCGGATGCTTCATCAAGTGCCTCAACTATAATCTCTGGGACAATATCTTCTGAAACCACTACAAGTGCACCTTCGGGAACAACAAGGCCACCGGATACGTCAACAACACTCCCAGCAGCAACATCTAAGACACCATCTCCTGAAACCACTTCAAGGGCACCTCCAGGAGCCTCACGCCCAACGGATTTCTCATCAAGTCTCCCAACAGAAACCTCGGGGACAACATCTTCTCAAACCACGACAACTGCACATGTAGGTACCTCTGGGACACCGGATGCTTCCTCAACACTCTCAACAGCAATCTCTGGGACACCATCTTCTACAACCACTTCAAGTGCACCTTCAGGGACGACAGGGACACCGGATGTTTCATCAAGTGTCTCAACCGTAATCTCTGGGACAATATCTTCTGAAATTACTTCAAGTGCACTTCCAGTTTCCTCACGGACACTGGCTGCTACATCAAATGTCTCAACAGTAATCTTGGGAACACCATCTTCTGAAACCGCCTCAAGTGCACCTCCTGGAGGCACGGCTATACCGGATTCTTCATCAAGTCTCCCAACAGGAACCACCGGGACGTCATCTTCCCTAATTACTTCAAGTACGCAACCAGCTGCCTCACGGACACTGGATGCTTCATCAAGTGTCTCAACTATAATCTCTGGGACAATATCTTCTGAAACCACTTCAAGTGCACCTTCGGGAACAACAAGGCCACCGGATACGTCAACAACACTCCCAGCAGCAACATCTAAGACACCATCTCCTGAAACCACTTCAAGGGCACCTCCAGGAGCCTCACGCCCAACGGATTTCTCATCAAGTCTCCCAACAGAAACCTCGGGGACAACAACTTCTCAAACAATGACAACTGTACGTGTAAGTGCCTCAGGGACGCCAGATGCTTCCTCAAGACTCTCTACAGCAATCTCTGGAACACCATCTTCTACAACCACTTCAAGTGCACGTTCAGGGGCAACAGGGACACTGCATGTTTCAACAAAGCTCCCCACAACAACCTCTAAGACATCATCTTCTGAAACCACTTCAAGTGCACCTCCGGTTTACTCACGGACACTGGATGCTACATCAGATATCTCAACAGTGAACTCGGGGACATCATCTTTTGAAACTGCTTCAAGTTCACCTGCTGGAAGCACGGCTACACCGGATTCTTCATCAAGTCTCCCAACAGGAACCACCGGGACGTCATCTTCCCTAATCACTTCAAGTACGCCACCAGCTGCCTCACGGACACCGGATGCTTCATCAAGTGTCTCAACTATAATCTCTGGGACAATATCTTCTGAAACCACTACAAGTGCACCTTCGGGAACAACAAGGCCACCGGATACGTCAACAACACTCCCAGCAGCAACATCTAAGACACCATCTCCTGAAACCACTTCAAGGGCACCTCCAGGAGCCTCACGCCCAACGGATTTCTCATCAAGTCTCCCAACAGAAACATCGGGGACAACATCTTCTCAAACCACGACAACTGCACATGTAGGTACCGCTGGGACACCGGATGCTTCCTCAACACTCTCAACAGCAATCTCTGGGACACCATCTTCTACAACCACTTCAAGTGCACTTTCAGGGACGACAGGGACACCGGATGTTTCATCAAATGTCTCAACCATAATCTCTGGGACAATATCTTCTGAAACCACTTCAAGTGCACCATCGGGAACAACAAGGCCACCGGATAGGTCAACAACACTCCCAGCAGTACCATCTAAGACACCATCTCCTGAAACCACTTCAAGGGCACCTCCAGGAGCCTCACGCCCAACGGATTTCTCATCAAGTCTCCCAACAGAAACCTCGGGGACAACAACTTCTCAAACAATGACAACTGTACGTGTAAGTGCCTCAGGGACGCCAGATGCTTCCTCAAGACTCTCTACAGCAATCTCTGGAACACCATCTTCTACAACCACTTCAAGTGCACGTTCAGGGGCAACAGGGACACTGCATGTTTCAACAAAGCTCCCCACAACAACCTCTAAGACATCATCTTCTGAAACCATTTCAAGTGCACCTCCGGTTTCCTCACGGACACTGGATGCTACATCAGATATCTCAACAGTAAACTCGGGGATATCATCTTTTGAAACTGCTTCAAGTTCAACTGCTGGAAGCACGGCTACACCGGATTCTTCATCAAGTCTCCCAACAGGAACCACCGGGACGTCATCTTCCCTAATCACTTCAAGTACGCCACCAGCTGCCTCACGGACACCGGATGCTTCATCAAGTGCCTCAACTATAATCTCTGGGACAATATCTTCTGAAACCACTACAAGTGCACCTTCGGGAACAACAAGGCCACCGGATACGTCAACAACACTCCCAGCAGCAACATCTAAGACACCATCTCCTGAAACCACTTCAAGGGCACCTCCAGGAGCCTCACGCCCAACGGATTTCTCATCAAGTCTCCCAACAGAAACATCGGGGACAACATCTTCTCAAACCACGACAACTGCACATGTAGGTACCGCTGGGACACCGGATGCTTCCTCAACACTCTCAACAGCAATCTCTGGGACACCATCTTCTACAACCACTTCAAGTGCACGTTCAGGGACAACAGGGATACCGGATGTTTCATCAAGTATCTCAGCCATAATCTCTGGGACAATATCTTCTGAAACCACTTCAAGTGCACCATCGGGAACAACAAGGTTACCGGATATAACAACAACTATCCCAGATCCACCATCTAAGGCACCATCTTCTGCAGCCATTTCAAGGGCACCTCTAGCTGCCTCAGGGAAACTGCACATTTCAACAAGGCTCCCAACTCCAACCTCTGAGACACCCTCCGCTGAAACCACTTCAAGGACACCTCCAGGAGCCTCACGCCCAACAGATTCTTCATCAAGCCTCCCAAAAGCAACCTCAGGGACAACAACTTCTCAAACCGTGACAACAGCAATCTCTGGGACACCATCTTCTACAAGCACTTCAAGTGCACGTTCAGGGACTACAGGGACACCGGATGTTTCATCAAGTGTCTCAACCGTAATCTCTGGGACAATATCTTCTGAAATTACTTCAAGTGCACTTCCAGTTTCCTCACGGACACTGGCTGCTACATCAAATGTCTCAACAGTAATCTTGGGAACACCATCTTCTGAAACCGCCTCAAGTGCACCTCCTGGAGGCACGGCTATACCGGATTCTTCATCAAGTCTCCCAACAGGAACCACCGGGACGTCATCTTCCCTAATTACTTCAAGTACGCCACCAGCTGCCTCATGGACACTGGATGCTTCATCAAGTGTCACAACTATAATCTCTGGGACAATATCTTCTGAAACCACTTCAAGTGCACCTTCGGGAACAACAAGGCCACCGGATACGTCAACAACACTCCCAGCAGCAACATCTAAGACACCATCTCCTGAAACCACTTCAAGGGCACCTCCAGGAGCCTCACGCCCAACGGATTTCTCATCAAGTCTCCCAACAGAAACCTCGGGGACAACATCTTCTCAAACCACGACAACTGCACATGTAGGTACCTCTGGGACACCAGATGCTTCCTCAACACTCCCAACAGCAATCTCTGGGACACCATCTTCTACAAGCACTTCAAGTGCACGTTCAGGGACGACAGGGACACCGGATGTTTCATCAAGTGTCTCAACCATAATCTCTGGGACAATATCTTCTGAAATTACTTCAAGTGCACTTCCAGTTTCCTCATGGACATTGGCTGCTACATCAAATGTCTCAACAGTAATCTTGGGAACACCATCTTCTGAAACCACTTCAAGTGCACCTTCGGGAACAACAAGGCTACCGGATACAACAACAACTATCCCAGCACCAACATCTAAGGCACCATCTTCTGCAGCCACTTCAAGGGCACCTCCAGCTGCCTCAGGGAAACTGCACATTACAACAAGGCTCCCAACTCCAATCTCTGAGACACCCTCTGCTGAAAGCACTTCAAGGACACCTCCAGGAGCCTCACGCCCCACAGATTCTTCATCAAGCCTCCCAAAAGCAACCTCGGGGACAACAACTTCTCAAACCATGACAACTGTACGTGTAAGTGCCTCAGGGACGCCAGATGCTTCCTCAAGACTCTCTACAGCAGTCTCTGGAACACCATCTTCTACAACCACTTCAAGTGCACGTTCAGGGGCGACAAGGACACTGCATGTTTCAACAAAGCTCCCCACAGCAACCTCTAAGTCATCATCTTCTGAAACCACTTCAAGTGCACCTCCGGTTTCCTCACGGACAGTGGATGCTACATCAGATATCTCAACAGTAATCTTGGGAACACCATCTTCTGAAACCGCCTCAAGTGCACCTCCTGGAGGCACGGCTATACCGGATTCTTCATCAAGTCTCCCAACAGGAACCACCGGGACGTCATCTTCCCTAATCACTTCAAGTACGCCACCAGCTGCCTCACGGACACCGGATGCTTCATCAAGTGTCTCAACTATAATCTCTGGGACAGGATCTTCTGAAACCACTTCAAGTGCACCTTCGGGAACAACAAGGCTACCGGATACAACAACAACTATCCCAGCACCAACATCTAAGGCACCATCTTCTGCAGCCACTTCAAGGACACCTCCAGCTGCCTCAGGGAAACTGCACATTTCAACAAGGCTCCCAACTCCAACCTCTGAGACACCCTCTGCTGAAACCACTTCAAGGACACCTCCAGGAGCCTCACGCCCAACAGATTCTTCATCAAGCCTCCCAAAAGCAACCTCGGGGACACCAACTTCTCAAACCATGACAACTGTACCTGTAAGTGCCTCAGGGATGCCGGATGCTTCCTCAAGACTCTCTACAGCAATCTCTGGGACACCATCTTCTAAAACCATGGCTCCAGGGAGAGAACATGCATCTACGCATAGAGTCTCTACCACAACCAGAAATACATCGTTGATTTCTCTCATTACAGCTAATTCAAAAACAACTCAACGAATCACTATAACTAGTGGTAAGTTTATCTTATTTCATGTAAATATTGCCAGTTAAACATAGACAGGTTTTATGATTCATCTTTCTCAACAGAAACAACTGTGACTTGTACGTTTTTCAGGAAATGGCCTTTTGTTGTTCAGTTTCTAAGTTGAGTCCAAATTTCCGGTAGTTTTCCCACAATCATGTTCATCCCATTGGTGACACTATTTAACTATCTCATCCTCTTCTGTCCCCTTCTCCTTTTGCGTTCAGTCTTTCCCAACATTAGGCTCTTTTCCAATGAGTTCTCTCTTCTCATTTGGTGGTCTAAATATCTGTCCTTCCAAAGGACAGTCAGGGTTGTAAAACATTAAAATGTTGAAATGATAAATAAGAACCATATCTTTGAAAAGTCAGAATTTTGATTAACGATGATGGAAAGAAAGTGAGCACAGTGCGCATGGGGAGGAGGGTAGGGTCTGAGTAATTCATTAACCACCTCCTAGATGCCAGATCTTCAGACCCTTTTTTAAAGTCAGAAGTACAGGTGTGTATCTCACATAGGGGAGAAGGCACAATAGCAATAGCACTCATGCACCAGTTTCAGGAATTGGGCATGTCTTGTTTAATGGAAAGAAGGACGGGTGACTTGATAGAAGTGTACCAATATTTAAGGGCTGCCACAAATGAAGAGGGGGGTCAACCTATTCTCTAAAGCATCTGAAGGCAGGACAAGAGGCAATAGATGAGAACTAATCAAGGAGAGCAGCTCTAGAAATTTCTCCTCTAGAACTAAGGAGAAATTTCCTAACAATTAGAAGAATTAATCAGTGGAATAACTTGCCTCCAGAAATTGTGGATGCTCCAACACTGGAAGTTTTTAAGAAGAGATGGGACAACCATTTCTCTGAAATTGTATAGAGTTGTCCTGCTTGAGCAAGGGGCTGGACTAGAAGATCTGTTACAACTCTTCCAACTCTGTTATTCTGTTATTCTAGATTTCCAAGGAAAATAAGCATACTGCCTGCACTACACTCAGATTAATTATATTATGTTCTTTAAGAAACAAGAGGCAGAGTATCCATGTTATACCTAATATTCAGTACAGAAATACTTCAGGAATGAGACTGAGCAAAATGATGGGAGGCCCCTTTTTGTGGTACTCGTTTAAGAAAGACTCTGCATCTGCTTGAAGATGTCATTCACCACTTTTCCCAAATCCTGCTTTTCCTGCTAGCTATATTTCATCTTTATAGAAGGAAGTTTTTGTCCAACATAAATGAAGAGGTCATGAATTAAGTTTTGGATGGCACAGTTATTTATGGCATGACAAGATTAACGTAAATGTTGATTTTTAACAATCAAGGTTCAAGGTTCATTTTATTTATATGCCGCCCTATTCCCGGCGGGATTCAGGGCGGTGCACAAACCCAAAGGAGGGGAAGGGAAACACAAGAACTACAGCAAAAGGTACAGGGAATTTAAAACAACCAACAGCCACACGATTCGAGAGGGGAAGGGAACTCAACGACCCTAGGCCTGCCGACACAGCCGGATTTTAACGGCTTTTCGGAAGGCCTGGAGAGAGGTGAGGGTGCGAATCTCTGCGGGGAGCTCGTTCCAAAGGGCCGGAGCCGCCACAGAGAAGGCCCTCCGCCGGGTAGTAGCCAGATGACATTGGCTAATAGATGGAACCCGGAGGAGGCCTAATCTGTGTGATCTAATGGGTCTTTGGGAGGTAATTGGCAGCAGGCGGTCTCTCAAGTACCCAGGTCCAATACCATGAAGGGCTCACTTTGTTAGAGTTTGGAATAAATGTAAAATAAGGTTTTCCATGAGGATGCCTCTTTGGATATCCCCTCACCTCCCCAGGAAGCTTTTTTAAGAAAAGAAATGGAGGTGAAGTCGGACTGGTGGACTTATGATGAAATAATAACTTTTAACGTTGGTGGTCCTATCCTCGAGTCTAAGGAAGAGCTAGAACCAGAAGGGCATGCCGACCACTGGTTTACATATTTACAGCTGAAAGAAATATTTAAACTTGATAAAAAGAGCTATTGGTTTGACTCTGTTAAAAATGAATTGGAAACCTTATTGTGTGGTAGTGATGATGAATTTGCTAGGGTCTACAAAATGAGTTTGAATTTGGAAAGTGAATATGTAAAGCACTGTATGATTCAGTGGGCAATTATATTTGGATATAATGTAAAGTTTGAACAATGGGAGAATATTTGGACAAAAGGTTTAAAATGTACATTAAATTCCAATTTAATGGAAAGGCAGAAGAAGGGGGGAAGGATAAAGAGGAGGAAGAGAAAGAAGAGAAGGGAAAGAAGGTGGGAAGAAAGAAGGAGAGAAGAAAGAGAAGAAACTGGGGGAGGAAGGAGGGAGGGAAGAGGAGAGGGTAGTAAAGAGGGAAAGAGGGAGGGAAAGAAAGAGAGAAGGAGAGTTGAAAGGAAGGAAGGAAGGAGGGAGGAAAGGAGGGAGATTAAGAGAAAAGGAAGGAGGAGGGAAAGAGGAAGGGAAGGAGGAAAGGTATGTGAGAAGGAGGGGGGGACCGAGGGAGGGAAAGGAGAGGGAAGGAAAGGAGGAAAGGAGAAAAGAAAGGAGGGAAGGCAGGGGAGAAGGAAGTAAGGGGGAGGGAAGAAAAGGGTATGGAAAAGAAGAAATGAGGGAAGAGAAGAGGGAGGGAAGGAATAAGATACCTAACCTTTGATGTTTATAATGATTTGATAGTATGGGAATATCTCGAAATGTAGTTGTATTGTTTTTTACAAGTTATGGATGTTGTATTTTCTTTTTACCAATAAAATCTTTTTTAAAAAATTTTTTAAAAAATTACAATTTAAATTTTTAGAACATGATGTATCGCTGGCATTTAACGCCAGATAAGCTATCAAGAATATATAAAAAGTATTTCAACTGAATGTTGGAAGTGCAAATGTAAAGAAGGGACTTTTTATGATTTATGGTGGACATATGATAAAGCAAAGAAATATTAGAGTAGGATTCATATTCTAATACAGAAGATTCTCAAAGCGAATACAAAGATAAAACCAGAAACTTTTCTCCTGGGTTTCATGGGAAAAGACATGGAAAAACATTGGAACTTTGATGCTATATATGTTGACAGCAGCAAGATTACTTTATGCACAAAAATGGAAGGGCACTTTAATCCTCATGATGAGGATTGCAAAATGGTTGCAAAAGTTGTTGGAGTTAGCAGAGATGGCTAAAATGACTGTGTTGAAATACACAAGTATTTTTGTTTCTATTTGGAAACCACTTCTGGACTTTGTGCTCGAGGTGGAGGGGATTAAACTTTAATTTTGGGGTTTACTGATTAGATAGATCTGTTGCTATAGAAATGGCTAGTTTATACTGTCATGTAAAAGTAAAAGATTGAGGTTCGATGTTACTTCTTATTCTACTGCACCAAAAGGAGTTGGAAGTCAATGCCTTTTCTTTCTATTTCTCTTCTTCTCTACTCTTTTTCCTCCCCTACTTTTCCTATTATTTGCTTTTGTGTTTTTGTATTTTATATTATACAAAAGATATTAATAATTTAAAAAGGCAAAGATAATAAAGCTTACATGAAGAGGAAAAATTGTTGGGCAAAGGTAGCCAATGATTCTTACAACCTTTAGGACGTGAGTAGAGCTGCATAGATTCCGTCCAAAATGCCTGTTTTCATTTCTTCTTTTTTCTTCAACCCTGTAGAAGTCAGAGTTCCACAATGGGCTTTTATCATCCTCCTTTCCATCACGGTCACAGGGTCTTTCCTACTCCTGATGTGTCTTGGCTGCTTGGTAAGAATGGGAAAAGCTTCTATTCTCAGATGGTTGAAAGGGAACAAAGCAGGCGTGGGCTTCAAAATTTTTAGCAAGGGGTTCTCTGCCCAATTGCTGGATGTCAGTGGTGGGTTTCGGCTCCCGTTGCAACTGGTATGCTGCAATGGGAGTCGGGCGTGTACCACAGGCAAGCGCACTGCACACGCATGCGCACCCACCGCCTGCGATGCTTCAGCTGGTCGGTGGAGCATTGCACAGGCGCCGTACACTACATGTGTGTGCACAGATGGCCTGTTTCCTTCAAATACAGGTAAGGAACGAGGGTGAAGCACCGTTCCAGCATGGTGGCTGCTGCTTCCAGCAGGCACCTGTACGTACATACCGGGGCATACTGCTTGCAACCCACCACTGCTGGGTGGGCATGGCTATGGTGGGCATGGCCTAGTCAGCCTCCTGCACCACAGGAGGGGGGCTTTTTCCCCTTCCTGGGCTCTGGAGACTTTCCTCAAGCCTCTGTGAGGGTGAAAACGGCCTCCCCAGGCTCCGGAGGCCCTCTTCCTGAACTTCTGGTAGGCCCATTTTTCGGCCTCTACGTGCGCTCTGCACTTACCTGCATTCAAATGAGGCTGCGTGGGGACTCCTGAGAGGAGAGGAAAATGGTGGGCGGGGCCACCCAGGAGTGGGATTTGGGGCTTCTCTGAACTGCACAGAATCTTAGCTAGAGGTTCTCCCGAACCCCTGTGAACTTCCAGCAGCCCATTCCTGGGACAAAGAGCTAGGCTTATATGGGAATCGTTAACTCCAGTTGAACCCTGGAGAACTTCCAAATGATATTCAAAAGGGGTTGACTCCCTACCTTGAGATGCAGTGGACAAACACCAGGCAGTCCTGGCATATGAATGATACATATCCCAAATCAAATTGCTGGTGAATCATTCAAATAGTCCTATAAAATTTAGTTAAGCTCAGGAACTTTATACATCCCAATCTACACTTTGCTCCATAGCACAAAACATAGTTATTATGCAGGGCAAATGTTAACTTCAGAAAAGGAAGGATAAAACTGGAGAATAGAGCAGAATCATGTTTTCCAATTCAGGAACTTTAAATTACATGGACTTCAACTCCCAGAATTCCCCAGGCAGCACAAGGACGGAAATATCCCCAGCCTGAGTTAGAATTCCCACAAGCTCCAGATTCCACTTTTAAAATCTACTCTATCAGCTTTTGCTGTTTAATTTTATTTTTAAATTCCTGTACAGAACTTTCAAGATTCCCAGGATCCACAGAAAATATTCTTTGGTATTTCCAGTCTGTTTTGTCACCAATCACATATTTCTTTCCCTAACTGATCTCTTAATTTTCCATCTTTAAAAATGAGAGCACATGTTATTGAGGTAAAGGAAGGCATGTTCTGTGATGGAGGAGACATTCCCATAAATCAATCCTTTGTAAGGATTGCAAGAGTTCCTGGAAGAAATATATTCTGAACATTCTTCTCACTGAGCCAATGATGATGCATTTGCTTTGCACCCAGAAACTCCCTAGGTCAGGCTCTGACTCTCCAGGAAGACTTCTGACTTTTGGAGAACAGTTGGTAATCAATATAACCACTGAGATGACGCTATCCAAAACATCAAAGGATCAGGCCAGTTCATGTCTAAGAACCTGGATAGCTCTTAGTATTGTAGATAATGTTAATAAAATCAACCATACAATTCAGTACAAAACAAGTTGATCTTAGGCAAGAGACATCAGTGAACCTCTATCAGTAGTGGGTTCCTACCGGTTTGGACCAGTTCAGCCGAACCGGTACTGGCTTGTCGGCCTGGATCATTGGAACCGGCAGCGACCCAGGCCTGCCACACCCCTGAACCGGTTCTCCCCTCCATCTCATTTTTGGCTTCTGCACATGCACAGAAGCATTTTTATAGTGCTGTGCATGCGCTCGCAGCACACATCAAGCGCACGCAAAGCACGCCTCAAGCACGCCCATGAGCGAACCGGCAGTAGCGGCTGCCAGAACCCACCCCTGATCTCTGTGATTACAGGTACATGACTACAGATTGGTCATTGTTTAGATGATTACAGAGATAGCTTGTAGGAAATAAAATTAGCACCAATCTAGAAAGTCCTTCATTTTGATTCAATATGACTGATCCTTAATCTTCTGCAGTGGTTGCCACCATAATGATCACCATTATGCTCTCCATTTGGCCTCATTCTTTCTTCTTTCCAATCTCCTACAGATTGTCTACTGTGTGAAATTTCATCTGTGGTGTGAAAAGAAGCCAAATTATCCTCTAAGGGTTCCAGAATGACAGCCGATGAAGAAACAGTAGCCAATAGATCCACCATTGGTGCTTGAAAACAGTGGTCATCATATGCTATGAAACAATAGTCAACAGGCCCTTCAGATCTCCCATGACTGTAACTGAGGGGGGATGTTAAGATGTTTTATCTAATAGCTGGAACAGTAAAGTGGATAATGGGCCAGTACACACATAGTGATAGTTGATTGGTTGGAGAGTGCGGGCTCATGCATGAGGCAATCTACATTATGATTGGTTGCTGGATGTAAAGGGAGAGTTTCAGAGGTGGGTTGCTCCTGGTTTGGCCTAGTTCGGCCGAACCAGTAGTGGAATTCAGGCCTGGGTTGCAGAACCAGCAGCAACCCAGCAGGCCTGCCACGCCCCTGAACTGGTTCCCTCGCGGCTGCTGAGCTGCCACCACTTTGGCTTTTAGTGACTGCGGTTGTGTATGCGTAGTTCACTGTAAATTGTTCTGCGCATGCACGGAAAACAATTTACATTGAACAGCGCACGCACACAGGTTGTGAACCGGTAGTAAAACCGGCAGCAACCCACCCCTGGGGAGTTTCCTTTCCCCCCGCTTTTTCTTCTGTGTGTGCTCTGTGTGCTGTTCTGAGATTTACCTGACAATTTACCTCATGATGTAGTGATGTACCTGACTATTTTGTGTGCTGTAAAACTATAGATGCTAAATACATTTATTTATTATATAAAACTACAAGCTTGTGTCCGCGTCTCTGACTTCATTTGGACACCTGCTGCGCAATTCCCTGACAAAAAAAGAACATCCAAAATTATTACAGTGGTGGCAGTTAAGCATTCTTGTTATAGGATAGATTTTTTTTGTTGTTGATATGGAAAGTGGGCAGAATAAAGTTTTGACTGAAAAATGTGTATGGACTAAAGAAAGACTGAGTTCACCCATCCCTCAAAATAAATCCTGCTGAATCCAGGAAATGAATCCTTTTGAACTGTCATTGGAAAAAAGAATGTATCTCTTGTTTTATGAAATAGAGCTCTGTTCTGCAGGGTTAATATATATATCTAATTATGTCTACGGTTTCATTGAAACTATAACGACAGTGATTGCATGTGTTTAATTTCTCAATACAGGTGTTACTTAATTTTCTTTGCTTTCTATGTAAAGAAAGTAAAGATTGTATACTGAAAGTGCTTTGCATTTATTGTCCTAGTATTATCCCCATTTTACAGAGATGTAGGAAGGCTAAGTATACTTGAGAAAGGGTGTCGACTTACGACCACAATTGAGCCCAAAGTTTATGTTGCTAAATGAGACATTTAAGTGAATTTTGCCCCATTTATGACTTTTCTTGCCATAGTTATTAAGTGAACCACTGCAGTTGTTAAGTTAGTAACACAGTTGTTAAGTGAATCTGGTTTCTCCATTGACTTTGCTTGCCAGAAGGTTGCAAAAGATGATCACAGGACCCCGGAATATTTTGCTTTGAATAAAACAAACGGGAGGACTTCCCAGAGTAATGAGATTTATAGATGGTCCAAAAGGTGTAGAAGAAAAATTGAAAAGAAGACACTCTGATATATTGTTAAGGAACACTTCTTTTAAAGAGCACTGCACACCAAGACAACTAGATACAAGAACAGTTTTTTCCTGAACGCCATCACTCTGCTAAATAAATAATTCCCTCAACACTGTCAAACTATTCACTAAGGCTGCATTACTATTACTATTAGTCTTCTCATCGTTCCTATCACCCATCTCCTCCCATTTATGACTGCAGGACTGCAACCTTGTTGCTTGTATCCTTATGATTTATATTGATATTGATTGTTTCCTGATTGCTTATTTGTAACCTATGACTATCATTAAGTGTTGTACCTTATGATTCTTGACAAATGTATCTTGTCTTTTTATGTACACTGAGAGCATAGGCACCAAAGACAAATTCCTTGTGTGTCCAATCACACTTGGCCAATAAAGAATTCTTCCCTTCAGGAATTGCACTACAAACCAGGAAACTACTAGATCCTAGTTTTTTCTTAGGCATAAAAGCCATCTGGGTTCCTTTCCCTCAGCCCAAACCACTTTATACTGTTGTGGGGAAAATAGGAAGCAGAAATATAAGAGACAAGTATGATTAAAAGACTTTATTTGGCCAAGTATGATTAGACACACAATGAAGTTGTCTCATTATGTATGCTGTTTTGAGTTGTACAGAGAATAGGCAGAATAATTAATCTTGAATCACTTGGTTGAGTTGGGCAATTATAGAAACTAAACAAATGAATGAATGTAAAATAAATAAATCTAAAAATAAAGGTCCAAGAACTGAAATGTCAATAACCTTCAATGGTATAAAACTGGCATGGATCTGAAAAGTTCCAGTAATGGAGTTAGGTACATACATAACCATCATGCTATTCCCTATTTATGTGCCTTTCTCTGTCTCTTTCTCTCTTACAAATATACACACTCACTATTACACAGCTGCACCCAGTAGTGGGATTCAGCCACTTCACACCACTTTGTTAAGTTTCTGAGCAGTTTGGTGAACTGGTTGTTAGAAGAAATCATTACAGCAGAGAATCAATTGTTAAATTATTTGAATCCCACCACGAGCTGCACCTAATATGTAACATCAAGATGACTGAAAAGAAAAAGTTTAGAAGGCTGATATTTCTTGTCCTTGGGAGGAAAATGAGAGGAAATGTACTTTAATTAATAACTATTATTATGTGTCACCTATAAATTATTTTTAAAAATCTCCATGTCATATAAAAGAATAACTAAATGAAATGCAGACTTAGTCACAATTAATTCCATCCAAGATTGTAGCAAATATCAATGACATGCTTAGAGTATTCCAACTATATGAGGAAATATTCAAGATCTGAAGAACTCAACCTTCTCAAAGAGAAATTTTAAGAAGAAACTGTAAGAGCAATATTGATTTAAGTACTATTTCATCTCATAATAGCACCATTGTTTCAACGCGAGTTAGAACTTCTTATCCCTCAAATCAATTTAAGTTATGTGAATTGAATACAATAAGAAGTCTCTTTATTAGCCAATCAACATCATCCTCATCCCCAATTTTGACAGTACTTTTCAGTCATTTCAATTTTGGACCACATATCCAATCTTTTTTACTACCCGCCATTCCATCCAGTGAAAAATGACTGAGGTTCCCACCTAAATTTAATTGTGTTTCTAGTCACTCTGGTGGAATAATTAGACAAGCTTGTACAATTTCATGCACCAAAGACAAATTCCTTGTGTGTCCAATCACACTTAACCAATAAAGAATTCTATTCTATTCTATTCTGTTCCGTTCGGTTCCATTCCATTCCATTCCATTCTATTCTAAAAACAATGAGTTTAAATTATACTACAATAAAATTCAGCAATCATCAAAAAAAAAATCCTCTGATAAGAGCAAATAGACAAAGAAAGCCAACTAGGTATTGTGTTGCCCTCTTTTTTCTCCACCTTGTAGAAGACCCATATTACTCCATGATGGTCTAAAATAGTCAGAAACAGCCTGATAGCTTTCAGCTAACAAATTTGATTAAAAGGCATACATTGGGGAACCGGAAGACTGGTGCACAAAGAGAAACTTTTTCCTTGCTTAAGTAGTAAAACGGGACAAACAGATTTAGGATCAAAGGAGAACTTTCAAGAGGAGTCAGAAGCTGAAATGAGAAAAATCAGGATAAGCTAGTTACAGAACAGAAGTAAAATACCATACCACATACTTACTTCCCCTTAGAAACCTGGCATGCTTCCTCGGTGGCACCCAATTGTGTGAGACAATACGCATGCCAACTTTTAATTAGGCTTGCTACCTGAGTGACCTCTCTTTTCTAAAAAAAAAATGAACTTCTAACCCTTACAAGTAGGTGAAGGTCCGCTACCTTCGCCATTCTAGTCCACATAAAGTTTGCTAGGATGTATCCAGGAGCATCCAGCAAAGTTGTGTATATGTGAAAATCTGCAAGAGGTGGGCACGATGTCAAGAGAAAGCCTCATCTCTTTTGTACATGAGCCTCCTCCACCTTGAAGATTTGATATCACTGATGATATTTATTTATTAAATGTATATGTTGCCCATCTCATCATCAAGCACCTCTAGATGGCTTATAAGAAAATTAAAACCACAATTTAAAAACATTAAAATAATAAATATTAACATTAATAAAAATGGCTAAGAAGGAACTTAGTCTTAACAAACTGAAAGAGAAAGTGACTTTTAAGTGAAAGGAATGCAATTGCTGAGATCCCTATAACCCTATTCCTTATCCTTTCAATAAATCTTATTAAAGAAAAATCTGTAGGCACGTTAATATGCTGTCTAACAAGAATCTGTATTTATATTTAAAACTATCTCAGAAACGTAAGCAGAAGTTGACGCATGGCAAATAACTTACTGGAGAAGAAACTGAGATTGTCCACATTCAATATTGATGGAGTAGTCCAATTTGCCAATTTTCTTCTTTAACTGTGCTATAATGGTTCTTGCTGTCAAAGGGCTTACGATAAGTAAGAAAGACAGGAAAAGTCAGTTTACAAAGACACATTTTTAGGGGAAAAAATCAGACAAAAGAATAATAGACTTCAGCATTTTTAGAAATGATCAGTTATGAGAAATGTAGGCTTGGAATTATAACAGTTGGTTAAAAATGGTTAAATTAACCATTTAACCATTAAGCACATAAGGAATGAGGCAAGGACTTTAACAACAAGTCTTTTGCAGAGGACTGGGAAACAATGTATTTGTCTTGTTAAAATGTACCATATTTACCAAGATATTCTTGCAACCTAGGTTAGCAACATAGAACCAGAATTACTTTATTCTTGCAATATGCAATGTTGTTTTTATTCCACTCAACATCTTGGAGAAGTGTCCAGGTTTCAATGAAATAAAATTAGTTTTAAATAGATATACCGATATATCAACAATCTATCTGCTACGCAGCTTTGGGAGTTCAGTCTGGTTTTGCTTGGTGCTTTTACTCATTTCATCACTTAGTAAATACTGTCTCATTTGGATTATGTTTTATCTTTATTATGGAATTCATTATGCCATTATTCATTATTATGGAATTCATTATTCATTATTACAGACAAGAATCCGAAACGTCTGTGCGGAAAGTATTTGACTGTGTGGAAACCAGTCTAAAATTACGCCAAAAGGTTGCATAGCATGAGTAGGATCACACTTCCACGGAAATTTAATTTCCACCTGGTGTCAGGCGTGCCTCCTTCAAAATCCAAGAAAGGGAACCCCCAACTCCATTGTTTTAGAGAAAAGGTATTTTTACTGGATATGAAATGAAACCAGCGAAAGGGAAGCAAGATCTGAGACCAAAAGGCGAACTTGTATATATCAAACATTTACCCAAATCCTTCCCCCCAATTACCCCGGTCCAAATGTCCAATCTACAACCCCCAAAATTGTCATGCAGGGTGCATCTTCAGGTGGCCTCATCCAGCTGGTATGCAGAGACGTTTGGCCTTGACCAAACCCAAACACGAGCCTTCAGCATGGGCAGAAGATGGTGAGAACAAAACTCCCTCTTTAGAGATGTCTCCACCAGCACGATTCCCCTCCCAAATACCATGAACCCGCTCCCTCCCTCCCTCCCCATTACTATGGCAGCCAATAGCAAGCAAGCAATATAGATGCTGAAACCAGGAGTCTAGAAGAATCCAGAGGTAAAGCAGATCATTTGAGATATACACTGGGGGACATAGGATCATCCCCAGGAAGTCAAGTTGGCAAGAATTACTACAGAATCGAAATCTTACTATATGTATGTGAAGAATGGGACACACCCCAAACAATCACCCCAGATACTGTGGGGTGCACAAATACATGTGCAGGTGAAACAGAAAATAGTGAGCTCACGTAGAAAATGATGCTGGTAATGAAACTAAAGACAAAATAGATCTGCCCAGCCTTCAATCTTGCTAAATTCTTTTCACTTCTCTGTTGTGATGTCTCCTTCATCCTGGCATGTGGCTTGTATTGGTTGAGGCCTCTGACATTTCATTTCTCATGAGATTACATCTATTGTGCATGTGTTTGTGTTAGTTATGTCTGAGGATTTTCTTAGCGTTAGGAAGCTAAGCCACTAATCTCCCTTTTTTTTTGTCAAGAGGAATGCTTCTGTATCTTCGTCATGAAACAGTGAAGAAGAGATTAATCACATTCACTTTGAAGCACTCATGATCAGCCACACCCTTGTTCTGTGGTCCATTAACTTGAATAAACTGTGACACACCTTCCTGATCCAAAGAGACCTAGTTGCCCTCACCCACTATTAGAGATATGACTGTTTAATAATTATGCCTGCAGGTGCCAGATAAGAGTTTCTCATTTGGTAACTAGCTATAAAAAGTAGGAAGAGTCCTTCCAGGAGCTATCACTCTTGACTAGACCTGAGATAGCCACAATGGACGGCCGAGCACTAAGACCTAAGCATTTCCTATGGATTATATTGTCCTTGTGCCTTCACTTGACAGGTAAGGATTTTTGCCTTCCATTCTCCAAGTCACTTAGAGAGCAGGTCCTTTGCTTATCATTCCTAGGGATAAAGAGTTAGAGTTCCATGGGGAGAAATGGAAATCAAGGGTGGGAGAATGCAGAAACGTCCCCCTTCTTCCTTCCTCCTCTCAATGGAGATTTGATCTCAGAGATAATATAAGTTGGAGGGTAGGAGAGTCAGTATCATAGTCTCAAGAAAGGAAAAACAAGGGGGAGGTTCTAACTTACTCCATTTGGTAAAAGGTAATATGCTTTATAGGGATGCAGTGGCTCAGTGGCTAAGATGCTGAGCTTGTCGATCAGAAATGTCGGCAGTTCGGCGGTTCGAATCCCTAGTGCCGCCTAACAGAGTCAGCTCCTGTTACTTGTCCCAGCTTCTGCCAACCCTCATGATCCACACTCTAGATATTTTGATTCTATAGATCCCAGAATTTCTATTTTGGTTGCAGATGTGAGGAACTCTAGTAAAGGCCAGTAGGAGAAGAATGATGACCTGGAGTCTAATGTATATAGAGAAATTTTGATTGTGACTGTCCAGAGACTGTTCTGAGGCTAAACATCATAATTTTAGAATAGAATAGAATGGAATGGAATGGAATAGAATGGAATGGAATGGAATGGAATGGAATTCTTTATCAGCCAAGTGTGATTGGACACACAAGGAATTTTTCTTTGGTGCATATGCTCTCAGTGTACATAAAGAAAAATAAAATAGAATACATTCATCAAAAATCATAAGATGCAACATTTAAGTGATAGTCATAGGTTACTAATAAGCAATCAAATTATACTAGGAAAGGAATAAACAATATAAATTTTAAAGATACAAGCAACATGGCTATAGTCATAAGTGGAAAGAGATAGGTACTAGGAAGGAAGAGAAGAATAATAGTAATACAGTCTTAGTAGGTAATACGACAGTGTTGTGGGAATTAGTTGTTTAGCAGCGTGATGGCATTCAGGAAAATGTAAAAGTCTATACGAGAATAATTGTGTGCTTGACATAATATGAATGTAAAAACACTATTTATATCGTGTTATGCTAACCATTGAGGCTGTGAAGTACAATCTGGAAAATAATGCAGCCATTTCAGAGAGAGACAAACAGATAGTACCACAGCTTCACTTTTTTGAGAATCAAATTTGAATCCCTGCTGAGCCCTTCTGGCCATATTTTATCCCATAGGATACACTGTTCAATCAAGTTCAGATCAATGTAATTTACACTATGGTTGTATTATTTGATGAGCAATTTATGTCAATTCATTATCTTTACATTCAAGCTCTCCACTCAAAGTGAAATCAACAATTATCTCTCTACCCGTTTTATCCTCCAAACAACATCCTACTGGATTTGGGTAACCAATAATGGGAGCAGGAAGAGGCAACACTGAAAAATATTATACTCCCTAGCAATGGGCTGGGTGTGGATTGAAGTTTGAGACATAATCCAATATATAGGACCCCAGTTGGTGCTGCCCTCTGGTGGTGCAGTGGTTAAAAGTGCAGTACTGCAGGCAAACTCTGCCCACAGTTTGGAGTTTGATCTTGACTGGCTCAAGGTTGACTCAGTCTTCCATACATCCCGGGGAAGGGGGTGGTAAAATTAAGATTGTTTGGGGCAATGGGCAAATAATGCTGACATTTGTAAACTTTCTAGAGAGTTTTGTAAAGCACCATGGGGCAGTACAGATGCCTAAATGCTATTGCTATGATTATCAAAAGTAGTATTAATTGATGAGTTAAATCATTTCAGATTGATTTTTTTTAAACCCTCAGATTAATTAAACAGCAGATGTATTGATATGAAATGCATTCCTAAATACACGTTTCTTTAAAAAAAACCTACACAGTCCATTTATTGACTGTTCAAAGTTACAACAGTATTGAAAAATGTGACTTACGGCCATATTTCACACTTACGACCTTTGCAGCATCCCCATGATCATGTGATCAAAATTCAGATGCTTTGACTCAGATTTATGACGGTTGCACTATCCCGGTGTCATGTGATCCCCTTTTGCGACCTTCTGACAAGCAAAGTCAATGAGGAAGCCAGATTCACTTAATAACCAGGTTACCAACTTATCGACTGCAGTGATTCAGTTAACAACTGTGGCAGGAAAGCTTGTAAAATGGAGTGAAAATTCACTTAACAAATGTCTCACTTAACAACAGAATTTTGGGCTCAATTGTGGTCGTACGTTGAGGACTACCTGTACAGGCTATCTCAACTATAGCAGCGGTATGCTCAGTGGTGGGATTCTACCAGTTTGGACCAGTTCAGGTGAACATGTAGCTCCAAAGATCAGCAAGTGGGCCCATCCACCTGCCCCTGTGCTTTACCTACCTTTATCTTCTCAGCTGAGTCGCGCAGCAGAGTGGATTGCTACACCTCCGCTGTTTTCCGTCCCAAGCAGCAATCCGGAAGGTAAGTCTTCTCTGAATTGCGCATGCGTCCTGCCGCAGCGCACTCAGCACACCGGTTATTCAACTGGTAGGATCCTACCACTGAGTATGCTTCTTTCTCCCTCACATAGCCAGGGATTCCACTTCTAAGATGAGGCTTGCTTTGATGCCTGCACCTTCTAAACAATACTGCAGCTTAATTCTAAATGTTTCTATTTTCTCCATATTCAGGCTCATCTCTTGCCAGTCCAGCAAGAAGCCCTGAAGCAACTTTATCAAACAGGACCTTCAGCACCTCTCTCAGATCCCCCACCGGCTCAATATTTCCCACCAACCCAATCTCCAGCAACCCAAGATCTACTCACTTCAGCCCTATCAAAACAAACATCCCGACCTCAGGAATTTCTCCTGGCCTTTCTGTCAATCCTGGTTCAATCGGCCCAATTTCCTCCCACCCCGGATTGACCAATTCAGTACCCTTGAACCAAAACCCCACCATCTTCCAAGCAAGCGTCCCGACCTCAGGAATTTCTCCTGGCCTTTCTGTCAATCCTGGTTCAATTTCCTCCCACCCTGGCTTGACCAATTCAATACCCTCGAACCAAAATCCCACCATCTTCCAAGCAAGCGTCCCGACCTCAGGAATTTCTCCTGGCCTTTCTGTCAATCCTGGTTCAATTTCCTCCCACCCTGGCTTGACCAATTCAATACCCTCGAACCAAAATCCCACCATCTTCCAAGCAAGCATGCCGACCTCAGGAATTTCTCCTGGCCTTTCTGTCAATCCTGGTTCAATTTCCTCCCACCCTGGCTTGACCAATTCAGTACCCTCGAACCAAGATCCCGCCATCTTCCAAGCAAGCATGCCAACCTCAGGAATTTCTCCTGGCCTTTCTGTCAATCCTGGTTCAATCGGCCCAATTTCCTCCCACCCCGGCTTGACCAATTCAGTACCCTCGAACCAAAATCCCACCATCTTCCAAGCAAGCATGCCAACCTCAGGAATTTCTCCTGGCCTTTCTGTCAATCCTGGTTCAATCGGCCCAATTTCCTCCCACCCCGGCTTGACCAATTCAGTACCCTCGAACCAAGATTCCGCCAGCTTCCAAACAAGCATCCAGACATCAGGAATTTCTCCTGGTGTAACTTCCAACCCTGGTTCCACTATCTCAGGTTCATCCTCAGAACCTACAGGATCCACATCTGACAGCACAGGTAGGCTTATTTCTTTATACCAACATATTTAAACTTAGAAAACAAAACAAAAATGCTTTCAGATGTGATCCCATATTCATGAAGTAGCAGCATTGCCCATAAAAGTGCTGCTTAGACTATTGGTGTAAAGGTTTACTTTCTGTCCACATACTGATCTTGGCTGTTTTCTTGCAGACATTTAATAACCAAACTAGGTAACCTCATCATGAGTTTTGTAATGAAAGGTTCATTACCACAGTTCAATCCTGAGCTACAAATATTGTCCTCTATTGATTCCCATCAATTTCAATTTGTCTTTGGTGGGTTTTGTTTCTAGTCCTCATTGCCCTTCCTTGAATCTGTTTGTCTAAATCCTAGTTTAAAAATGGTGTTCCAGACAGGATATAATATTTGGGATATTGTCTTGCTGATGCATAATAATATAATACAAATATTATCTCTCTTGATTTGGCAAAGCCAATTCACCCTTTCTTGGGTGAGATTGGCAGGGTAGAAGAAATGTGATGAATAAAATTAATCAAGTTTTAATACTTTTTAAAAGTTTATAAAACTCATAAAAACTCACACAAAATAGTAAAGAGCAGAAGCAATGGATAGAAGATGAAAGCAAAGATGAAGGAAAAATATTAAAAAGGGAAAAAAATAGAAGATATTTCCTTTGCAGCAAATATAAGTACAAGTACAAAATTATCTTGCTGTATGATTACATTTAAAAACTCACTTTTTTATTATCCTTTTTTTCTAATCCTCAAAACCATAAATTATAGGTGCATTTTCCCCTGCTTCATGCAAAATATCTATAAGAGGTTTCCAGTCAACCATAAACGTAGAAAATGTTCTTTCTCTAATGAAAGCAGTTACATTAGCCATCTCTGCAAATTCCATCATTTTTGCCAACAATTTGGCAAATATATTTTTTGTTGATGCAGTTTGGAATTATATTGCCTTTTTTGTAGCCACTCACACTGCTCGCTTGGATTCAGTCACTTTTAACCCAAGAACTCCAGATATTCATCTCCAATGTAGCTAGGAAAAGAATGCTTGCCGAGGTGGTGCAGTGGTTAGGGTGCAGTACTGCAGGCCACTTCAGCTGACTGTTATCTGCAGTTCAGCGGTTCTAATCTCACCGGCTCAAGGTTGACTCAGCCTTCCATCCTTCCGAGGTGGGTGAAATGAGGACCCAGACTGTGGGGGCGATATGCTGACTCTGTAAACCGCTTAGAGAGGGCTGAAAGCCCTATGAAGCGGTATATAAGTCTAACTGCTATTGCTATTGCTATATATTTCCTTATCCTAACATCTTCATAACATGATTTACTAAACTCAGAAACCTTTTCTCTTCCCCACAGTTACCCTCAAACAGGGAGATGAAGCTGCTCTCACCTATTGGATTATTATTCTGATTTGCATAGTCTGCATCGGAGCTATTCTTTTAATGCTTTGCCTCAGTTTCTTGGTAAGAAATGGGGGATTTGGGGAAATTTATGTCCAAGAGTCGAGAACGGGACACAACTGGGTATGAAGGAGGTGTGGGGGGGGGGGTTGCTGGAAGGACCACCATGTGTACTTTGCAGCTAGGGAAATGACCTGCTTTCCATGACTTTGCCATGTGGCATAGCCTCTGGAATTGACTCCGAATGGTCCAGTTGTGTTGCCACAAAAGTTACTATCAGAAATCGTCGTCATCATCAATATCATCCTCTTTTCTAAAGAATGGTCAGCAAATGATTGTAGTTTAGGATAAATTCAAGTGTGATTGAATTCAAATGTGGTTTGGGATAAATTCAAGTTTTCTCCCATGCCTAAGAATTGTCCAAATACTGCAGTGGCATAGGAAGGGAATGGAATGGAATGGAATGGAATGGGAGAGGAGAGGGGAGGGGAGGGGAGGGAAATGGAGGGGAGAGGAGAGGAGAGAAGAGGAGAGGAAAGGAGAGAAGAGAAGAGAAGAGTATGATTAGATAATCAAGGAATTTGTCTCCAGTGCATAAAACCTCACTGTACATGCAAAAAACAAAGTAGTAATAATCCTAATAACAAAGTAATGCTAATCATAATAATGATACCAATAAGAGAAGGTAATGGAACAGGTGAGACAGATAATAATAATAATACAGCCATACTACATGGGTAATATATATTTAGACATCAAACAGTGCCATGGGAATTAGGTGTTCAACAGAGCGATGGCATTAGGGGGGAAAATCTGTCCCAGTGTCCAATTGTTTTGGCCTGCAATGCCCGTTGCAGCATCCCAAGGGGAAGAGTCAGAACAGTTTATGATTCCAAACAAAGCTGTTTTGGAAACGGAAAGTTGTGGTGTTGAATGATTCCATTTCCCCCAGCTCTTTTGACAATTCTACTAATAGCCAGCATAAATGAAAGGTCTCTTAGCTCCTTGCATAAATAACCTAGAAAGGGCAAACTGAACATAACTGTGGAGCTTGGGAGCAGCGCAGAAGAAAGTCCACCAACTATAATTGACCTGCGATAAGGGTCTTCAGATCAATCTGTATCTGTGATCTCCCCAGGATCAATTTATCCTGCTTTTCCACCAGGAGGATCAATATATAAGAAACTAAAACATATGTGTTTGACAGAAACCAGCCCTGTTTGCAGAACAGTTGTGACTGATATATGACTTGTATACACGGTCATTTCTGTTTTACCCTTAAACTCACTCGCATCTTGTTTCCTTCTATCTCTCCTGCAGCTTTGTTATTGTTTACGACAAGGGAACACCAGTTCTGTCTCCTTCCCGATGTACCAGGCCCACCACAGTCCCCCAATCTTCCAGAGTACCTGTCAATGAAGGAAACAAACTTCTTGATCTTAGTCTTACACAAAGTTACAATAAGCTACTTGAAACTGTTCCTGATCTGCTTGAGAACTTGCTCTTCTTCATGATGGAACTGCTCTAGCCTTCCTCTTGTTTGGGTGACAACCAGTGGTGGGATTCAATTTTTTTTTACTACCGGTTCTGTGGGTGTGGCTTGGTGGGCATGGCAGCGGAAGGATACGGCAAAATCCCCATTCCCGCCCCACCCCACTAACCTGCTTTCCAGCTCTGTTCTCCTGTACAGGGCAAGAGGAGAAAACCCAGCCAATCAGCTGGGACTCGGGAGGCAGGGAATAGATGGGGGGCGGGGTCAGTCAGAGGTGATATTTGCCGGTTCTCCGAACTACTCAAAATTTCCACTATCGGTTCTCCAGAACCGGTCAGAAATGGCTGAATATCACCTCTGGTGACAACCATGGAATAGTGAAGATAGTTGTGGATTCAAATATTCCAATTTATATATTCTGCTGTGGTTCCCTCTGTTGTTTCAGACCAATAAAGGCAATTAGGACCAGGCACTGTGAGATAAGCGTAAGCTCAACGAGATTGTGGAGATAGGAAGATAGCAGTTGAGAACTTGGGAAACCGTGGTTCAAATCCTTGCTTAGCCATTGGGTGTATTGAGCCAATTAAATATCTGTCAGATCCTCAAGGCAGTCCAGACCAGGAAACCAAAGGTATCAATGCTAATAATAATTGTAGCATAAGGTTACAGTAACAGAATCTTGCGATCCTGATTGTACTTCTCTGCTCCCTTCAATCAATCAGAATAGAGCTGGAATGGAATTTGGAGATCTTCTAGTCCAACCCCCTGCTCAAGCAGGGGACCCTATAAAATTTGAGACCAATGGCTGTCCAGTCTCTTTTTAAAAATTTCCAGTGATGAAGGCCTTACAACTTCTGAAGGCAAAGCTGTTCCACTGGTTGATTGTTCTCACTGTTAGGACATTTCTCCTTAACTCCAGGTTGCTTCCTTCTTTGATTAGTTTCCATCTATTGTTTCTTATCCTGCCGTCTGGTGCTTTGGAAAATACGTTGACCCCCTCTCCTTTGTGGCAGCCCCTCAAATACTGGAATACTGCTATCAGGTCCTTTGCCTTTAGATTCGAGAGAACTAAGAAGAGTTAAGTCTGATTCACTTTCTAAAACTACGTTTCTATTTTGGACTCAGATTTTCTCTTGTCTCTTCCTCGAGGTGATTCTCACCTCCTACTACAATATCTCACAGCTGTACCTACCTTGCAGTTTCTTGCAAATACAAAAAAAATGTATTATTTACGTTTGCAAACTCAAATAACACCCATCAATCATCATCTCTCTCTATTCAAGAGTCATGGCGTCCAATATGTGCTGCCACTCTACTGAAATTAAACTACCACTGATAAACGATAAAACAACCAGATGGACAATAAAAATGCAGCAGATGGCTGCAGCCACACTGTCAAAAGCCCATCAACGCACACAAAAACAGGGCAGGCTATAACTACGCCATGACAGATGATACCTTGACTGTTAAGATTCCCCTGAATATTAGCCCCTGCTAATGTCCTGATAACCTCCTGGGAAATTATCCATTGCTATGTGGAGATTCATAAGGCTTTGCCTTTGAAAATGATCCAAGAAATTTAATCTAAAACAATTAGCCAGACTGCTTCTCTGTGTCACAGCTTGGAAGCAAATGATGGTAAAGCCACCAGCACTGATGATCTATCCCTTTTTAATGCCTACTCAAAATACTTGTTTGAACTTTGAAAACTGCAAAATGTTTGCAGTTGTAATGTTAACATTATCTCTTCCCCTATCTAAGTGCCCACAACTATTCCCTGATAGATTAGGCAAGGGCCTTTTTATGGCTAAAGAAAAAATAAATAATTAAACTGGTAGAGAACCTTCTTCATCAATATTTGCCTGGGATCTATAGATCTTTTCCATATACATGAAGGCCATTATTAAAGATGTGTGCTTTCTTTTCAAAGTGCTTCTACATCTTTGCACTATTTAATTTCGCGGTCAATGCTACGGGCTTGCTCTGTCCTGTTTTATTTTTCAGCCATTCCAGATGGTTTTATTTTGGTGTTCTCAACTGTTTCTGCCATTGTTTACCATTTTATACTTGATGTTCTTACTATACCTGGGACATCCCAGAGAAATGAGAGGTTAATAGTGCAATTGTATATATGTCTACTCATAATAAATTTTAAAAAATTATATCTTGAGAATGCATTCCTTCCTAAAGAGGTACAAATTGTAAGTAATTTGCAGAAATGTTATATGTAAACTCTGCTCTATGAACTTCTTTTAATGATCAAATTTGAACCACACACACAGTGAAGAAAGTTAGCACCCGCCTGTCTTAGAAGAATGAAATATTTTAGGAAATATTAAAAAGGCAGAATACTATACCTCCCTGGCAGTGGTGGGTTTCAAAATTTTTTAGAACCTCTTCTGTAGGTGTGGCCTGCTTTGTGGGAGTGGCTTGCCGGCCTTGTGACCGGGTGGGAGTGGCTTGCCAGCCATGTGACTGGGTGTGGCATAGCCAAGTTGTAAAATGTGGTGAAACTCACTTAACAACGCTCTTGCTTAGCAACCAAAATGTTGGCTCAGAAACTCTAGCATTTGAAGCACGCAAGTCTTAAAGCTGTCAAGTTACAAGACCCTTGCACCCCTAACGCTTTAGAAAAAAAAACCCAGGGGTGTTCAAACTTAGCAGCTTTAAGACTTGTGGACTTCAACTCCCTGAACTCCTCCTCTCATTCTTCATCTTGATGATGTGCGGACGGGCGTGGGGAGGAAGCTGGAACCAGTTCTAAATGGCACTGTAGATTTGTGGAACCTCTTCTATAGAAGAGGTTAGAACTGGCAGGAACCCACCCCTGCTCCCTGGATGAGAAAAGGAGAAATACTCTTGGATAGCAGCGTCCACCTTTGTTAGCAGCCCCAGAAAGACTGGGCCATCTTATCTACAAAAGCTCCAGGGCGATAGGATTAGCCTTCGCTCAAGATCCAAACCAGGACAAAGACATTAAGCCATAAGAGGAATTGCCCAACACCCTTTCAGAACACAAACCTCTTCATTACATGACCCAGCACAGTTCAACCACGCTTATCTCAGACAAACTCCTAAGATTTGCACATGACCCCTACAGTAGCCAATAGGATATATGCCCTTGCCACAGGAACAGAAAGCTCAAGTTCAAAGCCCAAGAGAGGGTATAATTAACAGTCACTCTCTACTCCATGTGTACAGCTGCACCAGGACTGTATGCTTAATGGTGCTGCTCCATTAAACCATCCTTCCAAGCAGCCTCCATGTTTCCGGTGTCTTTCTCCTGACTTGGGAACTGAACCCAGATGGACATTTCTTCCTACAACAGGTAGTCCTCAGCTTACAACCACAATGATTTCGATCGGTGTGTGAAGTGGTCATTAAGCAAGACATTCACGTGCCTGCTTTTCTCCACATCTACATTTCCAGCATTCCCTGGTTGCAGTCATTAAACGATCTCTTAGGTGGTTAAGCAGAAGGAACAAAAAAGCTGCTTACCAAGGTCAGCCTGTCTGCATGCACAGAAGGGAACTGCTCCATCAGGTTACAGGAACAGAGCTTAGCTCTTCAGAATCTGAACTCCATTTCTCCACCCTGCTGGAGATGTTTAGCTCCCAACGATGTGTGGAAAGGAATTGCTCTAGTGATCTGCAAGAACAGACCTCAGATCTTCCGGATCTGCTCCATTCCCCCCTCCCCCGGGGTATTCTCTCTTCTTGCAGCCTGACATCACAGGTCTCCATGTAAATATGCTGTAGACCAGCAGCATATTCATTGCAAGTTAATTTGGCTTTCTCCAGTGGTGGGATTCAAACTTTTTTACTACCGGTTCTGTGGGTGTGGCTTGGTGGGCGTGGCACGGGAAGGATACTGCAAAATCCCCATTCCCTCCCCAACCCACTAACCTGCTTTCCAGCTCCGTTCTCCTGTGCAGGGCAACAAAAGAAGATCCAGCCAATCAGCTGAGGTGGCGCAGTGGTTAGGGTGTAGTACTGCAGGCCACTTCAGCTGACTGCAGTTCTGCAGTTCGGCTGTTCAAATCTCACCGGCTCAGGGTTGACTCAGCCTTCCATCCTTCCGAGGTGGGTAAAATGAGGACCCGGATTGTTGGGGGCGATATGCTGACTCTGTAAACCGCTTAGAGAGGGCTGAAAGCCCTATGAAGCGGTATATAAGTCTAACTGCTATTGCTATAGCTGGGAGTCGGGAGGCAGCGAATAATCAGGGGCAGGGCCAGCCAGAGATGGTATTTGCCTGTTCTCTGAACTACTCAAAATTTACGCTACTGGTTTGCCAGAACTGGTCAGAACCGGCTGAATAGAACCTCTGGTGTTCTTCCTGATAAGAAGAAACTTTCTTTCTTCCTCATATAGATGACCGTAGTCTTGGAATTTTTCTGATCAGGGCAGAAAGGTGAAATTTCAACATTGATATCTCTCTTCTCTTTGTCAACTATACAGAGGAGAGTAATAAGTATTACTATTAGTCCTTGTTGTGTGTAATTAGTACCTTTGAGTATTATGTAGCCTAAAAGGTTTCCTTTCCCTGGTGTGATACAAATGCGTAGAGTGATGATAGTTGCTGAGTCTGAAGGGAAGAAAGACATTCCAGATGTAACAGGTGATTTCCCAGGATGGCAGCTAAATGTTGAAGTCCTGGGATTTAAAATCCCTTTTATAAGGTTGATACACAAGCTCAGTTCCTGGGGACAACAACATCAGAGATTGTGATTATTTGGGGCTAAAGTTTGGAAGTGGCTTCCCACTGCCTTCCTCTGCAGTGTTTTTTCAGTTTTCTAGTCTAGCTTGCAACTCTCCTGATAGTTTCTCATTGAAATACCAGCTTGATCCATCTTAATTTTCGAGATTTGCCAAAATTGGCTGGGTACTGCCAACCCACCTGCCTGGAAGACAGTTAAAAGATCCAGTACTTGATGGTTACACCAAAACTTAGTGTGATCAAAAGGGGAAAAAATCTTATTGTAATGGAGCTACCCAAGCCAAGAGATGTTGATTTATGATTAAGAATGGTTGGATTTGTACAACATGCAGATTATACATCACAAACAGAATGAAGTACTTTATGGTTCATCACACTGCAATACCCTGGGTATTGCCTGTGCAAGTTGTGTGAACCGAGCAATTGCATTATTATGGTTTTTTTTCCTTGTGTTCATGGCATATTATGCAAACACAGCAATGATTTTTCTTTTATTTATTAAACAAATGTATATAGCTGCCTAACATGGCAGCTTATAATATTAATAACTTACAACATTAAGAACACCTAAATAGCTCCCGCCATTTCACCCACTCACTCCCATGATAGCAGCAATTGAGATTGAGATTGAGATTTGTTTTATTTATATGCCACCCTATTCCCGGAGGGACTCAGGGCGGTGAACAACTCAAGGGGGAAGGGAACACAAAAGTACAATACAAGCATTAAAATAACCAACAGCCACACAGCCACACAGGTCGAGAGGGGAAGGGAACTCATCAGCCCCAGGCCTGCCGACACAGCCAGGTTTTAACGGCTTTTCGGAAGGCCTGGAGAGAGGTGAGGGTCCGAATCTCGGCGGGGAGTTCGTTCCAAAGGGCCGGAGCTGCCACAGAGAAGGCCCTCCCCCGGGTCGTAGCCAGATGGCATTGGCTGGTAGATGGAACCTGAAGGAGGCCAACCCTGTGTGATCTAATGGGTCTTTGGGAGGTAATTGGCAGCAGGCGGTCTCTCAAGTACCCAGGTCCAATACCATGAAGGGCTTTATAAATGAATACAATCAAATCAACCATTTGATCAGTTCCATCACCATTCATGATTCCCAGGCCCATTGACAAAACCACATCTTCAGGGTCTTTCAGAAAAGAAAGTAATTTTGTACTTCAGTGTGTGGGGGGGGGGCATGATGTTCCATAGAGAAGGGGCCATCATTGAAAAGAAACTTTTTTGTGGTCCCATCAGATGTACATTCCTAACAAATATTCTTTCTTCCCATCCCAGTGGGGTGGCTGGATGGAATATATAGCAATAGCAGTAGACTTATATACCGCTTCATAGGCCTTTCAGGCCTCTCTAAGCGGTTTACAGAGAGTCAGCATATTGCCCCCAACAATCTGGGTCCTCATTTTACCCACCTCGGAAGGATGGAAGGCTAAGTCAACCCTGAGCCGGTGAGATTTGAACCGCTGACCTGCTGATCTAGCAGTAGCCTGCAGTGCTGCATTTAACCACTGCGCCACCTTGGAATAGTGGAGAGGTGGTCCTTCAAATAGTCTGGTTGATTATCTGCTAACTCAAGTTTTGCATTTAAGATGTGCAAACCCATTGTCAAGGTTCCGACTGACGAATCCAATCCAGCAAGCACTGTCAAGACGATCCAATCTCTTAATGCAAAACTTTATTGAGTACATCATTTCGGCACAGAATGAAAGCAAAACCAGCTCTGGCTAATTCCCGCACAATTCAATATAATTAAAATACAGAATCCTCCCTCCCTCCTGTTAGTGCAGGTCACATTGTCCAATTCAATGTCACACTATTGTCGTGAGAAGATGTCTTGAAAGTCTGGCCAGTGATCTTGGTTCTCACGGGCGGACTGCTTGATGTTTAAAACTCACATTCCAATTACCCCTTCCTTTCCCCCATAGTTCGTTGGCAAGCTGAGAAGCAGCAAAAGTGAAAGTAGCATGGGTATGCTTCGAAGCTTGACACCCATATTTGCTTACTTTGGCCAAGAAAAGAAAAGTTCTGCCTACATGTTCAAGAGACCAATCCTCGGAAAATCCCATGGCATTGACAACAGTTAACGCGACCCCTAAAAGGACAGGGGCTTAGATGGGAACAACTAGCCTCAAAGTGAACAATTCGTCTTGAGAGAAGAGCTGAGGTGAGGAGGCTGCATCAGCCTTCCCCAGTTTTGGCATTCCAAAAGGTTGTATGAACTTCAGCTCCCAGAATTCTCAGCAATTTCCATGTTAGAGAATTCTGGGCATTAGAGCATCCAAATAAGACAAGGCTAGATCGACCGGAAGGAGCAAAGAAACAAGACGAAGGGAGGGGTTGAGTGACAGAGAAAGCCAAAGCTTTCTAAATTATATGCTTCTGCTCAAACCTCTGCAAGAACAACTGTTTGCAGTAGAAAAAACAACTGGCAAAAGAAGAAAAACTAAAAGAAAACAGGTAGTGGGACAGGATTTTTTGTTCTTGACTTTTTTTACATGTTTACCTGATATTAAGACTAGATTGTCTCTCTTCTGCCCCTAGTAATTTATTATTTATCAACTAAGAAAGTTACCTTAGTTTTGCGAGGAGAAATATCTACCTGACTCCATTGTTACATCCTCAAACCCCCACAGCTCAACCTTAAACTGTCTACTGTTGACCTTACCCCATTCCTAAAGGGTCTGTAAAGGGGGCATGCATAAGCGCACCAGTGTCCCTTCTGTCCCAGTCCTATTGTCCCCATTTATTTGTACTCATTTCCTTTGTTCATGTCCATGTTTATACTTATACCTGTTATCTTGTACATGTTTGACAAGCTAAATAAATAAAATAAATAAATAAAAATTATAATCCTCCTTCAAGCATGGCTACTCTTAAATCCTGTGTCCTGTAGAAAGTTATCACCCAGCCCTCTCCCAGAAAAAGTGAAATATCCTAGGAAATATTGAAAAGGCAGAATATTTATCTGGATGTGAAAAGGAAGAAACATGTTTTAAAAGACGGAATAGCTGCCTGCAGCTTCCTGCCCATCTCCCTTTGTCAATGAGCCATTAAAGCCTAATCTAGTCCACTTTACATAATAAAGAGTTCTCCCCTTCAGCTCCAGAGTGATGGGATTAAGGCATGATAATATTGGCCCTTTACCCAACTCGCCACATGGCATCTGAGAACTCAACCAAACCTGGATTCAAAACGCAGCCTAGAGAGTTGCCCCTGCATGGCCCCATGGAAGTCTGACAACCAATCAGAATACAAGTTCAAGATCAAAGGCCAGAGAGGGCATAAAACCAGGGACTCAGCATCTCAGCCTCACTTCTCTTTTTCTCCACCAACATTGAGATCACCTTTTCTGTTCAGGACTCAAGCCATGTGGTCCTGTCCACCATTAAAACCATCTTTCCAAGCAGCCTCCATGTCTCCAGTGTCTTTTTCCCCACTTGGAGCCGAACCTAGAAGGACATTTCTTCCAACACTGCACCTTCTGGATAATTACAGGTCTCTTTGATCTCCTTTTTATCTTGCTCGGGATCAGTCTTCCCCAGGTGGATCTTCTTCTGTTCTGTGGACTTTTATTTCCCAAACGTTTCAGCAAATGGATGTTGGTTGGACAGCTGGAGGACATCCAGACGAGGAAAGGCTAGTACAGTGGATTGGGCCCAGGGCTGGCAAGATAAACCACCTGTTAATGTAACTCTTGATTTCCCAGTTAGCAGCTTCTTTCTGTTATATTTCTTTCTTCTTTTTGCCGAGAAGGCAGGTTTGTTCTTGGCAGGCGCACAAAATTGACATCACCTTTAAAGAATTAGGAGGCTAAAAAAAGGCATTTTTCCCAGAGCACAGAATGATGAGGGGATTAAGTTGTACCTCCTCAGGTTGAAAAGGTGAGTAACTGTGACCCACCCAGAAAAATCAAGGGCTAGAAGGAGGAAGGAGGAAGACTAGAAGAATTTGGATGATACTCAGATTTTCTTTTCCTTGTTTTAATATAAATTTTTCTTGAAGAATTTTTTTACAAAGTGAAAAATTACAGAGAAACAAAAAAAAAAAGAATATGGAAAATGAAAAGAAGGACTAGGGGAGACATGATAGCAGTGTTCCAATATCTCAGGGGCTGCCACAAAGAAGAGGGAGTCAAACTATTCTCCAAGGCACCTGAGGGCAGAACAAGAAGCAATGAGTGGAAACTAATCAAGGAGAGAAGCAACTTAGACCTGAGGAGAAATTTCCTGACAGTTAGAACAATTAACCAGTGGAACAACTTGCCTCCAGAAGTTGTGAATGCTCCAACTCTGGAGGTTTTTAAGAAGATGTTGGATAACCATTAGTCTAAAGTGGTGAAGGGTTTCCTGCCTAAGCAGGGAGTTGGACTAGAAGACTTCCAAGGCCCCTTCCAACTCTGTTATTCTATTCTATGTTAAAAAGATATTTAAAAAGAAAAAGAGAGAAAGAAAAAGAGAGAAAGAAAAAGAGAGAAAGAAAAAGAGAGAAAGAAAAAGAAAAAATTGAAAGAGAAAGAAAGAAAATAGAGAAACAAAGAAATGAAAAAGAGAAAGAAAATAAAAGAGAAAAAGAATGATAGAAAGAGAAAGAAAATAAGAGAAAGAAAAAGAAAGAGAGAAAATGAAAGAGAAAGAACCAAAAAGACAGACAGACAGACGGATGGACTTCCAATGTTCTTCCAATTACAAACATAGTTAATAATGTTTCCACTTTCCCAAACTACAAAACATAGTTCCCTTCCTCTCATATGCACTCCCTGCATTCAGCAACTCCAGTCACCGGTCACCAGTTCATTGTTATCCAATTACAATAACATGTTCATGAAAGCTTTCCAGTCTTTTATAAAAGTAGTTATTGCTCCTTCCCTAATCAGACAAGCCCATTTAGCCATTTCTGCAACTTCTGCCATTCCTCACCATTTTCTGTGAGTCACATAGGTGACTAAAGCATTCTTCAATCCCTCCCCTTCAGCCACTCTCAGCCCATACCCCCCAAAAAGACAAGTTCCATCTTCTGTGTTTTTCAGAGGGAGCCAAAGGTAAATGCCTCATTTCCACTCAACCATTGCCTACTGTGGTCACATCACAGCTCAAAACACATCTCTCCGTGCAGAGACATCCCCTTCCAGGAGGGAAATGACACAACGTGTTCTTGACATTCTAAAAAAAGAAGAAAAAATTTGGCACCCATCATGGAGGGGCCACACCTGAGGAGAGGCAAGTGGCTGAAACTATGTGGGCCGAGCCCTCATGAGCAGGCACCGAAGAGCCCAGGCACTGCTCCCTTAGTTGGAGAGAATTTGTAACCGGGTGGATACGGCAACACCTTGAGAGCTGCAAAATGAAATTTCTTTGGCTTTTTGAGTCAGGCATCCATTGCTTCATCGTCCTACTGCTTTCAGTCTTCTTACTAGCAGGTAGGCCATTTGACCTTGAGCCTCTTGTAAGTGGGCAGCAATGAGTTTGAGCTGGAAAAAAAAATCAAGGGGAGGGGGACACCCATGCGGTTCTCCCTCCTTTAACTTTTTCCTGTAATAAACCCATAATTTAGGGGTATCATGTCTGGGCTCCTAAGAGCTGGGTGACTTTCAGATGTGATCATTAAAGCTGGGGGAGTTTTCTATATGTCTTTGCTGCCATCTACTGGTCATGTGGGATTTTGCAGAGCAGAAATGGTATGTCTTTCAAGTCTTTTAAAAAATCCAAATACGCCTGTTGAGAGGAACTAAGGAGAAACAGCAGCTGGCAAGAACATCTCAGAATATACAGACTCTGCTCTCCATGTTTCCTGGACTCTATGTATTCCTATATACCTGTGATGGCGAACCTATGGCACGCGTGCCAGAGGTGGCACACAGTAGCGTCTCTGGTAGCACGTAAGCTGTCGCCCAGTTAAGCTCCGTCACACATGCGTGTGTGCCTTCTGCCGGCCAGCTGCTCTTCGGGTCTCTGCCACATATGTGTGGGGGTGAGGGGTATGTGGGGGTCACGCATGTGCGGGGGCAGGGTACATGGGGGCTGCGCACACATGCACAGGGGCAGGGCGCATGCACAGGGCCGTGGGTGAATTGCATTTTGAGGGTTTGGGGATATGCATTCGCACACACATACATGTGCTTTGGACACTCGGTCCGGAAGAGGTTAGCCATCACTACTATATAGCCTCCTCCACAACTGATGTCAACCTTCTAAAAATTGAGTAGAGATAAAGGTTCCTTCCACTCATCAGAAAAGACTTACGTGAATTATTATTATGGCTATAGTACCATCAGTCCAATGTTTACACCAGATTTGACATTTGTATCCACCTATTGATTCATTCCCTAGGACCTGGGATAAACACATGCTGTTTATAATAATATAATATAAAATAATAATATAAAAATATCACTGCAGGATGTAAGCTGTTTGAAGTAAATCTGTGTTTTGCTATTATTGTTGTTGTTGTTGTTGTTGTTATTTACTTTATTCATTAAACATGAAACTCAGCCAACTGAACATTCAAAAATGCATTACAAATACCAGTGACTAGTGCTAATGGTTGATACGGTTTGCTGCCAGCATCCTAGGTATCAACCAAGTACCTTCTTAAAATATAAGATGTTCCGAGTAGGTTGCACAGTCAGTTAAATGTTTAGACTGGATTTGGCATTTTCATCCACCTATCGAGTCCTCCCCAGAGACCTGGGATAGACAGTTGTTGTTGTTGTTTGATGGTGTTAAAGGTGTGTCACAGGATGTAAGCTGTCCCAAGACAAGCTGCTATTTTGCAATTGATGGATAGTGATTTAGTCAATCCCGATGCGCCAGATATTTTGGGATTGCACCCTAGACGCCTGTTACTGTTGGTATTATCTTTGCTTTCTTTTGCCACAGTCATTCTACTTTTGTTTGCAGGTCTTTGTATTTTGTGCTTTTCTTTTATGTTGTGCCCTTGAGTCATTTCTGACTCTTGGCGAGTGCTTCGACTAATCCCTGTACATAGTTTGCTTGGCAAGATTTTCAGAAGTGCCTCCTTCTTAGAGCTGAGAGATTGATTGGCCTAAGGTTACCCAGCTGGAATGGAGCCTCAGACCTGACTAGAATTTGGGCTCTCTCAGTTTCTAGCCTGCTGTCTTAACCCCCACACCAAATTGGTTAATTACAGAACAGAATTCGAAGGGACCTTGGGGGTCTTTTAGTCCAACCCCCTGCTCAAGCAGGAGACCCTATACCATTTCAGACAAATGGTTATCCAATCTCTTCTTTAAAATCTCCAGTGATGGAACATCCACAACTTCTGAAGGCAAGCCATTCCACTAATTCATTTTTTTTCCTTACTGGGCTTGTTTATATAACATTGTAATTTGTCTGTGGCCTACAAGACGTGTCATATGGAGACTATTTACAGTTCTGGAAGTAAATCCAAGGGAATTCAGCAGTACTCATTTCCAAATAAAGAAAGCCCAGAACTAAGATAAAGCATAATTCCTCTGATCTTTATTGAACCACATCACAATTAAGAATCCTCAAAAAAAATTTGAAAAGTTTTTTTTCCCCATAACCACTCTTACATCA
Organism: Thamnophis sirtalis; assembly: GCF_051295495.1. Classification (NCBI taxonomy): domain Eukaryota; kingdom Metazoa; phylum Chordata; class Lepidosauria; order Squamata; family Natricidae; genus Thamnophis; species Thamnophis sirtalis. Next base: position 32,860,858 of record NW_028261383.1, read on the forward strand.
TTAATCTTACTGTGTGTCAATTGGGTACATTCTTTGTGTCATCATATTTAATGTTACATTATTTTAAATCTATTTTTTTATTTTGCCATTACATTTACATTTCAATTGCCTTTCAATTCAACTCCTCCCCTATAATTCTACATTCTTTTCCAGATTATTCAATTTTTGGTTTCTTTTTGCCTATATTCATTTTCTATCCAGTAATAAAAACATCCCCATATCTTATAATACTCTGATTCTTCCTTCTCTTTAATTGCCAACGTTAATCTGTTCATTTCTGCACATGTTTTTTTAATTATCTCTCCCTCTGAGGAAATTTTATCCATTTTCCAATTTTGTGCAAATACAATTCTTGCTGTAGTTATTACAGGAATAATTAAATACACATTTTCTTTACTATAAATTTATTTTAAAATTTGAGCACATTTCATTTACCCATTTCTTGGTTGGTTTACCCTAAATGTTTCCTTCTTATAGAAAAACCTATGAGATAGCTAAGGGATTGGCTCTAAGTCAACATAAAGTATGTATGTTTATCATGACTTAAGTCTCATTTTACAAAATGGAATGTACTCCCAAGCTACTCCCTATAGGATTCCAGCTTTTAAAGGCTTTTCAGAAACGACAAAAAAAAATCAAAACAGAAACAAAACAGGTGGAAAATAGGGAGAAAGTTATCAGAAAAGCACATAAAATGTACATGGCTAGATACACTTGCATAATAAATGCTATAACCAGAAGACCCATTGGCTTGTGCTTCTCAGCTTTCAGAGGATGATTTGCTCAGACAAATCCAAGGCTTCCTAGTCTTCTCCCCCTCCCCTCTCATCTCAGTTCAAATCCTAATTCATCCCAGTCTCTCTAGGCACCTAATAAAAGGAACAGAGAACAGAGAATACAGGGTTGGAAGGAACCCCAGAGGTCTTCTAGTCCAGCAGTCACCAACTGGTGGTCTGTGGACCACTGGTGGTCCATGAGAAAATTTTGGTGGTCCACAGAAAAATTATCTGCATTTTTTATGTAACACTAAATCAGGGGTCCTCAAACTACGGCCCCAGGGCCAGATATGTGCAATGAATGTTTGTGTTCCTCCCCCCTCAGGGCCTTTTTGTGTGAGTCAAAGGGGGCTCAGACATTCTGACTTGGGGTCTGCTTTGGTCTCCTTGTGCGGGGCTTTGGGTGAAGGCTGGAGAGAAGTGCCACTGGTGGCAAAGAGCCAGAGGACCTTGTTCCAGTGGGTGGAACTGGCTGACCATCTCAGCTCAGTGAGCCTCCAGTGGCCAGTATCTGGCCTTGCACAACTACAGGTCTTTCCTCGGCTTGGAGAGCTTATGCTCGTAATCCACAGTGAGGTGCTTCTACTGAGCCTCCTTCTCGGTCAGGTCCAATTTGAACTGAGTCAGCTGTTTTGCCAACTCTTTCTCGTGGTGGCTGCTTAGCTCCAACAATTGGAAGATCCCGGCTGGGCAGGGGAGGAGTGGCTGGGAGGGGAGGGGCAAGTAGATGCCAGCAAGGCACCCCTCAACGTGAGTGACATCAAGTTGGCCATGCCCAACCAGCCATGCCCACCCAGCCAGTCATTGGACAGATCATATTAGTGGTCTGCGGGATTTAAAATTATGAATTTAGTGGCCCCTGAGGTTCAAAAGGTTGGGAAGCCCTATCTAATCCAATCCTCTGCTTGAGCAGGAGATCCTATACCATTCCAGACAAATGGCTGTCCAAAAGGATGTGGAGCTGTAATGTATAAAATCTAGGCCTTTTAACAAAATGTTTAAGCCTGAAAAATAGCCAGACTTCTTCTGTCCTTCGGAAGGTTAAGTTAGACAATGTTGTCAGAAAGAAGAAAATTCTATGCAGATATACGTATTATGTGCTTTTCTTTTCTTAAAATGGTCTTCAATGGAACTAAATTCTGTGTGTGCCAGAGGTGGTATTCAGCAGGTTCTGACCAGTTCTGGAGAACCGGTAGTGGAAATTGTGAGTAGTTCAGAGAACCAGTAAATAGCACCTCTGGCTGGCCCCGCCCCCATCTATTCTCTGCCTCCCGAGTCCCAGCTGATTGGGAGGGAATGGGGATTTTGCAGTCTCCTTCCCCTGCCACGCCCACCAAGCCATGCCAATAGAACCAGTAGTAAAAAAATGTGAATGCCACCACTGTTATGTGCATATAGAAATGAAAAGATTTCGTATGTGATGTAAACTGCTGAACATCAACCAGACCAGGGGAATGATCCCAGTACAGATCAGTATAAAATGAGAAGCTATTGAGCCGTTTTTCCAGCTTGGAAGACAGGTTCTCCATAGTGTCACAATATTCCCTGCTTTTCAGCTGAACCAAAAGAATTCAGTCTACCCTGTAAGATTGACCCTGGTCAATCCTCAATAGGATTAGGCAGCAGTGCTGTTCGAAACCAAGCCACAGAAGTGGTGGGCCAGCACATGTGCTTTATGTGTAAAACTGCATTTGTGAAAGCAGAACGAATGCATGCGCAAAAGCATCCCCTCTCCCCATCCCCCACTGCCCCCACCTCCATCGGTCCACCAAGCCAGAAAGGCTGGAGACCATGGCTGTATACAACGCCATCATGTATTGACTATGTAAATAGTCTACCCTTGGATCTGTAAACAGAGTAAATAGTTACCTATTTGCTCAGTGAGAATGTAATTGTCAATTGCTTTTTAACATTTTTGCTATAGACTAAATATATACATAATCCATGGTTAGAAAAATATGGTTAGCCCTATGAGCCATGGTGGCACGGTGGTTAGAATAAAGTACTGGAGGATACTTCTGCTACCTGCTGGCTGCCTGCAATTTGGCAGATCAAATCTCACCAGGCTCAAGATTGATTCAGCCTTCCATCCTTCCAAGGTGGGTAAAATGAGGACCCAGATTGTTGGGGGCAATAGGCTGACTCTGTAAACTGCTTAGAGAGGGCTATAAAGCACTGTGAAGCAGTATATAAGTCTAAGTGCTATTACTAGTGCTATTTGATTGCTCTTGGTACTAAGGATATTTTTTTCTCTTCTCATTACCAGCTAGAGGTACTAGTGCATCTGCCAGTACAGTGGTCCCAAGGAACCTCTCTATGACAACAGGAACGAGCCATTCAGTCAAAACACCTGCCAGCATCACAAGCATCTCCAATGGAACAATAGAAGAATTGGCAACAGCCACCATCAAGATTGCTGTTCCTGGAACATCTGACATCACCAGAACAGCTCCTGGAATAACTGCTGCTCCACCAAGTAGGTTCCTGATTGCTGTGTGAGGTTGGCCGAAACCCTCCTATCTTTCCCTAAGGGCCTAAAGATGTGGCTGTGCAAGTCGCTTGAAGCCTTAGTGGGGGAACAGCACAATGGAGGTGATTGATTGAGTAATAACAGATCCCTTCCCACTCTGCCCCCGCCCTCCCCATTTGGTTCAAAGGTCTGGTTTTAACTTTTTATGTTTTAATTATATGTTTAACTGTAAGCCATCCAGAGTTACCCTATGGTAAGATAGGTGGCCAATAAACGTTATAAATACAAGGAAGGAAGGAAGGAAGGAAGGAAGGAAGGAAGGAAGGAAGGAAGGAAGGAAGGAAGGAAGGAAGGAAGGAAGGAAGGAAGGAAGGAAGGAAGGAAGGAAGATGATAGATGATAGATGATAGATGATAGATGATAGATGATAGATGATAGATGATAGATGATAGATGATAGATGATAGATGATAGATGATAGATGATAGATGATAGATGATAGATGATAGATGATAGATGATAGATGATAGATGATAGATGATAGATAGATAGATAGATAGATATGATAGAGATATCCAGAGATAGTTAGAGCTAGATAGAGATAGACAGATAGACAGACAGTCTATGCCTCAAACAGGAGAAACAGCAGAGTAGCTGTGTTCACATTACATGCTCAGCTTGGCTATGATTACAGAATAACAGAGTTGGAAAGGACCTTGTAGATCAAACCACCCCCACCCGCCGCTCAAGCAGGAGACCCTACACCATTTCTGACAGATGGCAGTCGAGTCTCTTCTTGAAAACTTCCAGGGATGAAGGTCCCACAACTTCTGAAGGCAAAGCTGTTCCAATGGTTGTTTGTTCTCACTGTCAGAAAAATTCTCCTTATTTCTAGGTTGAGTCTCTTCTTGATCAGTTCCCATCCATTATTCCTTCTCTGGCCTTCAAGGAGGGCAGGGTACATGGGGTTTGCACACACATGCACAGGGACAGGGCGCATGCGCAGGGCCGTGGGTGCATTGCATTTTGAGGGTTTGGGGGGTATGCATTCGCACAAACACACACATCCTTTGGACATTCAGTCCGGAAGAGGTTAGCCATCACTACTATATACTCTTACAGAGCCGAGGTGGTGCAGTGGTTAGGGTGCAGTACTGCAGGCCACATTAGCTGACTGATCTGCAGTTCAGCGGTTCAAATCTCACCGACTCAAGGTCGACTCAGCCTCCCATCCTTCCGAGGTGGGTGAAATGAGGACCCGGACTGTGGGGGCAAGTTGCTGACTCAATTTTGCTAAAAAAAATTTGTAAACCACTTAAAGAGGGCTGAAAGCCCTATGAAGCAGTATATAAGTCTAATAAATAAATAATAAATAAATAAACTCTCCTCCACAACTGATGTCAACCTTGTAATAATTAAGTAGAGATAAAGGTTCCTTCCACTCATCAGAAAAGGCTTACATAAATTATTATTATGGCTACAGTACCATCAGTCCAATGTTTACACCAGATTTGACATTTCTATCCACCTATTGATTCATTCCCTAGGACCTGGGATAAACACATGCTGTTTATAATAATATAGTATAAAATAATAATATAAAAATATCACTGCAGGATGTAAGCTGTTTGAAGTAAATCTGTGTTTTGCTATAATTATTATTGCGTGGTATTATTATTGTTTTTGTTGTTATTATTTGTGTGTGTGTGTGAGGAGGAGAACGATGTGCCTCACCTATGTCAAGAATTTTCAGGCTTTTAACCCTTGCTTCTCTGCTCGAGTGATCATAAAACGCCTAAAGTCAGACTAGATGAGGCACATCGTTCTCCTGCCTCCTCCTGTAGAGGGCGCTTTTAAGAGGCTTTTTTAAACAGTTAAGCAGAGTCATCCACTGTGACTCTGGCAGCAACTAGCTCAGCCTGACCTCAGCTCTTGCCTTTTTCCTTTTACATTTTTTTCATGATGACAGTGGTGAGGCTCTGCCTCCCCTGCCTGCACATCCCTGCCCAGAAACTTTCTGAATATCAGGGTCCACAACCCTGGTCCATGGTCCAGTGCTCTTCAGAACCAGGCCACGGAAGTGGTGGGCCAGCATATGTGCTTTATGTGTAAGGCTGCATTTGGGAAAGCAGAACAAGTGCATGCGCAAAAGCATCCCCTCTCCCTCTCCCCATCCACCACTGCCCCCACCTCCATCGGTCCACCAAGCCAGAAAGGTTGGAGACCGCAACTGTATAAAATGCCATCATGTATTGACTATGTAAATAGTCTACCCTTGAATCTGTAAAGAGAGTAAATAGTTACATATTTGCTCAATGAGAATGTAATTGTCAATTGCTTTTTAACATTTTTAGTATATGCTAAATATATAATCCATGGTTGGAAAAATATGGTTAGCCCTATGAACCGTGGTGGCACAATGGTAAGAATGCAGTACTGCAGGCTACTTCTGCTACCTGTTGGCTGCCTGAAATTTGGCAGATCAAATCTCACCAGGCTCAAGGTTGACTCAGCCTTCCAGCCTTCCAAGATGGGTAAAATGAGGACCCAGATTGTTGGGGGCAATAGGCTGACTCTGTAAACTGCTTAGAGAGGGCTGTAAAGCACTGTGAAGCGCTATATAAGTCTAAGTGCTATTACTAGTGCTATTTGATTGCTCTTGGTACTAAGGATATTTTTTTCTCTTCTCATTACCAGCTAGAGATACTAGTGCATCTGCCAGTACAGTGGTCCCAAGGAACCTCTCTATGGTAACAGGAAAGAGCCATTCAGTCAAAACACCTGCCAGCATCACAAGCATCTCCAATGGAACAATAGAAGAATTGACAATAGCCACCATCAAGATTGCTGTTCCTGGAACATCTGACATCACCAGAACAACTCCTGGAAACCACAGCAGAAAAACTGCTGCTCCACCAAGTAGGTTCCTGATTGCTGTGTGAGGTTGGCCCAAACCCTCCTATCTTTCTCTAAGGGCCTAAAGATGTTGCTGTGCGAGTCGCTTGGGGCCTTAGTGGGGGAACAAAGCTAGAAGGGCACTAGATAAGAAACAATAGAATTCAGGGGGAGGGGGAGGCTGGACTTGGATATTTTGTGACAACACAATGACTGGTGGTACATTTAATCCCGTCTGCCAGCTCAGCCTCTTGTTTTCCTACACCAGTGGTTCCCAAACTTGGCAACTTTAAGACTTGTGGACTTCAACTCCCAGAGTCCCAGAGCAGAGCTGGCTGGAGAAATCTGGAAGTTGAAGTCCACAAGTCTTAAAGTTGCCAAGTTTGGGAACCACTGTCCTACACAAACCCAGTTAACTGGTTAGTTTATTGAAATGTTTCTCAACCTTGCAGCTTCCCACAATCACATGACTGCATTTTATGACGGTTTTGCCAAAACCTGACATTTACTCCTGGTTTTTGGCAAAACCATGTCCATTGGTTTACTTAAAGTCTGTCAAAAAAAAAAGTTGTCACATGACCGACCTGATTCACAATCATCACAACTTATGACCGGCAGGCTCCATTACATTCGCAACTCGAGGACTAGCTTATGTACAAATAATTCAAAACCATCTATAAAAATAATAGTGCAGAAAAGGTATGCATTGAGCAACATTTTATACAGGTCATGTTTTGTTCTTACAGTTTCATTTCAACTAACAGCACTCATTCCTTAGGCTCAGGTGGTCCCAGCACAGCTGTGGTCAGTACAAGAGGAGCCAACATCACCATACCAGGTATGATAGCACTAAAAACAAAACAAAAAAATGGAATTGTATTCTACACTCCTCAACCCACTTCAATGCAATCTTCGCCTTCATTTTCTGCTAATAGGGACAACAACACAAGAACCAGGGAGGCGACCGCTGACGTTCTGGGCCATCATTATCATCTGCTTAACTGTGTCTGGACTCTTCATAGGAGGATATGTTGGGTGCTGTTTCCTCTGGAAAGTAAGTCAGGAGAGCCAGCTTTCCTCAGATCAATGGGAGGTTCCTCATGGCTTGATCAGAGCCTGTTAAAATTTATGAGACATAAAACAGAGTGTAGCCTGATAGTAATACAAGTGGCCTTGCTTAAGGATGGTAATTGAGGCCAGAGGCAATCAATACTACATGTCAGTCAAACAGCAAGACGTGACTGTGCTAACTTACCACAATTCCAGCTTTTCCAATTGCAACAGTTAGGCAAATTCTGCCCAGTCATTACGCACAACATCACATGATCACCATTTGCGACTTCCTGATGTCTTCCCCATTGATTTTGCTTGTAAGGAGCTCAGCAGGGAAGCTCACAAATAATAATTAACGACTGTAGGATGTGGCAAACGTCATGGCTCTGAGGGAGATGGGTGGTCCAAAGATGCGATAGGTGGGTGGGTGGGTGGATGGATGGGCGGGTGGACGGGTGGATGGATGGATGGATGGATGGATGGATGGATGGATGGATGGATGGATGGATGGATACATACATACATACATACATACATACATACATACATACATACAACATACATACAGAGGTGGGTTGCTAATTTTTTTACTACTGGTTAGGATGCTCTCGTGATACTTCTGTGCATGCGCAGAAGCATCCGGATGGGTTGGCGGAGCCTCCCACTACCAGTTTGCCTGATCCAGCAGCAACCTACCCACTGCTGAACTGGTAGCAACCCACCTCTGGATAGATAGATAGATAGATAGATAGATAGATAGATAGATAGATAGATAGATAGATAGATAGATAGATAGATAGATAGATAGATAGACAGACAGACAGACAGACAGACAGACAGACAGACAGACAGACAGACAGACAGACAGACAGACAGACAGACAGACAGAGAGAGAGAGAGAGAGAGAGAGAGAGAGAGAGAGAGATAGATAGATAGATAGATAGATAGATAGATAGATAGATAGATAGATAGATAGATAGATAGATAGATAGATAGATAGATGACAGACAGACAAAATATTATTGTGAGCTGGTTTAAAGCACCGTCACAGTCATGGTTGCCTGTCATAGCACCCCTGCAATCAAGAGGACCAACACCACCATATCTTTGATCAGTCCCAGAATCAGTGGTCGTTAATCAACTACTATCTATCTCACCGTTTGTATGCATGGCCTCTAATATTACAGGTCGGGGACTTGACCAGATAATATTGCATCTGGCCTGCTTTTCCTGGAGCAGATGACAAAAAGCAATATGGTTTAAACAAGCCACAAAACTATTAAGTGAAGCAGGCAGCACGCTTGGGAAAGTGCAAGATTAGGAGCGAGTAACTGCTACTATTTCCTCCAGAAGTAATTATTAGTTCTGTTAGCAGAGCTAATAACCATTCAAAAATACCATGCATCCGATTGCATATAAAAATGAATAATAGTCTTTTTTTATTATTTAGCAGGAATACAGAGTCAGTGGGGGGGGGGGATTCAAGTTTGCAAGTTTGCAAGTTTAATAACATTTATATGCCGCCCAATCCCGTAGGACTCCGGGCGGCTTACAGTACAAATAAATAAAATAAAAATAAAAATAGAGGGAAAGAAAAGATAGATTTAAAAAACACACCATGCACTCCGTTCTAAATGGGGCTGGACCATATTTTGGGGTCAACAGCCCCAGGCCTGCCAGAACAGCCAGGTTTTAGTGGCTTTCCGGAAGGCCGAGAGAGTGGGAAGGGTCCAGATCTCTGCGGGTAGATCATTCCACAGGGCTGGGACAGCTACAGAGAAAGACCTCCCCTGAGTAGTCGCCAACCGGCATTGCCCAGTCGACGGTACCCGAAGGAGGCCCAGCCTGTGAGATCTTATGAGTCATTGGGAGGTATGTGGCAGGAGGCGGTCCCGCAGATATCCAGGTCCCAAGCCATGTAGGGCTTTAAAGGTAACGACCAGCACCTTGAAGCACGTTCGGAGACCGATGGGAAGCCAGTGCAGCTCGCAGAGGATAAGTGTAACATGGGTGTACCTAGGTACACCCAATATCGCTCGCGCGGCCACATTCTGGACCAATTGTAGTCTCCGAACACTCTTCAGGGGCAGCCCCAAGTAAAGCGCATTACAGTAATCAAGCCTAGAGGTGACGAGAGCATGAGTGACCATTTGAAGTGCCTCCCGGTCCAGGTAGGGCCGCAACTGGTGCACCAGGCGAACCTGGGCAAAAAAAACCCTGGTCACAGCCGACACGTGGTATTCTAATGTCAGCTGAGAATCCAGGAGGACACCCAAGTTGCGTACCCTCTGAGAAGTTGCAAACTTCTCAAAATTTCCGCTACGGGTTCTCCAGAACTGGTCAAAACCTGCTGAGTACCACTTCTGAAAGACAGGCCTTCTCACTGCTTTTAGGCTTTGGAACTCCCAGCCACTAGAAATCGAGCTAATCTTTGTGTTTCCACTGGCAGGCAAGTAGATATAGCAGGGTGTCCGCTCAATGAGTTTAAATGGGATGGTTTTGCTTTTAACAATATTTCACCTTATACTATACAAATATAGGCCTTATAATAGAAAGGTGACTTTATATTATTTAATTGTGGGACTACCACATGTTGATAAATTACAACTTCCAGAATTCTTCACTTACAAGGAAGTTGAGTTCTGCAACAATTGGAGATTCAATCCTCTGAGGCACTTCTGCTTTTATAGGAAATAACTGCCTTAATTAGGTTTATTCTTTGACTTGCAAGCTAGAGTTTCCCATTATGTTCTGGATATAAAATTCAACTGTCTCCTTTGCTATCATTTTGCTTTGTTCCAGAAGAATATTTTATAAGTCAAGGCTTAGTCTTTCCCTGAAATCTTGTTCCCTATTTTGAACACGGAGACAAAAATATTGAAAAATGAAGGAAACTCTTCTGGCGGAGGGGAGCTGAACCCAGATTTGCGATTCATCAAGTTTGTTGAACCGTGTGACAAGGACGATTGTTGGATCTTCAACCCAAATGTTTTCATGATCAAATGTTAAATCCTGGAATAAAAAAATTCTTAACTCTGTATTTCTTTCACATACCAAAGCTTGATATAATACCCAGAGTATAAAACAGCAGTGGGTTTCACATTTTGTTACCACCGGATCGTGGGGGGCGCATGCCCCTTCCAAACATGCGCCTGGCCTTCCATGCATGCACTTTGCTTGCACTTGCATCTTCCGTGCATGTACCCAGCCTCAAAAATGTGCCTAAATAAGACGGCATAGAGCCGGGGGATAGTGGGTTGGCTGAGAAGAGAAGAGAAGAGCAGGGCTGTTCAACCGGTGACCATAATGCATCCCTTCATCAGCAAGATTATTGCAATTCTCTGTATCTAAGATATTTTGGGAGCTATAAGCTGTGTAGAGCATAACCAACCATTGGCTGGTATAGCTACTGGGAAAGCCAGTTTGGTGTAGTCGCTAAGGGATCAAACTAAAACCTAGGAACCATGAGTTCTAATCCCAAGGTGAAAAGCCAAGCTAGGGACAGATCACCATGGAGAGTATGCAGCTGTTAAGAGCCAGCACTGGTTTGATGGCATATGATCACCTAGGACTTGCCAATGTAGAAAGGTAGCATCCATTCCCCTCCTAGAAGAATAAAATATTTTGAGGAATATTTAAAAAGGCAGAATATTATATTTCCCTGAATAAGGAAAGAAGAAACATGGTTTAAAAGACAAAGAGAAGATCCCTGCACCCAGCAGATATTTGGTGCCCATTGAGAAAGACTGGGCCAGCCTATCTACAAGACAAAAGACCTCCAGCTCCAGGGTGATGGGATTAAGACAGTGGTGTAATCCTCTGAAGTTTGCTACCGATTCAGTGAGTCTGCTACTGAGTGTGTGCTTTGCACTTATGTGTGCTTGAGTCCTGCTTGCGCAGCGCTAAAAAAGGAACATTTTGAAATATTCTGAGTTGGCAAAGGTAAGTAGAACAGCGGGGGGGGGGGGATCTGCTGTGTCATGCAATTTAGATTAGCTAGAAAGCCGGAAAGCCAACAATTCTAGCTAATATAAATCGTGCATCACAGCTGATCGTCACCCAGCTGATCGCCGGAAATATCGGTTCGCCCAAACTGGTAGCATTTTTTACCACCAGTCTGGGCGAACCAGTCCGAACCGGTAGCATTTTACCGCTGGATTAAGACATGACCCTCCAGGACATAATAGGATTATCTATCAGCAGAGCTCACTACATGGCACAACCAAGCCCCTACATTACATCAGCCCAAGGTTCAACCAAACTTGATTTCAAGAAAAACATAACCCCACATGGCCCTATCGGAGTCTGACAACAACCAATAGAATATATACTCTTGGCACAGGAACAGGAAGCTCAAGTTCAAAGCCCAAGAGAGGGTATAAATACTTCTCACTCTCCACTCCATGTGGTCAGCTATCCAAAATCATACATGTTTGGTGGTTCTGCTTCACGATTAAACCATCTTTCCAATCAGCCACCATGTTTCCAGTGTCTTTCTCATTTCTCCCCACTTGGAACTGAACCCAGATGGACATTTTTTCCAACACTAAGATCACAAATAACAAAGAAAGTCCTTGAATTATGAACACAATTGAGCCCAAACTTTCTGTTGCTAAGTGAAACAGTTATTAAGTGAATTTTACCCCATTTTACAACCTTTCTTGCCACAGTTGTTAAGTGAAGCACTGCAATTGTTAAATTAGTAACATGGTTGTTAAGTAAATCTGGCTTCCCCACTGATTTTGCTTGTCAGAAGGTTGCAAAAGATGATCACATGACCCCGGAGCACTGCAATTGGCATAAATATAATCCTATTTCCAAGCATCAGAATTTTGATTATGTGACTATGGGGATGATTCAACAGTTATAAATGTGAAAAATGGTCATGTCACTTTTTTCAGTACTGTTGTAACTTTGAACAATCACTAAACAAATGGTTGTAAGTCAGGACTACCTGTACACAAAGAACATCTGGATCTTGAGTAATTTATACATATATAAAATGTTATGCTACATGTAAAGCATGTGATTTCCCCAATTTAACATAAAAAAGGCATTCCCTTAATACCTCATATTATATACGGCATCACCTATACATACAAAAATCATTTTGTGCCCTCAGTGGTTATATTGTATGCCGCAAATGCATGGTTCTTTTTAAATTTGGTTTTATGTATTTTGGAATTATTATTAGTTTTGCTTTGTAGAGCTGTTTGGAATTGGGCAGCCTCCAAATTTAAATAAAATAAAAAAACTAAAATAAAGTCTGATACATAAGCTGCTCCTACAATGTTTCTTGATAATACATTCTACGGTTCAAGTTTTGGTTCCTGTCTACAAGTTCAAGAGTTTACATTCTAAAACTGAGCAATTCCCCCACCCCAAATCCACCTAGATTCAAGAATACGAATATGATTTTTCTTTCAACTTGGTCTGAAATATATTCTCTTCCTCATTCCAAGTTCCTGCCTGAAATGCTTTTACCCACTCATCCACTTCAACATAAGCACATCCTTTTAATGTGCAAAGCCAACTCTTATCAACATTAGGAATGAAAACTCAAATGCACATTTGCAATGTGGCATTTGACTGATCACGTTGATGCAGGAGGGGGTGCACAGGTAAACCCACCAGTGGCTGGCCAGGTTAGGTGGTCTTAATAGAATGGACCTTATAAATTCATATTAGCTTGGCTTTTCATTCTAGTGCCCTGGAGTTCCAAAGTTGACTTTTAGCTGGAGTCAACTTTCTCTCCAAGTTCCTCATAAGTATTAAAAATAGGGCTGAACAGTGTGGCAAGACCCTGTAAAGGAGGGCACAGGAAGCCAGGCGTGGGTGAGAGATAGAACAGAGGTAAAAACCACTGACAGCTTAAGACATTATAGGAACTTCTCTTTTTTGTATTTTTCCTATGTACTTTTCTGTAACAGAAAAGTTCTGTAATGAACTTCCCCTTTTCGAAATGTCATGCTTGTCTCGGGTATGGAAACGCCTTGAGAATGCACAGTGTGGAACATGGCATAAAAGTAGCATCCTGGGCAGAGCCCAGGCAGTTCAGATTTTGGTGTGTGAACACGCTGAACTCGATGCATCAAATAAACCTGTTTCTCTCACCTTCGTGGTCTCAAGTCCTGGTCTTTCGTAAGTAGATTACAAACCTCAATCTGCTGCAACAACGTGAAATCTTACATCAAGGTCATTCAGGGTCAGTCTGCTTTTCCAGTAAGTCCTTATCAGAGAATTTCAACTTCAAGCCCTCTTTCTTCACTAAAATAGGCAGATATCCAATATTATCTCATCTGAACAGCCCTCTCACATACCAGTGATAATATTCTCTTAAATCATTGTTTCTCAATCTTGGCAGCTTGTGAGATGTGTGGACTTCAACTCCCAGAATTCTCCAACCAGCCAGCTTTGCTCTCTTGACTTTATCAAGTTTTGGGTGAAAGTCTGTAAGACAAACAATGTAGGATGGAATTCAGCGGGTGGGAAGAAAAAAAACTACTGCACCTTGGATTTACACTTACTTAATGCTTAAAGTTGTTGTATCCAATATGCTTACTATCCAGTCATCTTTGATAGTTCCTCCCATTGGTCACATTATAATTACATGATCATGTTGGGGGCCTCAAAATTTTTGTGCCCCTCAGACGCCAGATTGGGCACCTATTTGGATTGTCATCAGGCCCTTTTGTATGCAAAACGATTTCCCCTGATATCCACCTTCTCATAATAAGTAGGCAAATCAGTTTCAATTATTCCTGGGGATCATCATCTATCATCTATCATCTATCATCTAATCTATCTATTATCTATCATCTATATCAGGATGTCAAACTCGCGTTGTCACAGCAGCATCACATGATGTATCAGGAATTCCCCCCTTTTGCTAAACTGGGCGGGGACGGAGCCAACATGTGACACATCCGCCCCGTGGACCACAAGTTTGACACCCCTGATCTATATCATCTATCCATCCGTCCATCCATCCATCCGTCTATCTATCTTTCTATTTATCTATCATCGTCATATTTAGAAACTGCCCGTTTCCCTCGCAGAGGAACCATACTGATATACCTTCAGGTTTTTTTAAGACCAATTTCAATTGGTTACCCCCATCCATTTAAAGCGGTGTTTCTCAACTTTGGCCACTTGAAGATATATGAACTTCAATCCAGTCTCTAGCATTCTATACCAAAGTGGCTCTCATCACGCTACTAGTATCATATTTATCTATTTGCCATATTTATGGCATTATATTATGATAAAGCTAGCCTGCAAGAATGACAGCATGAAACAAAACACCCATCATTGATAATCAAGTTCATTGGCATGTTATGTAACATGTTGCTCCCGGCTCAGTTTGATCATTGGAAGAGCTGACTCATAGCTCAGCTGAGATCAGTCTGTCTTCACCCAATGCTCACAAAGGCGTATGATAGAACTGTGATGTCCCAGTGTCTTTAAGAAGTTTCAGACATATGTGGCTTGTGAGCCTGCATGAACTAGAGATCACTTTTTCCCTTTCAAGTCCAAAACAAACCCAGAGCTCAAGATTATTGTGATGCATTTCTCCAATCAGCACAGAATAAGATGGCATTGTCACTTCCTGTAGCTTGCCAGATAATTCTCCATCTGTACCAGAGGTGGTATTCAGCAGGTTCTGACCAGCTCTGGAGAACCGGTAGTAGAAATTTTGAGTAGTTCGGAGAACCGGCAAATACCACCTCTGGCTGGCCCCACTCTCATCTATTTTCTGTCTCCCAAGTCCCAGCTGATCGGGACAGAATGGGGATTTTGCAGTAATCTTCCTCTGGAATTCAGTGGGAATGGAGATTTTATAGTATCCTTCCCCTGCCACACCCACCAAGCCAAGCCACCCCCACAGAACCGGTAGTAAAAAAAATTCAATCCCACCACTGATCTGTACATACCACCACTGTACAGCAGATGTGAAGTTTGTTTTCCCTTCAGAAAGACAGGGTTCACCAGACCATGAAATGATTTTGCTACGTAGAAAAAGTTTTGGGCTTATAATTCCTTAATCTGCTACTGGCATAATTCTTCTCTACCATCTTATGTTTGACAACCAGGATCCTGAACCATAAAACACACCTTGAAAACTGTCTAGTTCAGTGGGTCTCAACCTTCCTATGTCGCAACCCTTTAATACAGTTCCTCATGTTGTGGTGACCCCCAACCATAAAATTACTTTATGTTTTCCATATTTTTTCAAAAATGTTTGTTTTCCGATGGCCTTAGGCAACCCCTGTGAAAAGGTCATTCGACTCCCAAAGGGGTCCCAACCCACAGGTTGAGAACCACTGGTCTAGTTAATAATTATTTTTCTTGACATTATCCATGAAACCTAGGCCAAAAAGAATTTTTTTTGTCCGTGCTGTGCCTTTATAAGGGAATGCTGAAATCTCACAATGTTGAAGTTAAATAATAATGATTTATTAAATTTGAATGCAACAATAACCAAACAAAAATTATAATAACAGATAAAAGAGGGTAAGTGTGACAGACCAAGTGAGGAGACCATACAGATTTCTGTTTTATATATTTTATTGGAAATTTTTTTACAACTTGAATGCGAGAGCTGACTTCATATGAAAATTGAAGAATTTTCTGAAAACAGCTTTGATTGGCACCAGAAATAAAAGGAAGTAAATATATTGGGAGGTACGGTCGACGGAAAGAAAACTTAATTATATAAATCAACTGAAATGCCTTCTTTCAATTCAAAACATAAGAAAGGTGTTTATTCACTGAATGGACAGGTAAGATTTGGTTAGCAGAACATCAATATCATAGTTGTGAGACTGATTCTCATCATCCATCCATTTCTTTCATCTCTTTCCTTTTTCTATTCCTGTTGACACACAACTGCCAAGAGCCTTTCCAGAAATAGTAACAGCAAGTAGGAGTGAGTCTAAATTTAGAATGCTCTTTTTTTTTTAAAGTTCAGATGGACATTCTCCTTGGAGGAAAAATAAGGTACAGTTCCATATTTGCTACAAGGAGATCATGAAAAATATTAATCCTCCCCAGAACGATCTTCAGGACGATTTCCTAAACCATCCTGCTCAGGCAGCGGTGGCCAAGGGGCCGTTGGCAGCAGGGGTAAGGGTGGGTAAGGATCATCAGGAAGTGGGGGATTAAGTGATCCAGGAATTCGTCCCGGGTTGTGAGGCCCCAAGGGCTTTGGTGGTTGTGGAAATTTGGGCTGCGGGGGATGTGGTGATACAGGGGGACCTTCTGGCCAAGATTTTCCAGGCACTAGAGGCCCCAAGGGCTGAGGGCCTACTGGTTTTGGTGGTCCTTCTGGCCATGGTTTCTCTGGAACTGGAACCAATGGACTGTCAGGTCTTGGGACAGGAGGAATGCCAGGTGCTCCAGAAGATCCAGGCCTTGAGGGATCTGAAGACATGATGAGATACCATGGAAAGAAGGCGGCCTGGGGAATCCAGAAAGGGGGAAAATGACATTTTTTTTAAAAAATGGACAATATCCATCTGTTAACAGAACCTGATATATAGCAATCAACTTTCCGAATAAGAGACACTCGGAACGCAATAGCAAAATTCATCATCACTATTGACATGTAATGGCAAATACTTGAAAAGACTTGAGAACTGACATAGTCAACATTTGACTTATTTGGTTGTCCATGAGAAAGACAATAGAATTGCTAAATTTCAGTTAAAAGCAAACATGGATTTCCAAACAGAACTAGTAACTTGTAAGGAAAAATCTGGACGTGGAAAAAAAAAAAGAAAATTTGAAAGGTGAAACTATGATAGATTTCAACATTGGGAGAATTTTAATTTTGGGTTTCCCAGAGAAGGAGCAGTGGAAATAATCTTGCCATACCTTTTCCCATTGGATCTTTTGTATGTAAGAAAAACTCTAAAGAGACAACTCAGATGCTCATAGACCAATGGTGGGATTCAGCCAGTTCGCACCAGTTCGGGGAGAACCGGTTGTTAACTTTCTGAGCAGTTTGGTGAACTGGTTGTCAGAAGAAATCATTAGGGCAGAGAACCGGTTGTTAAATTATTTGAATCCCACCACTTTCATAGACTATTGCATATCATAAGCATATAATGCAGCCAAGCTTACAAAGCGGTTGACAGACTGCACTCTAATCAATGTCTAATGTCCAATACCCCACAGTTCAAACTGATTGCCGAGCCCCTTCGTCTCACATTTATCTTGCCTTAAAATGGCCACCATTCAAGACCCAGAGATTTTCTTTCTACCATCACTTTTATGATGCTTCTTTCACAGCTAAGCAAGTTTGCAGGAGGGAGGCATGGCTGGGTATTTATGAGGGCCCCAAGACTAGCCAACTGGCTCAGAATCCCACATCTCCATTTTGTATAGAATATCCAGAAAGATCAGGTGCAGTCTAAATAGCCCACCACATGCTCTACTCCGTTTCTACTTGAAGGACCCATTAAAGGTGCAATGCTCAAAAGCTCCAATATACTGCCGCCAATCTTAAAATTTTGGTAACCAGAAGTTCTTTGTGTCCTTTACCTCCTGTAGGAAGTATTGCATATGTTCCTCACCAATGCATTAAAAAAAAAACCTATATTTGATCCCAGGTATCTCCATTTAAAAGTTCAAAGGTGTCAGTCAACAGTCAAAATGCTGGTTTAGATGGTTCCACCACAAATCCGCGAAGCCCTTATCCGCGGAGACATAAGCGCAAAGACTAATTCACGCCGTTCGAAGCGCTAAGGAAAAACGCGACCCTACCGCAATGACATAATCGCGGAGGGCAAATCCGTGCATTCCCAAGCACTCAGTACCCTAAACCTAACCCTAAACCTAACCCTAAACCTAACCCTAAACCTAACCCTAACCCTAACCCTAAACCTAAACCTAACCCTAAACCTAACCCTAAACCTAACCCTAAACCTAACCCTAAAACAAACCCTAAAACAAACCCCTAAACCTAATCCTAACCCTTACCTTAATTGAAATCGGCTTTCTGCCACGGCGCCATTTTAAAGCGCCCTTCTGTTGCCGCGCTGTTGTCGCGGCGGTGATGACGTCGCGGCTTTAGTGATGCGCTTATGTCTCCGCGGATAAGGGCTTCGCGGTTTTGTCGGGTTTAGATGACCAAATAGTTAGACTTACCTTTTAATGTAAGCTCCTTTCTTTTACAATCTAAAATCTGAGTCATTTCCCTGCTAACATTTACAGTATTTGCAGCATTCACAGTCCACTTTCAATGACATCCGATTCCCACTTCCCAATCCACAACTTTCAAACAAATTATCTAGATGTTATCTACCTAAAAGCTGCAAAAGGATGGTTCTAGTTCCCTCTGGACAGCAATGGTCTTTGGTGTGCAGCAGGTTCTATCTAACTTATAAACCTACGAGGGCCAGCAAAATCAGTTGTAGGAGTTACCCAGATGGTTTTGACTCCACCCATTATCTCCTAATGAAAGGTACTCCAGAAGCCCCGATGGAAACATATATCAGCATACCTTGGAGACAGAGATAGACAAGGCAGAGAATACAGGGATATCTGGAGAGCCCAGATTAAAAATATGGGGAAGAGACTCATGGAGGAAACACGAAACTACTCTGGGAAGAAGAGGAAAAGAAAAAAGAAAACATCCATAGAAAACTAAAATAGTTCTATGGATCCAATCTGGGAAAGTAAGATCCATACTTAATAGAATCAACGAGGATGACATTAATATTATGAAAGTCAGGATAATAAATGATTGCAATAAACAATTATAATAATTAATTATGTGCCATAAGTCATTATTGACTCAGAGTAACCACATTGATAGATTTTCTCCGTGAGGATCTATTCTGTTCCTATTATTATTATTAACTAGCAGTGATAATCTGGCATTGTCTGAGTATTTATTTATAGGGGGAAAATGTCCAGACCAAATGGCATTTTTAATGTTGGATTTTCCCCCTTACCAGAGGGAGGCCCCTTGTGGAGTACTGTGAAGCCGTTACCATAGCAACTCCACTGCATTGTAGTAGAAGCCATTTTATGGCAGTACGGTAGAAGCCATTTGAAGACACAACAGGCTGTATCATAACACAACAAAATCCCCGGGGTGTGTTAGGGGTGTCTTACCCCCAGTATTTGTTCCAGAGAGTAAGCCATCTGTGTACCAAGTCTGGTTGAAATTGTTTGAGGCGTTCCAGATTTATCCTGGGACACACACACACACACACACACACACACACACACACACACACAGCCGTATGTATGTATGTATGTATGTATGTATGTATGTATGTATGTATGTATAGATAGATAGATAGATAGATAGATAGATAGATAGAGATAGATAGATGATATAGATATAGATATAGATATAGATATAGATATAGATATAGATATAGATATAGATATAGATATAGATATAGATATAGATATAGATATAGATATAGATATAGATATAGATATAGATATAGATATAGATATAGATATAGATATAGATATAGATATAGATATAGATGATATAGATATAGATATAGATTGCCATCAGGCTTTATGTAAAGGAAGAAATCATCAAATTAGACAGTTACATCCAAATGTTTCCATCTTATAGCAATAGCAATAGCAATAGCAGTAGACTTATATACCGCTTCATAGGCCTTTCAGGCCTCTCTAAGCGGTTTACAGAGAGTCAGCATATTGCCCCCAACAATCTGGGTCCTCATTTTACCCACCTCGGAAGGATGGAAGGCTGAGTCAACCCTGAGCCGGTGAGATTTGAACCGCTGACCTGCTGATCTAGCAGTAGCCTGCAGTGCTGCTTTTAACCACTGCGCCACCTTGGCTCTTAGGAGACTCTTATCTTCCTACAAATAGGAAATTTCATCCAGTGTTGGGTTTTTCTTTTATTGTTATTACTATTTTTCTTCTTTAAATCTCCTCAAAATTATAAAAATTAAAGGGACCCCAGATTTTGACCCTATTCATTTTCTAAAGCAGTTTGGGAGGATGCTGTGAAGCTATATGTAGCCCACGGTCTTAAAAGTACAGTCTTCAGCTGAATTACAATGATTTAGTCTCAGGTAAAAGCTCTCCTCCCCTTCCATGTTCCCTGCTGTTCAGGAAAAAGAAGAGGGTGTTAGGAAAGAGACTGTCAAAAAGAAAATGAGCACCCCACTCTTTTAAGGATAGTTCTCCCTCCTGCTTGCTTCAGAGCTGCCCACTGTGTGGTCCCCAAAGTATTACTCCTGAAAATATGCCCTCCACTTCAGAAAAAGGCCACGGACCTTATTGTGTAGTGGGATTCAGTAGGCAAGAACCAGACCAGCATAGTTACAACAGCATTTATTGACTCAAAACTGGAACTGAGGAACAGCAGGAAAATGCCTGGAATTTATACTCTAGGCCCACAGGGTCTTCAGCTTAAGGGAAAAGATGCTAAAAGTCTCCCCTCAAAGTG
Organism: Thamnophis sirtalis; assembly: GCF_051295495.1. Taxonomy (NCBI): domain Eukaryota; kingdom Metazoa; phylum Chordata; class Lepidosauria; order Squamata; family Natricidae; genus Thamnophis; species Thamnophis sirtalis. The sequence continues at coordinate 32,881,501 of NW_028261383.1, forward strand.
AGATGGACGCCAAACAAATAATAAAATAAAATAATAAAATAAAACAATAAAATAAAATAATAAAATAAAATAATAAAATAAAATAATAAAATAAAATAATAAAATAAAATAATAAAATAAAATACTAAAATAAAATAATAAAAATAAAAAATAATAAAATAAAATAATAAAATAAAATAATAAAATAAAATAATAAAATAAAATAATAAAATAAAATAATAAAAAGTATAATATAATATATAGTATAGTATAGTATAGTATAGTATAGTATAGTATAGTATAGTATAGTATAGTATAGTATAGTATAGTATAGTATAGTATAGGAATTGGAATTGGAATTTATTCAATTTGTAAGCCACCCTATTCCCCGAAGGGACTCAGGGCGGCTGAACAAAAGCCAAGGGAAGGGGAACAAATACAAACAAGTAAGACAAAACAGGACAACGATACAAACGATTTAAAAAACACAGCAAGCACAGCAAATTCGAGTAGGGGGGGAACTCAACCCCAGGCTTGCTGGGACAGCCAGGTCTTAACGGCTGTCCGGAAGGCCTGAAGGGTGGCGAGGGTCCGAATCTCCATGGGGAGCTCGTTCCAAAGGGCCGGAGCAGCCACAGAGAAGGCCCTCCTCCGGGTGGTCGACAGCCGGCACTGGCCGGCAGATGGAATTCGGAGGAGACCTAATCTGTGGGATCTAATGGGTCTATGAGAGGTAATTGGCAGGAGGCGGTCTCTCAAGTACCCAGGTCCAATACCATGTAGGGCTTTATAAGTGACGACTAGCACCTTGAAGCGTATCTGGAGACCGATAGGTAGCCAGTGCAGCTCGCGGAGGATAGGTGTAACGTGGGTGTACCGAGGCGCACCCACAATCGCTCGCACGCTGCATTCTGGACCAGTTGAAGTCTCCGAACACTCTTCAAGGGCTGCCCCATGTAGAGCGCGTATAGTATGATATGATATGATATGATATGATATGATATTGAAATGAAATGAAATGAAATGAAATAATAAAATAAAATAATATAAAATAAAATAATAAAACAAAACAATAAAATAAAATAATAAAATAATAAAATTCTCACCAGAAAGTATTGTGTACTGTATAAATTTAATCTAGTACAATAAAACACTGCTTTAGTCAAAATAAATACTTTAACTAGATGTATTCAAAATATTAGAAGTCTTTTCTAAAACCATTGGGACTTAATGCATTGGCAAAACCAACTTTCATACCAGTAAATATTTCCTTTAATAATAATCAGTTATACACAACTGAGATTCTGTAGGCCAATTCTGATCTAAGGATGATCATGAGAGAGTAGAGTAGAGTAGAGTAGAGTAGAGTAGAGTAGAGTAGAGTAGAGTAGAGTAGAGTAGAGTAGAGTAGAGTAGAGTAGAGTAGAGTAGAGTAGAATTCTTTATTGGCCAAGTGTGATTGGACACACAAGGAATTTGTCTTTGATGGATATGCTCTCAGTGTACATAAAAAGACAAGACACATTCATCAAAAATTAGATGTTTTCAGCCATATTCAGGCAGAGATCCAGCCATTCCTGCTCTTTCCATCTGGTTCCTCTTCTCTGCCTGTTGTAATACATATAACCCCAGAAATTAACCACAACTTTTGAAGAAGAGGTCAGGTGACTGGCTGGGAAAAGAGTGGGAAGGAATTGTGATTGTTGCATCTTCTGTTTCTTGCCTTGTGACAGATAGAATTAGTCCAATTCGTGGCCATGTGACTACCCTCCTGACTCAGGACTCCATTGCTGGTCAGCATGTGATGGCCTCATGAATTCTTCTGTGTACCATTGGAATCTTCCTTGAGATGTCTTGAAATAACTTGCTGCAAACTATCCCTCTCTCCTTCCCACCAGAATTACAGGAAATAAATATGAGCTTAATGTAAGTGTTTCAGTGTGAATTAAAACACATTGTTGGTTTGGACTCCACCTACACTCTTTTATACTCCTCTCCCCAATGTTTCTTTCAAAGGTCAAATGCAGCCTTCAGCTGAGAAAGATTTGCAAGCCACTCCTCAAAGCATTAATCTGTTAAAACAGAGATATTTCATCTTGGCTTCTCATAGATCTATAAACCACTCATCTCCTAACCACCAAATTGATGTGGTGCTGCCATTCTTCTATTTGACCCTTGTTAGAAACCGGTGCTCCATTGCTGAATGAGTCCACAGTTAACTTCCCAACTGAAACCCCTCAGATACTTTTTCCAATCAGGGGTTAAAGGTCATTGATCTGCCATATTGCTCCCAGAGTTCATAGTTTAAGTTCATCTTTGAGTACTTGAAAATGAAGACTGGATTGCAAGTTGATGACAGATGTTTTCAACATTACATGGGTGAAATCAGTGTTATATGGAAGGAGATGCTTTCATTCCATTTCCTTCTTCCTTGTTCCTCCTCCCAGCTTTCCGTATTCAGTTTTGAAATCAGAGCTGTGAGGGAGAGGAGCAGATTCTAAATTTGACAAATAAATAAATACAGAAGCCCATGAATGTGCCTGACCTCTTTTCAAACTGTCTTTACTGAGGGCATCAGCTTTGGTACCAATGAATTATATGCTTGGAAGAAGAATATATAGCTGTGATATATAGCTCTGGCTCGGCGCATGCATGCACTGGCCAGCTGATTTTTGGCTGGCCCACCCACGTTGCCCTTCCCTTCCCAGGAGTCTCCACATGATGCCAGGTAAGTATAGGGCTCGTGTGGAGGCCGGGGGGGGGGTCAGCCTCTGGAGGGCCTTGGGGGTGGGGAGGGTGAAAAACGGATCTACCGGGCCCACTGGAAGTCAGTAAATGGGACGTTTCCAGCCTCCCCAGGCTCCAAAAAAGCTGTGCATGCATGCGCGGGGCAACAAGGTGGTGGTGTCAGGCACGCATGCACAGGGGGCACAGCATGGGTGTGTGTGTGTGTGATTAAATAATTGGTGTGGGCACTGTTAGGTAAGCTCCCCATTGGGAGAGCGAGTACGTTCAGTGAAGCGTTGTGACAGTGTTGTTGGAGAACACACAAACCAGCATACAGAGACACTGCAGTTTAAGTAGGCTTTTACTTTCATGGAAATAGGGGTATCAGAGTCCATCAAACAGTCCAAGTCATACACGGATAAGACAGTCAGTCATCAATGTCTTTCAGTTAAGGGATAATCCAAATAACATAGTCCATAAACATACAAACAGTCTGGTACTCAAAGTTTGCTAGCAGTTGCAAAACTTACAACAGTTCACGGCACTTTATAACTGCCAGCTTCCAAAACACTCAGATCAGATCAGTCCAGCATCTAACAAACAGAGAGCTAACAGTCATTCTGGCTCAACCGTTAGATTATATTCCTAACAGGCACCCACGTGGTTTTGGCACCCGAGGCGAAAAAGGTTAGCCATCACTGGTATATAGCATGAAAAGCTATTCTCTATCTTACATTCAAATAGAAAACATGTTGGAACATTAAAGTTGCAAAAGTACATCTGAACCAGCCAAGCAGGTCCCAGAGCCATTTTATTTCTCAGGAAGAGGTTCTGTGTAAGTTGAGACTTAACAGGGACAAAGAAGAAATTGTAGATGGTAAGAATTTAAATTTGTTATTAGGCTCTGGTATGAGAGACCAGGAGCATTTTGACTTTGTGGCTTGGGGACCTAGTAGAAGAACAGGAAAAAGGAAGCCTATACCAAAATATCAACAGCATTTACTCTCTGTAATGTAGATACCCCTCCCTGCAACAGTCCGGTCCACAATGTAAGTGAGGGAATCTGGAAGATTAATCTACAGACTTCTATTGGGAAATTCCCTAAGTGATGATAATGATAATAATTGTGCAACACACCTTGTCAGGTTAAGTAACCATGGCGTGGGAAACAAAAAATAAAGAACTTTTTCTCTTCCTTCAACAATTTCCAGATTTACAAGAATTTGGATTTCCCCAGAAAGATAGGAGAAAGAGGCTTTGCCTTTGGATTCCAAATTATTAGAGGAGACAAGATTTTATCTACAGATAGTCCTTGACTTAGGATCATAACGGGGACCAGAATTTCTGTTGTAAAGCAAAGGTGTTGTTAAGTGAGTCACACCTAATTTTAGAACCTTTTTGCCATGGTTGTTAAGCAAATCACTGCAGAATCATGTGGTCGTTAAGCCAATGCAGCTTCCCCACTATTGACTTCACTTGTTGGAAGCTGCCTGGGAAGGTCACAAATGATGATCCCATGACCCCAGGACGCTACAATCCTCTTAAATATATGCCGATTGCCAAGCATCTGAATGTTGACCATGAGGATGCTGTAAGGGTCGTAAGTGTGAATACCAATTTTATGTCACTTTTTCCAGTGCCATTGTGCCTTCGAACAGTTGTTAAATGAATGGTTGTAAGTTGAGGACTACTGTACTTCCCCCCCCCCCCCCGACATTTGATGTACAGTTTTCATATATTGAGCTTCTCAGCAACTAGAATTATCCATAACTGTTGGAATTCATTGATAGAATGTATTTCTATGCAATAATTACAATAGCATTCAGCCGGTAAATGGCAGTGTTTACAAGTTTGGATCTATGGTATATACTCTATGCTCTTTTGTTCTGAGTTCTTCCAGATCTTAGCAGTTGGAATTATCCCCAAAATATCCTTTTTGGCTCGTGTGCCATAAGCGGGGGGAGTGCAGGGTGGTCGTGCATGGGCATGCCGCACCCATAATGCAATGCGCAACCCACCAGCGTGCATGCACGCATGACAGGCACAACATCCCCCCCCCCCACATTTTTTGCATGCTTTTTTCGCTGTCCCCAGGCTCCAGAGGCTTTATAGGAGCCTGGGGAGGGTGAAAACAGCCTCCCTCGCCTCCCTGGAGGCCCTCCAGAGGCTTCAGGAACTTCCCTGAAGCCTCTGGAGGGCAAAAAACAACCCTATGAACAAACCGGAAGTCACTTCTGATTTATTTGTAGGGCCGTTTTTAGTCCTCTGGAGCCTTCGGGGACCTTCAGGAGGCTTCCCTGAAGGCTCCGGACTACTAAAAACGGGCAGACCGGAAGTGACTTAGTAGTCAAAGGGGATCACATGAAACTGCAACCATCATAAATCATAAAGCCTCTGAATTTTGAACATGTAATGATGGAGATGCTGCAACAGTTTCTAAGTGTGAAAAACAGTCACAAGTCACTTTTTTCAGTGCCGTTGTACCTTTGAATGCTCACTGAACGAATAGTTGTAAGTTGAGGACTGCCTGTATTCTGGTCCAATTCAGGGGTGAGTTTCAGCTAGCACTACTGCCAGTTTGTTTGTGTGCACACTTTGGATGCACGCTTGAGGCATGCATGCACAGTGCAATTTAGTTGCACCAGGATTTGTTTATTTCTTTATTAGATTTTTATCCAATCTTTATTACTTGGTAAGTAACTCAAGATGCAGAACATATATAATGCTCTTTCCTCCTCCTGTTTTCCCCACAACAACCCTAACGTGCGGTAGGCTGAGGGAGAGTGACTAGCTCAAGGTCATCCAGCTGGCTTTTGTCCCTTGGGCGGAGGTCTTCAAACTTGGCAACTTTAAGACATGTGGACTTCAACTCCCAGAATTCTGGGATTTAAATCATTAGTTATAAACTTAAAGAAAACTGAACACCAGTGGTGGCATTCAATTTTTTTTACTACCGGTTCTGTGGACATGGCTTGCTTGGTGGGTGTGGCTTGGTGGGCATGTGACTGGGTGGGCATGGCCAACTCGACATCACTAATGCCGAGAGGTGCCTCACCCAGTCCCTCCCCTCCCAGCCACTCCTTGTCATGCCCAGTCTCAATGTATCAATAATTCTGTAAAAATGTTGTTCAACTTTTTTCAACTTTATTATCTGCATCTACATACTATAGATGTACTTTCATGGACCACTGAAAGGAAGAAATGGATCACCTGCTTTGTGAGTGGGTGGGCAGGGCAAGCGAGTGGCAAGCAGTGAGTGGGCAGCCAGCCAGTTTGGGGGTGTGGCCAGCCAAAGGTCACTACCAGTTTGGTGACCCAGGCCAAATTTCCGCTACCAGTTCCCAAGAACTGGTGCAAACCAGCTGAATACCACCTCTGCCGTAGACCCTGTATTTCTAAATAATACTGATAATAAGAAGAGTGGCTTTGTTTTACATTTTTTGCAAGTATCTTCAATATCTGAGAAATAATTTTGATTTTGCAATTATATATAATTGAGTAAGAGGAAAGAGCGGTTAGCCAGGCTGCATGTTTTCCCCCTTTTGTTCACAAGGAAATGACTGGGTTTAGTTTGTGCAACATGCCTTTTTTCCCTATAAATATCCAAAAGGCGATGCCTTGTAACAAGGAAGGGGAGCGCCTCCAAATTACGGGAGATCCAGAGCATATACACAAATGAATTAGCAAAGGAACAATTAGGTAAGAACTTTCGAAAATCTTTTTCCCCAGATGTCAGGATGGCCGAGTGGTCTAGGGCACCAGTCTCAAGGCTTGCTCCTTTCCAGTGTTGGATGTTCTGGTCTTTGAATGGAGGTGTGGGTTCAAATCCCACTTCTGACAATGATCCTTTTTGGGGGAGGGTGCAAATGTCCCTTTCAGGGTTCACTCTAAACTTCTGCAGCAAATGCCAGTAATGATCTGACCTATTTCCCCACTTCCCAGCAGGTATTTTTAACATTAACACCTCAAATGTCTCGCCCCGGACTCAACTTCCTCACAAACACCCTTGCGCAGGCAGCCTCTCTGTTTCCAAAGAAAGCTACAGTATTTCTATTTCTATTTCCGGATCACACCTGCTTTTTTTAAAGCAAAAAAGCTCAAATGGAAAGAGGGAGGACTTAGGAAAGACAGAGCCAAAGAAAGCCAGCAGCCCTGCAGATATCACAGCTGGACCTCTCCTTCCGGCGAGGGTTGATTTAACAAGCTGTAAATTCACTCATGTCTCAAGTGCTCCTAGTGGCGCATTCCTTGGGGGGGTGATCTGGAGGCAGTTCTGATGGTCATTTGGTCCCCTAATATGGATGGTTGAGTGAGCTTCATTACCTACTTTTCCAAAGAGAGTGAAAAGATGTATTCAGGATTTAGGATATTTTTGAAACATTGAAATATTTTGTGATCTTTATGCAGGGGTTCCTTAAGACTTGAAATTTATTATAAGGGTTCCTCCAGGATAAAATGATTGAGAAATGTTCCTGTACATCAGTGTTTTTCAACCTTGGCAACTTTAAAATATTTGGACTTTTAACTCCCAGAATTCCTCACCAGCTTACTCAATCACATTTTTTAAACTATTTAGATTATTGCAAGAGGAATTTGGATGTGAAAGACAGGCTAGTCAACTGAAACTTATTTTCATTTTACAATTAAATCCAGGTGTATAAGCAGCATCTAAAATTCCCAAATCACTCTCAGAACTGGTATGTTCCTTTCGTGTCGCTTCCTTGTGGATGTAAATACAATACAATAGCAGAGTTGGAATACAAAAGAGTTGATTTCCTTCTTCCTTGTTTTATGTATAATTAGAATGGAAGGGGAGGATAAAAGTGTAGGAGGGAAGATTAGCATATGAAAGCATTCTCCAATGCGTCATCTCGACATGTGAGTCAAAGTGTTTTGAGCACTTTATGTAGCATCAGTAAATCTTTTTCCAAGCATTGCCATTGACAGTGTACAAGCCAACAAGATTCTGTAAGTACCTTTTTGCCTAAGACTCACTAACTGCCCTTAAAACCTGGCTGTTCCGACAGGCCTGGGGCTAAAGACTCGCTGCCCCACTTCGAATGGTATGATTGTTGTGCTTTTAACTATGTATAGTTTTTATGTTTTTGTAACTCTGTTTGTTTTTCCCCTCCCTTTTTGAGTTGTGAGCTGCCCTGAGTCCCTTTCAGGGAAAAGGGCGGCATACAAATAAATTAAAATGAAATGAAATGAAATGAAATGAATTATGGGTTGAATTAAATGTATTCTTTAATATATTATGGCTCGAAGTACAGTCAGGTGAATGTTTAGGCTGGATTAGACATTTGCTATTACTTGTTCATCACACAGTCAGCCAGATGTTGAGACTGGATTTGGCATTTTTGTCCACTTATCAAGTCCTTCCTAAGAACCTGGGATAGACAGAAGCTGATGTTTTATGATGTTAGAGATATTGTCACAGGATGTCAGTTCTTCCAGGTAAAGCTGCCTTTTGCTATTGACTGATGGTGAATTTGTTCATTATTATTATTACTACTGGTTAATCTTTAGTAAGATTCGCAGCCTTTGGGGCTGGTTGGTAGCTCAACAGTTAAAAGTCCTAAACAAGGACCTAGGAACTGTTAAGGTAACGTCGGAGGATATAAGCTGTTCCAAGTCGGGCAGTTTTTTTGTAGAATCAGAATGTTCAAGTCTGATAAATTTAAAATTTCCAAATAGCGAGGTAGCCCTTTAGGTATTGCTCCATGGGCTCCAATTACAATCGGGACAACACACGATTTCTTTTTCCACAGTCGCTCAACTTCAATTTGCAAGTCCTGGTACTTTGTGATTTTTTCTTGCTGTTTATCTTCAATTCGTGCATCTCCAGGTATTGCAATGTCAATGAACCATACTTTTTTCTTTTCAACTATTGTTATGTCAGGTGTGTTGTGGGCCAAGTGCCTGTCAGTCTGATGATGATGATGATGATGATGATGATGATGATGATGATGATGATGATGATGACGACGACAATGACTATACCACAATGTGAAATCACAGATGTATTATTATTATTCTATGATTAGATTTCAAGATTTCATAACCTTTTAGCATTTAAAAATCAGTTGCCATTTAATTAAGTGGTCAAATTCAAATTAATGAGATGGGTTATAGTCAATTTGCCTTGATACATTTCTAATATCTGTAGTAATAAGAGAAGAGCATAAAAACTAAAAACTCGTAAGTTAGGCTTGTCACAAAGTCTTTGTTGGTACATAGGCCCTTCCCTAACCAGCACTTACTCTGTAAACATTTGAAATTATAAAGGTGATGGTCAAAGGGAGTTTTGACTCATGCTGCCTAGAACTACTTAGAACTAAGGAGAGATTTCCTAACAGCCAAAATAATTAATCAGTGGAATGATTTGCTCCAGAAGTTGTGGGTGCTCCAACAATGGAGGTTTTTAAGACGAGATTGGACAACCATTTGTTTGAAATGTTATTGTGTAAGGTTCCAAAATGTACTTGAGTCACCAGAATGCCAAAGAGAGAGACCCAAGAAGAGGCTTGGGAAAAAATATCAGCTTTTATTTTTGATCAAAGCAAAGAGCTGGATAGACCATTTCACAACATACAGACAAAGAGCATGCAGTGAAAGGACACACCATGGGGAAGGTATGGCTTCCTTTTATACCTTCAGAGACTTCAGCTTAGTACCCAATTCTGCCCCCCATGCCCATGCCTGTTGGAATAGAAGACCTCCAAGGTCCCTCCCAACTCTGTGTATTGTATTGTATTGTATTGTATTGTATTGTATTGTATCGTATCGTATCGTATCGTATTGTATCGCATTGCATTGCATTGCATTGCACTCTACTCAAAAAGTTTCCACCTTTTACTTCTCTTACCCTCTGATGCCATAGAGAAGTAAATCCCCTTTTCTTTGTGACAGCTCCTCAAGTATTGGAAGACAGCTATCATGTCCCCTCTAATCCTTCTTTTTAATAGGCTAGCCGCTAGACTTACCCAGCTCCCACAATTGTTCATGATACCTGCTGAGTTCAATTGGTCAGCCAATTGCACTCAGGTGGAATTGGTAGTGACCTGGTGGTTTATGCTGTCTGTCCTACATTTTTAGAGTCATCCAATTTAGGGTCACCCCTGGTATCTGTTATTTGCTTTCAGATTCTTTAATTGCTTTGAAATTTGGACAGATGTTGTAATGGCTCTTTTCAAGGCTGCAGGTTGCACACAGAGATAACGTCTCTCCTTTGCTCTGGAGTTTTCTCACTCCATTTGAAGGAAGTTTTTCTGTTTTTTCCATGTCTTTGATATTGGAGCCTATTGCCAATACTTTCACCTTCCTTCTCCTTTTAGCTTCCTTTCCCAGCTATGGACAGAATCCGGTTGGTCAATGCACCTTCTTGCAATATATAAAGTTCCTCTTTTTGTGATCATCTTCTTCTTTTTTGTGTGAACAGGATACAGCCTGGTCGTCTCTGAAGCTGCTTTCTTCCTTCGAATAACAAATATCTGATAGGTGAGTAAGTTTTCAGAATTTTTTGAAAAACAGTGGGTTTTTTCCCCAGAGAATTAGAAGATGATTTTTAGGAAAGGGACTAGAATTTCTTGGGTTTTTTTTCTGGTTAGTTAATTCTATTTAGACTAGTTATTTCTATTCCAGGCTAAACATAATGTTAAAGAGACAACAATTGATTCAGCCATAATAGGAAATACCTGCTAGAGTTTGAGACACAGAAAAACAAGAGTTGAAAAGAAAAGCAGTGAAGATAAAACCCATAGTGGGCTGCCATTTTTTCTAGGCTCAGATATGTGTTTGCAAATTTCTACCATCTTTATCTAGCAATAAGACCCTGTTAAATAGACCCTGTTAAAAAGACCCTGTGACTCAGGTTTCAGTGACAAACAACAATTCTTTATTAGACAAACTATTTACAAATCCAGCTCTGGCCTCTCTGGCAGCCCTTTTATAGGGAGCTGTCAGATGGCTCAGCCAATCAGTTTCAAGTATTCTCCCGCCAGAATGGAGGACCTTGGTGGAGCCTATTGCTCCAGTATCAATATGTAACAGACCCGTTAAAAATCAGTGGGATATTCCTCTAGGTAGATGCTGATAGAATTGCATTTCCTAAAGCACTTGTGCAATTGGACTGGATACATCTGGGATGGGAGGTGTTATTTCTACTTTGCTTTGCTCTAATATTGCTCTAATATTGCTGGCTGTACAGTTGACAATCTGTTCTTGCTCCTCAAGGACAAATAATGCTAGGCCTTCTTCAGGAAGTCCACAGAAATGCTTGTTAGGCAGCCTAGAGTGCCTGCTGAGAAAAGAATGTGTGGATGGGAAAATATTAAGGTTAGGGCAGAGTTCCCTAACCTTTTCAGTTGTGGATTGCCGTGTGTGTGCGCGCGTGTGTAGAGGGGAACAATTTGTTTGTGCAGCAGGTACACACGCATGCTGCTTGCGTGAGTGGGGATGTGTGCATGCTCACACACTCACCTGCCACCTCCGTTCCAAAAGGCTCAAGGCCCGAGATCAGAGCAGAAAAAATGTTGATTTAGGGTAATTTTACATTGTTATTTATTTCAGTTATATCATAATTTACAAGATAGGGCTTAGTACACTATGTTCCAGAATAGGATTCTTGAATAAGTTAGAAAGGTAGAACACAGATAATATATAACAACACTGTATTGGGAACCCTGGAGAAGATCTACTGTATAAAGCTGTCCATCCGCTGAGCAAGGGGATCAGTAAACAGGAGTTCTAAGCGGTTCTTCTAGAATGCTGGAGATACATCATGGAGAAGGGCAGAGTTGACTAAGTCATTCCCTGCTCACCATTAGTGTCCTCAGCAAAAAAGGAGCCCAACCATCGAATAAAGTAATCATGAGTTGGCATAAGATGCACTTATACAGTATTGGAATAATCTCATATTGATTGTAACTTTTTCCAGGTCCACCGACTCGTCCTACTGTTGCAATGGCTTGTCTACTATGCCCGTCTCTTTTGTGCTGCTTCCTCCTCCTCCTTCCCTTTCCATTAGCCTCCAGTTGTGCATCTAAGGGAGACACAGTGGTCATAACCAGCAGTGGCCCTATTAAGGGCAAGCAGTTCCTGGCTGGCCCTGGATCTGTAACAGCCTATCTAGGCATTCCTTATGCTGAGCCCCCCCTGGGGAAGTTGCGTCTCCAGAAACCTCTTCCACATCAGCCATGGAAGCAAACATTGGAAGCCACCAGTTTTGGCAATTCCTGTCCTCAATTTATTTTCCGGGATGCTCCTGAAGCAGATATATGGTCTCCTAAAACACCAGTGTCAGAAGATTGCCTTTCTCTCAACATCTGGGTGCCACACCCACAACCTTCTTCACCAGTCCCTGTTTTGGTCTGGATACACGGAGGGAGTTATGCATTCGGCACATCTTCTGTGGATGTGTTCAATGGGACACATTTGGCTGCCACTGAGAATGTCATTGTGGTCACCATCAATTATCGCTTGGGAGCTCTGGGCTTTCTGTACTTGCCACCAGCTGCTCCAGGGAACCTAGGCTTATGGGACCAACAGCTGGCCCTGAAGTGGGTAAAAGAGAATGCAGCTGCCTTTGGGGGAGATCCTTCTCGGGTGACCCTTTTGGGCCACAGTGCTGGAGGATCTTGTATGAATCTCCATCTTCTTGCACCAAAAAGCCAGGACTTTTTTGCCCAAGCGGTGATCCAGAGTGGAACAGCCAATGCCTTCTGGGCTTGGAGGTCTCCTGAGGTAGTCAAACAATTATCTCTGGAATTTGTTCATCTGCTAGGTTGCTCTGAGGACAATAATACCAGCATAGGGCATTGTCTGCAAACAAAAAATGTTTCTGAACTTATTCGGCATGAAATAGCTATGTCTACCAAAGGCTTCCTTCTGGATTTTCCCTTCAGGCCAACCACAGATGGGGAGTTTTTGCTTGGTGAACCAGAAAAGCTCATGGAGGAGGGGCAAATTCAGGTCAAACCAGTCCTCATAGGTGAAACCTCTGATGAAGCAGCCACATTTGTCCCCTATATTTTCCCTAACATCACCCACAATCTCATAAATCAGGAGCAGCTTCTGAAAGGAATACAGCTGTTAGTGCCAAATGCAACTGAAGATGTTGTTCAGGCTATTGCACTGAGGTACAGTGAAGGACAACATGGCCCAGCACAGTTCCGCTCCGCTGTGTCCTATTTCTATACAGATTGGATCTATGCATGCCCATCGAGGGAAGCTGCAGGAAATATCAGGAAAACTGGGAGTCCTGTATATGCCTATTTATTCACACATCGCCCTTCATGGTCAATTTGGCCTGAATGGACTGGGGCAACTCACGGTGCTGAGGTTCCTTTTGTTTTTGGAACCCTTGAATCAGTGCCGCCTTTCAATCAAACCTACACAGAGGCTGAAGCTAGACTGAGCCGTAAGATGATGCATTACTGGGCAGAGTTTGCCAGAACTGGGTAAGTGGTTCACTTTATCTCTATAAATGTGTATTTTAAATCCAAAGGAAGCCTTTCCATTCAACAAATGCGTTTTATATCTAAAGTAATGAAGCTATAAAGTAATGCACGCTTTCCCTTTCCAGGTTGTGTTAATACAAGTAGTTCATGATTTACAACCACAGTTGGGATTAGAATTTCTGTTGCTAAGCAAGACAGTTGTTAAGTGAATCATAAGTGCAAGGACCAGTTGTAAGTCACCTTTTTCAGTGCCATTGTAACCTTGAATGGATGTTAAATGAATAGTTGTAAGTCAAGGACTACCTGTACTGGAAACGGCCCTGAATTTCTAAGGATTCTTAATAATGTCCCTTATAGATAATTGTTCTTTTATGAGTTCAGTGGTATCACACCTATTCTAATGTACATTATATCTCCAAGTGGAATAAAAAAGGCAAAGGGGAGATTAGAAACAGAGCATTACTCTACCATTAAGAGAATGAGCAAAGGCTTGCAAGTAAGTAGTGAAGGGGAAACTCACAAGATGGAGGGTGCCCAGGGTGTCAGGATTGGGACTGGCAGATCCAAGAGTCTACGAGGAGCTGACCTGGGTTTGGATCAGCAAGGAGGAGACACAAGAGATTTCACAAAGCCAAACCCCTCCCTCAAAGTCCCCTTTGGGAGTTCCCCTTGGTTGTGGTTTCTCAAGTCAAAACCAGTCTCTTTGGAAAAGAGCTACATCAGAATAACAGAGTTGGAAGGGACCTTGGAGGTCTTCTAGCTCAACCTCCTGCTCAAGCAGTTGCCAAACGGGCAACTAGAACTAGCCCTATTCCATTCTGGACAAGTGGCTGTCCAATCTCTTCTTCAAAACCTCCAGCGATGAAGCACGCATAGCTTCTGAAGGCAACTTCTGTTCCACTGATCAACTGTTCTGACTGTCAGGAAATTTCTCCTTATTTCTAGGTTGGTTCTCCCTTTGATTCGTTTCTATCGATGTCCTTTTCTTCCTCCTTAGGAATCCCAATGGGATAGCGGCCAGCAAGGATAAGTGGCCACTCTATAATCCCACAGGACAGAATTTCTTCCTTCTTAATACTGAGCCATTCCAGAAAAGGATGGTAGAGCACTGTGACTTTTTAAAGAGCCTTTTTTCAAAGGCTGAAGAGACACGTAAGTTCAGCTATTAATTCTGCCTTTGGAAGGGAGTGGGGGTTGATGGAAAAGATGTTTTTAAAAATCATTTATATATCAGATATAGAGATCACCCATCTCACTCATAGAGCAATCTCTACAAATTGATTTTATTGCCACTCTTTGATGAAACATACTCATTTGATTTTACACTGGGCAATTTCGTAATGCTAGTGATAAATTTTGTAGAGCAAGCATATTTCACGACATCCCAAGAGTTAGGTCTCTAGTAATGTCCGCTAAGTAAGCCTTAGTTGCTCACATAAAGATGATAACAACAACAATAACGAATCCCAAAACATCTGACTCACCACTTGATGACCATCATCATTGACAAAATCCCTCTCAGTCAATTGCAAAAAGCAGCTTTATTTGGAATAGCTTACATCTTGCAATGGTAACGTTAATATCATCAAAAAAAATCATGGAATCCCCAGAACCCTACTTCTAGATTCAGATTCTCTAGTGATAAGATGTACGCTTTATCTTGATATTTCATTTTTCTTTGTTCTGCAGAGAAGTCCAAAGGTGGTTCTGTTTCATCTGACTAAGAAGAAGACAGGAGGTAGGAATCCAGTGCTTGATTGTAGTAACAGCCTTCATTTGGGATCAATTTGGATGATTTCAGAAAGGGGAATAGACTTCTTTGTAAATAATAATTTCACATCGGCATTCCAAACCATTTTTAAATAACACTTTTGTGGCTCAGCTTCGCTGTGTGGAGTGGAAACTCTCCAAGATGATGCCAATGGCCTTTTTGGAAGAGGAACCTGGAGAAAGCTCTAGATCTCAGCATAAACAAATACAGATCTTGGGCATAAGGGAAGGAAGGAATGAGCCACGAAGAGTAACTTAGAAAATTAGCAGTGCTGAGAAAGAGAAAGCATGAGAATGAAATTCAGCCTTTGGGGGAAATCAGTTTTCAGGTGAATGGGACTATTCAATAGACAAATGGAGACATTAGGAATGTGTCCTTGTAGCCCAGGGATAAATGCTATCAGAACATTCCCATAGGCACCCCTGAATCTCAAGATGCAAATATTTCTTCTAACTAAGAGCATTGTCCTCTCTAGATGACAGAAGGACAGGAAGTCACTTGAGATCAGTTAGGTTAGTAATTACCAATGTGTATGCATGCATATAAATCCCCCTCCATTTTCAAATGTATAAATATGAGTGAATCTGTCAGGTCTGCCATCATAATGTCTTCTACTCACAATAGAATCCCTTATGCCTCCAGGCTTGAAATCTTGGGCTTGGACAATCTGGAACTGCGCCGCCTGCGGTCCAATCAAGCATAATACACAAAATTGTCTGCTACAACGTCTTGCCTGTCAATGACTTCTTCAGCTTCAACCACAATAATACCTGGGCAAACAATCGATACAAACTCAAGGTAAACCTCTCCAAAGTCGATTGTGGAAAATACGACTTCAGCAACAGTGTGGTCAATGCCTGGAATGCTCTACCCGACTCCGTTGTTACAGCCTCAAACCCTCATAGCTTAAATCTCAAACTATCTACTGTGGGCCTCACTCCATTCACAAAAGCTCTGTAAAGGGGGTGTGCCCAATTTATCTATATTTACTTCATGTTTATGTTCATACCTATACTTGTTATCTTGTACATGTTTGATAAACAAACAAACAAATAAATAATGGCTTCAGCCTACTTCACTTTGCTGCAGTGGTGGGTTTTAAATTTTTTTAGAACCTATTCTGTAGGTGTGGCCTGTTTTGTGGGAGTGGCTTGATGGCCATGTGACTGGGTGGGAGTGGCTTGGTGGCCATGTGACTGGGTGGGTGTGGCTTGGCAGTCATGTGACTAGTTGGGCGTGGCTTGGTGGTCATGTGACTGGCTGGGTGTGGCCAACTTGTAGAATGTGGTGAAACTCACTAAACGCTCTTGCTTACCAACCAAAATTTTGGGCTCAATTGTGGTCATGAGTTCTCTTTCTTTCCTTTCTTATTTTCCTTTCTTCCTCATTCTTTCTTTCCCTTTTCATCCAAAACTGGTGAAATAGTTAGCTGAACTGGTGATGGAAAAGGATGAAGTGAGGGGCCAATCTCTTGTATCCATGCAATATAAAAGCATTATTGGTCTCATGATCCTTTCTGGATATAAGATGATGGACTATAATAGCTAATTTTTCTATAATGTTGACATATTAAAGATTGTGAATGATGTCCACCCTGTAAATATCAAAGGTATTTTGGGGTTCATCTGGATTTATTACAAAATTTTGAAGAATATTTCCCATGCTGGAAAATGGATTCAGAAATGGAACTTCCTTCCTACCTACCTACCTACCTACCTACCTACCTACCTACCTACCTCCTATCTATCTATCTATCTATCTATCTATCTATCTATCTATCTATCTATCTATCTATCTATCATTATATATATATATATCTACCTAGCTAGCTATCTCTGTCCAAACAGTATTAAACCTGATAGGGTACCTGAGTTGATAAAATATTTGTTCCTCCCAAGCTGTTCTTTTTATCCAGACAAATAAGGCACTCACAATAATGCTTTTATATTGCATGCATGTAAGAGACTGGCCCCTCACTTCATCTTTTTCCATCACCAGTTCAGAATAACTACTATTTCACCAGCTTTGGATGAAAAGGAAAGGTAAAGCTGGATGTCCCCTCAGATTACAATGCAGCCAACCTCTGCCAGTTGATCTCTCTCTTCTCTTATGGAAATTTCCCCAAAGAGTCTATCCTTCCTTTTCCCTCCCTCTCCCTCTCCCTTCCTCCCTCCCTCCCTCCCCCCCCTCTATCTCACACTGGGGAGTTCTGCATGGATGCGCCTGATAGCAACAGCTGTAGCAGCAGCAGCAGAGCACACCCTGCATTCAGGGACCCGTTCTCCCAGCCAAATTAACCACATGCCTCCTTTCTCCACCTGCCCGAACTAGCAAAGAAGGCAGGCCAATAAACTGCCTGCTCTCCCGCATTCAAATCAGCCCATCTCCTCTCTTTTGGCATGGGCTTTCTGGAGGGGGAGGGAAGGTCTCTCCCAAGACCTGCTTCCCTTACCTTGTGGCGCAGTTCCAGGACAATGGGATATTTTTGTTTTCCCCAGTACAGGGGCGTAGCCTCGACCCCTGTCTTCCTGCTGCCTCCAGTCCAGCCCCACGCAATCTCCCCACCACCCCACTGGTCTGGGGACACTCCCAGCTGCAGTTGGCATTCTCTTAGTGATCCTTCCTGGCTGCACCCCAGAGCATCATATCGTGGTGGCGTGTGGGCTGCTGACCGACCCAGGGCCCACCCGGACTCCCAGAGAGGAAGTATCGGCAGGAGAAAGCCCCCAGAGTGGGCACAAAGTGGCAGTGGCGCATGGGCTGATGATCGTCCCAGGGCCCACCCGGTTTCTTCTGGAGTCTCCACACAGCCCATTTTGGATGCCAGGTTAGTGCAGGGCCCATGCAGAGGCTCTAGGAGGGCAAAAACTCCCGGAGGTCACACATTAAAAATGCCTGCTGTCAAAAGCATACACATGCATAACACACATATAGACAGGCTATATACACACATACGTATATACCTACACCCATACATATAAATAACTATAAATATTAATCACTGTCCTTCTTGAATACATAGTGGAAAGAGGAAGCTTGGAAGTTCATAAGGTTGATACTGTATGGACCAAAACTGTGGCTGAATCTGGATGTTCTATTTCAGATACCACAAAGCCTCCTCCAAGAAGGTAGCAAAGAAAACAGGGCATGAAGAGGATGTATAGTGTCCCAGACAATCCTGGGATCCTGCTCAAGCAGCGCTTATATGCTGTGTCCTGGATAGATGCAGTGGTGGGTTCCTACCGGTTTGGCCGAATTGGTAGTAGCTTGGCGGTCTGGATCACTGGAACTGGCAGCGACTCAGGCCTGCCACACCCTTGAACCGGTTCTCCCGACGGCCCCATAGGCACCACCATCTTGCTTTCTAGCCTGGTGCCTTAACCATTATACCAAACTGGTTCTAAATGAATGAATGAATGAATGAATGAATGAATGAATGAATGAATGAATGAATGAATGAATGAATGAATGAATGAATGAATATCATTTCTGTTATAAACTTGCTTCACTAATCATTGTTCCAGTGAGATTCCCACTCTCAAGAATGTTTACATTCCCACAGAGCTTCTGTGTCCACCCATTTGTTCTCTTAAAAAGAAATCTAGTTACATTTAACCGAGTCCATCAATGAAACTAATTAGTTGCTGTTATTGTCATTTAGATGTATATTCTGCCTTTTTCATAAGAGCAAAAAAGTAGCTTGGATAAGGGTATCGCTTTATTTTATCCCACAATGATATCTCTGTAAGAAGTCACCCAAATGAATATCCATGGCTGAGGGGCAGTGGTGGTTTCCAGATCCCGTCGCAACTGATATGCTGTGATGGGGCCGGGCATCCACTTCAGGCACATGCACTGGGCCTCCCTGCGATGCTCCAGCTGCTCAGCGGAAGTCATGCAGATGCCGTATGCTGCGCGCAAGTCCACAAATGGCCCCATTGGCTTGGATACAGTTAAGGAACGCGGTCGGGCGGGTGGGTCCTCCAAAACACTGTTCCGGTATGGTGGCTGCTGCTCCCAGCAGCCATCGGTACACCTGTACCGGGACGTACCTCCCGGAACCCACCACTGCTGAGTGGGACACTGAAGCATAAGTGTCGCTGTACTGGTTCAACAGTATAACCACCATACCATAATGGCACTTTCATCAGTCAATTGCTTCACACCTGAGGACAAAATGAAATCCCTCCTTATAAAACACCACAATTAACTTGGAGAATTCACCACGAACAGACATAATTGAATGTCACACACTTGGCTGACATGTTTGAATAAGCAACGAGCCTGGCACTTTTTGAATAGTTATGAATTATTAAGGCTGAAAGCAGGCAATAATAACAAGGCATATCTGAATGTTTGCCAAAGAAAACTAACTGAGTGGTGTCTGTGTAGTCATCAACAGAGTTCATCTTAAAAGAGTCTTTACCATTAAAGCTAAAAGGAGACAGACACATGGTACTGCAATGCATTAGGAAGTTTGGGGTTGCATTACTTAATATTTCCTTCTCCTATTTTCCCCACGGACAAAAACCCTGTGAGGTAAGTTGGGCTGAAAGTGACTGGCCGAAGGTCACGCCATTGGCTTTGTGCCTAATTCAGGACTAGAACTCACCGTCTCGTAGTTTCTAGACTCGTGCCTTAACCATTAGACCAAACTTATCTCCTAGATGGTGTTTTTGAAGGAGGATATTTCCAGGGAAATTAGAAGTGGCTTTTTGTGTTAAAAGATTACTGAGTAGGTTCAGCTATCAATCATACACAGGATTTACAACAGTTTTTTTTTAGTAACCATTCAAAGTTACAACGGCACTGTAAAATTGAATTGAATTGAATTGAATTTATTATATCTCTATGCCGCCCTATTCCCAGAAGGGACTCAGGACGGCTCACAAACCAAGTCGGGGGGGGGAGGGGATACAAATAGAAAAAAAAAAGACATGGACAAAACAATACCACAATTTAAAAAAATAATCAACAGCCATACCATTCGAGCGGGGACAAGAACTCATCAGCCCCAGGCCTGTCAGAACAGCCAGGTTTTAAGGGCTTTGCGGAAAGCCTGGAGGGTGGTGAGGGTCCAAATCTCCACGGGGAACTCGTTCCAGAGGGCCGGAGCAGCCACAGAGAAGGCCCTCCTCCGGGTGGTCGCCAGTCGGCATTGGCCAGTGGATGGAATTCGGAGGAGGCCTAATCTGTGGGATCTAATCGGTCTGTTGGAGGTAATTGGCAGCAGGCGGTCTCTCAAGTACCCAGGTCTAATACCATGAAGGGCTTTATAAGTGACGACTAGCACCTTGAAGCGTATCCGAAGACCAATAGGCAGCCAGTGCAGCTCGCGGAGGATAGGTGTAACGTGGGTGTACCGAGGTGCACCCATGATCGCTCGCGCGGCTGCATTCTGGACAAGCTGAAGTCTCTGAATGCTCTTCAAGGGCTGCCCCATGTAGACCACATTGCAGTAGTCTAGTCTTGAGGTCACAAGGGCAATGTGATTTATGATTGTTTTTCAAAGTTACGACCTTTACAGCATCCCTATAATCATGTGATCAAAAATTGGATGCTTGGGAATTGGTTCATATTTATGACCGTTGCCGTGCCCTTAGGTCCTGCGATCCCCTTTTGTGACCTTCTCACAAGCAAAGTCAATGGGGAAGCCAGATTCACTTAACAACTGGTTTACTAACTTATCAACTGTGGCAAGAAAGGTCGTAAAATGGGACAAAACCCATTTAACACATGTCTCACTTAACAACAGAAATTTTGGGCTACCTATATTCAGAAGATCCTTTCCCTTAATTTTTAAATTGCATCTAGAGCAGGGCTCTCAAACTCCTGGCCCGTGGGCCAGATGTGTCATGTGTTGGCCACGCCCATGCCTGGTTTAAGCGAAGGGCGGGGGGAAGTCCAAATATGTCATGTGACACTGCCGTGATAACGTGAGTGTGACACCCCTATTCTAGAGGGAGGCTTAAGCTATTCTGGGCTCTCCTGGTGCTTCTTAAATTCGTGTCAAACATAAACAGAAAGCTGAAATCTGTCCTCCCTATTTTTAATAAAACAAAGGTGAAGATGAGCAAACATTTGACGTGCATTATAACTGTACTATACAGACTAAAAATGAAAAATGAACAACCCATAATTGACAACTCTTCTTTTTCATTTGTTTCTCACATTTTGAGCATAGAGTCAGTTTCTGGAGGTAAACTCAAAAAACAGAGCAATAGAAACACAATTCCAGTTACAAACGTAAAAATAATCCTTAAAAATATGAAACACATAAATATAATCCTTATATTATGCATGGCAGTTAATCTGAAGATTTGGCATTCTCTGTTTACTAGATTTGCTTCAGGGTAATTAAACCTTAGTTTTTTCTTAAGTCAATTAAAACAAACATTCTTACTGATTATCTAGTTTTCTAACAAGTTATTAGATATTTGGAATGAATCTTCTTCTTTAGAGCCTCTTGATAAAGCTAATATTCCAGAATGGGAATTAAACATTTTGTAGACCATGCATTATGAAATATTTCCTTGTTATATGAGTGTCAAAGACTTATCTGTCCACAACAGGAATTACAGGAAACAAGATTTACCCTAATATAAATTATGTGACTCATCCCAAGATCCAAATATCATTTTACTTGTCAGAAATTAGGAATATTCTTCTTTTAAAATATTGGAGCAGTATTCAAAATAATTCCTACATTGTAGGACTCAAGAAGCATCACGATACCATGACAATGGCTGATACAGGAGAATGAAAAACTGATGCACCATAATGGATCATTTCTGCTTTCCATTTCACTCCATCTCACTTCATTTGTCATCAGCTTCTTTTAGCAGAAGTCACCCAACACACTTTCTGTGGAGGAAGGGAGTGAAACATGCCTTAATGACTTAGAGGACCACTCCTTAAGGATTTCATGGAAACTTCAGTTTCACTCTGACATGCAAGAGTCTTGCCTGACTATCTAAGGATGGATAGATATGTACTAACTGTATTCATTTTGGAATAACTATATTACACACAGAAAGAGATTGAGAGAGAGAGATGGAGATGGAAAAATAGGGTGGAGTAATTAAGATATTGAGATAGGAGTGAGGAAACCCAGATTCCAGTCTTCTCTTTGCATAGGAGTGGTTGAATGACTTTGGCCTAATCCCTCCCTCTTAGTCCTAGTCCAAGTTTTAAAAAAAGAATATCTACCAACCCACATTGCATCGGTAGAGGTAGTCCTTGACTTAAGATCTCAACTGAGCTCAAAATTTATGTTGCTAAAGGAGACAGTTGTTAACTGAGTTTTGCTCCATTTTATGACTTTTCATGCCATACTTGTTAAGTGAATTACTATAGTTATTACATTAGTAATACAGTTGTTAAGAGAATGTGGCTTCCCCATTGATTTTGCTTGTCAAAAGGTTGCAAAAGGGGATCACGTCGGGTGAAATCCAGCAGGTTCTGGAGAACCGGTAGCAGAAATTTTGAGTAGTTTGGAGAACTGGCAAATGCCACCTCTGGCTGGCCCCAGAGTGGGGTGGGAATGGAGATTTTGCAGTATCCTTCCCCTGGAGTGGGGTGGGAATGGAGATCTTGCAGTATCCTTCCTCTTCCACGCCACAAAGCCACACCATGCCCACCAAGTCACACTCATAGAACTGGTAGTAAAAAAAATTGAATTTCACCACTAGATCACATACATTGGTAATAAAGATGAACCAGTTGCCAAGCATCCAAATTTTGATCATGTGACCATAGAGATGATGCAATTTGTCTTAAGTGTGAAAAATGGTCGTATCACTTTTTTCAGTGCTGTTGTAAATTCAAATCGTCGCCAAACAAATCGTTGTATATTGAGGGCTACTTGTATAGCAGATTGTAGATCAGTTCAATGGAAAAAAAACTTCATTGTACAATGGGCTGTTTTTGTCTATCTATATCATCATCATCATCTATTAAATGTACATGCCACCTAAGTCCCAGAAATTCTGGAAATTTGCCAGTCTCTCTCCAAAATGAAAAATCAATTCTACAATTGCACAATCAAGAAAAAAGCATATCTCATAAACATTTCATGTACAATTCACATATCAGACACTGATATTAAGAATCATTTATATCATCATTTCACAATGATCCCATAAGTTATAGGATACACCCAGACACAGACACACTTATATGGGAATTCCAGTGGTAAGAAAGGACTCATAATAAAAACTCAATCCCAAATTCTCCACTGAAAAGGATGACATGAGAAAAGCCGTGGTGGTGCAGTGGTTAGAATGCAGTATTGCAGGCTAATTTTGCCAACTCCCAGTAGTTCGATCCTGACTGGCTCAAGGTTGACTCAGCCTTCCATCCTTCCAAGGTCAGTAAAATGAGGACCCAGATTGTTGGCGGCAGTAAGCTGAGTCTAAAAACCGCTTACAGAGGGCTGTAAAGCACTGTGGAGTGATATAGAAGTGCTATTGCTATGATACAGTAGAATTGCCACCTTCTTTCTAAATAATATGATAATATTGGCCCTTTACCCAACTCACCACATGGCATCTGAGAACTCAACCAAACCTGGATTCAAAACACAGTCTAAAGAGTTGCCCCTGCATGGCCCCATGGGAGTCTGACAACCAATCAGAATACAAGCTCAAGATCAAAGGCCAGAGCAGGCATAAAACCAGGGATTCAGCATCTCAGCGACCCTTCTCTTTTCTCCACCAACATTGAAGCATGTGATCGCCTTTTCTGTTCAGGACTCAAGCCATGTGGTCCTGTCCACCAATAAACCATCTTTCCAAGCAGCCTCCATGTCTCCAGTGTCTTTTTCCCCACTTGGAGCCGAACCCAGAAGGACATTTCTTTTCATCAATATCAAAGATAAAAGTAGAAGTATGCAACTTTCATCTTATATCAGCTGCACTGAATAGACAAATAAAGAGGGATTACAGAATTTGTAGTCAAAAGTACCTGCCATATACAAATACACATACAAGTACTGTATGTGCCATCGTCTATACTGCTTGTAGAAGATTTTAACTTCATTATGCCATATACAATATAGATAGTCCTTGAACTTGCAACATTTCGTTTAGTGACCCTTCAAAATTACAGTGGCATTGAAAAAAGTGACGTATGGGTTGGCTGCTAAAATAAAGCAAGGTCATGGCACACACTTGAAAGTAAATCAGGAAGACTGTAATTGTCTGGCAAGAACAAAGAATGCTTATCAACAGGAAATATGCATGTGTAAAGCTTGTAGCAATTATGGGTAGTTAGAAAGCTGATACAAGTAACTTGCAGTCCTCAGCTAAAAGTTAGGAATAGAGATGGCCTGCAGCAAATGAAAAGTGTATTAGATAACTCCTGGGGCATTCATTAGGCAAGGCTTAGGAATAGGGACAGCTATAAACCAATAGAACAAATTGTAGAATTATTATTAAAATGTTTATTAGAAGATATTTCTTATTATCTCCCCTTGTCCTTTAGTGAAAATGTATAAAGCTTTCTTAATCTTTTGTTCTTGGTTCTTGGCATTTTGGCCAGGAACCCTTTTTCCTTGGAGTACTCCAATAAAAAGCAATCAGAAAACCTGCAACTCATGTCTGGCATCCATCATTGGCTTCGGCACCAGGCTCAGACCCAAATTGGAGCAAACAATTTTTCACACTTATTACTGTTGCAGCATCCCCTTGGTCATGGCATATACATTCAGATGCTTGGCAACTAGGTCATATTTATGATGGTTGCAGTGTCCTAGGGTCATGTGATCCCGTTTTGCGACCTTCCGACAAGTAAAGTCAATGGGGAAACCAGATTCACTTTAACTATTGGTTACTAACTTAACAACTGCAGTGATTCACTTAACAAGTGTGGCAAGAAAAGTCATAACATGGGACTCACTTAACAAACTTCTCATTTTGAGCTCAGTTGTGGCCATAAGACGAGGACTACCTAAACACAGAAGAATAGAATAGGGTTTCTCAACCTTGAGCAGTTGAAGATGTGTGGACATCAACTCCCAGAATTCTTAGCCAGCATGACTGACAGCTAGGAAATTCTGGGCGTTGTAGTCTTAAATTTTTTAAGGAAACAATGCAGGTTGGTGGTTTGGGTTTTCCCCTCACTGACAAACCATCCATGTTGAGTGTTGGCTTTTGTTGGCAGTGAAAGACTACACTGCTGGAGAAGTGTGTCAGGTCACTTTCTGCTTTGCTACATTCTCCAGATCTGAATCCTCCTAAGAGTCATCAAAATGCCTTTGCTTCATTCATAGCATACCATAAGTAACACGCTTCCAGTGTCTAACTAGTTAACCAGCTGGTTCCAGTTCCATAAAAGCTGCAGCTGAAGGACCTGGCAACAAGGCCTCTGGTACCTGTTGCACCTGAATTGGATGATTCAGGAATATCTGGGAAAGTTGCCTGATGGGAAGGGACAGGATGTGATTCAAGATGTGAGAGATCTCCTATTGCCTTAATAATTCTTTAGATATTAAGAGAGTGATTAGGAATGGTTTGTTAGGACTGCAGTTAGTCTCAAGAGCCAGATTGATTTAAGAGTTAAGGCACCTAGTTGGAAAAATGGTTTACCTCATTGATACTTCCATCAGAGAGGAGAATTTTCTGCAGAAGGGGCTGTAGGAGAATGAAAAAACTCATGACGGTGGCTATAACTATGCAATTAAATCATCATCATTTTACATGAATTTTGTCTATGTATATAAAAACATATTTTTTTTAGAATTATAAGCTGAGATGGGTGGCTATAGAAATTGAAGAGAGAGAGATAGAGAGAGTATTGGACATGTAGTGTGTAGTCTGTCTTTTGATTCTACACGCACACACAAAACACGACTTCTACAATTACTTCTGAAGTATGGAATGGGTTTGGGGGAACCTTTTTATTTCCTGTTTTGAAGGGATAGGGCTCTTTCTGTTTTATTTCTGCTTTGTTTTCTGTTTGTTTCCTGCTGAAAACCAGCAAGAAATTTTGTTCTTCCTGTTCATCAGTTCACCATTAGATTTTTGCAGTCAAAACAATTGTGGTGAACAGCAACAAAAAGATGTTTGAAGTCACTTGCAGCCCACAGGTTACCCATTCTTTGACATACATTGTGTAACAATCATGCATAAGAAACAATTGTAATTCTCCTGCCAGAAGAATGAATAAAATCAGTGGCAGTTAGACCGAAATGCTCTACTAGTTATTCATCACGTGTTTCTATTGCCATCTCCTGGAGAAGTTACTGTATTTCCACCACTTATTTATTTTATATGTATGTATGTATTTATTTATTTATCAGAGACCGCTCATCTTACTCACTCATGGATGAACTCTGGAAAAAGTTTTTTTGTTTTAAAGGATTAAATCAGCCACAACAGCAGAGGAAATATTTCACTCTGGATTTCAAAGTTCACCATCACACTATGCCAGTCAAACTTGAGATGGATAAAAATATAGTAATAGTACTAATGATAATAACAACAACCTTAAGCTGCTTCCCAGATGCATTGCTTTGCTGACTCTTGGAAAGAGAGAAATTAAGAACAAAATCTGTACTGCTGGTAGCACTATGAGGATTCCACTTAGACCCTGTAAACAATAACATCCACAATAGTTTTGGGTGTTTGCAGGGAAATTTCATTTCTCTCTCCATTTGTACTGGGAAAGAAAACAATGGGGCAGGTAAGTTCAACTCTCTAAATGGGGAGTTAGGAGTTTGTCTCTATGCCAAGGTGTGTCTTGTCTGAAACAGTATAGGTCTCTTGCTTGAGCAAAGGTTGGACTAGAAGACCTCCAAGGCCCTTTCCAACTCTATTATTCTGAAGGCAGCATTTGATTATACATGAGAGTTGACAAAGGGAAGACTTCAAACCAATGTTGACCCCTGGTGATTTCCTGGGTTGGTCCCTGCAGTTTTCTCGAGCAAGATTTTTTTAAGTATTTGCCTTTGGCTCCTCCTTCTTAGAACTGAGAGAGGACTCACCCAATCAGGGGTGGTATTCACTTACTTTCCCTACTGGTTTGCAAATGTGAGTGCACATGAGCGGTCTCTTGCTTCGCTCGCACAAGCCCTTCCATGCATGTGCTCGGCCTTCCACGCATGCGCTTTGGCTTGAAAATGTGCCTAAATAGGATAGCATAGAGCCAGAGCAGATTTCCATTACCGGTTCGAGTGAACCGGTCCAAACTGGCTGAATACTACCTCTGCACCCAACCACCCAGCTGGCTTTATACAGCAGGCAGGATTAGAACTTGCTATTCTTCTATTTTAGCTTGGTGCCTTAACGAACACACCAAACTGGGCCCGATTAGTTAATTAATATAGCCCCAAATAGCCTGGATCTGTTTTGGATTAAAACTACCAGCCTCTAACTTAATAGTAAGTTTGGAAGTTTCTTCTTTTTCTCTGTTTAATACATTGTGTGAATAGAACCAGAATGAAATGCATCACAATAAGAAAATGTGGGAATGTTCTGTGTATCTTTTTGTTGATTGATTATAGACAGACAGACAAGTATCTCATCTTTATTATTTTTACAAATAACTCAAGGTTGTGAACATATCCAACACATCGTCCTCCTGCTATTTTCCCCATAAAAAACCACCCTGTGAGGCAATTGGATTGAGAGAGTGAATGATTGGCCCAAAGTCACCCAGCTGGCTTTCATGGCTAAGGTGGAACTTGAATTCATGGTCTCTGCTTTCTAGCCAGATCACTAGAGCAAACTGGATCTCTCAGTATTTCCTTGACCACCTGGAAGAAAAGTGGGATGTTACGCTAAAAACAGGTCAGTAAAAGTGGTGCCCTGTAGACCCAAATTGTCCAAATCTCAAGAACTAAAAGGCAATGATAGGCATATTGTTGGAGGTTTTTTTTTTTCATCTTCAGTAATATGATGCGGTTTGATTTCTCTGAGGAATGAAGGTGGAGTGGTGATCAGTTTCCAAGATTTGTTTATTGCAGTCAGAGACAGACAAATTTCTCAATAGGAATGTGTATCAGACGAAGAATCTGATGGTTTCTTATACACCTTTGTATCCTCTTAAACATGCACACTTACAACTTTCTTTTTTACAACTCTTGGAGTGTTCTTACCAGTTTCTTTTACCATATCCATTCACTCCCTCTTTCTAAGCCCTGCTGCATTCATATCTTCTCTTTCTTTGACCCAACAGTGGATGTTGAGACCTGCATTGACCTATCGGCCTCTAGTGAATTTCTTCTTCTTGGAATTTCTTCTGTGGACAGTAAAAAATCCCTGTCTAAAATTATACCTTAGCACAGTGTTTCTCAACCTTGGCAATTTTAAAATGTGTGGACTTCAACTCCCGCAATTCCCCAGCCACCAAACGAGGTTTAGAAAATCTATTCTAATAGCTAACATTAGGATGTATGTAAAATGAGCCACCTCCTATGTGACTCCATGTTTTGCTTTAGAGTTGAGATCAAGCCGTATATACAGTATATATTTTTGCTTCACTTTTCAAGCCAGGCCATCTCTCACCACAAACTGGCTGGGCTGTTGGTTCCCTTCCCTTCCCCACCCCTTTCCATAACAACTCATTTTCCTTCATTTTCAAACATGACCTACCTTTGCAATTGCCAAACACCTAGATGATTTTTCCCCCCCCTAAGATGGCACATTTCACATCCTGGCCTTTATTCTGCTCTTGAAAGTGTTTTCCTGTTTATTCAATCTTTTTTTCCCCCTGAAACAACTGTTTATCCAATTATCTCATTTCTAGTTTTCACAGTGTGTTTTGGAATGCTCTGTTTTCAATTGTTGGATACTGAAAACTGACAGGACTCCACCTGTCTTCCGCCCAGTTGGTTAGAGAAATGGAGAAGATAAAAGCAGCCTTGGAAGAATAACTTTGCTGCTATGTAAATTACTAGTGGGACGTCCAGCCTGCCTTAAAAAAAACAAAAAAACAACAACCTATAATTGAGTTAACACTCAACCAGGAAGAAGAAAATAGGCAGAGGGGAGGTATAAGGGCTGAAACTGTTGAGGCAGAAGCCAGAGCGGTCAGGCAGAACCTTAATGTAAACATTAAGCATAAAATAACGCAGAGTTTCTTTAGCAACGAAAGGGCAGGAGATAAATTAGCAATAACATAATAAATAAAATGTGTTGGAAGCCAAGTAGCCATTAAACTGCCAACACTTTACTGCGTCATAATAAATTAAGGCTGTGAAAGGCAGGCTAACTTTAAGGTGCACAGGGAGAGCTTATTGTAGTGGAATAGGGCACTGGGCACCAAAGGGACATTAGTACATAGACACAAACATCAAGGTACTTAAATTGTTCCCCACCCAGTAGCTGAAAATCATTCTGGCACTGACTAGAATACTCCCCATTGCCATTAGTGAGACAAAGGTAGCTTGGTGATTTACAACAGATCAGTCCCTAAGTCCTATACTCAGGCCTCTTAGCAATAGGACCTGGACTTATATACCGCTTCACAGTGCTTCACAGCCCTCCTAAGGGGTTTACAGAATCAGCATATTTGCCCCAACCATCTGGTTCCTCATTTTACCAATCTGGGAAGGATTGAAGACTGAGTCAACCTTGAGAGAGTGTGAATCGAACTTCTCGCAGTCAGCAGAATTAGCCTGCAATACTGCACTCTAATCATTGAGCCACCCACAGCTCTTAGCTCTTATAACAATGGCATGGGATGAATGTTAGCAGTAATTTCCCTATATAGACAACCAAGTTCAACTGGAAGGTTCAGGAAATACTGGGAAAGAAATAAATCTCATAAGCTTGAAGTGTGGCACTCTGTAATCAACTCAGAAATTGCTGCTGGAAACCAACTGTCCCAGTTGGGAGGGGGACTCAGCAGGGAATTAAACTAGACTCACTATGTGAACACAAGAGGGCCAAGTCTGACACATACACCCCAAATGTATTTGTGCCTTATCGGGTCTTCCCTGGCAGGAGTTGCTTATTTGGGAAGATTCTGCATTATAGGCAGAAAATAATAAACTAACAAATTTGAACTCAACGTCTGTAGGTCTGGTTGTTTGGCCTGACAATTACTGGAGGAAGGAGGTGAGAATTGGTGATGCAGCATACATTTTTGCTTTTCAATCTCCCTCATAAATCAATTTCATCCAATTGTCCCTGGTGGGCTTTAAGCCAACTTCATGTCCTGTCTTATGTTCTTCTTCCCACTAATCTTATCCTTTAGACTATCATCCTCAAATTTGTTGTTCATTAGATATATTGAATTACAATTCCCATTTTAGTTTGTTAATCTATCTATGCTACCTTGGGAGTTGTGGTGTAATGTATTTGTTTGAGAAAGTACAGAACTTAGACTTCAAAAATTCTCATCTTAATTGTCCAACAGTGACCAAAAAACCCCATAAAATATATGGCTGAAATGGAGGCAGTTTGGGGTGCTCTAGAATGGATTGTTTTGTGTGTGTGAGTGTACACAAAGGAGTTGTCGACTGACAGGAATAGGGGTTAAATTAGGTTTTGTTACCTCAGAATTTGTAAAATTTTAAGTATTTATTTTTGCACCAAACTCAATTCGTGGATCTGATGAAACACAGAGCAGATTCTGCAAATCCATAATTTGCCTCCCCAACATGTTAGGAAAGAAAAATAAGGAAAATGATCTACCCAAAAAAGTTATAATTTCCTGTGTCTGAAATATAGAGTTACTTTATTGTTACAACACTACTCATCAAAGGGGCATTTCCAAATTTTGTAGAAAGAAAATTCAAAAGGATTGCTATGTATACAAGATCATATTCCCCTTCCCTTAAAAAAAATGTTATCAAAGCATATATTGTGCTTTGTTCAGATCCCTTTTTTTAAAAAAAAAACAAAAATTAGGGATATTGTTTCTTCCCCACCTGAAAATCTTCCTTAACCGATGTCTTTATTTTCTCAATTCCCGGGAAAAGCAAGAAAAAGTAAGGCTACATATTCCTGATCCAATTTATATTTCTGATCAATCAAATGTCTCTTCAGAATCTGAGGCATCCGAGAGAGAACGCTCACTCGATTGAGGTGGGGTAGGGAGAGTTGGAACAATAGAAGTGAATGATTCCTCCAGTGAAGAGGGGAAGGGGAGGTTTTCGACTTCATTTGCCTGAGGAGAAGAGATAGCAGGGGCCATCTGAAGGGATGGCTCTAATGAAGTAGGGGGATCAGACCTTCTTGCTGGCTGGGTGATGCTGTCCCTTGGTGAACTGGTGACTGAAGCAGGTTCTTCCTTTGGGGGATCTAGAAGCTCCTTTAGTGAAGGAAACCAAGAGAAAAAATCTTCCGGTGGAGGAGGCTCAGATTTTGGAGAGCTGGAGAAAGCCTTTATTAAAGGCTCAAAAATGTTGGGCAAGTCAGAAAAAGAAAAGTCATCTTCATCAATGGTCTCTGATTCACCAGCCCCATCATCTCCTTCAATAGCTCTTTTAACAAGGAGACTTAATAGAGCCAAAGTATCTTCCTCCTCATCTTCAATCATCTTCAGATTTTCTTCTTCAGGTTCTGAGGTGTTTAGAGATCCCCACAAAGTAGTTCCTTGCTCCTTATTGACTCCCTCTGTTCCGTTAACTTGTGGGGAGTCCAGATCTTCTAGGTAGGGTATAATAGCGCCAATATTATCCCAGGAATCATCAGGTTCAGCCTCGTTGGAATCGACTTCCAACTCATTGGGTTGGAGGTTGTATTTCTCCAAAGCACCTTCCTTTTCGGGAACCTCTGCTCCTGATGCATTGGCCACAGTTGGGGCTACAGTAACCGTTTTCTCAACAGGCACTTGAACGCTCATGGATATCACACCTAGGAGGAATCACAAAGGAGAAATATAGAGCTATAAACTATGCAACCAACAATTAAGTAGCACTTGCCTATTATGAGTCATTTAAAAACCCTGTTCATATTTGTAGAAAAGTATTCCAATCTGACAGCAGCTGAACAGGGAATATCTTCAATTGTGTAATCTGCTGTCCAATGGGACCTTCGTAACGATCTTTTCTTAATTTGAGTAACTCTTAATACAAATTGTCTAGGGAATTTCTTTTTAAAAAAATTGCAACACACCCTAATTTCATTGTTTGACATATCAATGCTCATAATACAGACTCTTAAATGAAAATCCCTTTTCTTTGTATAGCTATTTGTCTTAATATTTGTCTACAGTTTTCATTTTCTTTTCTTTCCACAAATTTTTCTACAGCGTGTTGAAATAGAAAACATGAAAGCAGCCAGCACTTCATATGATGCTGTGTTTCTTCTACTCATTTGGTGAGCAAGGATGAATCCGCAAATTCAAATCTTTCAATTGCTTTCAGAATACTTTCACATCCATACAGGTAGTCCTCAATTTAGGACTGTAATGGAGCCTGTGCATGATGGTTGTAAATCATGATGGTAAATCAAGCAGGTCACCCACATAACCAACCCAATACTATGATCTTGTTGGCATAGAATTGGGTCAGTCATGTAAATGCTGCAGTCATTAAGCAAACCAATTGCTTGTTATGGACTGGTTTTGCCAAAAGCTGGAAGTAAAAGATGGTTTTCGGTAAAAATGTAGTAAAACCTGGTCATGTGACCATGGGATGCGGCAAACAGTCATAAATGCAGGTTGTTTGACGAGCATCTGAAATGCAGTCATGTGACCACAAGGGCATAGGGGGAACTGTCAAAACTTCAACACTTGTAAGTATCCCAGGGGAGACCCGTCATAACTTCAAACTATCACTAAGCAGCCAGTTGACTACCTGTATTCAGGCTCAAAGATAGGACTCCTCCCCCCCCCCAGACTCTACATATGAAGCAGGATTAATTCTGCTGATCTTCAAGTAAATAAAAGGAAAGTCCCAGGAGACGTATGCCAAGGTACGTTGCTTCTCCAGTTAAGCAGGTATTTTTCCCTCTTACTATCTCTCTGGTGCAGTTCTTGTTAATGCTCTAGGCAGCAGCCCACACACCTGTCAGCTACTCTAACTGGTTGCTTAGGGCAGCAAAGAAGATAATCCTACTTTGTGTCTCCAACCAGCATTTCTCAACTTCAGCAACTTTAAAAAGTACGGACTTCAACTCCCAGAATTCCACCCCTCTAAAAGTTGCTGAGGTTGAAAAACACTGAACTAACCTAATATCTTTTTTCTATCAAATAGATAGTTGCTGTTCTCATTTAACAAATAGGAAATCCAAGCTGGGGAGAGAAAGGCTCAAGATCTTCACAATTCTTAAGAGGAAGCCCCCGACAGGCAAGGATGGAACTTGGTCAGTTCTAAGTCTTAGTTTAAAGCAAGCTTTATCAATCCTTTGAAATGATCCTTACCTGTTTTATAAGTGTTTCCCAACCTTGGAGAGTTGAAGATACATGAATTTCAACTTCCAGAATTCTCCAGCCAACCATACTGGCCGGGGAATTCTGGGCATTGAAGTCCACACATCTTCAATTGACCAAGTTTAGAAAATTGCATTATAGGAAAGAAGATTCTTCGTCCACTAAATGATATTGCTAGCCACATAGTCATAGTGCTGCTGCCACCATATTTGCTGGAAAGAAGAACAGCCTTTTCTATGTCCACGTCACCTGGCTAGGCAAGTTATACCTGCTCAAAATCTGTTCATTGTGTGAATATTAAAATCTGCTTGGAGCACTTCTCACTACGAAAAGGGAAAATTCACTGAAACAATGTAATTAAAGAAGTGGGAGTGTTGAGTGACTCAACAGGCCGAGCATTCCATGGCAAACTCAAGATTTTACCCATTCAATTTCTGCCTACAATATTGTAAAAGGCACAGAAGCCTCCACAGAAAAAATAGGGCAGGTTTTATTTTGCGTGTCTGCTCAAAATTATAAAGTAGGACACAAACCAACGTAGAGCGGAAATCATGGGGCGTAATTAGCAGGGTATGTACAAACAAATATATCAACTGCCTATGTAGACAGAGGAACGTGTTACAGGTCCTCCTTGTTCCGCAACCATAATTGGCACCGGCAACTCAATCATTAAGCAAAGCTGTCATTAAGTGAAACCACAGCTTATGATCTAACTTCAGCTTTCCTTTGCTTCACATACCTAGGAAAGTCATCAGTTTGTGGATTGGTTACTAGGCAGTTGGTAAATGAGGACTACCTGTTCTTTCTTTGGCATGTGTATGCTGTGATTACAAATGTGTTATCTAACAACCTTTTCCAAAATTAGTTAAAAATCTTGCTGTAGTGACAATAATGGCCTAAAATAACAACAGAACCAGGGAAATAAATATCTATCTACATTCATGCTGAGTGGGGATGATAGGATGTGTAGTTAAACCTATCTCAAAAGCCTTTGGTTTTGAAAGCTGGTTAGAGAAGAACAAAGCAGGCAAAGCAGTATAATATTTTCTTAATCATAAATTATTTAAATAGGCCTGGAACACCCCCCCCCTCCAGTTTTACTTGAAATTATCACAATGGGAAATAACTTGCAAACTATTTGGCTGAATCTCAACGAATAATAAATTAGGGTGGTGGTGAAATTCTATCTTTTCCATTAATCTCTAAGTTACAATAACAATGCTTAGTTTATTTCATATTTCCTTTTAAATCGTATTTAGGGAATTCCACAGATGGCTTTGAGAGAAAAAGAAAGCTTTGTGCTGTTTACTGTGGCAATTATGGAGGTTAATTCTGAAAGCAAAAGGTACTGAGTGGGATGTAGTGTAAAACTGAAGCCAAGTTGCTGATTTAGTCTTCAAGGGCATGATGAGTAATGTTTTATTTATGCACAACTTCACTGAAGGAAGCCATGCTTTGGCTCACAAACATGACCCCCTTGAGAAACATAAGAATGTTTAAATTTTTGCGTTGTCAGGCTTCAAAGGGGTTCTGATTGTGTCTCCTGGGTTCTCAAATCTCAAGTAACATTCTCCATAAATATTTTTCTAGTAAGTATCACTTATAAAACTATTGGGCCCCACCTTGAAACCAATTAACTTGTTTGTCCCTTTTAGCCCATCTCTTCACTGAGGAAACTCAGCACCCAGGAATTCCTTTTGGCACTGCTGACAGAAATTGGGGCCTCATGGAGCAAGAGTTCATCAATCAAAGTATTAAGTGAAGGATTGCAGTTTTATTTTTAACATGCCCACCTGACCACGTAAAATCCAAAGCATCTAGATCAGTTGTTTCTCAACCTAGATAACTCTCAGATTTCTGGGAGTTCAAGCCCATGCACCTTAAAGTTGCCAAGATTGAGAAACACTGATCGATGGAAGGGAATTAAAAAATGTGCTTCTAAGCCATTTTGAACCTGAAAATCTAATATTCAATATATCATGTTTTTGGTTCTGCTTTTAGCATTTTTTTCTCCTATATATCAAAATTGCCGGAAGTTAAGCTTACAACTACAGTTTGCTTTAGCAAACTTTTTTTTAAAATTTGATCAAGAAGGAAGGAAAATAAAAGCTTTTTTAAAGTTATTGCTAGGATTTTTTTTCTTGTACAATTATTCAATATTCAATTAATAGATTAATGGCTTTGTCCTTTGCATCTTCACTCAGAAGTAATTCCCCTTTCCACTCTTGCCAAATTTTATGAACTCCTAAATCTAAAGGACATCAGATAAAGTTGAATCCAGCCAGAAAACCTGTTTTAAATTTTTTTAGCGATATAATACTTTCTCATCAGTCATTTATGTTCAGGACAGCATGGGATATTTAGAAACACAAATTACACTGTTCAAATTAGGCAACTGCAGAGAGCATAGTTTAAGAGCTTTATGTGCAATTTATCTAAGTATGGTCCAAGACCTAATTTTCCCCTGAGGAAAGTAGGCTGGGCTGAGAAAAAGAGAGTAGCCCCAAATTGCCCAATAAGCTTCTGTGATTTAGGTAGGACTGGAACCTTGAGGACAAATCAAGTCAAAATTTGGGTGCAGGAAAAAGAGCTGTATCTCATACCAGTTAAGATTCTGGGCTAGTGCTCCAGATAAGCAGTGGAGGGACCCAGCATCTAGAACCCTTAACACCTACAGAAAACTCCCTTGGATGTTGTGGGGGAATCAGTCCCTCTCTGTCATCACTAGAGCAGAGAGGTGGAGTGGAAAAGCATAGCCCGACTCATAGAGCTGTGGGGGGGGAGGAGGGAAATAAAGGTCAAATATGCATACCACTAGAACCATGATGGCAAACCTATGGGACATGTGCCACATGTGGCACACGGATCCATATCTGCCAGCACGCAAGCCGTCAGCTCCAGCACGCATGCGCGTGCCAGCCAGCTGATTTTCAGCCTTCCATAGGGCTGAGGGAGGCCATTTTTGCCCTCCCCAGGTTCCAGGAAAGCCTCTGGAGCCTGGGGAGGGTGAAAACGGCTTCCCCTGGCCCCCTAGAGGAAATACCAAGCTCAGCTTGGAGATGGGCAGTGTGGCGGGGGTGGCAGAGGGTGGCGGGGGGGTGGGTTGTGCACGCTTTGCATTATGGTTGCCAGCATGTGTGTGTGTTATTGTATGCATGTGCGCACTCGCATTTTTAGCACCTAACAACAAAAAGGTTAGCCATCACTGACCTAGAACTCCTGGGAAAGATGGGACCTAAACCTTAAAAAGAACAATGAGGAACACAACTCCAAAGTAGGCTTGGAGTGCCTTACGGGTTCTAGGTTTTTTTAATTAAAATTAAAAAAAATTGGCATCCTTCAAAGCTTCAGCCAATATTTAGAAGGATGCCCCAGGTGTTCTTACAGAATGGAAATGATTGCTGGCAACGAATCCAACTAAGATGCTTGGTAGTGTAGCTGCCTGCGATAAGACTAAACGTAAGCCAAGATGCCGACAGCATTCCAGAGGGCTAAAGGGAATGATAGGGAGGAAGTCACCTCACCATTTTGGCTTCTGATATATGGCGAGAATGTGGCTGGCCGCATCACCACAGCAGGTGCTTTTCCAAAAGAGAAGACCACAATATATTCTCAAAAAAAGCTTTGGGAGGCTGAGTATAAAAGAAATTGGCCAATTAGATTGTTGCGTAGAGTGCTAGTAAGTAATTACTATATTTTGAGGGAAGAAAAAAATTAAAATACAAATATCTTTGTGGAATTGCTGATTGCACAGTCAGCATTAGTTACTAGTAATTACTGTATGGCTATCCCTGGTTTTGACACTGAGATAAAATTTTGAAAAATGAAGGCATATTCACACTATCATCTTCGTGTATAAAATCTTGACAATCCAGCCTAACCAGATTATAAATACGCCTCGCTTCTGCAGACACAAGCGAAGGACATTAACTGGTTCTAATTAGGCTTAGAACAAAATTTGGCAATCCAACACAAATGGAAGTAAATAAGGTTGAAAAATATAATCCTAGTTTCTTGCCCCACATTATATGATGTAGCAGTTTTACAGAAGCAAAACAGATCTGGATGCGATCAATAGTTGAATGTGATTCTGTGGACTTACTTTGAATTTAAAAAAAGAGAGAAAGTCATCAAATAATAAATAATGACCATCTTGCCAACAAGAAAGAGATACATCTCTGCCTCTCCTGACATTCTGTTTTCAGGATAGGTACTTTGTAGATATTCAGCTGACTCCAGAAGTCCCCATCTGGAATCTGCTATTGGATTCCTCTTTCCAAAACTCCAGATCAACTGCCATCAAAAAATGCCATCAATAATTTCTGTAAAATAGCTTCGCGTACCCAAAAGAATTTATAACAGGGATCGACAATTTGTTGGTTTCTAGATGTTTTAGAGTTCACACAATATCTTGCCATTTGACCTGACTGTTAAGACTAATTAAAGTTGGCCCATCACATCACTAATGCCAACTTTTGTGGCAGAGTTGTGTAAAGGGTGTTCACTTTCTTGCCATTATTAACACAACCTATTTGCTTTTCCTTTCTTTCTGAGCCACACATACATTACTTCACAAAGAAGAGCATAGGGAAATTTCAGACTGCTGGTAATATGCCTAACCTAAGAGAACCTGGTTTATCCAAGATCATCCAGAAAACTAAACGTCATGATGGAGTAGAGATTTTAATCTACCATATCCAAACTAGACATCGATCACCGTGAAACACTCACAAATGCACATTGGAAAGGCTATCAATGGTCTAGGAAGAGTTACTGAAATACCAGTACAAAGAATTGGTCCAAGCAAAACTTCATTTTAACTCCAGACTGAGAATTTATAAATCTATAACATGTGCTTATAACTCTATTTAAATTGTATGAATCATTTTTTTTCAGCTATGAAACTGAGCAATGAGCATCTCTCAGCCTACCTACCCTAAAAAGTCTTTATATTCTAGAACATTTCCCTAACATTTGTATAAGTGTTCTGGTCCTTGAAAGCATCCAGCCAGCTGTCAAATGAAAGTTAAACACAAAACAATTTAAACACAGCTGTTCCACATTTCCTAAATAATAGGCTGGTACAATTCAATGCAGTGCTAAACTTTAAGTAATGTGATACTTAAAATAAGAAAAAAATAAAATAAAATGCTGAAGTGGCCACTGTCAGAAAGTGAATAATGTTTTATTCTTTTTCTCAGTGGATCTCTTCTTAGGTTTCACAGGATCTAGGATATCTTCTGAGCTTGCTATAAACATAGTCCTAATTCTCCCAACAAATTATGCTGCTTTCCTAAAAATCTGAAGGAGCCTAGTAACACCTTCTCAGACTGAACAAGACAGGAGTTTTTGTGAACCATTTCTGACTCCATCAAATGCATGGAGAGGTTAAACTGATGTAGGATCTAAAAACCATTCATGCATCTGATGAGGACAACTCACAAAAGCTTGTATTTTAATAAAATTTATTTGTCTGAAAATCTGCTACCAGAGTCCTCCTGATTTCTGGCTACCGTAGTCAAAACAGAACTTTTCCAGGTTTTGCAGTAATTCCATTTTTTTCTTTTTTGATGTTCTGTTGCTGCTCTGACTTCACTCATCCTTTACTTACCTGTTAATAGTAGAGTCGTGGCCAAGACGAAGACAAGGCTTCCATTGAAGGGCATCCTGCCCAAGCTAAAGTTGATCTTCATCCTTCCTGCTTGGCCCACTGCAACACCTTGCTGCTTTATGAATCTCCAGTCAGGCTCATAAATGGAACCAATTGCTCCAGGTACTCTCAAGGAGACACCTTATATCATTCCTGTTGGGATTCAGGGCTGGATTTCCCAGATTTTTAGGGTGTGGTATCTTGTGATCCCTTGCATGGGAGTGCCACTTTTTACTGTTTCAACAGAGCAGGTGCAACCTTTTGGAAACATCCTCCTACAGGGAATTTGGCAAGGCAAGTCTGGAATGATGAAAGGACTGTAACCTTTCTTTCTCAGCAGAAGGCATGGAATCACAAGACAGCAACAATCATTGTGCTAAATTTGCCACAACCACCACACCTCTGCTCACCTTTTCTTTAATTCTAGGCTTTTACAAATCACCCTGATTCCCAAAGGGGGCAGGATTGGTGCTAAAGCTCCTATATTGGACATTTTATGGCATTTTAAACTGCAGAGCTATGGAATGATGCAACCAGGTTTAATTGCAAGTTTTTTGAGAGTAGAGAAAATGAGAGTTGTGACGCCTAATCAACATGCAACTTTTGATAGCTTTAAAATTAGAGCAGGGTGGATAACCTGTGGCCCCAGACCATGGAGACTGCAGAACTAAAAGTCAATTTCATGCCATTAGAGATTCACTGTTTCCTGCTGATGTTCAAATACAAAGCCAAATAAGGATGAGTTTTCATGTATTCACCACATAGGCTTTTGTGGTATTATCCACAGCCTTACAGATGTTGCTAAAGTTGCATATATGGCTATTATACAAGGTTAACAAGCAAGCTTCTCTATGCCCATATACATTAGGTTCACTGGGCCCTTTGATCATCTAATGAATACATTTATTGGGCTTCCTACCTGTTGGGAAACTGCAACCTAGGCTGGAATGAGGGATCAAGTGAAGGCCTAGCTTAGAGTCCTTGCGCCACAAGAGGTATAAGCTTAACCTCTCCCAAGATCCATAAAGTCTTAACTGGTCATTTCCAGGAGAAGGCAAACCATGTGGGCAGCTTCTTGTAACTTAGGTAAAGAACAATAAAGTTGCTTTCTTTCGCTTCTATGAGTACCTCTGATTGCTTGTACCTGACACTAGCTACTCTTTAGTAATAAGCAGGTATACCATTGTGGGAACACTGGCAATTCTTATTCTATTGTTTTGAGTATTGCTTTGAACTCCAGAGCCCCAAAGCTATTGTGAAACATAGCATAGTGATTCTTAAAGAATAAAAAGGTCAATAAATAGTGATGTATATTGATTGTACAGTGTTTATATCATTTTAACCTCTGTTCAGTGTATTTATGTTTTTTTTAATTAGTAACCAAACCTTTTGGCTGTCTACAAAAGGTACAAGAAAGGGTAAATGGCAATAAATAGGTATAGGGCAGTGATGGCAAACCTTTTGGCACCATGTGCCCAAACTGGAACGCATGTGCCAGAGTGCCAGAAACCTGAAGACCAGATGGCTAGTACACGTGCCCACCAAGAGGCTTCTGCGTGCCATCTCTGGCCCGCATGCCATAGGTTCGCCATCACAGATATAGGGCCATCTTCGGGGATCCAAAAAGTTAAATTGGCAGGCTGATTGAAGTTTTACCCCTTTTTTATATATACATTTGTGTCTGCCTAGCAGGTCAGAAAGGGATGGAGTTTCAATCATGTGTTGCGAGCGCTATCTGGACTCCTCTGCACCAACAATGCTTTCGGTGTTCATAAGCAGATAATAGCCCAACTACATTGTACCAAATTATTGTGACTAAGTCATTGGTTGATAGTTCAGGGTACTATATGAATCTAAAATATTTAATTAACCTAGTAAACTATGGGCCAGTGAATTCAGTTGGTAACATCCAAGTAATAAACATTACTTTTATAATAATTATTTCTAATGATATAATAAGCATTATATTACTTTGTTGTTTGTGTGTACACTGAGACCTTATGCACCAAATTCCTTGTGTGTCTGATCACACTTGGCCAATAAAGAATATTTTGTTCTATTCTGTTCTGTTCTATTTTACATATGGAAATCTAATTTCAAAACATTTGTCCAGAGGTTCAGAAATAAACAGGTTCAGCAAGGGAGAGACTGGTAGGGATATAATGGTCACCCAAAATGTTATGCAGATTTTGTAATACCAGGTGGAAACTGAAGCTATTCAATAACTAAGGAAGATATCTAAGGTGATGCGGAGGCCAGACTGATAACAGAACTTCCCAGACCAGCTTTCCAGCAGCATAACCAGAATATCCAATGGGAGGAGTGTGCAAAATGTGGGAAATGCAGAATGTACAGCACATGCTAACAAACTATCCATTTTTCTGCCTTGTTAGGTCAAAGAGGACCCATTGTTCTTATTCACAGATGCAGGGGGTGACTGTGAATCATTCAGCCAAAAAAACAAACAAACAACAATAAACATGTTGAACACAATCATGTTAAAAATAAAAGCTCTCACTCACTACAGATGTTAATCCACTCATTTTTTTTCTCTGAATCCTTTGAAGTTTTATACATTCTCACACTTACAGATTAAAAACATCTAGAATGAGCTAAATAAAATGTTATACAATAATCTGAACTGATATCACAGCTTTCCTTGCAAGCTTTGCAGCTTTCCTATAAATTGTATATTCCTATTGTTTTTAATTCCTTAAGCAATTTTACATTGCAAGTCACATGTAAAAGCTATCTTGTTTATTCAGATATTTGGAAATCTGTAACCTGACTAGTGAACGACCAAACCATACAATTTCAGCAATAAAACGAATAATGAGAGCCAGTTTGGTCACTTGGTAAAGGTCCTGGCCTAGGAACTAGAAGAATGAGAGTTCTAGTCTCACTTTAGGCATGAAAAACCAGCTGGTGACCTTGGACCACTCATTCTCTCTCAGCCCAATTCACTTCATAGGGTGGTTTTGGAGGGCAGGGGGATCGAAGAAAGGAGCTTTTAGTTGTATTCACCATCTTAACTTATTTATAAAATAGAAAAGAAAGAAAAGAGAAAGCGCAAATTTCTAATATGTTTAATTTCACAATGCTTGTGGGTATACAATATTTTTTGTTGTTCCATTGTCTGTGCAGCAGGGACGTGCAGTCAGGGGAGGCAGAGCCTCACCACTGTCATCATAATAAGAAAAAAAATGTAAAAGCAAAAAGGCTGAGCTAGTTGCTGCCAGAGTCACCATGGATGACTCTGCTTAGCGCTTAACTGTTTTAAAAAGCCTCTAAAAAGCACCCTCTACAGGAGGCGGCAGGAGAACGACGTGCCTCATCTAGTCTGACTTTTTATGATCTCTCGAGCAGAGTTAAGCAAGGGTTAAAAGCCGAAAAATTCCTGACGTAGATGAGGCACATCGTTCTCCTGCCTCCTCCTGTAGAGGATGCTTTTTAGAGGCTTTTTTAAACAGTTAAGCAGAGTTATCCATGGTGACTGGCAGCAACTAGCCCAGCCTGACCTCAGCTCTTGCCTTTTTCCTTTTACATTTTTTTTCTTTTCATGATGATAGGCAAGAGCAGAGTTGAAATCCTCTCTGAAACAGTTGGAAAAGGTATGTGTGGGTCAGAGGGAGGGGGAGGAATTCAAACTTCATCCTCCTGGTGCAATTTTGTGGGTGGGTGGGTGGGTGTTTGAGAGAGAGGGGGAGAGAGGGAAGGGAGAAGAAAAAGAAAAAGGAAATTTATTTAGCAAAGGAGAAAAACAAATGCTGTCGCTTTAAATCGGAACTGAGCATGCCTGCCTGTGGAATTCTGGGAGTTGTGCCGTTCTTCTTCTTCAATTTCTTCTTCTTCCTCCAAGGAGATGCTCAAAAACTTCCATGAGGCCGACAACCCCGGCACAGTCTCCCCCAACCAGCCTCGCCCGGCCCAGCAGCCCCAAGGCCTGACCAACAGCAGTGCCCACCCGCTGCCCCCTACGCTCACGGGGGACACCTCCAGCCTCCCTCCCACACTGGGGTTCCCCTGCCCATGTCCGGAGGGGCCCCATCCATCCCATCATTCCGGAGGCTGCCCGTTGCAGGGAGCTTGGAGGGCGTTAGACCGGGGTCTGCAGGAGCGTCCTCCGTGACGGCTCTTGTAGGGGCCACCGTGGCTCATTTCCATGCGGGGGCTGCCTCTGCCGGGGGAGCCGTGGCCGGTGCAGCAAGTGGCAGGGCCCACCAGGTGGGCAACACCCTCACAAACCTTGCCGCTGCTGGCAACGGCATGACCCTGCCCGGAGGGAACCACTCTGGGAACGTTTCTTTCTTCGCATGCTTTTGGTAAATGTGCCTGATCCAACGTCTTTCCAGCAATTGAAAATTGTTTCTCACATGGACAATTATATGTTGTGTGTTCTAGAGTCAGAAAACCAAACAATCTCTATATCTGCACAGAAAATGGAACAACAAAAAATATTGTATACCCACAAGCATTGGAAATTAAACATATTAGAAACTTGCGCTTTTTCTTTTCTTTCTTTTCCATTTAACCAGACTGGGCCACTGCAACGCATGGCCAGGAATAGCTGGTTTTAAAATAATTTTTTAAAAAATCCCAGAAAGTGAAAGGATGAGGCTTCATAATAACCACACAGATGCCTATGAGAAATCCATAAGGATGGGAATATACCAATAAAACTACTTTTCATATTGAAGGTCTCCAAAAAA
This sequence comes from Thamnophis sirtalis, assembly GCF_051295495.1. Classification (NCBI taxonomy): domain Eukaryota; kingdom Metazoa; phylum Chordata; class Lepidosauria; order Squamata; family Natricidae; genus Thamnophis; species Thamnophis sirtalis. The sequence goes on from NW_028261383.1 coordinate 32,925,118, forward strand.
TAAACGTATTCAGTAAAATATTGCATAGATTCTTTAAATTAATTGCCCAGAGCTTGAAAAGCTTGACATTTTGTAAACCTAGAAACTGAAACAAAGGCCTCTCTTTGGGGATGGTATGTTCCCAACCAAATATTTTTTGGTGAGGAATGATTTTTTTTCTCCTTGTAATCATACCAAGCATGCACTGGATTAAATGCTTGCTTTCAATATGACTTCTCCCTGGGAATTCTGCACTGTTTTAACAGCCATCTCATTTCTGGAATTCTTCGTACCTCCTCATTAATTACAGTTCCCATGTTTCTTTGAGAGACATTATGTATGAGTGAAATGACAAGGCAAAGCTAACGTAGTATGCTAATGGTGTCAGTTGGCCAATCTAACGTATTCTGTACAATATGAATGGAGATAACATTGTTAGCAAAAGATCACTTGTAAGAACATGGGACAGTGGGTAAAATTGCACTGATGGCACAGTCACCATGCAGTGAATTGAAATTAGGCCTAACATGAGTTCAGTAGTTTAACTTTATCTTCAGAATTAAATTAGCGCAGGAAGTGACTCAAGGATTGCGTGGAAAAAGAATGGGCAGGTATACTTATATACAAAGAAAGTAGAACAGAGCCTAGGAATATGGAGTGTATTTTAAAAATGGAAGGATGATCTACTTTTCTGAAGTCTGCAGATTGATGTTGTATGTTGGTTGCTATACACTCAACTGTGCCACTGAATGCAATACCATTTTTTGAATAACTAGTATTCACAGTCTGTTGTGTAACAATCTTCTGACATAATAAATCTAAAGGAGGAAGGAGAAAAATATTGTAAAAGAATTCAGGAGTGGGAGGTCACAAAGGCTGTGAAATCTCAAGAACTATTGCATTTTCCATGATTGGCCTTCAAAGCTAGACTAGAACAAAATATAAATTTAACTCACAATCATTCACTCTACTTTTCTCCAAACAAACCTCGGTCTAGGATATATTAATTTTCAGGTCCATATTCTTTGTTGCATCAGATAATATTTGCTAGAAATTATTTGCATTTTCATACAATAACATAGCATTATTTATATATATATTTAAAAATCTATCCATACATTCAAATGCCCAATCAGTACGCTTCAAACATCAGAAGTATTCCTTATACATGTATCCATAAATACATTAAACAATGAAGGGGTACTTTCAAACCTTTGTCTTTCTGCTCCATTTTGAACCATTTGCAAAAAATCCCATTTCATAGAATAGTACAGTAGAAGTTTTGGAAATGACCTTGGAGATTATCTCGTCAAAACTACTGCTTAATCAGGAATCTACCATAGGTAATCCTCAATTTATGATCACAATTGAGCTCACAATTTCCATTGCTAAGCAAGACAGTTGTTAAGTGAATTTTGCCTCATTTTATGACCTTTCTTGCCACAGTTGTTAAGTGTATGACTGCAATTGTTAAACTAATAACATGGCTGTTAAATGAATATGGCTTCACCTTTGACTTTGCTTGTCAGAAGGTGGCAAACGGCGATCAAATGACCCCAGGACCTCCCTATCTTTCCACAAGAGCCTGAAGACATGATTCTACTGATTGGCCTTGGGACCAAATGGGGGAGTTCCACACTGGAGGTGCCTGCTAGTTTGATGGCAGATTCTATATCCCACACTCTTCCTCTCTCCACCCATCCATCTTTTTGGTCATTATACAGATGTATTATTCTCAATGTGCCCTTTTGTCATTGTTTATTATATTGTTCTATTATTTTACTATTATTTACAATCCTTTCATTTTTCTTCCTTCTTACTATTATAAGCCACCTAGAGTATCCCCGTGGCAAGAAAGGAGGCAAATAAATAAATATATAACCAATACATACCAGTTGCCAAGCATCTGAATTTTAATCACATGACCACGTGCTGCATTGGTCATAAGTATGAAAAACACTCATAAGTCACCATTTTATGCGGTGGTGTAACATTGATTGGTCATTAAACAAATGGGTGTAAGTCGAGGACTACCTATACTACAGCATCCCTGACAGATGGCCATCCAGGACATCTGAAGAATTTAAACTTAAAGAGATAGGAAGAAGCAGTCACACTTTTTGTTATACTGTACACTTATTCATTTACATGAATTTACATGCAATAAGTGTACAGTATAACAAAAGTGTATACTGTACACTTACTGCATGTAAATTCATGTAAATTGCTTTGTATGGCTTAGAGTTATCTTAAAAGCTGCTTAGAAATACATTAAACATTGTTTAATAGTTCATATTGTCTTTTGTATAGTGTAATAATAATTATCACCATGCAATGCTATAAGGTATTATTTATTTTATTTCTATTTATGTATTTAGTTTGTCAAACATGTACAAGATAACAAGTATAAGTATTATACCTTGTTATCTTATACATGTTATACCTGTTAGTGGGTCATTCTAAGATTGAAACTGGAAACAAAATTCAAGAAACAAACTCCCACATTATTTCTGTTTATTTTACCTCATTTTCCTTTTTAAATGGATAGCTGTTTCAAATGTACGTGAGATTATTAGATAAATCATGTTTTCTTCAGTGCATAATATGCCATGTCCAAACGTATTTAATGATATAATATATGGGCGCAACTCATAATCTTTTTATTTAGTATACTATTTCCTGGGTTTCTTTCCTTCATTAACTGATACATCTACGTCTACTTGCAATCATATGCCGATTGTAGGCTGATAAACAGACGGTGCATAGCAGATTTAATCAAAGCTTGTATAAACACATTTCTTACTTATCTCATCTTCAGAATATATACCGTTTCCCTGAAAATAAGACCATCCCGGATAATGCCTAATCCGGCTTTTGCATGCATTAAAATAAACCGTCCCCAAAAAGTAAGCCCTCCCCAAAAATATTGCAACACAGCAGCAGCCTTGAGGTGACCACGCTCACTGCCTCTTGCACCCCAAAAATAATAAGACCTCTCCAAAAATGAGGCCAAGCGCTTATTTTGGATGTCAGCTTCAGCTTGTCCAGAATGCAGCCGCGCGAGCGATTGTGGGTGCGCCTCGGTTCACCCACGTAACACCTATCCTCCACGAGCTGCACTGGCTGCCTATTGGTCTCCGGATACGCTTCAAGGCGCTAGTCGTCACTTATAAAGCCCTTCATGGTATTGGACCTGGGTACTTGAGAGACCGCCTGCTGCCAATTACCTCCACTAGACCGATTAGATCCCACAGATTAGGCCTCCTCCGAATTCCATCCGCCGGCCACTGTCGACTGGCGACCACCCGGAGGAGAGCCTTCTCTGTGGCTGCTCCAACCCTCTGGAACGAACTCCCCATGGAGATTCGAACCCTCACCACCCTCCAGGCCTTCCGCAAAGCCCTTAAAACCTGGCTGTTCCGACAGGCCTGGGGCTAAAGAACTGTTGCCCCCGTCTCAAATTGGTATGACTGTTGTGTTTTAATCATGCATTGTTTTTTATGTCGTTTTAAATTCTTGTTTGTATCCCCCTTCCCTGGTCGAGTTGTGAGCCGCCCTGAGTCCCCTTCGGGGGAAAAGGGCGGCATATAAATAAAATCAATACAATACAATACAATACAATGTCAAAAGAGAATAAGATCCTGTCTTATTTTCAGGGAAACATGATATTATAATGTGAGAGATGTTTCATCACAAAGGTATTCTACTAAGCAGAGTGTTCTCATATCAAGTATTCTCCATTCTCCAGAGATCATTGTAGTGTTTCTTGGCAATGGTAGTGGAAGGGCAGCAAAATAGTTCTCTGAACAGAAGACAATATTTCTACATAAATATTTTCCCATTCTTGGATATCCTCGGTTACAATGATTTCAAATTATCTGCCTGGAAATTCCTATCTTCAACAAAGGTTTGAATTTACTACTTGAATTCATTTTTCTGTTTCTTTGTCGCTTCTTTTATGGGTCACAAATTTTGCATCAAATTACTTTCCATATCCCAGCAGGATAGCACTTGGCCAGAATATCTACCATTGACATCCCCCACCCCACCTACACACACACACACACACACACACACATATACATATCATGGTTTATGGAGCAGTTACAGTATATAATTAAAGGCTTACCTGGAAACAGGATAGGAAAATAGGACAGGAGGAGGAAAAAAAGAAATGGCAGATCAGACCAAAAATGGCAGAAAACGAACAATATGTGTTTTGGGAACAAAAAGAATAGAAAGCAGACAAAAAAATAAAAAAAGTTAAAAATTATACCCAAGTATTAGAGGCCAGAAAAGGTCAAATCAAATATCTTTATTGTGGTCACGATATAGGGACATTATGCTGCACAATACAAGGATGAAACTTATCATTGACAATTCATCAACTGAAATTGCAAATTTAAATTTCCATACTGTAAATACAGTCATTTACAGAGTACTGTAATATCTAGAATAGGATTTTGTAAGCTGAAGCTTTTGTAGAAATTGCTTGTTTCTTTAATAAATGCAAACAATAGCAAAATAATAAAGTGGATGAACCATAACTTGGGCCAGGAAGAGATGAGAACTAGTGAGCTGTTAGTCCAACTGTCATCTGCCCTTCAGAACCACCTCGGTCTACCGAGATCTAAGGCTAGTTTGTGAGGATAAACATCCCAGTTGAAAGAATAAGAGCTTTTCTAGACATTTGAAAAAAGTAGAGTTGTTGTTCAAAAGTTTAAGGCTAGTTAATAAAGAAGCTTGTCTTTTGGGGAATCAGATGTCCAGAGTAATTGTCCTAAAAGCAGCTCTGGCTCCTACTACCTGCCTTAGAAACAGACCTGATTTTTTAAAAGAAATATAAACATAGTTAGCACCTTAATTTTGGTATTGTGTCATTACCAAGATCTCTCTGGTGGCAAACCCACTAGCACAAGCAATGAAGCAACCCACCAGGTGTTAGGAAAAGTGTTATTTAGAGTTGCTACTTTGTTATACTGTAGTTAAAAGTTTTTAATCAAATAATCCTCAAAGCAGCCCAGTTTAAGATGTTAATTGCCTTACAAATTCATTTAATAATAAACTAAGTTTTTCCCTGATAATCAGCATCCCCTCCCCCAAACTTATGAAATTTGGATTTCACAGCAAAGCAAACATTTTTTTGTGTTAGAAATTCCATAAATATCTGCCAAGTCATTTGAGACAGGATTTTCCTTATCTTAGCATAAAGGTTTTGCTCAAAGTGTGGCCCAAGAACCCCTGGGGGTCCCCCCAAGACTCAGTCACCCAGAGGTCTGTGAAATCAAAATGATTTTCCAGCTTGTGCGGAAAAATGACACCAAAATCCTATCAAATCATCAAGAGAAGCAATAGTGGCAGCAAAGCTATTTGAGTCTTGATATGATAAATATCAATAAATATACCCATCATCTTTAAAACTGAGAAGGGTCCTGGGAAGGGAAGCGGGGGAAGGTTAAGAAACACTGGGATAAAAGAAAATGACATAAAACTGGAGAGGAAGCAGTGAATAAATGAGGACGAATTAGATATCTCTTATGAAGGACCTTTTTCTCCTCAAACATTTCCTTTTTGCCGTGGTTGTAAGGGTTTGATCATCTCTCGTTTTGTACATATTTGTGTATTTGACATAAAACCATAGAAAACGTTGCTTCTGGTGCATTAGGATACATGAGAGTGAACGAGCATAAGTTTAAACTCGAAAAAATCGGCGTTTTATTATATAGTTTCACAATAACAAAAACACATAGAGCGACAAAAGCAATCAGATTTTAATTTCTAAATTAAAAATGGCTAAATTGGGTTATTCTTTCCCCCATCATCAATTGCTCGGAGGGGAATAGCTTAGAAATTATTTTGTTTTTAAATAAAGCGTACAATACGTGTTTTTGGCAAATCTCTCCCCGAAATAAACGGACGCTTAACCGTCAAACGGGGTAAAGGAAGGGTGACATGGACAACACTACTTCGACCTGCAAGGGGGTGAATCCCCTATTTTAGTGCTTGCCTATGCTATGCTGATTCCTTATAAGCAAGACCATTGCAGAGGATACAAAAGAGATGGCGTTATAGTCTTATTATTTATCACGCTCGCTTTCTATTTTTTTATTTTTAAATTCGTAAGCATTCAAAATACTTTATCCTCCCTAAGGAGGCGGAATGGTTCGGCCTTCGGCATCCAACTATTAAAACCACACCGCCCGTAGATAGGCGTGGCTCGTTTTAAAAGGGACGCGCCAACAGATTTTTCGTTGTGGTCGCGCTTGGCAAAACCCTTCTTTTCCCGTCAATTCGGGCTTTGCCCCACCTCCCCGTCTGTCTTCGTCCCCTTTGATTGGTTCGCGTTGCGGCCGTTGTAAAGCGGGGCGCTTTCCACCTTTGCTCTTGTGATCTTGCCTGTCAATCACGCTCAGAGCGTAAAAGCAAGAAAGGAAGTAATTTGGATTTGGTGGGGATTCTGGCACCCTAATTCTTCGTTGTGCCTTTCCTCGCCCAAGGAGAGCTCCTTGAGGTGACAGGTGTTTCTTTTTATGAAGCAAGAATAATTTCTTCCCAATAGATGTAATTGAATCAAGGGTGGCTTTTGTGCATTCATTACACTTAATACATTAGTTAACCCGTGGCATCTATTGCTTTTTACTGGTTCCTGCCCTGCTTAGAGTTTTGCTTTGTTGCTCTACAAAATGTCCTGATTGAATTCAGGATTTAGTGTATTGCTCAATTTTTATGATTTTGCACACTGGCTTGATTTGGGAGCATAAAGCACTTTATAATGCTGCAGCATGAAATGTTAATATAGAGCAGGGCTCAACCCTTCCAGGAATGGAAAGTAAGCGTCAATAAAGGGAGCTGAATATGCAGAGTGTGTTTCTCATATCCATGAATATTTCCAGGTGGATGAGCCAGGTAGGCTTGCATTAGTAGTGTGGGATCACGTATATGTAATCTCAGCTTTGTAACAGGGATAGGGAAAATCCACATTTGCTTGACAATGCAATGCAGAACACCTACACAATAACACATGCAATTCACAATTAGTCATACAATAACACCATACTGCTCCATTTAGAAAAGTACTATAAGGTCAGATTGCAGTCTATAATATACTATTGCAAAGTTGTTCAGGCAAACGGATTTATCAAAGCATTTTTTTTCATAAAAATGGAAATGTGTAGCAGAGTTTCACGAATATTCACTCAATAATCTCATTGGTATCAGTAAAATATATTCATGAATATGAATCGGATTACCGATGAGGTTTACAAAATTTACTGATTCTCCGGAGATCCTGGAAATTCTTTTACTGTGAAATACATATGAATAAAGTAGGATTTTAAGAAGACCTTAGACAACAGTAAAGGTCTTTTGCTTGAGCAGCTTTGAAAAAGCACCTTTGGGGCTTGAGCAAGAAGTTGGATTGGAAGATCTCCAAAGTCCCTTCCAACTCTATTCATTTCCAACAAATTAACAGAGTTGGAAGGGACCTTGCAAGTCATCTACTCCAACCCCCTGCCCAAGCAGGAGACCCTACATCTGCCTCTACCTTGGATTGAACTCACAACCTCCTGATTGTGAGGCCCTCTTGAAGATACTAAGGTTATAGAAAGGAGGAGGAAAGAATTTTGAATAACAATGGAAGGAATATTGGTCTTTTAGTCTAACCCCCCAGCTCAAGCAGAAGACCCTGTACCATTTCAGTCCAATCTTAAAAACGTGATGGAGCACTCACAATTTCTGAAAGCAAGTCATTCCACTGATTACTTGTTCTAACTTGTCAGGAAATTTCTCCTTAGTTCTAGATTGGTTCTCTCCTTGATTATGTTCCATCCATTGCTTCTTATTCTGCCTTCAGATGCTTTGGAGAATATTGGCCCCTTCTTTGTGGCAGGGCTTAAATATTGGAACACTGCTGTCATGTCACCCCCTAGTCTTTCTTTTCGTTAAATTAGACATACCGGTATCCAAATTCCTGCAACTGTTTTTCATATGTTTTAGCCTCCAATCCCCTAATCATCTTTGTTGCTCTTCTGAATGTCCATACTTGTTGCACATCTATGTTTTATATCCACACATCTATGATATAAAACATCTTATGTTTTATATCCACACATCCATACATACATCTGTTTTCTTACAATACATGATTTTTAAAGGAGGCTTGCATTTCATTTAAAGCAGTGCTTTGTTTTATAATATCACTTTAACCGTGTTCTGATGCTTGTTTTAGTGTGATGCCAAAGGTGCCAGTGCTCTCGCCAAACTGTCCTGTGAGCCTAGGCTACTTTACTGAACCTGAATCTCTGGAGGGGCAGTTACTGAGACATGCTGCTGAGGGCAAGAGCAATAAGGCCAAGATATTACTAAAGAGAGGTAAATCATGTTTGTTGTGTGGATTACATTCAGAGGTGGTATTCTGCCAGTTCTGACAGGTTCTGGAGAGCCAGTAGCAGAAATTTTGGGAGTAGGGTGGGAAAGGGGATTTTGCAGTATCCTTCCCCTGCCACGCCCACAGAACAGGTAGTAAAAAAAAAATTGAATCCCACCACTGATTACATTGTGTCAATAGCTGCTGTTTTGTAAGACTAAGAATGCTAGCTGGGCATCATTCATGTGATGGAAATAGAGGACATAAGCAGCAAAATTTATGTTTTACTTCTAATTTATTTCTAATATGGGCCAGGAGATTTAGTTGTATTTCAATGAACTCATTTTGATACATATGTAGGTAGTCTTTGATATACAACCACAATTGAGCTCAGAATTTCTGTTGCTAAGCAAAACATTAGTTAAGTGAGTTTTGTCCCATTTTATGACCTTCCTTACCACAGTGAATCACCACAGGTGTTCAGTTAGTAATATGGTAGTTAAGTGAATCAGGTTTTCCCATTGACTTTGTTCGTCAGATGGTTGCAAAAGTGGTCACATGATTCTGGGACACTGCAACTGTCATAAATATGAGTCAGTTGCCAAGCATCTGAATTTTGATCATGTAATTATGGGGATGCTGCAGTGGTCTTAAGTGTGAAAAAGGGTCATAAGTCACTTTTTTCAGTGGGAATGGTCACAGAATGAACTGTTGTAAGTTGAGAATTACTGTAAATTTACGGTATTATTGCTGTTGTTAATATTATTAATTTATTGGCTGCCCAATTCCAATAGACATGCATTCAGATGTTTGGTTTTTTTGCTGTTGTTCATTGTGTATGCTTCTTTCCTTCCTGCCTAGGTGTGGACGTCGATAGCCACAATACAGCCGGACAGACTGGTTTATATATTGGTGCCCTACTGGGACATGCTTCCGTAGTTCAGCTGTTTCTGCGCTTTGGTGCTAATCCTAATCAGTGAGTAATACAGAATTCCTAGAGAAACTAGTTCAATATTAATTATTCCTTTGCAGCATTTCTGACTGCAATTCTTCTAGAATAGAAATATATTGTAAGCATCCTAATGCATACATTGTTTCAGATATCTGCAGATGTTCATTTCTTTAGGAACAATCCCACCATTCATACATTTCTCAGATTTGCAGCTACAGTCCACAGATAATGCTGAATAGAAATGGCCTGGCTTTGTTGTCGAGATGCCTTTTTTTCTCCTTCCAGCTAACACACTAACAGGTCTGTTGGAGGTGTCCACACAATAGCATTTTCACTCTCCTAATGTGTTTTAAGGAGGATGAAAGTGAAGACTTATCCCTGCTGTGCCAAAGGCAAGATTACATCTAATGGGTCCATGATGTAGAACGGTACATTTGCCATTCAGCATTAAGAGCAACATCTTAATGGAGGCTTTTGAACAATACCCTGTTTCCCTGAAAATAAGACCTCCCCAGATAATAAGCCCAATTGGTACATTTGCCATTCAGCATTAAGAGCAACATCTTAATGGAGGCTTTTGAACAATACCCTGTTTCCCTGAAAATAAGACCTCCCCGGATAATAAGCCCAATCGGGCTTTTGAGCGCATGCACTAAAATAAACCCTTCCACGAAAATAAGCCCTCCCCAAAAATACTGCAACACAGCAGCTGTCATGAGGTGACCATGCTCGCCGCCTTCTGCACCTCAAAAATAATAAGGCCTCCCTGAAAATAAGGCCAAGTGCTTATTTCAGGGGTCAAAAGAAAATAAGACCCTGTCTTATTTTTTAGGAAAACACCGTAGTTGTCAGTTTATGAGCTAACCTTGTATCAATTACAGGGTTAGCTCACAAAGCAACTCTAATTCAAACAAGAAAACAGATGAATATATTAACTATATATTAAGACTTTCAAGTTAGTTTTAACTCCTAGCAATGGCCTGAACAGGTCACTGCTATTTTCTTGGTAAGATTTCAGAAGTATGATTTGTTAATGCCTACTTCCTAGGGCTAAAGGTGACTGACCCAAAGTCACCCAATTGGCCTTGAACCTAAGGCAGAACTGGTTTCCTGATGTCTTAACCACGACACTAAACTGGCATCTGCCGGTTATAAATCACATTATATGCCTCTAGTGATTCAGATACAATCCCAGGAAAAGCAGCATCTGTTTTGTTCCCAAAAGATGCCGCTTATGTGTTCTCATTCACAACCCCAAACTCATTTTGTTCTTCAGATCCAGAACACTGCCCACCCCTATAGCAATAGCAATAGCAATAGCAGTAGACTTATAAACCGCTTCATAGGCCTTTCAGGTCTCTCTAAGCGGTTTACAGAGAGTCAGCAAATTGCCCCCAACAATCTGGGTCCTCATTTTACCCACCTCGGAAGGATGGAAGGCTGAGTCAACCCTGAGCCGGTGAGATTTGAACTGCTGACCTGCTGATCTAGCAGTAGCCTGCAGTGCTGCATTTAACCACTGCGCCACCTTGGCTCTATAGTTTATGCCATATTTCTACAGTACAAAAGATATCTTAGCTTAAGAAGCCATTAAGCCCAAACTATTGTCATACCAACTCCTGTTGAATCAGCTGTGATCATGAACACTGACAACTGGTAAATTAGCCCAATCGTCTGAAGAGCTGAAGAAGTTTCTTGGATGAGAAGTAAAACGTCTACAAAGAAAAACCAGAAAGTCCAGTTGCCTTTTGAAAAAGCACCTTTGGGAACAGGATGACCTGGATGACTTGAGAATCTCCATAGACATTTAGCCCGTTCACCACAAATGAGATTCGTTTGAACTTAGTTGTTTTTTGTAGTTGATACCCTAAACCTCTTCCTTCCCTTTCTATTCTATGAATCTCAGTCGTTGCTATGACGGTAGCAGTCCAGTCCATGCAGCTGCATTTTCTGGTCACCCAAGACTTCTCAACAGTATCCTGCAAGCCGGAGGTGATTTAAGATTCCATGATCAAAAGGGTCGGACTCCTAAGGACTGGGCCCAGCAAGCTGGAAGTGAACAAAATGCAAAGGTACAAAATTCATAAGGCTGATATGGATATAATTCTATGAACTGTGTTAGCCTGCTAGAAAAACAAAAGATTCTAATCTAATAGTAACTAATTAAAGCATTGGGGAGTTTTTTCTGTGTTTGGAAGTTCACTGCTTTTACAAAATTGTGCAGAGAGATAGTTGCAGGTAGTCTTCAACTTACAACCAGAATATCAATTGCTAGCAAAGTGGTTGTTAAGTGAGTTGTGCCTGATTTTATGACCCTTTTTGCCATGATTGTGAAGCAAATCATTGCAGTTGTTAAGTGAAGCATGTATTTGTTAAGCAAATCCTTCTTCCCCCATTGACTTTGCTGGTCACAGGTTGGCAGGGAAGGTTGCAAAATAGCAATCACATGACCCTGGGATGTTGAAACTGTTGTAAATATATGCTAGTTGCCAAATATCTGAATTGCAATGACAGATAGTCCTCGACTTACAACAGTTCATTTAGTGACCATGTAAAGTTACAACATAACTGAAAAAAGTGACTTATGGCCCTATTTCACAGTTGTGACCCCAGTCATGTGATCAAAATGTAGATGCTTGGCAACTGGTTCATATTTATGACCGTCGCTGTGTCCCCGTATCATGCAATCCACCTTCTGACAAGCAAAGTCAATGGGGAATCCAGATTCACTTAACAACCATGTTACTCACCTAAGCACTGCAGTGATTCACTTAACAACTATGTCAAGAAAAGTCGCAAGTTGGGGCAAAATTCACTTCATAACTGCTTCCCTGAGCAACAGAAATTTTGGGCTCGACTGTGGTTGTAAGTTGACCCTGTGGATTCTCAACAGTTCTAAATGAGGACAGGTTATATAACTCACTTCTTTCAGTGTGATGTAACTTTGAACAGTCACTAAATGAATGGATATATGTGCTGTTAATATACTGGTGGCCATTTTGGCTTCTGTGCTGGATGCAGAGGTATGAGCACTGCTCTTCCCTGAACAATCCGCTTACTTAGCAAGTATGTAGTTTATGATACCCGGCTATTGGATTACGTACAAGGATTTTACCGAATGTGGTCCACTGTCTTTCTATTGCTTCTAGGTCATGGACATCATACAACAATACTATGCTCAGATGACAGCACAGGTGCAGCACGGAGATCAGTCGCTGTATTCAAAAAGTCTAGGAACACCTTCACGCAGTTTGCGTTCTTCTTTCACCTCACTTTTATCTACCTCCTTCTGGTAACTTTATTCTTGTTTGGTTTTAACCCCAAACCTATTAAAGCAGAAGATTATATATCAAAAAGCCTGATTTGAACTGACCAAATACATTGTTCTCTCATGTAATATGTCCCAGTGAGTATATGTTTTTATCTACACTGACAAAAGAAAAAAGTGCAGCATATCAGGATAGTACATATCAGAAATCACCATCCCATAAATAAGCTGTGATCATTTCTTGAAAAACTCTCAAGTTCCCAAAACTTCATGTTGTTGTAAAACAAAAACAAAAATATGCACAAAACATTATCCAATGTCGTTTCTTCTAATTCCTTGAAGGCACAATAAAGGGTTTAAGGGTTATCTCCTGGTGACATTTGTTTAGTTATTATTTAATGTTAGCACTTGCAACGATATAATTTCTTTCAGGTGCAAACAATTTGAACAAAAAGCTTAGGGCAGTGCAGACCTAAAAACTGATCTGAAGAAATATTTTAGACTTCACGTGAGCAAAGCACTTTCATTTGTTCATGAAAGCAGCCATATCATTTTTCCATACCAAGAAAATAGATTACACCTTATAGATTTTTTTTTCTTGTCAGCAAGAGAAACTGTCCATTCCCTTTTCTTTTACTGAAAGTTCAAAAGAATGTATCCTAAAAGAATCCTCCCGCCTCTCTTGCAGGTATCTGGACTGTCCCCAAATGTTTGCAAATGTGAAGAAGCCATTTGTTGGATATGGACATGTAAGGACATTTATTTGAATAGTGTAATTAACTGCAGAGGGAAGGGCAGGTACTAATCTATAAAGTGCAAAGCTAAGCTGCATACTTAATTTGTTCATTTCCCCCTCCCTCCCAGCTCTATCCCAGTAGATATGAGCAACCACGGATGGCTGCCTTCCTATCCATTGCTGATAATAACGAACTGATCAGAGGACAAGGAGAGGCAGATTGGAGTTATCAGAATGGACCATTTACACTCATGAGGAAGTAAAGCTGTATTTTGAGTTGCTATTTATAGCCCCTTGTGGTTTGTTCCTTCCCACATTTTTAGAATAATGAAATGTAACCTTATAATAACTTGGAAGATCCAGTTCAAAGAGGAGTAGTTACATATAATAAAAGCCTTCTGAATTAATAATGAATCCATGGTGACTTATGTCATCATATGATTCCGTGATTCATCTTTAATATTTCCCATCTGAGAGCCGAGGTGGCGCAGTGGTTAAATGCAGCACTGCAGGCTACTTCAGCTGACTGCAGTTCTGCAGTTCGGCTGTTCAAATCTCACCGGCTCAGGGTTGACTCAGTCTTCCATCCTTCCGAGGTGGGTAAAATGAGGACCCGGACTGTTGTTGGGGGCAATATGCTAACTCTGTAAACTGCTTAGAGAGGGCTGAAAGCCCTATGAAGCGGTATATAAGTCTAACTGCTATTGCTATTCAAGTTCAGAATATTGTTGGCAAGCTTTGACATTACACTGAACTTCCAAGCAGAGAGTAGAAATACATACGTATCTAAAAACAGGGAAACAGAACCTGAATATGCAGCAACTTTACATAAATAGAGATGTGTAACTTGGTAGTCTGGGAGAAGGGATGGTTTGCAAATAAAGCCAACTGAGGAGTTATGATTCGACCTCTTCATTTCACCATTTTGTGGAGAAAAGGATTGGACTCTTAACTCCAATTCTTCCATTTTGACCTCTGTTCCTAGCTTGCTATGGAATGGACAGTTGGTTACCGTGAGAAGCATCAAGCCAGAGGCACATCCCAACTGCAGCAAAGCACGTCGCACCATGGATTTGCTCCTAGCTGAACAAGAGCACTGCAGGTAATTCCAGATTGTGGGCATCGGGGGATATGATGGGTCAAAGAAGGATATGGTGAGGTGATTTATTTATTCAGGCTTTCCTGGATACAGTCAAGAGATGCGATCTATGCGGTTGTTCAGAGTAGATATGGTGTTTAACATGAGTCTTGTGTTTCCTGTAGTCAACTTCGCCATCCCTATCTACTGCTCCTCTTAGCTGTGAGTCCATCCATGGATCTCGAAACTATCCAGCTTGTCTTTGAAAGAGTAGAAATGTGCTCCCTCTACTATGCCTTGCACTGTGAGGTAAGTGGGACAGTCAGGAAGTAGGCTGCTCTTCTCACTACCCAGAACTACATCCTTCCTTTCCTTCTTCCCTTCACTGCAGAATCCTAGCTCCCCAGCATCCTCCGCTACAGTGCATCTGCTCCTCCAAGTCTCTGAAGCGCTTTTGTTTCTGCATTCTCGAGGCTATATCCATCGGGCTGTGACCTCTCACGCCATACAGTTGGTGAGACCTGGCCTTGCCAAGCTCAGTAACCTTGAGTACATGCAACAGAGGTTAGTTGAAGCAAGTGCAACTGTAGTTGTTCGGATAGGGTTTTGCAGGAATCTTGACGGAATGGATTCTGTTTCAGGAGAGAGAAACTCTGTTTAACTTGGCCTATCCCACCACCTCCGCCTCTCTACAACTGGTTACCCTTGGAAGTCATCAGAGACCGATCAGCCTCTGTGAAGTCTGACTTCTACAGTTTCTGCACAGTCATTCAGGAAATCTTCACAGGTCAGTTTGGGATATTAGTAGAAAATCACAGGTAGCATGAAATTATCAGCAACTCGTGAATTGTGCGAAGTAACTTCACTGCAAATAAATTATGTGAACATGTTGCCAAACATGCAGTCTGTTAAAAATGCTTTCTTTTCCGGAAAGATCACGTTGGTTTTAGCCTTAATTATGTTTAAAATAAGGCTGTTGGAGTCAGATTTAAATTAGACATGCTATATTCTGTATAGCCACATTTGGAGATTTAGATCCATTTTAAAATTGTACAAACAAGCTCTAAAAATGACCAATTAGAAACAGTCCTAAGGACTAGAATTTAGATGCTCCTTTGATCTTTTTTGTTTATTACTTATTTATTTTGTGGAGAAATCTTCTTTACCGGATTCAGTTTATTGAGGTTAGCACACTTCTATCTATTTCTTAAGTGTGGTTTCAACTATAGGATTATTGATTAATGATTCAAACAACAAGATATTTATAATAATTGGTATCTGCAGGCTTTCAAAATCATTCAGAAAAAAATGCATTTTCTATTGTTCATAAAAGCAAATAAATCACATGCATTTGAAAAAAGATGCTGCTGTAAGAATTGCAATGAAATTATGCTGCTTTAATAATTCATTAAAGGTGTTTCAAATTGTTTTTGGGCACAAGCTTAGTAATTGCAGCTAGTAGAATGCTGTGGTGATCAAAACTATCAGGCTTATATATCAAGCAATGCATATTTTCAGGGGAAATGCCGTGGGATGGATTGGATGGCCTCGATGTGAAAGAAAAAATGGAGGGAGGGCAGTTTCTCTTAACTGATGCCCGTGTCCCTGAGCCATTTTATGAGGTGGTCAAAAATGGTACAGCTTTGAAAGAACGTGACCGGAGAGGCACTTTCCCTGACTTACGCTACTTACTGCGGGCAGCCCAACAGGTAAGATGTTCAACTGCTTACATTTTGAGTTATTCCTAATCCTTTCTGCATCACTGATTAAAGTATGGGCCTTTCCTCACTGCATAGAAAATTACCAGACCAGAAAAAAGGAAAATGGAGTAGTAATGTAATAAAGTAGTAATGTAGTAAAAGGAAAGAGGCGTAGTAATGTAAAAGACATTGAGCCTATGTATTGAGAAGTTCAGATGATCATTCACAAGTTTCATCCTTAAAGGCTTCAGCAATGCCTACTAATAGCAATAACGCTTAAACATATACATACCGCTTCACTGTGCTTTACAGCCCTCTCTAAGCAGTTTACAGAGTCAGCATATTGCCCCCAACAAATTGGGTCCTCATTTTACCCACCTCGGAAGGATGGAAGGCTGAGTCAACCTTGAGCCTGGTGAGAATCAAACTTCCGACAATCGGCAATCAGCAGAAGGAGCCTGCAGTACTGCACTCCAACCACTTCGCCATCACGGCTCTGCTAAACCATATTTGCCTTCTTGAATTCTAGTTCTGGTTCTTCCTATACTTTCTGCATTTGCAAACAGAGACTGGAATCTTTGAGTCACATAATTTATCTGATTCCTTCTTGAATTATTGTATTCATCCTTAGGCTGCTTCATATCTTGCCCAGCCATCCAAGCCCCATTCTCAATTCTTGTCATTGCATTGTTTCTACAGTTGCTTTGCCCTCTTCCACAACATTTAAGCCCTTGTAAAGAGGTCTAGCTATTACTGGTGACCTAACCATCTCTTACAATTGATATAGGATCTCCTGCTTAAGCAGGGGGTTGGAGTGGAAGACCTCCAAGATCACTTCCAAGTCTGTTATTCTGTTGAGAAATGTAGCGAATTTTACCTTCACTATGACTTTCAGAAGCTTTCTGTTTAAGGGGAAAAATACAAATACTGGTACAGCCCCGGCCCCCTTTCATCATATACAGTGCTTAAGTTTCTTTTTAGGAAAGAACAAGACATTGTTGAGTCTCTTTTTTAACTTTTATTGATCAGGAATAAAAATCATAAGCAGTATTACTTTTACAGGGTGCCGCGGGAGATTTTCCTTTGCTTTCATCAACAGCATCATGTCCAAAGAAGCTTTGCATATGGGCAGGACAAATGGTGTCCACTCAAGACCCTGTCCCCATCATTCCTGAAGGTCAGTTTCTTGGATGGTAGTAGAACTACAGCATGCAAAAAGATGTTAGCTTCATGGATTCCAATGTAAATCCAGAGGCCAAACCTAAGTAAATGTTGGTTTTGAGAATGCGTGTTATAATCTATATTTACTCAGATGTGAATTTTAAGTTGAGTCACTAAATGAGTTCACCCCTTAATATTAACTCATAGCCTATTTTAGCCACAATTGTTGAATCACTTATGAAACAGGCCAGAGTCTTTACTGTAGATGAGCAAAGTGGTCATTGCTTTTTTACATGCACATAAGAAAGAGAAAGAGAGGCTGACATGTGTCTGTTTTTGTTTTTCTGATGAAAGCAACTAGATCCCATGGACACCCATGGTTTGGTCTGTTCTTGATTTGTTCTCATTTGGTTTTGCTGCTCTAGTTTTGCATCCAGGTAAAAATATGAATAGACTAAGAAAACAACTCTACAGAATAATTTAGATGGCAAACTCTGCAACCCTTTGGCAAGCCATCCTGAGGTTAACTGGACTCAATTGAACAACGAGCTATACGTTTCAGAATTGGGTTTATAAAACAGTTTTTGGTAAAAGTAAACTCCAAATGAATAAATGAATAGCTATGTAGGTTACAAAAAAATCATCTTGTATAACATCAGATAAGATCAAATATTTTATGCTAAGAACTATTTGAATAATAATACAATAATGTTAATAATTATTAAAATTAATAATTATTGGAACAATAATATGAATTGGAAATTGAAAGTGGAAAATCATATGCAGGAAGAAGAATGGGGAAACAGAGGGCAACTAATAAGGAAAATTGGAGCTAATATATAATAATGTGGAGTAGCAAAATAAATTAATATAAGGATCTAACTGAACCCATAGATTTTTCTATAGTTGGTTTTATCTCTGTCGCTCTCTCCAGAAGCACCATATTTTGAGGTGGAGTCCAGTAGCAGGAGTGCAGGACAAAGCACATTTAGTGCTCATCCTGGGAACCAGACAATGAAACTGGCACAGGTAGGAGGTTGGATTCCAGTGGCTTTAAACAAACTTTCCCCTTCCTTCTTCCTTCTGGGGAGGGATGTATCCTGGCACAACATAATTCCTATTACATGTAAGAGCATGTTGTCTGTTTTTGGAGAAAGCCTTCAATTACAGTAATTTGAATTTTGCTGCAATAGTAACTAGACTAATGTTTTCCAACTTTGGCAATTTTAATATGTGTGAATGTTAAGTCTTTGACTTCAGTGTATGTTGAAGTTGTCATGATTTGGAAACACTGGACTAAACTCTGGAAGTTGCTTGGATAATGCAGTCAAATACAGCCCATTTTATATCAGTTTTTAAATGGAGAAATGATACAAACACATATGCACATACACTCACACTTATTAGCTAAAACAGGCAAAGCACTCTTACATAGCATCTGTTCTTGAGATCTTGGTTCAGCAGAGTGACTGACCCACTGATTGAATCTTCAAAAAAAGACCTGGCTCTCCAAATCAGAGGTGGTATTCAACAGGTTCTGACCAGTTCTGGAGAAGCAGTAGTGGAAATTTTGAGTAG
The DNA here is from genome assembly GCF_051295495.1 of Thamnophis sirtalis. Classification (NCBI taxonomy): domain Eukaryota; kingdom Metazoa; phylum Chordata; class Lepidosauria; order Squamata; family Natricidae; genus Thamnophis; species Thamnophis sirtalis. The sequence goes on from NW_028261383.1 coordinate 32,943,935, forward strand.
TTCGGAGAACCGGTAAATACCACCTCTGACTGGCCCCGCCCTATCTATTCTCTGCCTCCCGAGTCCCAGTTGATTGGGAGGAAATGGGGATTTTGTAGTAACCTTCCCCTGGAGTGGGGAGGGCATGGAGATTTTACAGTATCCTTCCCCTACCAAGCCACACCGCGCCCACCAAGCCACACCCAAAGAACTGGTTTTTAAAAAAATTGAATTGCACCACTGCTCCAAATGTTTATCCCAAGGGAAATGGCTAATATTCAACAGGTTCATTAGTGTGAATCATGTTTCATTTGAAGGGTTTCTTACATTTTTTAAATTCTAATATTCTTAATTAATATTGCAATATTCTTAATATTAAGAATTTAGAGAAAGGTGAACTGGAACAAGTCAAAAGCCTAAGTTCTATTGTCAATTAAATGACTGCCATAAGATACAAGAAAGAAGAAAGAGGAGACTAATAAGGTTCTCATGTTTCTAGCCATTGACAACTGAGAGGCCTAGGGCCTCGCATATTGGAGTAGAAGAACAAAATTTCTTCCGTAGAAAGAGACTGGTCAAGGATGCCCCTCTTTAGGAAACAGGTTGAAGGGACAATTCAGATTAGATTACATTCCATCCACTGAGGAGCATCCATTTTCACAGTGTTCTGCATTTTTTTTTCATAGAAATACAGCGATCAGGAGGCCGGTGTCTATAGCAAATCTGTGGAACAGCAAAATCTGAAGTCAAACAGTGACAACACATGGGAACACAAGAAGAGTGATGAGGAGAAGGCTGAATCTGATAATACTGTCATGTCAACAGACCTGGTATGGCTTGGTCAGGCTTGAAGCCTTTTTAAGTCTTGATCTGTAAACATCCTGCCCCGCCCCAGCTACACATTGCTGGATGAAATGATTTAGAGTTTCCAATCAATTAATGAGAACTTATTTAATGAATCAACTAAGTTCTTTGATTAAATCCAGGGATCTTTGGATGTTTTCTGTAATAATGCAAAACACTTGCTGTTAGCAGAGATATAGGAATTATAGCCTAAAAACGGGGAGGGGGCCTACCAGAAAGTACAAGACAAGCAATGTTTTCACTATGAAGCCTGAACTGTGTGCTGTGAAGCAAGCACATTCACATTTTATCACATAGTGTCACATATGCAATGCATTGATTGTGGATTTCTTTTTACTTGACTGTAAAGCATACACATCCATAAATGTAATGATTAAAAGTTGTAGCTCTAGGATTTACATACTACTAGGATTTACATACTATTCTACATCAAAATCTCCAGGAGTTTTAAGAAACATTTCACCACTTCTCAAGTAAACCATTTCACTCTGTAAGCCTCCGTTCCCTTTTCAATATGATTCTGCTTCAATATACATAGTGTAAATGTATCAATCTTCTTTCCTAGTTCTGGATTATACACATACACACACGAATTTTTTCAATCCTGATCTGCATTTTTGGATGATTTCTCACAAACCAAATACTCTAGAACTGGTCCTCAATTTACAACCCCAGTGGGGACCAGAATTTCCATTGCTAAGCTAGGTAATGGTTAAGTGAGTTGTGCCCAGTTTTGTGACCTTTTTCGCCATGTTGTTAAGAGAATCTCATAGCCATTCAGCAAAAGCTGGCTTCCCCCTTCGACTTGACTTGTCAGAAGCTGGCTAGGAAGGTTACAATTGGCAATCATGTGATTCTAAGAACTTGCCAGTTGCCAAGTGCCTGAATTTTTATCACATGACTGGGGTCGTTGTGATGATCATAAATGTGAAGACCAGTCGTGAGTCACTTTTTTCAATGTTTCTATCACTTCAAATGGTTTCTAACCTAATAATTGTAAATTGAGGGCTACCTGTACTCCTAACCCTGATCTCTTCTATGTTACCCCACCTGAACTCTCCTCACAATTTTTTCCCCTTCTTCAGGGAAACACTGTTGCCAGCCAGGAGGACAATGTTGTGAACAGCCTACAGGATTCAGCCTGTCTATTTGCAAAGGCCCAAGCATCCTTAGAAAATCTCGAGAAACATTTTGCATCTGGCATCCATATGTTGGAGTCATTTGTCACCCATCAAGGGGCACCAGGTCGAACGCATCATAGTGAGGGATCCGTATCTAAGCGGGTGGTGGTGGGTAAGTCCTAATACTGGAAGCTATCATGTATTTCACAGTGACTGCGGATGTTCCTTCTTGTGCACATTAAAAGTTAAGAGCTTTGACCCTTTCCAGTTATTGTAGATATTTTATTACTTATAATCTGTGTGCCAGCATTACACAACCCCTCTGCATCTTGTTCAGCACTGAATTACTGAATCTGATGTATGAATCTTTCATGGTCATATAAACCAGAGGTCCCCAACCAGGGGTGGGATTGAAAAAAATTAGCAGCTGGTTCTCTGCCCAGTTGCTGGGACGGCATGGTAATGGGGCCGTGGTCTAGTCGACTTCCTGCACCACAGGGGGGATATTGCCCTCCCCGGGCTCCGGAGGGTTTCTTTTGAGCCTCCGGGAGGGCAAAAACAGCCAACCCTGGGCTACGGAGGCCAGAAACAAGCCCATTTTCAAACTTTCGATACTTCTGGTATGCCCCTTTTTCCCCTCTCCAGGCTCCGGAGGCTTTTTTTTGAACCTCCGGGAGGGCAAAACAGCGTTCCCCAGGGTCCAGAGCCAGAAACAGACCCCCTTTTCAGACTTCCAGTGCGTCCGGTAGGCCCGTTTTTCGCCCTCCTAGAGCCTCCACACCGGGCCTGCACTTATCGGACATCCAAAACAGGCCATTTGGAGACTCCTGGGAGGGGAAGGGTGGGTGGGGTCAGCCAGTCAGTCCAAACTGAATGAATCCCACCCCTGTTCCCAACCCTCAAGCTGTCCACTGCCAGTTAGTAACTGGGCAACACAAGCGAGCAAAGTGTCCTCTAGGTGTGCACATGTTTTAAGTAGCACACATATCCTCCTCTTTGCCCCTTTGTTTTCCACGGAACCAGTCCCTGATGCTCAAAAGGTTGGGGACCGCTTTTCCAAACTTTTCAGATTTTTTTTTTAATCAATTTCCAACTCTTGCAGGACTAATTCCCTGTATTATTTTTACATGTGTTTTCAAATTCTGAGAAGTAAAACCTATTCCGGAGGGGGAAAATTGTTATATTTGATCAGTGCTAATATAGACACAGTTGCAGTTGGCTGCATGGTTGAAAAGAGGATTATCTAGGGACAAAAATCCAGGAAAAAAACTTTGCAGCATTTTATCTCATTCCAAATCCATATGTACTTTATTTGTGTGTGTGTGTGAGTGAGAGAGAAAGAGAATACAGACCAAAGATTCTTGGTGGTACACACACACACACGAATACAGAACAAAGACTCTTGGTGGTACACAATACAATTAAAAAACATAACACGCTGATTGTAAAATTATTAGAAATAAATATTAAATAAGAGATAAAAATAAATAACATTCATATTTTAAAAAACCAGTTTGGAAGAGTTCTTTTTTAATCAGCTTCTGATAGGCAATTGAGGTCAGGGCAAGTTTCAACTTTAATCGCAGAGATTAATCCTTAAAATGAGAGTCATGACAAAGAAATATGGCTTCCTGGTCTCAACCCAGCTATTATCCTCAAGGAAGTAGGGGATTATAATTCCTTTGGGATCTATGTAGTAGATTTGTCCATACTATTTGGAGAAGGTGGCCTTTTTCTTAGCTATTATTTTTTTATTAGACTGTACTACAATTTAGTACATTACTCCAAATATAGCATATTAGTAAAAAACAGATGTATCACAAAAGTATATATTTTTAGAAAATCATAGAAACCATTTGATTTGCTGTGTAAATGGAAATTTTTGAAATAGAATTTCAGAAGGTGACAGCAACGTACGTATCAGTAGTGGGGAAATTGATCCCGACTGATAATTTTAGGAACCTGATATTCTTAGTAATGCTAGAGGTTCTTCATGCATACAGAATTATTAAAATTACTTTTATTGTGGCTATATACCAAACATCAAATGGGTTTAAAAGAACAATGATATTTACCATCCTCCATAGTGAGTAAAACAAGGTCGTTTCCAAAATCCAAAATCTTGGCCTTCAGGAAAACCGCCAATCAGAAAATATGGATTATAACAGCAGAATAAAATTGAACAGGTTCATAGCTATCTTGGAGGGATTTTGGATGCCAAAGTGTCTCTGGAAAGCACATTGTCATTATGCCATTCTGGTAGCATTGCAATCTTCTGCAACTATTCTCTTTTGGATATTAAGCAAAGATTACCTGCAGATTTATGACTCATTGCTTAGCAACCATTCAAAATTACAATGTAACCCCCCCCCCAAAAAAAGGCATTTACGAGCAGAATTCAAAACTGCAACTGTCACTTCCCCCACCCCACCATTTTAGGCTCTTAGCCCACTATTATGGCCATTTGCGGCATCCTGTGGTCAAATGACTATGATTTACGACCTTTTTTGCTGGAAACCAGCTTTTACTTCCAAATTCTGACCAAAAAAACCATTGTAGATAATCTTTAACAACCATGGTGATTCGCTTAATGACTGCTGGAAAAAAAATGTTATAAAATCTGGGCATTCATAGGATGACCTGCTTAACAACTGGTTTGACTTCTGAGCTCAATTGCAGTCATAAGTTGAGGAGTACCTGTAACTAACACTCTTTAGATTGCTATTAACCTCCATTTGTCTCCACTCAGAGAAGTGCAAAGATAACATCCAGAACCACTCCCTTCAAAACCTTATTGATTTATCAGCTCAAGCCAGAAGAGAACAACAGGTATTTTTAAATGAAGTAAAACAAAACAAAAACTTCTGTTAGTATATTGCTTGGTGATACTAACCTCCTACAGTCTTGCCTGCAGCAAAATTCTGTCTCATCAGAGATTTATCCGAAGTTGGAGAGTCACACAGAAAGGCCTTTTTATAACATCAAGAAGTAAGTATCAGATGTCACAATCACATTGTTTGGTTTGGTTTGGTTTTATTGGACTTATATGCCGCCCTTCTCCCAAAGGACTCAGGGCGGCGTACAACATAAAAACACATATGACAAAAGTTTAAAAAGTTTAAATAGAAAATCCAATAACCTTCAATTGACAATTTAAATCAAATTTAGAATTAAATTAAAATTAACAATTTAAAATTAATAATTTAATTTATTCTAATTTAGGCCAGGCCGGCTTGCTGAAAAAGCCAACTTTTTAGGGCGCGCCGGAAGGACTGGAGGTCGGGAATTATGCGAAGCTCCAGGGGCAGCTCATTCCAAAGGGAAGGCGCTCCCACAGAGAAGGCTCTCTCCCTGGGGGTCGCCAGCCAACACTGCCTGGCCCACGGCACCCTGAGGAGACCAACTCTGTGGGATTGTACTGGACAGTGGGAGGCTACCGGTGGCAGTAGGTGGTCTCGCAGGTATCCTGGGCCTAAGCCATGGAGCGCTTTAAAGATCATAATTAACACATTGAATCGCACCCGGAAAACAACCAGCAACTAGTGCAGGCTGCCTAAAAGGGGTGTAACATGGAAGCACCTAGGTACCCCCATGACAACCTGCGCAGCTGCATTCTGGACCAGCTGGAGCCTCCGGGTGCTCTTCAAGGGCAGCCCCATGTAGAGAGCATTACAGTAGTCAAGGCGAGAAAGGACAAGGGTGTTAGTGACTGTGCACAGGGCATGCCGATCCAAGAAGGGGCGCAACTGGCGTACCAGGCAAACCTGGTGGAAGGCCCCCCTGGTCACGGCTGTAAGATGTTCTTCTAAACTAAGCCGCGTATCCAGGAGGACTCCCAGATTGTGGGCCCTCTCTGAGGGGGCTAAAATTTTCCCTCCTATCATCAAAGATAGTACATGATGCACAAATCGGGATGACAGGAACCACAGCCACTCAGTCTTAGAGAGATTAAGCTTGAGCTTGTTCGTCCCCACCCAGATCCACACAGCCTCCAGGCACCGGAACATCACGTCGAGGACATAGTTGGGGTAGTTTGGGGTAGAGATGAAAAGTTGGGTATCATCAGCGTATTGATGATACCGTACCCTGAAACCATGGATGATCTTGGCCAGCGGTTTCATATATATGTTGAACAGGAGGGGTGAGAGAACCGACCCCTGGGGCATCCCACAAGTGAGGCGTCTCGGGGTCGATCTCTGCCCTCCAACAACACGAACTGCGATCTATCCGAGAGATAGGAGGAGAACCACTGCAAAACAGTGCCCCCCACTCCCAACTTCCCGAGTCGTCGCAATAGGATACCATAGTTGATGGTATCGAAAGCCACTGAGAGGTCTAATAAGACCAGGATAGAAGAGCAACCCCTGTCCCGGGCCCGCCAGAGATCATCAACCAATGCGACCAATGCCATCTCCGTACTGTACCCAAGCATGAAACCCGACTGAAATGATCCAGGTAGATCACCTTGCATAAAGAATTGGCTAATAGCTTTCAGATTATGTTATTCTGGGCTTGGGGCAGCTTGGGATGCGTTCAGCTCTGTAAATCTGAAGGTTAAGTTACTCAGTCTTATGACACCTCTGACAGAAATTGTGTGTAGAACCCCAAAGATATACTATGTCGCTAAATTCTGACAAAGAAAGAAAATGAAATGAATTTATAAAAAGAAATGGGACTATACAGGGATTGAATTTAAATAGAAGGCAGAGAACTGATTTTGTTGAATTCTGCTTGAAATCTGTGAGAAGTGGCAATTTAATAGAATGCTATTGTAAATCCTCTTTCAATCTCAGCCTTGTAAATATGTCAGGTAGCACTACAATGTCTTCTTTCTAAATCTTTGACTACTACGGTAATCCCTGAAACTTCTTACCACACAGGGATTGTCAATAAATGTTAGCCCTTTGAGGTAGGCAAGAAAAAACACTGCTCTTTATTGTAGGGGAGAAGAGCAGTATCCTAAAAGCCCATCACAATTTCTCTCTGCTAAATCTTTTATGAAACAAAACTAACGTAGAATTACTTTGACTCTCTTTTGTATCCCTTCCTCTTTTTCTGGAGTAAGAAATCTGTTCTCAAAATCTGAAATTTTCTATTTCTCATCTAATGAAGACATTTGTAAACTAAATGTATCTCTAAATTTAATCCACCTTACATTTCCCTAGTTTTGAAATCATCTTTCATGAAACTAATTAAAAATGTGTTAATTCACGTTTCCTCAGATTTGATCTTCTTCAGGAAATTATCCATGAGTTGAGAGGAACAAGTGACTCCTTCACGGCGAACCCCAGTAGGTAGAAAATTGGAATCTTATTTTGCTGGTGTAGACCTGAAGAAGGCATGGATATAGTAATCAATATTCAGTCTTTATTTGTAGACAAATGGTATAATTTCTTGTTTATTTACACAAATATGTAGAAAAGAATCAGAGGTGGTATTCTACCGGTTCGGACCGGTTTGCCTGAACCGGTAGCGGAAATTGCAGGTGGCCCGCCCACCCGCCCCTGCTCTACGGCATCCCATTTACACCCTTTTTTAGCCAAAAGTGCATGCGCTGAAGGCTTAGCACATGTGTGGAGGGGGTGCATGTGAGCGCGCGCTCACATTTGCGAATCAGTAGGGAAGGTTAAGTAAATACCACTCCTGAAGATAACATTTTGTGTCATGAATTGCATCGGTTTTCTTTGATCTTTGCCTTTTTTAAATAGATGCAATGTCACTGATTCTGACAATGGCCTGTTTGCCTGTCGGTTTATTAAATTTATATGCCACTCATCTCTGTCCCTCCCTATATTGTATTAGCTACCAGCTATTTGCCTGTATTTTAAAAGAACCGATTTACATTTATACCATTAGGCTTTCTTACTTTTCTAACAATACAAATGGTTAACAATTATAGCTTGTAGGGGAAAGTTAAGAAGCTTGCCTGACCAGCCCTCATGCAAAGCTGTTTTTGCTTCTAAAACTGAATTCCCTAGATTCACTCTTGGAAGGAGCAAAAGAATGGGGAAATATTTCCTGAGCATTTTTAGTCACTTTCTGCAAGTACTGCCTACTGGAGATTAAATGATTCCGTATATACAACTAACAATTAGAAAAGCAACTTTTATAATGGTAACAAAAGGGGCTCTATTTATAAGCAATACATTACAGAGATAAGTTAAGTCTAGTCCCTACTTCACTACATCTTGCCGTGTGGAGATCAAAAAACATCTCCGTAAGTGTATGTCTTGGAAGGAAGCAGAAGGAAGTGGCTTTCCACTAGCAATTAGTGTGGCAAGCAGCAGGCAGAAAGGTAATTTTTATATTTCTTTCTATGCCCTACTAAATCATGTGGCATTACATCATTAGGCAATATTGGATTTGGATCTCCAATGGGAGGAAAGCAGCTGGGAGGTTGAACATCAACGGGAGAGATTTTTAACAAGGTTGGAACTTCTTACATGAGGAAATGCATGGAACGTAAAAACATGAAAATGCAGCAATCACTTCACATTACGAAAGGATTGTTCCCTTTCTTGTAACCTGTACAAAAAGTTTACATTAAACTAATTTGCATTTGTTTACATAGTTTGCATGACAAAATTTAGTTTGGCAAAGAAGACAGAAACACTGCCGCCAAAGCTCTCCCTCTTAACTGTTGGCAATCCCTGCTCCAGTTTCAGAAATTGGATTGGTGTTGCCGACATGGTGTCTTGGTTTCTATTCTGCTCTAGAAGACAGCGTTTCTCAACCTTGGCTGCTTGATGACGGGTGAACTTCAACTCCCAGAATTCCCCTAATCAGCTTAGCTGACTGGAGAATTCTAGGAAAAGAAGTCCACCCATCTTCAAGTTGCCAAGAACATTGCCATAAGAATTTTACTTTAAACAAATACGTCTTAACGAAATAGTTTTTCAGCAACTGACAAAATTGTCATCTTTGTCCAGAATCAGAAAATGCATAATTCTAATACAGTGATGTATGAGAAATTGTCCCTACCTGTGGAGATAAATATATCTTGTCAGAATCAATGTTTTGCATATAGGAAATCCCAGATTTAACTGCTAAGTATTTCCAAATAAAGGAACAAGTAGCAAATAAAGGATAAAGGCCTTCCCTGAGCCATTAACAAATTAGATTAAATGTATATGCAATCTAGTTGGATATAGACCAATTGCAAACTGTGTTCTTTTATTGTGCAATAGCAACACAGCATTGTGTCTAACGTATTTTCATCATTTCCACAGAGCAGCAAACACAGAGCAGAAAAGAAAAAGATCACCTCTGTTCTAAAGACGGGATATCTGATCCCCACCACCAGTCAAGGAATGATGACCAGTTAGGATGATCAGTACTTGGTGATGATCTCTCTAGTTCTCTGTTAAGATAGGACTGAGATAAAAGCAGTTCATTTCTTCAATAGCACAGCCATCAGTATGCATCCTGAGAATTCAGTATCTCCAGTTCAGAGTCTCATAATCTAGAAAAGTTAAGTAGCACTGGACGTGATTTCTCTTCAACAGAAAAGTCTATTTTTTTAAAGAATGAACTAATGTTATTTAGAGCATTTGGGTCAGGCTAGGAGAGCTATAGATCAAATAAAGCTTTTGGTGAATTGCTAAGCATAGGTCTCAATCAAAGCATTCTGTAGCCATTTTCCCCACATAGACCTTGTTTAGCTCATGTTCTTTTATGCTTTGAATTCGCATTCAAAGCTGTCCAGTCATGCAGTCTTGTACGAATAACTCATTTTGTCATTCTCTAGTATCACATTTTATGAAAGTAGAGAATTGTGTAGAAGAGTGTAGCCCTTTTCTCCCCACATGCCTCTGGTGAAAATCTCTCTCTTAACCAAATCAGTTGTTTTTAGCTTCAGCAAAGAATTGCTATGATCTCATCCTGAGCAAGGTAGTTAAACTTCCTTTCCTGCTGTGAACTCAATTCTGTTTGGGGGTGGGGGAGTAAAGGAAACACATATGTTGAAAAATGAACTGTGATAGCGTTCCCTTTCAAACTATTAACATCAAACTTAGTTTTATCTCAGTTTACTACTGCTATTTACTTTTTTTTATTCAGAGGATGTTAAGAAATAATACTATTTTGCTGCCTTTATCTCCTTATGAATTCAAAGTTGCTTAAAATGGGGGCTTTGCAGGTTAAGTTCTGATGAGGTTGAGGCATTTTATAACATATACCAATAGTATCTTGTACCCCTCCAAACTACTCTCTGAGTTAGCAGTGTTACAAAATAGGTGGGCTTTAGTATTTTTTTTTAAAGAATCAATCTGACTTTGTCACTTCCCTTGATTTCTTTATAAAAAAAAGAGAAAAGTGTTTTGTGGTTCACTTGTTTTTTTATAAATACTCCATATTTATCTGATGATATTGCAAGTACAGCAATAAATTTTTCATTTTAAATTATTTTTTTCTTATGAGTATGATTCACACCTAATGATAAACCATAACATACTTTGGTAGGCGTGTGTGTATGTGTCTGTAAATTCTAGCCCATTGTGGCTTATTTAATAACCTTGCTTGAAGAAACAAAATATAGTATGATCTAGACAAAAAAAAATACTAGCTTATATTTGGTTTCCTGTTTTAAGAGCTCAGACACATTTGCTGCTTTTAAGTTGTATATGCAGAAACTCAAAAGATTGAACTGTTGGCATCTCCATTTCAAAAAGAGACTGGGCAGAAAAACATCTTTCAAAGACCACACTTAAATTAGAAAACTTCATCATAACTAGGATTTGGCTAAGTATTTAGCAGCAACATTATTCATATTACTAACATTGGTGGCAGCAGCCACAAAACTAGAATAGGACTGACTAATCTTTCAAGCTTTAAATGCTGCAAGACAGAAATCATCTCCTATTATAAATCAAGAACAATCTACTGGGATTTTGCTGAGCTTGGTTTTCTTTCTGCAAAGATTTTATTACCACTCCACGTAAAATGGTCAGGGGTTTGATATGAATGAATGGAGTTTGCTGCTTTTTTAATGTGTGTCCTACCTGTTTTGATCAGATATAACTTGTTCTAATTACCATAGTGTGCTTGTTTCTGATTCTGAATAAACTGAAATAATGCAGCATGAGACCTCACAGAGACCACATGATGGCACCATAAGTAAAGAGAGAATAAAAGATTCAAAGATGCTGAGACTCTATAAAGAGGGCAGAGAAGAGCAAGAAAGTTGATTTGTGGTCTGCAGACTAAAACATACTGATGATCAGTTGAAGGAACTGCATATGTTCCAAGAAGAGGGGGACAACTTGTTCTCTAAAGCAACTGAAGGCAGGAGAAGAAGCAATGGATGGAAGCTAACCGAGGAGAGGTCCAATCTAGAATTAAGGATAAATTTTCTGACAGAACTATCAGTGGAATAGCTTGCCTCCAAAACTTATGGCCAAGTATTCCATCTCTCAGGCTGGGGGGTCAAACAGTACGCCCCTCAGACAGGGTTCGCAATTTGGGAGTCCTCCTGGACCCACAGCTCACTTTTGAACATCATTTGTCGGCTGTGACCAGAGGGGCATTTGCCCAGGTTCGCCTGGTGCACCAATTGCGTCCCTACCTGAACCGGGAGGCCCTCACAACAGTGACTCGTGCCCTTGTGACCTCAAGACTGGACTACTGCAATGTGCTCTACATGGGACAGCCCTTGAAGAGCATTCGGAGACTTCAGCTGGTCCAGAATGCAGCTGCGCGAGCGATTGTGGGTGTACCTCAGTACACCCACGTTACACCTATCCTCCGTGAGCTGCACTGGCTGCCTATTGGTCTTCGGATATGCTTCAAGGCGCTAGTTGTCACTTATAAAGCCCTTCATGGTATTGGACCTGGGTACTTGAGAGACCGCCTACTGCCAATTACCTCCAATAGACCGATTAGATCCCACAGATTAGACCTCCTCCGAATTCCATCTACTGGCCAATGCTGACTGGCGACCACTCGGAGGAGGGCCTTCTCTGTGGCTGCTCCGGCCCTTTGGAACGAGCTCCCCGTGGAGATTCGGACCCTCGCCACCCTCCAGGCTTTCCGCAAAGCCCTTAAAACCTGGCTGTTCTGAGAGGCCTGGGGCTAATGAGTTTCTTGTCCCCTCTCGAATGGTATGGTTGTTGAGTGTTTTAAATTGTAGTTTTGTTTTGTTCGTGTTTTTTTTTTCTTATTTGTACCCCACCCCCCACCCCCCCGACTTGTTTGTGAGCCGCCCTGAGTCCCCTCTGGGGAATAGGGCGGCATAGAAATATAATAAACTCAAACTCAACTTATGGGTGCTCCATCTCTTGCTGTTTTTAAAAAGAGATTAGGCAGCCATTTGTACAGAATGGTATAAGGTCTCCTACTTGGACAGAGGGTTGGACTAGGAAACCTCCACGGTCCCTTCCAACTCTGTTATTCTGTATTCTTTATATTAATGGTTTAATTCTAATTTGATGTTCAGTTAATGCAACTTCAATATTTCAGCAGCATCACAGAGCCTTAAATATACCCTTTACTTCACTAACAATATATGAGGTTTATGAAGGTAGCTATACTACACAGGACAACATGGAAGTATACAAGTACAAAACACATTTTATAGGCACAGAAATAATGGTCCTATCTTTGTGCCAGTAGATGTGCCAACAAAATAGTCAATATAGGTTGAAGACTAGGATGAGGAAGTGAGTAATAAAAAGAAGAAACATATTCCAATCTAAAGCAGATTTTTCTTACCCTAGAGCTAAAGGAAGGGAATCATATTGGGGAAAACCTAACAATGATTATTCACTTGGTCAGTGACTCCAATATAATCCAACTTTATATCTGTTTCTGGTTTACTCATCATTAAATATATTGGTGGTTAGACAGCAAATGGCTCAACTGTGTAGCTTCAGTGAGGCAGCTTCTGTGTAGCTTCTCAGAGCACCAATATATAAACTACAGTATATTAGGTAATATATTATCTGGAAATTAATAGGGTAATATCACTCTGATTCCACATAATAAACCTTTAAATCATTTTTACATGTTATACTACTATAGATTTCAGAAAATGAAACTTTGTAAGAAAAAAGTCCCCCCCAAAAGAAAGCACAACATAGACTGATCTCACAATCTTTATTTTGTTTATGTGAGGAACTTACTCAAATGCTACTATTTCTCCATCTTAAGCATTAACTTTGGGATCCAGAGTCTCAGGCAAATGCATCATGTATCATTTTGTTACATAATGAATCCATGAAGACAAGAAGTAATGGATGGAAACTAATCAAGGGGAGAACCCACTTAGAAGTAAGGAACAATTTCCTGACAGAACAATCAGCTCCATCCCTGGAGGTTTTTAACAAAAGATTGGACAGCTGTTTGTCTGAAATGGTATAGGATCTCCTGCTTGAGCAGGACTAGAAGACTTTCAAGGTCCCTTTCTACTCTTTTTATTCTATTATGATCTCTTTGAGCATAGTGTGACTTCAGATTCCTCCTGCTTGAAAGAAAATTATTGGTTTGGCAAGAGAACCTGTGAATAAAGATAATTGTTTTGTTGATTGCAAACAAAGTATGAGTCAGCAGCCTGCCTCAATAGAAGTATTCAAATCATGGAAAGTATTTGCTCTGACTTTGGCAGATGTTCACCTTGAGCAGTATGTCCAGTTCTGAGCATTGTGATTTAAGGATTCAGATGATCTGGAACAGGATCCATGGCACTGGAGATCCTTAGAGATTAAAAACTCAGGATACTCCCCACAGGTCTGGTGCTGTCCCCACATGAGGGCCACACCTCAGTGAAGTCATTGTATAGTCCTGGGGCAGGTGAATCAATGTTCTTCTTGCATGGTTGTGGCATAGGGCAGATAACGAAAATGTTGCAACCTGCAACACTAGGTCACCAGAAGGGAAGGGAAAATGATGAATGCCAACAGAGTGAATTGGCAACAAAAGAGTGCAGTGTTGGAGCACCAAAACGTCAGGATGGAAACAAATCATCCTAGAGAAAATCTAGCTATGTGTTTGCTAAGAGTCAACACCAACTTGACAATCAGAGCCATTATGTACACCAGTCAAAGAACGTAACTGCAAAGGAACATTACAACTACTTTCATTATATTGACTATAATCTTGAAAGCCTGATTGTGTTTTACTGCCTCACTCTCTCCCCTCATACCCCTGTGCAATTCAGGAGATGTCTATTTGAGTCATTTCCTTCTCCCCTCAGATTGTTTTGGGATTGAGTCATGCTTTTTGCCTTGTTTTTCCCAGATTTTGTGAACTGAAGCTTACTTCGGTCAAGTCTTTATTCTTGACAGAGTCTTTACGCTTTGCGTGAACACGAGCTTGATGCACGCTGTGCACGCATGCACATTGCAATTAAAATTGTTCTGTGCATGCATAGAATTGAAAAACAAGATGGCGCCTATGGTGGCACCTGGAAAACCAGTTTGGGGGCGTGGCAGGCCTGGGTTGCTGCCGGTTCCAGGGACCCAGGCCGCCAAACCACTACCAGTTTGGCTGAACTGCTGGTTTCAACAAAAACATTGTAAATCACACTCATGTGACCACAGGGCACAGCAAACAGTTGTAAATGTTTGAGAAGAGCAAAGAAGATGATTAGGGGACTAGAGGCTAAAACATATGAAGAACAGTTGCAGGAATTGGGTATGTCTAATTTAATAGAAAGAAGGATTAGGGGAGACATGATAGCAGTCTTCCAATATCTCAGGGGCTGCCACAAAGAAGAGGGAGTCAAGCTATTCTCCAAAGCACCTGAGGGCAGGACAAGAAGCAATGGGTGGAAACTAATCAAGGAGAGAAGCAATCTAGAACTAAGGAGAAATTTCCTGACAGAACAATTAATCAGTGGAACAATTTGTATCCAGACATTGTGGTTGCTCCAACACTGGAGATTTTAAAAAGAGATTGGACAACAATTTGCCTGAAATAGTATAGAGTGCCCTGCTTGAGCAGGAGGTTGGACTAGAAGACCTTCAAGATCCCTTCCAATTCTATTATTCTCAAAATGTGTACCATTGGAAGAACCGAAAGACCGGAATGGAGACAGATCATTCTGCAGAAAATCTATCTAAGTAAGAGTCAGTGCCAAGTTGATGGCAATTAATTCAGAAAATGGGGCAGGAGTGAAGAGAGCATCTTCTAATTCAGCCTCAGCAACAAAAACTCCCTGAGGGAACACCCTATCTTACAAGTTTGTTGTTGCAGGAGGTGGATATGTTATGTGTACTGTCTTTTACTTCTGCTTGAAGTGTGAGATCAGGAAGGAAGCATACCAAAAGGGCTATTTCTTTATTAGCGAGTTGTAGGATTGTCCAACAGTTCTGATTGCAATGACAGATAGTAATGAAATTTATTTCATCACCATAATGGCTGGCTGTGTGAGAAAAACACAAAGGATCTAACAACACAAAAATAGTGATAGCAATAGCACTTATACTTACTTCATGGACAATACATGCATCATTTCCAGCCAAATGTTTACTCTCCTAGACCTTCTTTATCCATCTGTGTTAAAATTATTTTTTCTGAGTATGCTTCATAATGAAATTCTGGGATATATCCACTTACTTTTTTTTCTAAGTGGCTTTGGGATCCATATAATTAAACCCTGCATGTGAAATGGGAACTTGGCAGTATGCAAAACCATTAAGAGAAGACAGGAATTTAGTGGTTAGTATTTTGTTTTGCAGCATGTTGATCTGTAATGTTTTAATTAAATCATTTTGTGAAAATCTATATCTCAGTCTAACTAATGTCAATGAAGATATATATGGGCACAATACTAATAGGACACTAATACTAAAAGCCTTCCCCATTTATAGGGACTGAATCATGGATGGACACACATGTTGACTCATTCAAAGAGTTCATCCAGGAGTAATGAATATCTGGCCTGCCTCAGAAATCAGCAATTATGAGCTAAATTATTAGTTGTTATTACTTCCACCCTCGGCAAACTGAACAGTACTCATGGTATGCTATGTATTTTATATTAAGTACTAAGATTAGAAGTACTCTTAGGTGGCACTCCTTAAATATCATAGTTAAGATCTGTTGATTGCACTGATCTCTTAATCTCATATTTAATGCAGTAAATCAGTTTTTAGCAGCTTCCCTTTATAATAAGGGGTGGAAGAAAAATTACACAATATGGTTCCCAAACATGGAGAATTCCAATTTGATTGTAGCAATTATATATATTCCTTAGTTGCTACTTGGAAATAGCTTAGGGTAGTCATCCCAGGGCTTTATGGCTCAGTCCTTAGGGGAATTTACTTGTTTGATGAAGAACTACGTAACCCAGCATTTTCTAATTTAATGAATTGCAATTATTAAAATGCCGACATATCCTGGCTATTGGAAAACATCAGTCTGAGGAAGATTGTGATAGTTAAAACATATCTTTAGATGGTCCAAGCTTTGTTCGCCTCCTCTGAATTCCATCTGCCGGCCAATGCCGGCTGTCAACTACCCGGAGGAGGGCCTTCTCTGTGGCTGCTCCGGCCCTCTGGAACGATCTCCCCGTGGAGATTCGGACCCTCACCACCCTTCAGGCTTTCCGTATAGCCATTAAGACCTGGCTGTTCCAGCAGGCCTGGGGCTGCTGAGTTCCATCCCCACTCGAACTGGTGTGCTTGTTGAGATCTTTTAAATTGGTTTTGTATTGTTTTGTTTTTGTTGCCTTCCCTTTCGTATTGTCCCCCACTTCCCTTTGGTTTTGTTAGCCGCCCTGAGTCCCTCGGGAATAGGGCGTCATACAAGTTGAATAAAACCTAAACCTAAACCTAAACCTGTTGTTGTCTTCTCTTATTTGTAGAACTTTAACTACAGAATATTTCCTCCAAAGAAGTTGACCATATTCAAAGGATTATTAGTTCTCCCACAATTTCTGGTAGACCAACAAGCACTAGTGGAGGGCAGAGACGTAATGTGGCATTCGGAACAAATTCTTCTGCTATCATTGGATAATCAGTAACGTTAATATTTTTATGTTTTGTTTCTATGTTTGGGGGAAGGGTTGCCCTCCTCCCAATGACTGTTGGACTTGTGAAGCTATACTGTATTATGCATTCAGTTTTGGTCGCCACGATGTAAAAAAGATGTGGAGATTATAGAAAGAGTGCAGAGAAGAGCAACAAAAATGATTAGGGGACCAGAGGCTAAAACATATGAAGAACGGTTGCAGAAACTGGGTATGTCTAGTTTAATGAAAAGAAGCACT
Organism: Thamnophis sirtalis; assembly: GCF_051295495.1. Classification (NCBI taxonomy): domain Eukaryota; kingdom Metazoa; phylum Chordata; class Lepidosauria; order Squamata; family Natricidae; genus Thamnophis; species Thamnophis sirtalis. The sequence goes on from NW_028261383.1 coordinate 32,961,104, forward strand.
AGGTGAGACATGATAGCAGTGTTCCAATATCTCAGGGGTTGCCACAAAGAAGAGGGAGGCAAACTATTCTCCAAGGCACCTGAGGGTAGGACAAGAAGCAATGGGTGGAAACTAATCAAGGAGAGAAGCAACTTTCTTGACAGTTGAAACAATTAATCAGTGGAACAACTTGCCTCCAGAAGTTGTGAATGCTCCAGCACTGGACGTTTTTAAGAAGATGTTGGACAGCCGTTTGTCTGAAGTGGTGTAGGGTTTCCTGCCTAGGCAGGGGGTTGGACTAGAAGACTTCTAAGGTCCCTCCCAACTCTGTTATTCTATTCTATTCTAGATTACCAAATTGGATAAATAAAATAAAATAGTTATTTTCAGAAAACAGGTGAGTTCCAGCATGATTGCAGAGAAAAACCTAGAAATATAACAACAATCTGCAGGCTATGTAAATATTGATAGGAAGGGAAACTGCCAGGAAGATCTGGAGAATCTGGAAATTTGAGAATAATAAAAATTGAGAGACAAAATGGCCCAGAGACGAAATGCAAACAAAGGTAGGAACTTTGTCATTTTAGTGTAATTTAGAATAGAATGGAAAAAAAATAGAATCAATATTCTCGATGCTCTTCCATTTGCTTCCTATTTTTCTTCCCAATTTGCTTTCCCATCTTTATATCTCAAACTCATATGTTCACACCAAAAAAAAATCCCCTCGGAGATGTAGGATTTTTTGTAGAGAGGATTTCCAAGGGGCATCAAATTCCATTTTGTCATAGAGAAAGAAAAACAGAGCACAAAAATTAAGATGGAAATCTCACCATGTACTGTACAAATAATTGTTGGGTTTCAAATTATGGGGAAGGTAGAATGTTGCTACGGAAGAAACCCAAGTTTATAGAGAGAATTGAATTCTTGGTGCAAATCATGTGATTAGTTATCTATTGGAGGAACTTGATGTTTGATTTTGATAGTTCCTAGACAAGTCAGTCCTTTTCCAGGAAATTGTTCGCCACCATGGTAAACTGGCTGCAATTTCCCATCATCATCTTCTTTTAATGACCCCATAATCCCTTGCAGGATGGTGTCTGGGCAACTGAATGGAGCTGAGTCTTTATTGGCCGGATGCCCTTCCTGTCACCAATGCAGAGTTATATTCAGCAGATATATTCTCATTGTGCCCAGTGAGACAAATATCTGCTTCTACCTAGGATCAAATTCACAGCTTCCCAATTGTGAGGCGAGAGCGCCACCTCTAGGCCACCTCATCATCATCACACAAGATGGGAAATTGCAATTTTCCATCTTGTGTGATAATTTTGGCTACTTTGCACTAAGGAAAAAGAAAACTAGCATATGGTTGAGTCAATTCAACATTGCTCTTCCTGCCATGGCACAAGGATATTCTCACAGACCGTTACATCCACTGAGTGGTGCGTGCATGTTATCCCTTCATAAAATCACCATCTTCTTCAGCTGAGGGGTGCTAAAATTAGCTCCTTCAAGGCACCAGGTCACTGTCACTTGTGAACAGTTGATAAAAGCCAGTCTGAGAAACCTCAGTGGGTGCTAGAAGAAGAGAGGGAAGGGAAGGTGTGTGGCTATAAAGAGGTCTAATAAAACCACACAACTAGTAAGAATTTCACAGAATTGTGTAACAAGTTACTTCCTCTCTGATTGGTTCCAGTACCAATTATCCTAAGCCCAGTCAAAATGACTTCTTTCTTTTGAACACACCTGATCTGGCTGAGATTAATTGAAGTCCCCCCCCCCCATTTTTTTTAATTTATAAATAAGTACCGGGAGTTACACGGTGCTAGGAACTGCTAAACCGCCAACCTTTCTGATCGACAAGCTCAGGATCTTAGCCACTGAGCCACCACATCCCTTTACAATATTTATAATTCATTCCTTTTAATTTCAGCAGTCCAGGTGTTCCAGAGTTATGCTGGAACACACACACGGACACACACATACCCCAAGGGGTGTTAGGTGTGTCTTACCCCCATAGTATTTGTTTCCAGAGAGTAAATCATCTGTGTATTAAGTTTGGCTGAAATTGCTTGAGGTGTTCCACAATTATGCTGGAATACACACACACACACACACATATATTTATATATATATAGATGAAGAACTGAAATGGAGCTATAGCATGGATTATTTTAATACAAATATTGGACCAGGGAGAATACAAAAGTCTTGACTTCCAGTGACATAACAATATAACACAGGAAAGAGCAGGGGTATTAATAGTGATAGGCAGAGATTAATTTCCACTGCATTCCACTTCTGAATGAGATGGAGACTTCTGGCTGAGGAACCATAAATGACAATAAGAATACTGAAACCACAAAGCAGAGGGGAGGAAGGCAACTTTTTTAGAGGCAGTGCACACAGCTCTTCTTCTGACAGGGTAGCCATCCAGGTTTCTCCTAACCTAGCCTCCTCCAATCTACTGATCTTCAGGAATCCAGTGGTAGTATTCATCTCAACACATCTGTAGGGCATTAGGTTTTTGGTGCTCTGAGCTTGGTTGTTTTCTGGCAGCTGTCTCATTACTCTAACTTAGGTAACATCATCAGCCACCTGCACTGATGGTTTGGGTAATGAGACATCTGCCAGAAAACAACCAAGCTCAAAGAGTGCTCAAGGATCCCTAATTTCAACCTTGAACTTCAAATATTCTCCTTTATTGGCAGTAGGTTCTACCTTTGGAAGAAGTATATGAGCTGACCAAGAGGAGACAGAGGTGCATGTAATCTGGAATCTCTTCCTTCCTCTTCAGCTGTCTCCTGATTGACAGAGCCAGAAAGGTTGGTTTTCACATCTTGGCAAGCTTTTTTTTCAGCTGGCTCCAAAGGACAACAAGAGACATCCTTGTATCAGCTCTTAGTTCTGGATGTCTTCCTCCCCTACATTCAGAGTTCCTCAGAGGGATCTCATATTTCTGAAATTTGACTCTCAGCCACCCACACACTCTTGCTTAGGAGTTTTTGCTAATTGTGTCTGTTGGACTGTGATTCCCATCAATCCTTAGGCGGGTCAGCTATGGGGCATCCAGGATGGAAGCGATGGGAGCCGTAGGCTAATACATTCGGAGGGAAAGTCCTGCTGTAGATCATGTTTATGAAGTGAAGGATGTGCCATGATCTCATTTGAGCAACACGATGGGACAACTGTGCAAAATGTTGGCATTGCCACTTGATCATCACCAGCAAAGATAGCTGAGGCTTTCTCAAAGAAGGTTGAGAAATCTGCATCCTCTTAATTGTAGAACCAGTATAGACCTCTGGAAAAAAGTATGCTGCTTAGGAAAGTTACTCCACACAGCTAACATTGAATTGCCATGACTGTCTTCTCGAGAGTTCTTATGTTGTAACATTCCTACACATTTTAATTGGCACTCTTAGTGCCAAAGAAAACTTTCTAGTTTATAATAGTCCATCAACCATAATAATCAACTTGGAAATGCCTTTAATTTGTAGATCCAGGCCCCCAGTTTTTAAGACTGGCTCTGCTCGCATTCAATTGTGTCACATATTTATCTCCCTGCCATAAAGTTCTTGCCGAAACATGGAAAGGAAACCAAGGCCAACTCGACCCGTCTCCAGGACATAGAGTCAAGTCTAACCTCCCTTCCTTAACACTTTGGACTACAAGGGTTTGTAGGAGACTGATTGTCCCTCCCCTGCTCTTCCCATGGCTGCAAAGCCTCAGGTATGGGGCCATAACTTCCATCATTTCTCCCTCTTGGGCCAGACGCAATGGATTCCCCATCATAGAGTTGTCCCGAAGCATGGGAACTGGCACCACCACTATAGGGAACGCCATATGGTACATAGGGTCTAGCCTTAGGGGGTGCCTTTGAAGCTGGGATATAGCCTCCTCCCCATTCCTTAGCAGTTGGGATGTAAGGGATGCCAGGTTCCTTCCACACTGGCCTTGGATGGCCATTAGGAGTGTATTCTTTGATGGTAAAGCCAGAAGGTGACCTTTCAGGAGTGCCGCCTACATGTTGTGCCGCACCCCAAGGTTCATATGGTCTTGGTCCGCCCTCCTGACCAGGATTTCCAAAGGTAGGCCCCATTGGGTTGCCAGGCTGCCAAGGTCTACTTGGCCTGCCAAACTGGAAGGGGTTGTCTTCTTGGGAATGGGGTGCAGAAGGCCTGCCACCCACTATCCGAGAGTCTCCCCCTTCAATGCTGTTGCCTCCCATTCCAGGTGGTGAGACGTCTGGCCTGAGAATTCCATTTGGGAAAGAGCACCTCTCCACCCCTGGGGGCAGCGGCTGAAGGTCTTCTCCAAAGACCGTGTCAACACATCTGGAAGCTATGCCTAGAAAGGGACACAAAAAAGACAAAGTTGCCACTGAGTCCTTGGCTGAGGTTCACCATGGTACCCCCAATTCCAGCAGGTGCCACAAGAATTCTCAGGAGACCTTTTTTTAATTAATATTAATATTGGCTACAGAAAGAATCTTTCAATCCTGTGCTATCTCCCTCCCACCCCCACCTACTCAACCTTATTATATGAACTTGAGAGACCGCCTACTGCCAATTACCTCCACATGACCTATTAGATCTCACCGATTGGGCCTCCTCCGGATTCCATCTGCGGGTCAATGCCGACTGGCGACCACGCGGAGGAGGGCCTTCTCGGTGGCAGCTCCGACCCTATGGAACAATCTCCCCATGGAGATTCGTACCCTCACCACTCTCCAGACCTTCCGCACAGCCATTAGAACCTGGCTATCCCGCCAGGCATGGGGCTAAGATTGTACCCTTCCGAATGGTATGAATGTTGTGTTTTCTTTTAATTATGTGTTGTCGTATATGTAAAAGTCTGTTTCCCCTTTCCCTTTCGGATGTGAGCCGCCCTGAGTCCCCCCAGGGAAAAGGGCGGCATACAAATAAACTTCTGAATCTGAATCTGAATTAGGGAGGTGTTTCCCTGAGTTGCTTCTGCCTACAATACTTTTTTCTTGTTTTGGACTTCAACCATGATTTTCCCCTTGTTGCTTTGGATCTGGCCTATCTCTGCCAAGGTCATCTTCTTTAGTCCCTACATCTCCTCCATGTTTACCAACAACCATTGGGAGGCAGGATGGGCTGAGAGTACATGACTGGTCCAAGCCCCCTCAGGGTGTTTCTCCGAAGGGGAGGTCTATAACCTGGATCTCCTTCTCCTATCCAGGGGTGTCCAAACTTCTGAGAGTCACATTGAACATTTTGCAAATATTTGAGGGCCGGGGGGGGGATTAATTTTATAAATGAGCACCCCCAGCCCCCTCGCAGGCCACAAAGTAACCCACCAGTCAGTTTTCTCTTCCTTGTCCTGAGTCAGTTCAGATGGGGCTTTCTTCATGGAGAGAGGACGGGTGGGGGGGGGGGGGAAGGCTCCAAGGGAGCACAGCAGAGGTGGGTCCCTACTGTTTTGGACCGGTTTGGCCAAACCGGTAATCATTTGGCTGGAACCGGCAGTGACCCAGGCCTGCCACACCCCCAAACCAGTTCTCCTACAGGGCGACCATCTTGATATTGGGTTCTGCACATACAGAGAACAATTGTAATTGCACAGATTTAATTTTTCCCCTTTTTTAATGTTTTGCGTATGCGCAGACCTAAAGATGCATGTGTGTGGAGCGTGTGTCAGGCATGTGACCGAAGCTGTAGTTTGGAGTCCTAATCCAATCCTTCCACCACACCACCCTATGGACTCTCATTGCCCCAAATATAATGCATCCCTCATAAACAGTGCCATCAAGACACTCCCATATTTTTGTTTGCGGCTGACTGAAACCTAGAGATTGGCAAAAGTCCACCAGTCCTTTTGCCAAAAGAAAGGTGTGGAATGCTACAACCAAGAGTTGTGCCAGTGTCGCAACTCCTAATGAGCTCAATCCTGCCCTTCTGCCTCAGGCATCACGCCCCCAAAGTTTCATTGATTACATTTCTCCTTGTCAAGCTCCAGAAAACATTTGAAACAGGACCCAGGAATATCAACTCCCTACAACAGTCTGCAAAAGTCGAAGCAAAAGTAGGATTCCCCCTGGAATCTGCAACCTGAAGGAACAGGGCAAACAAGAGGCAGATGTGGATTGTGTCTAGGAAGAGAAAAGTGATGTCATGCTTGGAAGCCATCTTTTCCATTGGGCCTTCAGGCCTGCCACATTTAATGCAGTGGGAAAATGGGAGGGGGGTTATATGGAGTATGGGAGATATATAGTCATAATAACCATGGCACGACAAAACCGCGGTCCACTAAAGCGCGCCCGATGAAAGCGCGTACCTGACGTCAGCAGCAGCGCGACAAATACGACCGCGGAGAAAAAAGGGCGCTTTAAAAAGCACTTTTAAAGCAAGCCGATTCACGTTAAGGTAAGGGTTAGGGTTAGGGTTAGGGTTAGGTTAAGGGTTAGGGTTAGGGTTAGGGTTAGGTTAAGCGTTAGGGTTAGGGTTAGGGTTAGGGTTAGGTTAAGGGTTAGCGTTAGGTTTAGCGTTAGGTTAAGGGTTAGGTTTAGGGTTAGGTTTAGGGTTAGGTTAAGGGTTAGGTTTAGGGTTAGGTTTAGGGGGATTAGGTTTAGGTTTACGCGTTAATTTTAGCTTTACCGCTCACAGCGTGCTTTTTTCGTCACGCTGTGATGATGTCAGGTACGCGGTTTCGTCGAGCGCACTTTAGTCGACCGCGGTTTTGTGGTGGAACCCATAATAACATTCCTTTCTCAGAGAGTCAAGGACACCTGGAGGGGTGTGACTAGGAGGCATCTCCAGTTGGGATGGTTCCTGATTGGACCATGTGATGGACATGTGGGTGCTGGGCTTGGAACTTTCATTTGGGTGAGGAAAACCTGGAAACTTTCAGATTCAGGTTTTCCCAGACGTGACAATATGACATCTCAATAAAATGGAACTTTGAGGAAACTCAAGCCTCAGAGTCTTCTTTCGTTGGGGGGGGGGGGTTTACTTGGAATTCTGACAGGTGATATGAGGGACTAAAATGAAGCAGCAGTTTCCCAGGAAGTGGGGGAGCATATTCCAAAGGGGGGGGGGTAAACAAGAGGCAGACAGTGCACAGCTAGATCAGATACAGATGAAGAAATTTAGGATAGTCACTCTCTAGAAATTTGCAAGATATATCCTTAGGCTTAGAGTAGTATAGCTTTTAGTATACAGTAGTAGAGCTATAATAATTCTGTCTTTATTCATTCATTCATTCATATCCCGCCTTCATTGTTTTTACAAATAACTCACGGCGATCAACAGATCCAACACCCCTTTTTCCTCCTGTTTTCCTCATAACAACAACCCTGTGAGGTAAGTTGAAATGAAAGAGACTGGTCCAAGGTCACCCAGCTGGCTTCCATGGCTAAGACAGGACTCAAACTCACGGTCCCCTGCTTTCTAGCCTGGTGCCTTAACTATATGGTGTGAACAATAATGAACTTCAGCTGGATTGTTCTGGATTGTTCTTGGGTTGGGCCTGACAACAGACGGCTTTTCTGGAAATTTACCAGCTCTCAAGTTTCTAGGTCTCTCCACCCATTCCGATTCTCCGTTCTGGGGCATAAACTAATTATCATTTTGTTGTGTGATGCTATGACATATTCAAAACTAATCAGTAAGCAGCTGGTAAAATACTATGAACCTTGTTATGAATAATGGGTATATATCATACGATCTGAGTTTTGATCCTTTGGTTTTCTCCTCTGCCTCCTAGGCCAATCCACGTGCTATTTCACAGTTTATTTCTCAGGCAACTTATTTCCTTCTTAAAGGCTATTGTCAGCTGGATCTCCAGAATGCAGTTTGTAGTTTGCTAGCCCTTGGGTGCCATGGGAACAGGGAGGGGTTTTTTGACATTTGTGGGGGAGGGAAGTGAGCTGATGTGAAGTCTTCCCGTGTGAATTCAAAGGGAGGTTTGTTACCCATCAATGGGGTGGAATTGTTTGGACTTTTCCAAAGCCAACTGTCCTGGTTCTACGGAAGCATCTAACGTCTACTGAAGAGATTTCCCATAACATCATATTGGATGCTGATTGGTCTTTATGGACTGGACCCTGGTGGGGAGGACTTTGGGATGACTTTCAATTTGTAACTTTTGCGTGGATTTTACTCAGATCTTGCCTTGCTTCTGCTGCTATCACTTCTTTCTTAGGAGAAGTACTGTATCTTTTCTCTAAATCTATGGAGTTTGGTGTTTTCTTTCTTAAGATTTGAACAGAGGCAAACCTGACAGCTATTCTGAATAAAAATAGAAATAATGAATAGAATAGAATAGAATAGAATAGAATAGAATAGAATACTTGGTCAAGTGTGATTAGACACACAAGGAATTTTTCTCCAATCTGTATGTATTCCTCCAATATGTATGTACGCTGTCAGCGTACATACATATAAACAGCAAGTGATAGCTCATAGCTCATAGATCATAAATCATATACAATCATTAACCATAAGTTACAAACAACAATTGATAAATTACAAGAAGTCAATAGAAGATAGTAGGAAAGATGAGAAGATAAGAAAAGGTGAGAAATGAGACAGTGCTGTGGGAATTAAGTGTTCAGCAGAGTGATGACCCCGAGGGGAAAAACTATCTTTGTGTTCAGTTGTTTTGGAATGAAATGCTCTATAGAGATGTCCTGAGGGGGAAAATTAAACTAGATTATGTCCAGGATGTGAGGAATCTGTAGATATTTTCTCAGCCCTCTTTCTGGTACATGCAGTAAGATTGATAATGGTAACTTTTCTAATAAATGTAGCCCATCCAAATGTTTTGAATATATCTTTCCTGTATTTATTCAATTGTCCTCTATTGAATTAGTCACCATTCATATATCACATCCTTCTTTTTGGAATGAGAAATCTTTAGAAATCATTCACTTGTGAACCTAGTCAATCTTCTTCCTCCTACTACTCTATCATCATCGTCATCCTAAATCTTTAATCACTTTTCTACAATTATTCTCTGGACAATAAACCATGATTAAGTAAGCCATGGTTTAGTGCAATATGCCATATAAGTTATTCGCGTTAGAACTTTGGAAGTTGCTATGTACAAAATTCGCCCATTTCTCCATCTTGCCCAATATTTTCATGCAACTCTCTAGAATTTCAGCCAGATTTTTTCCAACTGGTTGGTAGTACCTGGTCCTACTGGAATTTTAGACTACTATCTTCTAAAGTCACAACATTGATACAATGACCTTTAACTGACTTAATAATGCAGTACTATCTTCTGACTAAAAATGATCAGGAAGCAAAAAAAAAAATTCAATTATATCCAATTCTCTATATTTTTCATACACCTATACTATCTAATCACTTGACCCTTGTTGAATGTAACATAACATACTTTCAGTTTCTGTTAATTTTATTTTACAAATGGGAAAAGTACAACTTGAAAAAGAGCACTATTGACACAATGCAGATTTAAGTTATGAATCCATTTTGGTCTTGGCAGCCTTTGTCTGAAGTTGATGGAAGCAGCTGAACATCTCAGAACTTACTACATCCTGCCTCCTCTCTTAGGCCAGAAAGGATACACAGAGCAGAGTTTATGCACTATTTACAAAAAGTTGTAAAGTATAGCTTAGACATCGTTTACACTTTCAGTCCTAAAGAGCACTTTCAGAATTATGGGGATACCACACAGCTTTTACAAAGTGTTCCCACATTTGAGAGGTAAATATCTAGATGTTCACTAGTGATAATCTAAATGTTTCCTAGATCTGATATTATTACGCTGACAGAAATGGCAAAAAAATTCTTGGCACCTTAAGGACAAACAACTCACTTAAATGTTGGCAGCCCATTTCATCATTTGGCCAAGGCCTAAATAAAAGGGATGGGGTCGGGGCAAAGTAGTCATTAACAGTAACATGGCTGGTGCTGATTTAACAATGATAAATATCCATTCCTGAAGAGGGAATCCCTCTGTCCCATCATCCCCGACATACCTTGCAAATAGAAACTCAGGATTAAAGCAAAGAGCAGCGGCATCGTGCTAGGATGGGACTTGCAGTTCATCCTGAAGGATCCCAAAGATCAACACATCTGCATCCAGTGCCGCTCCCTACTTTAGGATAATAGAAGACAGTGTCACCTCCTCTGCACTTGAGGATATATATATCTCTCTGGAATTTTGCCCTGCCCCAAGGATAAGGCGGGAACAGCCCAAATTGCAGCTGGATTGGTTGTCTGCTTTCCACATACTGTGTCCCAGCTGCTTGGACCTCAGATAACAGCCCAGCCATCAATACACCACTGCAAACTGGGTGGACTTGGTGTTTGGACAAAGAAATGGGGAAAGCCACGTGTGGTCCAGCCAGCGTGAGATGAAGAGCAGAACAAGAGGAAGCAGTGTATTCAAACAACTGAAATGGGGCCAGGCAACCAAAGTATATTATGTGGAACGGAAATAGTCATCAATGCTGAACAGCAGAATAACAGACTTGGAAGGGACCTTGGAGGTCTAGTCCAACCTGCTCAAGCAGGAAGCCATATACCATTTCAGACAAATGGTTGCCTAAACTCCTTTTAAAAACCTCCAGTGATGGAGCACCTACACCTTCCAGAGGCAAGCGATAATTAATTGTTCTCACTGTCAGGAACTTTCTCCTTAGTTCTAGGTTGGTTCCCTCCTTGATTGGTTTCCATCTTGTACATGTTTGTCAAACTAAATAAAATAAAAAAATGTTGGCTTTCAATGTAGAGGAGGTGACTTTTTGATATATGGATTGACCAGAAGGTTTTCACATTTATGTTTGCAAAATATCAGCTGATTCTTGAATGGCACATTCCTGAAATAAAACAAAATGGGACCATTCATAAACTGATACCTCAAAGAGCCCGAAATTTATGTTCATGTGCAACTTGAGAGACAGTTACTTTGATGTAGTGGTTAAGGTGCTGGCCTAGAATCTAGGAGACTGTGAGTTCTAGTACCGCTTTAGACATGAAAAGTTGTCTGGGTGACCTTGGGCCCATCCTCTCCGCCCATCCCACTTCACAGGGCTGTTGTTGTGGGGAAAACAAGAGGAGGAGGAGAAGTAGTATGTATATTCACTGCCTTGAGTTATTGAAAAATACTAAAAGTAGAATTTAAAAAAAATTGAACTAAAATTGAGAGATCCAGGGAGAGTTACTCCATGAAACAGCAAAGATGCAGGCTGATCTTCCCCTGGGGAGATCACCACAACGTGAGTTGCCCATCAGGTGGAATCAGGTGGCATCAAAATCCATTACAAATAGTTTTTGTCTTAAGTCCCAATTGTTTTATGATCATTAATCCTTCAGAGTTACAAATGGCCTTGGAATGGGTGCTTTATAGCATCCAGGTGTTGAGTCTGCAGCCAGCTTGACTTTGGGACCAGTTGCAACATTGTGCAGTCACATGACTGCAATTTGCCATGTCTTTTGCTGGTTTCTGCAAAAGAAAAAGTCCAAAAAAGGTTCCCTCGTTTGCTTACAACAACAACCACCTTTAATTTGATTTCCAGCCCCAGTTCTACCTGCAAGTTGAAACTTATTTGTTAATCAAATCAGATTATCTAGGTTTCAGAGCAAGACATCAGAACAGAGTTCTAAAGGGTTATGGGAAAAGATCAGGAAGAATCGGAATCCCCCACTTCCCAAAGCGGAATGGCTCTGGAAGACAGTGTCCAAGAATCCCAAGACATGGGACACAGTTACCCCAGCCCAAGGGATTGATAGGTGTCACCCTTTGAGGTCATCTGACTTGACATTGACTGATGAAGTAGGCCTGATAAAGTAGGCCCGATGGTGCCCAGAGTAAAATTGCTTTGGTTTGTTCCTTGCTTAAAAGGGAAAACACAGTACAGCAGGGGTGAAATTCAGCAGGTTCTGGCAGGTTCCGGAGAACCGGTAGCGGAAATTTTGAGTAGTTTGGAGAATCGGCAAATACCACCTCTGGCTTGGCCCCAGGAATGGGGAGGGAATGGGGATTTTGCAGTATCCTTCCCCTGCCACGCTCACAGAACCAGTAGTAAAAAAAAATGAATTTCACCATTGCAGTACAGGTAAGTTCTCGACTGACAACCATTTGTGTAGTGATCGTTTGAAATTAAAACGGGGTTGAACAAGGTGACCTACGACTGTTTTTCGGGGGTGGGTTTTGCCTTGCTTGCATGTGCGCCTGACACACGCTCTACACACGGGCGCAGTTGCCTATAAATAGGTCCGCACATGCACAGAACATTTAAAAAGGTCAAAATAAAATGTCATGGCAACCAGGGAACCAGTTCAGGGGCATGGCGAGCATGCCATCCAGTGATGGGTTGCAGGCGGTATGTCCTGGAGCCAGCCCGGAGCACCGGATACTGTTCTGGTATGGTATTTAAAGGCTTCTGCGCTTCTGCACAGGCGCATAGCGCATATAGCACCTGTGCAACGCTCCGCGGAGCAGCATCATGGAGGCGCTAAGATGAGGACGCCACTGGCCCCGTTCCAACCGTACCTGTTGGAACGGGATTTGCAACCCACCATTGATGCCATCCCTACCAGTCCAGAGACCCAGTTGCCATTTCCACTACCGGTTCCACTGAACCGGTGCAAACCGGTAGGAACATTGCTGTTTTTCCCACTTATGACCATGGTTATGAAATCAAAATTCAGACACTTTGCACCTAGCATATATGTCTGAAGGATGGTTGCAGTGTCTCGGGATTATGTGATCATCTTCTGCAAACGTCTGACGAGCAAAGTCAATGGAGAAGCCAAATTCAGTTAGCAACCGTGTTACTAACTGAACACCTGCAGTGACTCACTTAACATGTGTAGCAAGGGAAGTCCTAAAATGGGGCTAAACCCATTTAACTTGGCAACAGAATTCTTGGGCTCAGTTTTGGTCAAGGACTATGTTTTCTCATCCACGGTAGTAATTTGGATTGTAAGCCTTCAAACCAGAATAAATACTATTTTATTACAACTCGGCATGTACACCAGACTGCAAAAAGTGTATCTCGCGGCCCGAGGTCACTTGCCAGCATCCTTTTTTAGTCCCCAAAGTTTGCTCAGAGAGGATAGGAACCAAATCGTAAGCTTTTTTTTTTTTCATTTTGAGGAATGAGGGTACTAATAATCAAAAGCTCAACCTGCCCTACTTCTGGAATTCAGTCCCTGGCATGCTGCACAAAATCTAATAAGACTTCCAAGCCAAAGGAAGTTACGCATTTATGATGGACAATAATGGATGTGATAATCACTACTTTCATACCTTCCTCGGCTCCTAATTAATTATGCCATTGATCTCGCCCAACTGCGCTATGATCTAAATACTGTAGTGACTTCATCACTGAATACTAATGAAAGACTGAAGCACAATAGGTTGCACTATAGAAATATAGAATTTTCCATTGCTACCTTTTCCCTAGTTAAGCAAGAAGTCGCAAACAGTAGGAATCTCTTGGAGATGTCCAGGGCTTGATATCTATTTCACCCATCTAATGTGAAAGTATTTAAGTAGAATGTGAAAATAATGGAAAAGGAAAAAGCAAAATAACCCATCAGTTTTGTTTCCTTGCTTTGTCCTGTTCCAGTGTTGGGCTGCTGGGAGTTCGCACAAGTTGGAGCGATCCTCTAACTAGGATTCTGCCCAGTTCTGCGAACCCTTAAATGCCACCCCTGGCTGGCCCTGCCCCTCTCACCCCGCCCCGCCCTGCCCATCCCAGAAGTCTCAACACAGCCTATTCATCATGCCAGGTAAGTGCTGGCCCCATGAGGGGGCTCGGGGAGGGTGGAAAACGGTTCCAGAAGTCTGGAAACGGGCCAGTTTCCTGCCTCCGGAGGGCCTCCAGAGCCCAGGGGAAGCAGTTTTTGACATCATGGAGGCTCAAGGAAAGCCTCCGGAGCCTAAGAAGGGTGAAAAATGCCCCCTCCCACCACATGGTGCAGGAGGACGACTTGGCCATGCCCACCCAGCAACAGAAAGCAAACCCATTGCTGCAATTTTTGAAGCCCACCCCTGTCCTGTTCCATATTTCCATTTGAACAAATTTGTGAAGAGAGCTGTGCATTGGACTTCGGGGTCCCATCCCTTTTCCAAAAGAGAAGGAGGAAGGGTCATTGGTGCTCCCTGAGCTTGGTTATTTTCTTACAGATGTTTCATTGCCCCAAATAGGTAACAATATATTAGTGCTAGAAGCTATAATAATAATAATAATGATCAGTGCTAGAAGGAGGACTGGTGAATGTTCACAATTTGTGTGAGACACAAATTCTCAACTGGAAAAAAAAAAGACGATGGCTTCATACAGAGGATCGCTTTTTAAGGCTGTTCAGTTGTTAAACACTGTGTAGCTTCTACCCCAACACAGGTGGCCCAAACAACTTGTTTGTCACACCCACACAAATCATTCCAGATAAACACTGGATCAAAACAGAAGAAGGAATATGATTTACCTCGGCAGCGTATTCATCCTTAGGTATGTGCCTGAAGGAAAATTATGAGTCAAAAAAGAATGTTTAAATAAACGTCCATAGATATTGATGTGGAAATATTGAAGTGTAAAAATCAAGGTGAAATGGCGCCTGAGCACTGGACAGGTAATCTAAACAATAGATTGTTGGAGAGGTTTATCACAAACACAAAAGGCAAGACGTTTTGACTTGTCCTCAACAATCAAGTTGTAATATTGCTTTCTCTTCCATAGTGACTATACCTCCAGAGCAGAGTGGTATTCAGCCAGTTCTGACTGGTTCTGGCGAACCAATAGTGGAAAGTTTGAGTAGTTCAGAGAACCAGCAAATACCACCTCTGACTGGCTCCACCCCCATCTATTCTCATCCTCCCGAGTTCCAGCTGATCGGATCTTCTTCTGTTGCCTGGAAACCAGCTTACTGGGGTGGGGAGGGAACGGGGATTTTACAGTATCGTTCCCCTGCCACGCCCACCAAGCCACGCCATGCCCACAGAATCGGTAGTAAAAAAAAATTGAATTCCACCATTGTTCCAGAGCATTCAGCAATAAAAGCACAGTCCAACATTTCTTGAGCTGGTTTTCAGAAATATCTTTGCTGTTTTATATTTCCACCCACTTCCCCAGTTAATCTATACCACGCCTTTTCCAATGAAAAACCTTATATGAGAAGATTATCTGGGTAGACTCCATAGGACCTGGATGGCGAACCTATGGCACCCGTGCCACAGGTGGCATGCGTAGCCATTTGTCAGGGTACGCGAGGCATTGTCCTGTCAGTTGGCCTGCCTGTACGCATGCGCGCATTGGCAAACTGACTTCAGCCTTTTTTAAAGCCATTTTTCGCCCTCCCCAGCTCCAGAGGCTTTATAGGAGCCTGGGGAGGGTGAAAACAGCCTAACAGCCTTCCCTGGGGACCCTGGAGGCTCTCCAGAGGCTTTAGGAGCTTCCCTGAAGCCTCTGGAGCGCAAAAAACTGCCCCTACGGGCAAACCGAAAGTTCAGGAGCGGACATCCGGTTTGCTTGTATGGCCATTTTTAGTCCTCCGGAGCCTTCAGGGAAGCCTCCTGAAGGTCCCTGAAGGCTCTGAGGACTAAAAACAGCCCTATGAGCAAACTGGAACTGACTTCCGGTTTGCTTGTAGGGTCGTTTTTTGCCCTCTGGAGCAGGGCTGGGTTTCAACCGGTTCGCACCGGTCCCTGCGATCCGGTTGGTCGCCGAACCCGGAAGTAAGTAACTTCCGGGAATGGCGAAGCCCCCCCCCCCCGCGCCCGCGCGCGCCCGCACACCCGCGCCCGCTCCTTACCCGGTTTTTTTGAATTTCGCGCTTTCCACGCATGCGCAGAACGCCTGCACGATCCTCCAGGAGCAGCTGGAGCATCGCGCAGACGCTAATAAGCATGCGCGTGCCGCGTGCGTGCACACGCGCGCCGCGTGCGTGCGTGAGGACGCCGCGTGCGTGCACGTGCGCGCCGCTGCGTGCACGAGGACGCCGCCGGCCTCGTTCCAACCGATCCGGTTGGAACGGGGCGAGAAACCCACCCCTGCTCTGGAGGCTTCAGGGAAGCTCCTGATGCCTCCTGAGAGCCTCGGGGGGACAGGGGAAGCTGTTTTCGTCTTCCCCAAGCTCCTATAAAACCTCTGGATCCTGGGGAGGGCGGAAAAAGCATGCAAAAAATGGGGGGAGCACCTGTCATGCGTGCATGCATGCTGGGGGGGTCACGCATTGCATTATGAGTGCAGCATGCCCGCACACATCCCCCCTGCGTTCCCCCCATTTATGGTACACGAGCCAAAAAAGGATTGCCATCGCTGCCATAGGATGTTAGCAGAATGACAGAGTTGGAAGGGACCTTGGAGGTCTTCTAGTCCAACCCTCTGCTCAAGCAAAAGATTATTCCAGACAAACAGTTGTCCAATCTCTTCTTTAAAACTTCCAGTTCAGAGCATTCACAACTTTTGGAGGCAAGTTGTTCCACTGATTAATTGTTCTGTCAGGAAATTTCTGTTTAGTTCTAGGTTCTCTCCTGGATTAGTTTCCACCCATTGCTTCTTGTCCTGCCCTCAGGTGCTTTGGAGAATAGTTTGACTCCCTCTTCTTTGTGGCAGCCCCTGAGGTATTGCAACACTGCTATCATGTCACCTCATGTCCTTCTTTTCATTAAACTAGGCATACCCAATTCCAGACTAGCACTGATGATGTTACCTAATTTGGGTAATAAAACGTCTACAAAAAAACAACCATTTCAATCCTTAGCTACAAATAGTCTCCTCTATTGGGCTCACTAAGGTTGCTTTGGGAACTCCTTTACTGCTGCTGCTTCTTAACCTGATGTCTCTAGAAGTGTCATGTTGGTGGCCCCAAAATTCCTCACCAAATCATGGGTCAAATGCGGCCCACGGGGTGCTTAGATCTGGCCCAGGGGGCTGCCCTGGAAATAGTAAAGGATCGGACCGGGTTGCCTCTGCCAGTAAAAACGGAGCATGGCAGGGCCACATGAAGCCCTCCCACCTACATTTTCACTGGCAGAGAGCTGCAGGAGGATCCCCCCCAGATCTGCCTGGGCTACTACATGTGCCCCCACACGGGAGGCATCAAGATGGCCATGCCCCCTGCCCCCCACCCCACCCCCAAGGGACAAACACAACCCTGATGCAGCCCTCAATAAAATCGAGTTTGACACCCCTACTCTAAAGCAATATTTTAAAAAGTTATCAGGTCTGTGAAACTCTACTGTAAGGCACTTTGGTTTGGCTTTCTGAGGCAACAATTTAGGGATAAATCTTCTGAATTATAGCCTCAACATATTTTCTTCCTCGTTGCCTCAGTTCTTATGGGCAGTGTGCTGCCAAGCTGCATTGTTTATCTGGAAGGAAGTTCCCAGCTTCATGTCAGGGATTAATGGTGATTTCTGCCCCAAAAAATTAAAACTGAGGATCAGAATAATAGAAGCATAGCAAAATATAATGGCTTCATTGTTCTTAACAACTGTGCCACCCATTCAGTAACTCTTTTTGTCCGAGGAACACGAAACACATTGCTCAGCCAATTAAAAATGTACTTTAATTAGGGCTCATTAGCTAAGAGGAAATAGCTTGAGTTGATAGAGCAGGAAGCTTGAACCCCAAACACATGTTCTGGAGCCCTAGCAATATTTTATCTGTTTGTGAGAACTGTGTTTGCATGACTCTGGAATGTTTCTTTGCCCCAATTTGGAGATACAACTGTAGAGCATGGGTCAAACGCAACCCACGGGGTGCTGTACAGTCATAAATCAATGATTACTTCCTAGTTGTCACCAGGAAGGGTAACAGTTTATTTGGTTTTGTATTTGGACTCTTACTTTTCTGTAAGTGCAGGTGAGTTTGGTGGCTACCTACATTTTCTTAATAAATCAATAGCTTAAAAAATAAATACCAAATGGTAAGACCAGGAACACAGGCAGCAATGTAGCTACACTGCAGGGAGCAAAGGAAGTAAGCAGCAATCCCCACTGATTTTATTTATTTATTTTATTTATTTATAAAATGTATATGCCGCCCAATCCCGAAGGACTCCGGGCGGCTTACAAAAAAGAGGGGGGGGAAAAGACACATGACAAACACATAACGAAAGAAAACGGTTTAAAATAGCAACACTTCATACATTCATTCTAATCGGGGCTGGACCTCAGCAGTGAGGTCAACAGCCCCAGGCCTGCCGGAACAGCCAAGCTTTTACAGCTTTCCTGAAGGCCATGAGAGTGGGTATGGTCCGGATCTCTGGGGGTAGCTGATTCCAAAGGGTCGGAGCAGCCACAGAGAAGGCTCTCCTTTGGGGGCCCGCCAGCCAACACTGTCTGGCTGACGGCATCTGAAGGAGGCCCAATCTGTGGGATCTTACTGGCCGCTGGGAGGTATGTGGCAGTAGGCGGTCTCGAAGGTACTCTGGCCCTAAGTCATGTAGGACTTTAAAGGTGATAACCAACACCTTGAATTGCATCCGGAGACCAATTGGTAGCCAGTGCAGCTCGCGGAGGACAGGTGTAATGTGGGTATACCTCGGTGTACCCAATATTGCTCGCGCGGCCACATTCTGGACTAACTGCAGTCTCCGAATGCTTTTCAAGGGTAGCCCCTTGTAGAACGCGTTGCAATAATCCAGCCTTGAGGTGACAAGGGCGTGAGTAACCATTTGAAGTGCCTCCCGATCCAAATAGGGCCGCAATTGGTGCACCCTGATCCCTATGGTGAAGCTTCACAAAGAGGATCTCACATCTGGTGAGGTCTGAGGTAGGAGGCCAATAGAGACAACAGAGGTGGGTTCCCACCTATTCGGTCCGGTTTGGCCAAATAGGTAATAACTCCAGCGGACCCGTGACTGTACCAGTTCTATGATCGGCAGCGCCATCTTGATTTTCTGTTCTGCACATGCGCAGAACAATCTTCATTTAAAAATGATTTTTTAAATCTTTTTTTAATGTGCGCGTGTGCAGATCGTTTTAAATGAAAATGTGCATGCACGTGGAAGCACTTTTTTTTTTTTAACTACCGAACCAGTAGAACCCACCCCTGGGCAACAACCCTACTTCCACCCCTGCTCTGGAGTCACAACTAATGCCACACTCAAAGTGCAGGAGGCACATTTCAGAGAAGAGAATCCGCCCTTCCCATTGTCATTAGATGCCAACTCCATCAGCTTGAGATCTGGCATGGCCTCAGGGATGATGGACGTTGCAGTGGAGGAACAGAGATGCTCTGTGCCTAATATATGCAGGTATTTATCCCTCTGTTTACAGGATATTTGCATTTATTTATGTACTGTATGTATTCAATTTCTATAGCCGCCCATCTCAACCAGTGACTCTGGGTGGCTTACTGTTCCTAAACTATTAAAAACAATTTAAGAAGCATTTAAAACAATAAAGACATCCAAAATAAATACATACAGCTGCCAGGATAGTTAACCCATTAACAGTAAAGTCAAGAAACTAGGCCCTTGGCACATTCTGAGTTCCAGATTCAGGCCAATTTTTTAAAGCCTAACAAAAGGCCTGCAAGGTTGGGTCGATTTTAATCCCTGTGGGGAGAATATTTCACACAGCAGGGGCTACAGGGGTTGAGAAGAACTGTCTTCTAGTCTCTGTCAGTCAAGCTTCTTTGGCTGATGGGATCTGCAGTAGGCCTATTGTGATTGGCTCTGGCATACAACTTTGCCTTCCAGACAATAATCCAAGAAAATTGTTCCTAATCTGCATTTCTTGTCCTTATTGGATTAATTAATTAATAATTAATTAATTAATTAATTAATTCACTCACTGATTCAATCATTCATTCATTGATTTATGGTTTGTAGAACTGTCATTTTCCAATGGACTTCAGTGGAAAAGAGTTAAGCACTGTATTGGACTTTGAAAAATGTATTCTGCCCTTCCTGTGTCTGCTTGGAAAAGTCCCACTGAGTTCAAAGCCATTTTTCTACCCTTCTTTTAATTTGGTACTACCTTTGCCAAGAGTTGTAAGGATGATGATGATGATGTTATCCATTCAATCAAGTCCAGCCCTTGGTGATTCAATGGGCCAGTCTGTCCTCATTTCCCAATCTTGCACTATTTCTTTGAACTTTTCTATTTTCATATTGGTGTCAGGTTTTGTAGGAATAAAGCAATTTCTAATCTTCTCCTGCCAGATTGGAAAGAATCTTCAAAACCACTTGGGGTTTCAATGGATACATGGTACTGGACTACAATCTCATCCTCCACAGCCAGCATGGTCAGTATCTAAAGGCGAACGGTTGTGCTGACTACTTTTGTTCGCACAGGCTGTGGTCATCCTTCTTGATTCCAAAATGTTTCCAAGCTGATAACAGAGAATTGGTGTTGCATCCACTCACCCACCCACCCTAAAAATGTGGCACCAAATAGACAGATAATCCTTGACTTACAATCATAATTTAGCCTGGCAATAATGGTTATAAGTCATGACCATCATAAGATGGGTGACCACAAGACTGGACCCATTTTACAATCTTTTTGCAGTGGTTAAGTAAATGGGGCGGTCATTAAGCGAACCCATTGTTTAATATGGTCTGGTTTTCACTGGAAACTGGAAGTTAAATGCTGGTTTCAACAAAAACATTGTAAATCACACTCACATGACCACAGGGCATAGCAAACAATTGTAAATGTTTGAGAAGAGCAAAGAAGATGATTAGGGGACTGGAGGCTAAAACATATGAAGAACAGTTGCAGGAACTGGGTATGTCTAGTTTAATAGAAAGAAGGACTAGGGGAGACATGATAGCAGTCTTCCAATATCTCAGGGGCTGCCACAAAGAAGAGGGAGTCAAGCTATTCTCCAAAGCACCTGAGGGCAGGATAAGAAGCAATGGGTGGAAACTAATCAAGGAGAGGAGCAACCTAGAACTAAGGAGAAATTTCCTGACAGTTAGAACAATTAATCAGTGGAACAATTTGCATCCAGAAGTTGTGGTTGCTCCAACACTGGAAATTTTAAAGAAGAGACTGGACAACAATTTGTCTGAAATGGTATAGGGTTTCCTGCTTGAGCAGAGGGTTAGACTAGAAGACCTCCAAGTCCCTTCCAACTCTGTTATTCTATTCTAGGCCGATTGCCAAGTATCTAAAATGCAGTCAATGGCCATGAAGGAGGGGGCACAACATCACAACTTCCAAAGTCGGTTCTAACTCTCTTGGATGGTGGTCCATTGTAACTTCAAACAGTTGGTAAACAATTGATCATAAGTTGAGAAGTAGCTATACTGCAGGTACTGAAGATACAAACTGAAAAATATTCTTGCTAATGTGATCTGGGGGGAAAAAATCAGGATTACAAGCATTAACATTCTAAAAACATAAAACATCATGTGTGATGAATCTGAAAAGAGTTGAGGAAAGGGGATGTGGGATCAAAATTTTATGCAGGACTAAAGAACTCAGTGGCTCAGTTGCTAAGACGCTGAGCTTGTCGATCAGAAATGTCACCAGTTTGGTGGTTTGAATCCGTGACTCAAAACCGCGCTCGACTAAGCCGCGCCCGATTAAACCGTGTCGCTGACGTCATCAACAGAGCGACAACAGCCAGCGCGGAGAAAGAAGGGTGTTTTAAATAGTGCTTTGAAAGCAAGCCGATTCAACTTAAGGTAAGGGTTAGGGTTAGCTTTAGGGTTAGCTTTAGGGTTAGCTTTAGGGTTAGGTTAAGGGTTAGGATTAGGTTTAGGGTTACGTTAAGGGTTAGGTTTAGGGTTAGGTTTAGGGTTAGGTTAAGGGTTAGGTTTAGGATTAGTTTTAGGGGGGTTGGCTTTAGGGTTAGGAGTTAATTTTAGGTTTAGCGTTTACAGCGTGCTTCTGTCTCCGTGCTGTTGTCACCCTGTTGATGACATCAGCTACGCGGTTTCGTCGAGCGCGGTTTAGTCGAACGCGGTTTTGTGGTGGAACCGTTTGAATCTCTAGTGTCGCATAACAGAATGAGCTCCGGTTACTTGTCCCAGCTTCTGCCAACCTAGCAGTTGGAAAGTATGTAAAAATGCAAATAGAAAAATAGAGATCACTTTGATGGGAAGGTAACAAAGCTTTGTATCCTTTTGGCGTTTAGTCATGGCAGCCATTTGACCAGGAAGACGTCTTCGGACAGCTCTGACTCTTCGGCTTTGAAACAGAAATGAGCATCACCCACTAGAGTCGGGAATGACTAGCACATATGTGCCACGGGAGCCTTTACCTTTACCTTTAAAGAGCTCATCCCTAGTTGGAAGCAAAAAATGCTATTCACGTTGTATACATTAACTTGTTTAAAGAACTGGAGCTCTTACACCGCCAAAATAACTCACTGTTATCTTAAAGAGATGAGTCACATCCCTTTGCTAATGTGTGTTCAGGTCTGAAATATTTAAATATTTGGAGCATGAACCCATTATGTAACAATTCAAAGTGAAGCTATGCATTACACCTAGATAATCAGGATCTGGTATCTTGCATTCAAAGGTAAATATGTCTTAATGCAGTGGTTCTCACCCTTCCCAATGCTGTGACCCTTTAATACAGTTCCTCATGTTGGGTGACCCCCCCCCAACCCTAAAATTGGTGTCTCGGTTCCTAAGACCATTGAAAATATGTGTTTTCCGATGGTCTTAGGCGACCCCTGTGAAAGGGTTGTTCGACCCCCAAAGGGGTCCCGACCCACAGGTTGAAAACCACTGTCTTAATGCATATCATAGAGAGAGACTGTTTATTTGATCACTAATCTCTGGTTTATAATATAAATTACAACAGATATATTTTATATAACCAGATGCAATGATAGGTGATTTAATTATTAGCAATAGTCTCTCTCTTTTTTTCATAATAGTATCTGCTTTTGAAGGACTGTGCCAGTCCCTCAGAAACCAGGAAAAGTGCAGGTGTGTGAGCTGGCATCTCTTTCGTAGATTAGATCCTCCTTCTTTGTTGATTTTAATAATATTAATAATAATGTATTAACTGTAGATTGCCTGATTGCCAATGACTCTGCCGCTCACAGCTATGAAAACAAAAACAATAAAACCTAGAAAAGAAAGGATGACTAGCAGCAAGGGGGATAGACTCAGTTACAGAGGCCATGAGGCAGTGATGAATTTCAATTTTTTTTACTACCAGTTCTGTGGCCTTGGCTTGGTGGACGTGGTGTAGCTTGGTGGGCATGGCAGGGGAAGGATACTGCAAATTTCCATTCCCACCCCAATCTGGGGCTAGCCAGAGGTGGCATTTGCCAGTTCTCTGAACTACTCAAAATTTCCACTACCAGTTCTCCAGAACCTGCTGGGTTTCACCCCTCCCATGAGGTCATCATTGGAATGCCTGAAATAATCGGTGGGGGGACAGGTTATCTTGGAGAACATCTGGTTATGTGGTTGCTAGGAATCAAAGATGACATGATCAATCAAATTTTAAAACTGATGGCTTGGAAACCGAATTAAATGCATTAATACTAAAAGATCCCTTGAACCACGATAGTCACAATACCTGGCACTGCACCCATCCAGTTTTCCTGCCACAAAAAGGCACGGCTTGCCCAGATGTTCCCCCCTCTTCCCACTTCCTTCCCAACCTCCCCCAAGAAACCCCAGGCTTCCCCACCCAAGGACCAGCTGTTTAACATCTGGGATAAGTCCCGCTAGACGCTACTGCCCCCTGCTGAGGATCTCAAGACCTTCCCTGGTTTTGTCGGACCTGTATATAAACATATATTTGACATTTAATGCCCTGGAAACAGATGTGTGAGTTCCTCTGGTTTTATCCTATTGTGCAGAAATATGTCTGGGAACACAAAATGTCTGTCTGTCTGTCTCGATGGATGGATGGATGGATGGATGGATGGATGGATGGATGGATGGATGGATGGATGGATGGAGACAGACAGACAGACAGACAGACTGACTGACTGACTGACTGACTGACTGACTTGACTGACTGACTGACTTCTTTTTCCTAACGCAAGGAAAAAAGCGAAGTAGGATTTACGCAGCTTTTATTTTGGCGTGATCCCAGGATGGGCGTGCCGTCAGGGATCCAGAGTTTAGCAGCGTTACATGTAGGCTTCGACGTCACGGGATCCTCCAAGAAGGGCTCTTCCCCGCGACCAAACGCCCGAAGTATGTGACGTCATTAGAACAAAGGCGGACCTGGGGATTCTAGGGAAGCCCTCTCGCTCCGGGGAGGGGCAGAGAAGGAGGAGGAGGGAAAGAAGGAACGCCACGATTGTGACGTCACGGGAGGGTGTGCGGATTCCGGGGAAAGCCCCACCCGCAGCTGGGCGTTCCTTCCAAGCGGCGGGAGAAGCTCTTTTTTTCTTTTTCTTTTTTCTTTTTTAATCCCCGCCATGGCTGCTTTGCAGTTCCTGCTGATGATCCCGGCCTTGGGCAATTTCCTTTTCACCTTCGGGACCGGCGTGGAGCTGATCCGTTTTATTTCCTTCCGTGCCGTCTTTTTGCAGCTGCCCGCGGGGGCTGCGTCTCCTCCTGCCCCCCACGGGACCGGCGTGAATCCAGGTAAGAACGGGGAGATCCCGAAGCAGGACCTGCGATTTGGCTGTGTGCGGCGTGGGCTGCTTTCCCAGACATTTGGAGAGGTGGGTGGTTGTTTTTTTGTTTGTTTTGAGGTTTTTTTTTGGATGAGTTTGATCCTCTCCGATCTAAATCGATCTCCGTGGGAGAACGACCAGTAACCGATTCCTCTGATGGGTTTAAAATAGCGAATTAAAACTTAAGGCGCCTCGGCTGCAGCGCCAGGGAAGATTTCCATGCTGCAACTCGCCTCGCGTGGTCCGTGTGGCAACGTTTCGAGCCACAGCTTGCTTCTGCCCGGAGGCCCCTTTGAAAAACATGGCAAGACTGGAAATAGAAATGAGTGAATGCTCCTCCGTGCTGCCAAACATTTATGGCTGGGCACGCAGGCTGCACGGATTTGGGCTTTTATTTACAGTAGTGGATGGCACGAGCGAACTATTATCAGTGGCTGCGTTCTGACAGTATAATAAACCCGAACAGAACATCCACATTCGTGGCTTAGACTATCCTGTGAATCCAACCACCAGTGAGAGTGTATTGAACAAATCATTGCCAAATCGTAGCCATATATAAGATGTTGAAAGCACTCGAACTGTCACCTAGCTGTCCTCTGCTAGGAATGTTTGGTTCTTGCTGCCCTCCTGAATAAGCTGCTAGGTCAAAAACTTTGCAGTAATATTTAGAAGTCATCTTTGGCAGGATTCTGCTTCTGTCACTGAAAGATATGGGCATTTGATCAAGGATTAAGGCTGGTTTTCAGGCGATACTCAGTCCCAGAAAACTCTTCCTATCCCTACGGCTTGCACAAAATTTTCGTACTCCTCAAAATGAATTTTTCCCTTGTTTTACTGTCTTCGGATTGCAAACATTACAGTCCTTTTATGCTTTCTGCTGTGGGAGTGAATATTCGGTATGCTGAGTGAGCTGTGGCCACCAGGTTTTGAAGTGCAACTTGGAAAATATAAGGGGGAAAAAATCAGATGTCTAAAGGCCTGTGACCTTTCACTGCATTCCCAGTTCTCCAGACTGGGTTGGACAGTCTATGGACTGCCTGAGACTTCAGGATTTCATTTGGTAGCCCCAAAGCACTCCTGTTTGCTAACTGTAGATGTAATATTTTTTCTATGCAGGAGTTAGCTGAGACCTCACAATTATTTCAAGAATTCCGCTAGAGCCGTGATGGTGAACCTATGGCACGCATGCTGGAAGTGGCATGCAGAGCCTTCTCTGGACATGCGCGCCATTGCCCCAGCTCAACCAGCTGGTCGTTGGGTTTCCAAGGCATGCATGCGGGACGGCCAGCTGGTTGTCAGGTTTCCGAGGCATGGATCTGTGCCGGTCAGCTGGTCATCAGGTTTCCGAGGCGCGCATGCATGCCAGCCAGCTGCTTGTCAGGTTTCTGAGGTGCACATGCATGCCAGCCAGCTGCTCATCGGGTTTCCGAGGCGTGCATGCATGCCGGCCAGCTGCTCATCGGGTTTCTGAGGCAAACATGCATGCCAGCCAGCTGCTCGTCAGGTTTCTGTGGCACACATGCATGCCAGCCAGCTGCTCGTTAGGTATCTGAGGTGCACATGCATGCCAGCCAGCTGCTCGTCAGGTTTCTGAGGTGCACATGTATGCCAGCCAGCTGCTCGTCAGGTTTCTGGGGTGCACATGCATGCCAGCCAGCTGCTTGTCAGGTTTCTGAGGCGCACATGCATGCCAGCCAGCTGCTCGTCAGGTTTCTGGGGTGCACATGCATGCCAGCCAGCTGCTCGTCAGGTTTCTGAGGTGCACATGCATGCCAGCCAGCTGCTTGTCAGGTTTCTGAGGTGCACATGCATGTGTCCAGCTGCTAATCAGGCTTCTGAGGCACGCCTGCGTGCCAGCCAGCTGTTCTTTGGGTTTCCAATGCTCTGGGTTTGGACACTCTGTTCTTAAAAGGTCGCCATCACTGCTCTTAGAGCAACAGTCTCCAGCCTTTCTGGCTCAGTTAACCAGTGGGGGAAATGGCAGTGGAGGAGGAGAGGGGGTGGTTTTGCAGGTGTGCTGTTCTTACAAATGCAGTTTCGTACGTGCACGCCCATGCACTCACCCACCACTTCCGCAGCCCAGTTTTGAACTGGCTGTGGCCCGGCACTGGGCCATGGATTGGGTCTTGGGGACCCCTGTTCTAGGGCATTGTTCATCAATCTCAGCCATTTTAAGTTGGGTGAACTTCAATCTCCCAGCTGGCTGGGGAATCCTGGGAGTTGAAGTCCACCCACCCACCTTAAAGTTGCATTTGACAAAACTCTACTCTCAGCTAAAAAAGGTGATGTAGACATTTCTAAACCTCTTTGGCAAGTCTTCTTTTATGTCCTGCTGTATACAGGGTGTAAGATTCCTCCCTTGTTCTCTTGCAGATGACATCTCGAATCCTCGGTGGAAAACTGCCCTAAGTGATCCCAAGATTCTGCACTCGCTCACAGTGGACGTGGGCCTGATCATCCTTTTTATCCTTCAGCACAGCCTGATGGCTTCCGATCGGGTCAAAAACTGGACCTGCAACTGTTTTGGGGTCTTGCAGAGAACGGTCTATGTTTTTTGCACAGATGTATCCCTTCAGGTAGGCAGACTGATTTAGGGTATTGAAGTGGGAAGCTGTACAGGTACAGCTCAACTTACGGACGGTGCACCAGTTGAAGTTACGATGTCACAGGGGTGGGCTGCTGGGGGTTCGCAGGGGTTCAAGAGAACCTCTAGCTAAGATTCTGTGTAGTTCGGACAATCCCCCAAATCCCACTCCTGGATGGCCTCGCCCGCCCCTCCCAGGAGTCCCCATGCAGCCCGTTTTGAATGCAGGTAAGTTCAGGACACGAACAGAGGCTTGGGGAGGGCGAAAAAGGGGCCTTTTGGAAAGCTGGAAACAGGCCCGTTTCCATCCTCCAGAGCCTGGGAAGGCTGGAGGAAAGCCTCTGGAGCCCAGGGTGGGCAAAAACGGCTCCCTCCGCCATGGTGCAGGAGGCTGACTAGGCCATGCCCACCCAGCAGCCCGGCAGAGAATCCCTTGCTGAAAAAAATTTGAAGCCCACCCCTGGACTCCAACTTTAATTGTAACTTCAAGGAAAGTTACCAACTTTCCCTGAAGTTACAATTTCTGCCCCATCCTCACAGACAGGTGATCACATTTTAGCTGCTTGGCATCTTTATAATTGGTTGCAGCATCCCATGGTCACTTTATTGCTTTTTGTAAATTTTTTTGGGGGGTTGGGGTCATTTTCCGGCAAAAACACCCATTGGAAAAGCTGGATTCAGACTCAGGACCATGTGATTTGCTTAACAGCCACAGTGACTCACTTGACCACAGTAGTAAAAATTGAGTGCAGTCCCATGGTGACTCGACTTACGACCACAATGACTTATCATCAAAATTCCAGTGTCAATTGTGGCTGTAAGTCAAGGTTTAGACGTAGAATTCTTCATTGTGTTGTAAACTACAAATTGAGTTTCTTTCTCAACTCAGAGAAATGGGTAGGTTTTTCCCCCCCAAAAAATAGATAATAATGAAGACTATAATTTTAACTTGCATTTAAACTTGCCTTGTTTTGATAAGCCTCCAGAACTTGTGTTGAAGGCTTTTAAGAACAAATTGTACAGCCGTTTGTCTGAGATGGTAGAGGGTTTCCTGCCTGAGCAGGGGGTTGGACTTGAAGACCTCCAAGGTCTCTTCCAATTCCATTATTTTGATTCATACCCTGCAAGACCTGGAGTTTCTCACATTCAGTCATGTTAAATATCTTTACAGTGTCTGCTAGTATTGTCATTTTTTTTTCCTTTTAACATAGTTGCTGATGAGGTATTGGCAGCCAGTACAGGATGGTCCTATGCTTTGGAACACAAACATTGAGCCATGGATCACTTGGGTTCCACTCATCTGCTTTATCCTCCATTTCGTCTCTTGGCTAATCATCTTTAGCATCGTTCTCATCTTTGATTATGCAGAACTGATGGGAGTCAAGCAGGTATTGTGTTGTATTTGGTTTTCCCCTTCATGTTTCTCCATTTGGTGAGCAAGGCTGTATACTGTAGTATACAGTATAGTGTGGTTTGAGAAATAAAAACATTGTGAGCCCAGCATCTGATGTAGCTCCGTTTATCTTCATTGGGGGGACACTGACTTCCCCCCTCCCCAAGCATCGCTTTAATGAAATTTAGAAGCCACTCTATTCCAGATGCCTCTGAGCGGCTTGCACTTAAAAAGTGAGAATGAATAAATGAATAAATAGATTGTGCTAATCCAGAAGACAAGTTCTCTGTAATAGACAGTACATCCCAATAGAAGAGAATATTTGTAACTCAAGGTTGAACTGGGGGGTCCTTGGTGCTCTCTGACCTTGGTTGTTTTCTTGCTGTGGTGGCGCAGTGGTTAGAGTGTAGTACTGCAGGCTACTTCTGCTGGCTGCCGACTGCCTGCAATTTGGCAGTTCGAATGTCACCAGGCTCAAGGTTGACTCAGCCTTCCATCCTTTCAAGGTGGGTAAAATGAGGACCCAGATTGTTGGAGGGGGGCAATAGGTTGACTCTGTAAACTACTTAGAGAGGGCTGTAAAGCACTGTGAAGCGGTATATAAGTCTAAGTGCTATTACTATTGACAGTCAAACAGTATACACAACATAATGGTGGGTTCCGGATTCTGTTCCAACCGGTACGGTTGGAATGCCCCTGGCGTCACCCAAATGCACATGCACGTGGTGCGCTCATGTGTTGTAGCTGGAAATGACGCTTCCGCAAGTCTCCGTGACGCTCCAACTGCTCAGCGGAGCATCGCACAGGTGCTGTACGCACCATGCGTGGAAGCGCCGACAGCTTCAAAAGGCGGTAAGGAGCTTGGGCGGGCGGGTGGGCCCTCTGGAGCACCATACCGGAAGAGTACCCGGTGCTCCGGGCAGGATCCGGTATGCCCGTACCAGGGCGTACCGCCTGCAACCCACCACTGACACAACAGCTAAGCAAGGAAGTACCAAGAAGAAAGTACTCCCACCAACCATGAGGGCAAGCCACTATATGTAAACAGAGTAAACCCCACTTCCTCTCCTACACTAAAGATCTTACTGAACTACTGTATTTTTCGGACTATAAGACGCACCTAAGTATAAGACACACCATGATTTTGAAGATGTAAATTTTTTTAAAAAGTTTTTGCACTCTGCAGGCCTCCCAAACCCTCTGCACACCTCATGTGGGGGCATGCAGAGCTTTGGGAGGCCTGCAGAGTGCTCCTGGGGACTGGGGAGTGACAAAAATAGCAAAAATGACCCATTTTTCGCTCGTTTTTGCCCTCCCCAACCTCCAGGAGCACTTTGCAAGCCTCCCAAACCCTCTGCACGTCCATTTTTACAAAGGGGACGGGGTTTCG
Source organism: Thamnophis sirtalis (assembly GCF_051295495.1). NCBI lineage: Eukaryota > Metazoa > Chordata > Lepidosauria > Squamata > Natricidae > Thamnophis > Thamnophis sirtalis. The sequence goes on from NW_028261383.1 coordinate 32,990,955, forward strand.
GTAGGCCAAAAATGCTGTATTCAGTGTATAAGACACACCCAGATTTTCACCCTCTTTTTTGAGGAAAAAGGTGAGTCTTATACTCCGAAAAATACGGTAGGTAATAAAACATCTGCAACTCAGAGAGTACCAAGGACCGCGCAAACAATACATTTTGAAGGGAAGGAAAGGGGCTCAACTATGAACTTGCCCTAAGGCCTGGGGGGGTGGGGGGAAATATAGATAGTCCTCAACATATAATAATTCATTTAGTGACTGTTCAAAGTTACAACAACACTGAAAAAGCGAGTTAGGACAATTTTTCACACTTATGACCATTGCAGGTCACACTTATGACCATGGTAATGCGATCAAAATTCAGACGCTGGGTAACTGATTCATATTTATGATGGTTGCAGCATCCTAGGGGGACACGTGACTTCATTTTTACGACCTCCCAACAAGCAAAGTCAATGGGGAAGCCAGGAGTCACATAACATCCATTTTATTAACTTAACTGCAGTGATTCGCTTAACGGCGGCAAGAAAGGCTGCCAAATGGGGCCAAACTCACTTAGCAACAGAAACTTTGCGCTCATTTGTGGTCGTAAGCCGAGGACTATCTGTAGTATAGATGGGAAGCCTTTTGTTCCTCTGTAGCATCTGCAGAGAGCCCAAGGCTGCCTTGGACGTAGATTAAAATCTGGGAGTGCCTCTAACAGTAAACAGGTGTTGCTTTCGTTTCACCCCCCAGGTTTATTACTACTGCTTGGGCATGGGAGACCCTTTGGCTGTGAAGTCTTCACGGGCCCTCCGCCTCTACTCGCACCTTCGCCATCCATTGTACGTGGAGTTTCTGCTTATCCTCTGGGCTGTCCCCTGCCTCTCCCTTGACCGCCTGCTTCTGGCCTCTCTCTTCACGGTCTATCTTACCTGTGCTCACAGCCTGGATGAACAGGACTACCTCTACCTCCGGGCCCAGCTGGACAAGAAGTTCCAAATCTTCTCCCGGGAAGAGGCTGCTTATGGGGGCTTATTGGCTCAAAACGGCCCTTCAGACTACAAGGACAACTGAGTAAGGGTGGGATAGGTACCGGTTTTGGTTGCAGGGGTGGGGTCTGACTTTTCCGGGGGTCTGACTGCCAGGTCCCTGCTTGCGAAGCACTGAATAATACGCCCTATCTTGTCTTGATTGTGCTTTTACGTAAAAAGGACTTGAAGGGCTGCCTCCCAAGAATTTGTTAGCTACTGGCTCAGTCTCTTGTAACTCAAGACTCTTTCCGAAGCTAAAGTTCTCCATCGTCATGAACTAGAACTTCATTCTCCTCAACAGCAGTATTAGATGAAGAGGTTGGGGATTTTAGCCTCGACACATTTGGAGAATGTCAAATTGGGATAGTCTGGACTGAAACACACTACGTTCTACTCGTAGATCATGTGACGGAGGTGCTGTTTAGGATCTTATTGGAGAAGGTTGGAATAACCGATGCCTGGGTTTGATCCCACTTTAGAACATTAAGGAGATCCTTTTTGATCATGATTTTTTCTCTTACTCTGAGAATCCTTAATAATGGTTAAAACGCAGCTATATTTCATGGCAGCCTCTAGGTTGGATGGTTGTGTGGAGAGCAAAGCAGTTGGTTAAACAAAAGTGTCCAACTCTGGAAAAGAGGCATCTCTAGAATATGTTTTCAAGAGCATTTCTAAAAAAATGGGGGAAGTGACTGCTCTTTGGCTCTTCAATGGCCTGCTTTGACTAAGAGAATGTTTAAAAGGGTCCTTTTAAAATTAATAGCATGTTTTTATTTATTTCAAATGAGCTTTTTACCGAACTCTTGCCACAAATTTTTAATCATAGCGTTTTAACCTCAACGTGCAAATACTTAATTTTTTTTAAAAAAATATATTAGCAGCCAAGTGCACTTATTTAGAGGGGATTATAGATGCATTTCTTCAATATGATTTGTGAGTATACAGTATTTGTGATGGTTTAATTAAGCTGCTTAATTACTATTGCAAAGGTGCCTTGTTTTTGAAGTGAAAACTCCTTGAATTATAGAAGAAAAAACAGAAATAAAAAAGCTTTCAGTCCAAATGCTAGTACTAATATCTTAGTATTAGATTTTCCTAAGGGATTTTCACTCGGGTTGTCCTTTTAAAAGATTATCTTAATTAATAGAAACATTGTCCATGCTAGAATTCTCAGATACAGCTATACTTGTTATTCCCCAGCATGCTGGCTGGGGAATTCTGGGAATTGAAGTCTAGACATCAAGTTGCCATGGTTGAGAAATACTTTTGTAGACCATTGGATTATGGTTCCCCTCCTCCCTCATCATCATGTCATAGAGTTACATCTGGGGGCCATCCAGTAGCATCAATAGAGAGGGTGAAAAAAGCTAAGCTCTTTTGTATAAAGATCTATAAAGGGACAGGACTTTTATCATGATGCCCCTCTGGAAATCTTGAACTCCACCCCATAGGAGGCCACTGTGGGCACCAGTTTAGGGAAGTTGTGGGCAATGGAAGTCCTGCACTTTAAGTGCTTAGAAAAACCTTTCAACTTCCTGTATGGAACATTACAATGGAACATATTTTTAATTATAAACAGCACAGATGTGATGAATAAATAAAATGAACACAGTCCACCATTCTAGGAGTAAATGTCTGATTCCTCCCGGCTATTTGGTTATAATTTCTTACTTTTGTTAAAGGTACAGGAACCTTCTACATATACTGGAACAGCAAAGTTAAAATTTCTAGGCTGCCGCTACTTAAGATCTGTTCCTACTGCCTTATTTTATAGTGGCCTAGAACACCACCAATATTTCAAAACTTTGTTCTGGCCTTGTAAATGTATATTGTAATTCTGTACCTTAATACTAATGAAGCTTTAAAAAAAAACAAATCTTGGATTTCAGTGCAAAATAAACAATCTTTTTTTTTTTAAGATAAAACTTGCTTGTTTGCTTGTGTTCTACTGTGTGTTAAAATGTTTGGTTAAAAATCCTTTCTTTTTTTTCGTCTCCAACCTCAATGGTGCTCTACGGGTTGGATGCTCAGCAGAACTTTCAATAATATGCACAAGCTTCCACCTGCATAAAAGCCCTTCCAGCTTGTAAACCCTTTGGAAGTCAGGACCCTTTGTAAAAGATGAGTCCACAACAAGGTTCCTATTTGGAGGACAAGAAAAATCTCATTGGGTTTCTTGCACAATGCATCATGTTGTGGCCCGCCAGTGGCCAGCGGATTCAGACAGTGAGGAGGTTGGGGAGGAACATGGGCCAGTCCTAGGGTCTGGGGAAGGCTCTGACGAGGGGTATGCTTTGGAGGCAGAGATGGGGCCAGGGCCGTCTGACAGTTATCAATTGCCTTCAGAGTCAAACATCAGTGGGGTAGAAGAACAGCTGGAGCCTGTTCCCAGTGTGCGCATGTGCAGAGCTGCCAGGAGAAGGGAAAAGCTAAGGAACAAGGGTTGACTCGGGAATAAAGGTGGAAGGTGAATGGCCCCTCCCATAGGGAATACAAAAGGAGCAAAATTGTCTCCTGCAAACTCCCCTCCCCCTTTGCTCCTCTTTTATTCAATTCCTTAGGGTGAAAATCTGTTCCTGACTTCTTGCCAAATATTGTCTGCTACAGAGTGGCATTTGGAAGATATCGGCCTGGCAGTTCTCTGTAGTTGTGAAATCTCTTGAAAGACTGTTGGCCGGGACTTTGCTGGAGCGGAATTGACTTTAAGCTAAATAAAAGAGGTTTTATCAGGACGAGGAGTAGGCTTCATGATCTTGGGAAGCCTGGGTCAGGACGCACCCTGTCAATGGAGAGACAGGACTAGTGGCCCTGGAGGCATTCAATTTAGGCCCTATTCTCTTTATTACCCAAACAAACAGCTTTTCTTCATTCCTGTAATACCACAGAAATACTGTGAGGCTCATTTTTTTAATCATTAAACGTTTCCCTTGTACAGATAGTCCTTGACTTACCCCAGTTCATTTAGTGACCATTTGAAGTTCCATTGGCATTGGAAAAAGTGACTTATGCCCATTTTTGGCACTTACGACCATTGCAAAACCCCATGGTCATGCAATCAAAATTCAGATATTCAGCCACTGACTCCTATTTATGACAGTCGAATTCCCCTGGCTGGGGAATTCTGGGAGTTGAAGTCCACCAGGCTTAAGGTTGCCCTGCTTGGAAACCCCTGCTTTAGATAGATCGGAATTGGCTCACTTGTGTTGCCGATCAGCAAGTGCCAACTCTCACAGCCACCAAGGGAGCCTTCCTTAATCTGTGGCCCTCCAGGTGAGTTGGACTACAACACCGATATTGCCTGTGGAGACAATGCATTGGAAAACCCTTGAGGGAAAAGGGCTCAAATATGAACAGAGCAAGATTCTGTTCTATATTAGAACAGTAATGGCAAAACCTTTGGGTTCCTTTTGCCCAAAATTCGGACTCTGCTGCCATGTCACCACACAGAGACATAGAAAAACCTATTCTCTCTCTCCCCGCACCCTCATTTAGGCCTCTTTGAAGAGAGACAATCAATGGCTGTATTGAAGTTGGGCCGGAAGTAAACACTTGGGCATCCACTTTAGCTCTAGCATCATTGCTACTACTCAAACAGGCCAGGTTTGGGGGAATGGCACATGGCCTAGCATTCCCCAGGATCTGCCACCTGCCTTACCTCCAGGAACTGTTCTCTTTCTGTTGCCAAGCCCCTACAACCTACCTGAGGCTACTCTCAGTTGCCCAAGACCTTTGTTCTTGAAGCAGTTTTGGAGAATGCTCTTTTGCAGCCTCTGAAAACTGCAAAAAATACCCCACCATGTTCTCATGTGATTTATTTTTTTTTGAGGCCCAAGAGGATGGATGAGAGCATAACTAATCCTGAATAAATTCCACAGTGTCCAATGGCAACAGAAGAGGACACCCCATTATCACAGGGCCTCCGCAGCCTCCAAAAACCATGTGAGAATAGAGCATGCTTTTCAGAATAGATGTTGGATATTATTGAACAGTCGTGTCACCCAAAATGTCATGGCATGTCATCTTTGGCACGTGTGTCAGAGGTGCCAGAGGTCCACCATCACTGTACCTAACAATTGGTGCAGATTAGAGATAACAATGTGTTGATTTTGAAAAGGGATAACCTGAAGTTTTGGCATAAATTAGGTTAGCGCTGTCTTTAGAAGAATTTTGTCCAACATCCAGGCAAGCCAGAAGAGAAAAGATAATGACTAATGCGTTATTTACCTGGCAATTGTTGTCAAGACAGTTCAAATGAGAAAATGCAACCCTTGGAAAATTCACTTGGTTACAGCATTGCACCTGAGAATGGTTAGCAACAGGTATAAGAAAGATAATGATCTGTTGTCACATTTGTTTTAACTTGGGGTGATGGGGGACTTAACTCCATTTCACATTTCTGTAACTTCCTCAGAAGTCAAGGCTGCTGAACACTGATTCTCACAAATGGATTTAAAAAAATAATAATAATCTAAGGACACAGAATTAATGTATTGTCATTTGACCCATTAATCTGGTTTTATCTTGGTTTTTAGTTTTAGTCTTCTGGTCCAAGATCACACTAAGTAATGCCTTCATTCATTTAGCCTCATTTGGCAACCAAATGGGATATCATCATTTGGGATGGAAGCTTTTATGCGCATAGCTTGCACTAAATTTGAGAGATAAAGTCAGATTATATGGCAGTAACCACCAAATTTCTTTTCCATAAACTGAACCACAAATGTACTATATTAAATACAGTAACTGCCATGGAAAACAATGCAAGTGAAATTGGGTATTCTCACTAGATTTGGAATTTGGAATTCCAAATTTATATCAATTGGGAAGGAATCGGTGTGCCTAGTCTATTGAAAAGGACTAGGGATGACATGATAGCAGTGTTCCAATATCTGAGGGGGCGCCACAAAGAAGAGGTCAACCTATTCTCCAAAGCATCTGAAAGCCAGACAAGAAGCAGTGGATGGAAACTAATGAAGGAGAGAACCAGCTTAAAACTAAGGAGAAATTTCCTGACAGTGAGAACAATTAACCAGTGGAACATCTTGCCACCAGAAGTTCTGGGCACTCCATCACTGAAGGTTTTTTAAAAGAGATTGGATAGCCACTTGTCCAGAATGGTATAGAGTGTCTTGCTTGAGCAGGGGGTTGGACTAGAAGACCTCCAAAGTCCCGTTCAACTCTTGTTATTTTGTTATATCTGAAGCAGACACTCGTCGGTGGGGTGAACATTTCAGTCTGAATGCCAACCAATCATGCCATGCTCCATTCTATCCTATCCCACCCCACTTCTCTTTCCTGCCCCACTTGGTGAAGCTAGTACAGGTAGTTCTTACAAGAGTTTTTCACACTTAACAGCATGATCACGTGATCAAAATTTGCGTGGGTCATATGACACCTGGATCATATTTATGACGGTTGCTGTGTCCCAGGATCAAGTGATCCCTTTTTGCGACCTTCTGACAGGCAAAGTCAATGGGAAAGCCAGAGTCACTTAACAACCACTTAATAACTGTGGCAAGAAAGGTCGTAAAATGGGACCAAACACAGTAACTCACTTTACAACAGAAACTTTGGGCTCAGTTATGGTTGTAAATCAAGGACTACTTGCATTCGCTATCCAGAGCAGGCTCCATTTTCACCAGAGTATTTTGGGTGGTATGAATTATAAAAAAAATTCCTTCGCTTCAATACACTTTTTTAACCTAAAGACATGATTCTTTAGCTTGCTGTTTCTTCTAGCTCGGGTCTATTTTTGCTTAATGTGCAGTTGATCCTACTTGGATGCACAGGGAGTCCTTGACATGACCACAATTGAACCCAAAATTTCTGTTGTTAAGTGAGACTTGTTGAGTTCTGCTTCGTTTTACGACCTTTCTTGCCACAGCTGTTAAGTGAATCACTGCAATTGTTAAATTCACTTGTTAAGTGAATCTGGTTAAGTGAAACCTTTTGACTTTGCCTGTCAAAAGGTCACAGAAAGTAATCATATGACCCCGGGACACTGCAACTGTCGTAGCTGCCAAGCATCTGAATTTTGTTCGTTTGACCATGCTGCCATGGTCATATGTGTGAAAAACAGTCATAGGTCACTTTTTTCAATGCCGTTGCAACTTTGAACGGTCACTAAATGAACTGATATAAACCGAGGACTACCTGTACATTTCTGAAAATGACTCTGCAATCTCCAATAGTGATCAACCTGTCCAAGTGATGGGCAACAGCTGTTTGTAGACATGGTGGGGTGGTGGGTAGAATGCAGTATTGCAGGCTAAATCTGCCGACCGCCAGAAGTTCGATCCTGACTGGCTCAAGGTTGACTCAGCCTTCCACCCTTCCGAAGTCGGTAAAATGAGGACCCAGATGGTTGGGGGGAAACAAGCTTACTTTGTAAACCGCTTAGAGAGGGCTGTAAAGCACTGAGAAGCAGTATATAAGTCTAAGTATGCTATTGGTATTACAGACATCCCAGCATCTCCCAGCCAGCAGCTGTTACAAGAGTTCAGAACAAACAGGCTACGAATCCTCCTGTGTTCCTAATTCATCTCTCCACAGCCGCAAAGGTGGGCCAGGAAATAAACATCACCTTTATTGATATACAGCGACAGCTCCAGAGCTGGGGAATGCACAGCGGGGAGGGTGGCTGGGTTGGGCTGGGCAAATCTATCGCCCGTCCCTTAGTCCAAGAGGGGAAGCTACTAACATTCATCTTCCCCAAGCAAAGCAAACAAGTTCTGAGTGGGTACTTTTCCCTTTCTGGGAGGGGCGGACTGGCTGGGCCCACTCTTGGGGGCCGAGAGGGGCTCCTCCTCCTCTTCGCCTTCTTCATCAGCATCCCGGTCTTTCTCTTCATCCTCCTCCTCTCCCGAGCTGGAGATTTCGTCCTCCTCTTCTTCCTCCCACTCATTTTCCTCCGCAGAGCCCTGCTTGTCTTCTCGGCGATGAGCTTCCTGCAAAGCTGCAATCTCAGCCGTCTCGGGGTGATGCTCCCACATGGCTGCAGAGGGAACAAAAACAGAGCGGTGAGAAAACAAGGCATCCATCGCGAGGGACAGTCTTAGGCCAACTTCTATCTAGCCTATGCCACTATTCCTAGCAAGCCCTGATCACTTCTATAAAGCAGTCTTCTGGACTCTTTACGGAGTAGAGAGCCTGTAAGAGAGACTCTTTCTGCTGCAGAAAAAGGCTGAGCCTAGGTACAATGTTTATGCTAATACTGTGCATAAATCATTCCACATCATATGCTTCTGATATTCCCAGCAGGTAGGAAGACATGTCAAAATGACCTCTCTTTTGCCAAGCATTTAATGGTTCATTATTTTGAAAGCTGATTCTAATTTGGGTTTTCTTTGCACTAGTGATACTCGTTAAATTTTAATTGCGTGCCACCTTAAACATAGTCCAGAAGTTGGGGTACACACTGAATAATAAAGGCAAATATGATAGTGTATGTATGTATGTATGTATGTATGTATGTATGTATGTGTATATTGACAGAGAATGGAAGCAGTTAGCTTCCTCCCATAATTGGGGCATACCAGGGGTTGTGACTTTAAATATATACCTTTCTCCCTGGCTCAGCTGATAACGGATCAGAGCCTGTGGCTTAATGGCTAAGACGTCTGCCTAATATGTAATATAGCCCAGGTTCGAATCCTAGTAACGGTATGGCTAGCTAATGAGAGCTAAATAGCTTGAAATAGATCTATACTAGTCTCCCTTTATTTATTTATCAGCACAAATAAAACACAAATATAACAAAGGCAACAGTAAAAATATTGGGTTTCTGTCGTGATGGGCTCTTGTGACGAGCCGATTGACAGAGAATGGAAGCAGTTAGCTTCCTCCCATAATTGGGGCATACAAGAGGTTGTGACTTTAAATATATACCTTTCTCCCTGGCTCAGCTGATAACGGATCAGAGCCTGTGGCTTAATGGCTAAGACGTCTGCCTAATATGTAATATAGCCCAGGTTCGAATCCCAGTAAGGGTATGGCTAGCTGATGAGAGCTGAATAGCTTGAAATAGATCTATATTAGTCTCCCTTTATTTATTTATCAGCACACGCGCGCGCACACACACACACACAAACACACACACACACACACACACACAAACACACACACACACACACACATATATATATATATATATATATATAGTGTGTGTGTGTGTGTGTGTGTGTGTGTGTGTGTTCCAGCATAAATCCGGGAATAGGGCGGCATATAAATGAAATAAACCTAAACCTATAACCTATAACTCTGGAATGCCTCGAGCAATTTCAACCAAACCTGGTACACAGATGACTTACTCTCTGGAAAAAAATACGGGGGGGGGGGGGGGGGGAGAGACACCACTAACACCCTTGGGGGAGGGGTGTTCTGTTAAGATATAGCCTGTTGTGCCTTAAAATGGCTTCTACTGTACTGCTGTGAAATGGCTTCTACTGTACATCGCAGTGGAGTTGCCATGGTAATGGCTTCACAGTACTCCACAAGGTGGCTCCCTCTGGTAAGGGGGGAAATCCAACATTGGAAATTATGTTTGGTCTGGACATTTCCCTCCTATAAATAAATACCCGGGCAATGCTGGGTTATCAGCTAGTTATAAATAAAACCGGACAGGATGATGGTGTCTCTGAATACAAATTCTCACTCTCAATATTTATTTCTGAGATTTTTCTAGCATGGCTCAAATCATGACCACCCCTACACAGGGGTCAACATCCAAAAAATATATATGAAGGAATTCCATGGACGGTATTCCCACTGCTTGCATGGATCTTGTTCATGTCAATACCAGTACAGGTAGTCTTGACTTACAACCATTCCTTTCGTGACTATTCAACTGTGACCACGCCACTGGAAAAAAATGCGACTTACAATCAGTTTTCACGCTTATGGCTGTTGCAGCATCCTCATAGTCACGTGATCAAAATTCAGGTGTTTATGATGGTTACATTGCCACATTGTCCCCTTTTGCAACCTTCCCAGTCAGCTTTCGACAAGCAAAGTCAATGCAAGAAGTCAGATTTGTTTTAACAATCACGTGATTCACTTAACAACTGTGGCAAGAAAGGTCATAAAATGGGGCAAAACTCACTCGACAACTACCTTACTTAGCAACATATATTTTGGGATGGATTGTGGACATAAGTCGAGGACTACCGGTATTGAGAAAAGCAAGTGGGAATTTATAGGGATAGGACAACCCTTTCTGTCAATTATGCATGATTCCAGGCCAGCTAGATGTGAGTACTTCATAATGCCGGCCTATTTCCCTGGACCAGTTTTCTCCAGCCTGGAAACCTGCCAAAGATGCTGGATTCATTGAGAATTATAGAAGTCCCATTTATCTGAAGAGCACCGGGCTAGAGAGCACCCCACATCTCTTTAGAAGTGATGGAAAAATTGCTAAAGGACTTTCTTGTCGGAGACCTTTCTGTGACGTGTAGCCTGGAGATCGCATACAGACACAGAGCCGCCCGTCGACTGCGAGGCGTAGAAGACTGTTGGCTGCTCGGTAAACATCATTCCGGGCTCCTTTGGCTGTCTTGTAACCTCGTTTCTCAGCCCAGGCTGAAAACACAGAAAGGAGGGTGTGTGTCAGGGTTCCAAATAGCATCCAAATGTACATCAGAGTCCCAGGCAAAAGCTTCCTCAAAGTCCCAATTTATTAAGGGAGCCATGTTGGCACATCTGGGAAAACCTGAACCTGAATCCCACCCAGCTGAAAGTTCAAGATCCTGCCCCTACACCCACGATTCCATTACATGGTCCAATCTTTCACTGCCACACTGGCAGCTTCCACCCATCCAATTCCGGCCAGGTGCAGAGACAAAGGATGGCCTTGAGTTTCTAAGAAGAATGTTATTATGGCTACATATCACCTAACTCCATATAACCCCCCTTCCTATTTTCCCACAATAGAAAATGAATAGTAGAAAGTGTGGCAGGCCCCAAGTCCAAAAGAAAAGACGGCTGGCAGGCCTGACAATGTGCTGGTTAGAACCACACTGGACATCCAACTCAGCTGGACAAGTTGTTGCTTCAGCACTGTTACCTTCACATACATCCCAGGCACACCAAGGGGGTTCAGGCTTGCCGTGTTCGGCGTCAGGATGCCGCAGCTTGAGCAAGGCCTGCACCGGAATCCGGCTAGCCAAGAACCCCACAGAAGTATAGGGTTCCTGGATCTGGGAAATAGGGTAGATACCAGCCAATATCTGAAAATTAAACAAAAATAAGAAGGATTTATTGCTTGCCAGAGGTTGCTATTGGATTTACTCTGCAAATGTTGACAGACTAAAAAATAAACAATGGAGAAAAGGAGGGAGGGTTTTTTGGTTTTTTTTAAACAAAACATCAGCTCAAAACATCATCTCCTGCAGCAGAAGACTCATCTCCCAGCTAACAGCAACATTGAGTCATCCCGTGTCTCTTCCAACTAACACCCTTGAATTGCATAATAGACGCTCAGAAACAAAAAACTCTCCTTCTGACTTTTTTTCCTTCTTCTCCTCTTTATAACGTTTTGTTAGATTAGACAACAACATACAAAAATACAAAAGCAAATCGTAAGACGCTTTGTAGGGGAGGGAGAAAGGAAAAGAAAAAAAGTGTTGACTTCCGACTCCCCTTCTGTTGCAGTAGAATAAACCATTAATATCAAACCTCAAACTTTTTTGCTTTTCCAAAATAAATTATCCATTTCTAGAACGACAAATAAATCTATTCAGTAAAACCCAAAATTAAAGTTTCGTTTTTAAAAAATCTCTCCTTCAGTCTGATTAGGAAGCATGCAGGGAAATTGTGATGGGAAAACATCCAGTGGTGGGATTCAAATAATTTAACAACCGGTTCTCTGCCCTAATGATTTCTTCCAACAACCAGTTCACCAAAGTGCTCAGAAAGTTAACAACCGGTTCTCCCGAAGTGGTGCGAACTGGCTGAATCCCACCACTGAAAACGTCATGCTCTGTTCTATGATGATTAGAGTAGAAGGTTGTTGCCTTGTTAAAAATGCTCTGACCTAGGCATCACAAAAACACGAAGCCGACTCCTTGTCCCGATAAAACCTCTTTTATTTAGGTTAAAGGAAATTCCTCTCCAGCAAAATCCTGGCAAATAGTCTTTCATGAGATTTCACAACTACAGACCTTTATCAGGCTTGGAGAGCTGCAAGGCCAATATTTTTCAAATGCCACGCTGTAGCAGACAATACTTGGCAAGAAGTCAGGAACAGATCTTCACCCACATGAACTGAACTAATTGTCTCCTGCAAACTCCCCTCCCCTTCCGCTCCTCTTTTATTCCCTATGGGAGAGGCCATTCACCATCCACCTGTGCCTTTAATCCCAAATTAGCCCTTGTTCCTTAGCTGTTCCCTTCTCCTGGCAGCTTTGTGCATGCGCACATCGGGAACAGGCTCCAGCTGTTCTTCTGCCCCACTGATCTCCAACTCCGAAGGCAGCTGATAACTGTCAGCCCTGGCCCCCTCTCTGCCTCCGATGCCAAGCACTCATCAGAGCCTTCCCCAGACTGGCCCATGTTTCTCCCCAATCTCCTCACTGTCCGAGTCTGCCACCAGTTCCACTGGCTATTGGCAGGCCATAACAAAAAAATCAGTACTCTGCTCAGACTGAAATCAAATCTTTTCATTTTCTTAGAAGATGCTCCAATACAGGAGATCCTGGTTTGGGGTACTCTCACCAAAGAGCATCTGGGTGTCTCATCTTCTGCAGCCATGGAACATTCCCCTGCCCCAGCAGTGCAGCCTGGTGGGCAGCATACTGATTTTTAAGAAGGGAAAGGACTTTATTCTCTAATCATCATAGAACAGAGTATGATGTTTTTCCATCACAAATTTTCTTTTTTTAATCCATAAACATTTTGAATACAGTGTATTGTCATTTACAAAAGAAAAACAAAGAGAGAACCAAACAAAATGTTAACACATATACTAGTAACTCTAGTAATAATATAACAGAATACTTTTGGCTCAGTTTTTCTTTATATTAGCTTATATTATATTTATTATAGCTTATTCATAAATATGTTAATTTATATTAGCATATTTATAATTATAAGCCATCTTTATATTTAATTGATACATAGCAATAACCTCTCTTCATCTAATTTCTATCTCTTACCTCTAACCATTAAATTTATTTCATGTCAAGTAATATTCAGTGTCTACTTTGTCTTTTATTTTTAAAGTCAATGTATCCATCTCTGCACAATCTAATATTTTTCTAATTACATCCTCATCTAATGAAGTGACATCCGGTTCCCCCCTAGGGCCGTTTTTCGCCCTCTGCCTTTCCTGAAGCCTCTGGAGCACGAAAAACGGCCCAACACACAAACCAGAACTCCGTTTCCAAACTTCCAGTTTGCACGTTGAGTTGTTTTTCGTCCTTCCGGAGGGCGAAAAATGGCCTTAAAAGAAAGCCAAAGTCAGCTTTCCAGCGCATGCATGTGCACTGGAGCTGACAGGACAACACTCTGCGTGCCCTAACGAATGGCTCCACGTGCCACCTGTGGCATGCGTGCCATAGGTTCGCCATCACGGGTATAAGGAAACTTCCTATGTTCAATCCTTTATGTGCCTACTCATAAACTTTTCAGCATGTGCTCCCACACCATCGGGAGTTCGACAGAAACACAATTCACATTTATATTCACCTATAACCCAAGCGCTATTCCTGCTGGGCAGGAAAACTTTACTGACTTTTTCCCTTTTCCAACTCTTACCTGCTGTTTCCTGTCAACAAGAGACGGGAAGATGAGCCCTGGACAATCGCACAACTTGACCGTGGGTGTAAGGAAGTAGGTCTGGAAGTACTTAGTATGACCGGGAGTGCGGGAGACGCTCACCACTTTGCGGCCTACCAGCCCATTAATAAGGGAGGACTTGCCGACATTGGGAAAGCCTGTAGGGAGGTGGAAAGGGAAGGACAAATCAAAATGACTCTCATCATCATCATCATCATCTCCACCTTAATCAGAACTGTTACCATAAAAGGTTTGCTTGGGGGACCCTCCAGTTCTTCCACAAAACAAAACCTTGGGCCAGAAAGTCTGTCTCAACTTTCTTGCTTATTTATTACTAGCTGATAACCCAGCGCTGCCCGGGTATTTATTTCTCCTAATCCTGTATTAGACAGGAAAAGCCCTGATTTTGGCGACAAGAAGCGTCAAGAAAAGCGATACTACCTTAATTTCTAATGTTGGATTTTCCTCCTTACCAGAGGGAGCTCCTTTGTGGAGTACTGTGAAGCTGTTACCATGGTGACTCCACTGCGCTGCACAGAAATCATTTTACGGCAGTATGGTAGAAGCCATTTTAAGGCACAACAGGCTGTATCTTAGCAGAATACACACCCTGAAGGGTGTTACTGGTACCTTACCCCCACCGTATTTGTTTCCAGAGAGTAAGTAATCTGTGTACCAAGTCTGGTTGAAATTGCTTGAGGCGTTCCAGAGTTATGCTGGAACATACACACGTTAGATAGATAGATAGATAGATAGATAGATAGATAGATAGATAGATAGATAGATAGATAGATAGATAGATAGATAGATAGATAGATAGATAGATAGATAGATAGACAGACAGACAGACAGACAGACAGACAGACAGACAGACAAGATAGATGATAGATAGATAGATAGATAGATAGATAGATAGATAGATAGATAGATAGATAGATAGATAGATAGATAGATAGATAGATAGATAGATACAAATTGATATAGCAGAAATCAGCTTCTCTCTTTTTCTCAGCCTGCATGGTGCAACTTCCATCTATCCCAACTAACCCAAGGGTCTCCAAACTTTAACACTTGAATTCCTCAGCCAGCCATACCTTAAAGTTTCCAAGTTTGGAGACCCCTGAACTAAACCACTGCCAAGTTATCTTTTCATCCATTCAAAACCTTAGCCAAGAACAGAGGAGAAACTACAGTGGCTATATTTAACATCTGTAATCTGCAATTTATCATGCAGTACTGCATTTCAGATTTTTAGCAATTATTAAAGAAAACTTGGATTTAATGGACTGTTCCCGGGGGGAAGTGCCTATTCATCCCAAATGTCTATTAAATATAAGACTGTGAAATTCAAATCAATCCACATAACGGTGTCATGACACAAATTATGCAAACTAGTAATGTAGGTCAGCCTGCTTGATTTGCATCTGGAAGCCATGACGTAAATCAATGTCATTTGCATCATGATGCAATGTTACAAATTATGCAAAATGGGGCAAATAAGAAATGTACCGTAGCTTTTTTCTTTTATATATTTGCTGAGCGTCTTGTCTGGACTACTTTAAGTGCCATGAACTTGGCTATTATAGTATTTCAGAGGTGGGGAAATGTCTAGACAGAAATTCTGTCCACCATCACTTAAATGTTCTAAATAGCAGTCCACTAAATTGAGGTTTTGCTACACTACTGTCTGATCTCCCCTTCCCTTGTGAGGGGCTCAGGGTGGTTATCCTCATCACAATTCTATGAAATTAATTAGGTCAAGAGAGAAAGTTGGCTGCAACTTTCAGTCAAGAGATCCATGAACAAGAGAGAACTTGAACTCAAAATCCCACCAAGAGGAACCCATCACTTTAGCCAGTTACTTAGGCTGCCATTCAAAATTTGTTTACTTTGAAATAAGCCCTGTGAATTCAGTAGGCATTGGAGGCAATTCTCAACTTACAACAGATCATTCAATTGCCATTCGAAGTTACACTCTTTTAAAAAGCTACCTACAACCCTTTCTTAACATAATTGTCACCACCATTCCTGCATCACGTGACCACAATCCGGGTATTCGACAACCAACTTGCACTTATGACTGGTTACAGGATCTTAGTCATCCAGGTCATTGTTAGGAATATAATCTAACAGTTGGGTTGGCAATATATAAATCATGTAATAATGCTATACCTGTTTCTTTAAATCATACTGTAAAATGTGATTGGTTGCTGTTTCCCCAATCGGCCATAAGAGGGAGCCAGAATGATTGTTAGCTCTCTGTTTGTTAGATGCTGGGCTGATCTGATCTGAGTGCCGTGAGCTATTGTAAGTTTTGCAACTGCTAGCAAACTTTGAGTTCTGAACTGATTATATGATACTGGACTATGTTATTTGGATTATCCCTTAACTGAAAGACACTGATGACTGACTGTCTTATCCGTGTATGACTTGGACTGTTTGATGGACTCTGATACCTCTATTTCCACGAAAGTAAAAGCCTATTTAAACTGCAGTGTCTCTGTATGCTGGTTTGTGTGTTCTCCAACCCAACTCTCACAACGCTTCGCTGAATGTACTCGCTCTCCCAACGGGGAGCTTATCTTACAGTCATGGTTGTCCCAAAGGTGCTTTTTCAAGAGGCAACTGGACTTTCTTCATTTTTCTTTGTAGACGTTTCGCTTCTCATCCAAGAAGCTTCTTCAGCTCTAACTGGATTCTGAATCCTTCCATTCCATTCTTCAGTCAGAGCTGAAGAAGCTTCTTGGATGAGAAGCGAAACATCTTCAAAGACAATTGTTAAAATCCAGTTGCCTCTTGAAAAAGCACCTTTGGGATTGGTTATAAAGTGTTCTGCACTGATGTGAACATGATGTGCAATGGGGTTTATTTTATTTTATTTTTTTGGCTATTTCCTGGCCAGAAAATGCATAAACACAATTGGATATGCTGGATTTGTTTAATGACCATATGGTTGACTTAACAACATCATGTGATTCAATTAGCAACCGTGGTGAGTTGCTTTATGACCATTGTATTGACCACAGTCAAAGCTTCAAGCCAGGTCAGATGGTGCTTCAACTTACAACCACAACAACATACAACCAAAATTTCAGGCTTCATTGTAGTGATAAGCAGTGGGACTACCTATCCTTCCAAAAATTATGTATCTACCACCTATCAGTAACACACCGGTAACTTTGGTTTTGTATGCAAATCTGGACCTGTTGTAGTCTATGTCCTTCTTCAGCACCTGGAAAGCAATTCTGCTAAGACTCCTCCTCAAAAATAGTCCCGGAAATACTCCGTCCTGTTGAGTGACTTTAAGGGCAGACTCACCTACGCAGCCGACTGTCAAGATTCCGTCTTTGTAGAGTTCCTGGGAAATTCCACCGCCCTCCATAGCTACATCTGTCTGATGCTCCACCAGCACGGTCATACTTCGGTCATCCTCCTCATCTTCCTCAGAGTCATCCAGCAACAGGCCAGCACCGGCAGCATCCCGCTCAATCTTCTCTTTCCAGCTACTCAAGTCCACTGTCAAAAAGAAAGGTGAAATTACGATAGTAGCAGAAATGGCCAGCTACTTAAGTGTAGTGGAGGTGAAAGTGCTAGATTAAAAACCAGGAGACAGTTCTGCCTTGGGCCTGAAGCCAACTGGTTGGCCATTGTCCTTGTCTATCACACCAACCCAGGGGTGGGCTTCAAAAATTTCAGTAATGGGTTCTCGGCCCGGTTGCTGGGTGGCCATGGCCATGGTGGCCATGGCCTAGTCAGCCTCCTGCACCTCATTGGGGGCGGAGGGGTGTTTTCGCCTTCCCCAGGCTCCGGAGGCTTTCCTCTAGCCTCTGGGAGGGCGAAAACTGCTTACCCCAGGCTCAGAAACGGAGCCATTTCCAGCCTTCTGGAACATCCGAGAGGCCTGTTCTCCTCCCCCCCCCTCCCGGAGCCTCCATGCAGGCCCTGCACTTACGTCATATCCAAAACAGGCCCGGTGGAGACTCCTGGGTGGAGAGGGGGTAGTGTGGGATTTGGAGGTTCTCTGAACCGGCCATAACATTAGCTACGGATTCTCCCGAACCCGGGCTAACCCATAGCAGCCGACCCTTGCACCAACCCACTTTGTAAGGGACCTGCTAGGTGGGTGCCTTGAATTGTGCAAATACTGAGAGAAGGGGAAATAGAAATCTATAAATAAATAAATAAATAAATAAATAAATAAATAAATAAATAAATAAATAAATAAATAAATAAATAAATAAATAAATAAATAAATAAGAGCCAGTTTGTTCTAGTGTTTAAGGTGCTGGCCTAGAAACCAGGAGACTGTAAGTTCTAGTCCTACCTGCCGGCATGGAAAGCTGGCTTGGGCCAGTCACTCCCTCTCAGCCCCCAACTTACCTCAAAGGGCTGTTGTTACAAAGAAAATAGGAGGAGGAAGGAGTATCTTCCTCACCTTCAGCTTATAAAAATTATAAACATTAAAATTAAAATAGGCGATTTGCTGCTTAATATATGTCAAATTAAATGGAGGAAATCGGAATGTACATCTGTGATCTTGTTAAAACCATTTTACTTCAAATTTAGTGAGACTGGGGGATGCTTCTGAGTAGATGAGCTAAGCCAGAGCTTATTCTTTAGACAACTGAGCTAAAGGGCCTCAAGGAAAAGAAAATTGCTGATTTGCACCCTCAACTTTTGTCACTTTTTCTTGCTAGCCTGAAAATGAACCATCCTGGCGCTGACTTTTAGGAGAAAATTTTATCCCAGGTTAAAAATGGCCCAGCCCCCAACATGAGAGCAGTCGCACCTTTGCCCGCTGTGATAGTCTCGCAGGAGCTCAGGAGCTGATTGGGCCCCATAGCTGTGCTCCAGCCCTTTCGACGCTTCCGGCGTTTTTTGAATACTGCAAGGAAAAAGAAAGACAGAAAGTTCCAGGTTGAGATTCGAAGCCAACACTTTAGATTATATCTGTGACATGTGAAGAAGTGGATAGGGGAGGAATCAAGGCCACAAACCACCGAGGGTTCCTGGGAGTTTGGGAGGGGGGGTAGGGTAGAATATATAAATGTAACAAACTATTAACTGCCGTCTGTCGGAAATAGTGTAGGATCTCCTGCTTGGGAAGGCGGTTGGCCTAGATGACCTACAAGGTCCCTTCCAACTCTTAATCTATTAAAGTGATTCTGATTTTGTTTAGGTACACTGTTGGCTGCTCGGTTATTTTGAATACTGGTCAGAACATACAGAGGTCCAAATTATTCCAACAAACCCAGTTGCTTGTCTCCACATCAATATTTAAACTCGTTGACATTGTCAGGACGTAACATTTCCCTGACCCTGGCAGGTCAAAAAGAGAAACTACTAAGAAATCTCAGGATGCGGTTAAAGAAATATTCCAGAAGTTGAAGGCAAATCACTTCCATACAGGGAATCCTTGACTTATAAGCATAATTGAGGCCAGAATTATGGTCATAAGTCGTGCCAATTGTAAGGAGAGTCACCATGTCACTGGGCCCAATTTTAGCACTCTTCTTCTTGTTGTTCCTCTTCCTCTTCTTTTCTTCTTCCTCTTCCTCTTCTTATTCTTTTCCTCCTCCTCCTCCTCCTCCTCCTCCTCCTCCTCCTCCTCCTCCTCCTCCTCCTCCTCCTCCTCCTCCTCCTCTTCTTCTTCTTCTTCTTCTTTTGCAATTAAGCAAACATGGTAGTCAATAAGCAAACCTGCGGAACTTAATGGGCACTTTTGCCAAAGATAGGAAGTAAACGCCAATTTCTGATGGAAAAAAAAAACTGTTGCAAATCATGGTAACATGACTGTGGAATGCAAACAGCCATAAATGTGAACCAACTGCCAAGTGTCCCAAATGTGATCATGTGATTGCAGGGGAGGTGGGGGAGTGGCTATCCGAACTTTGAAATTGAGTCATAAGTAGGTCTGGGGAGGTCTGTTGTAACATACAGCAATTGCTAAGCAATTGGTCATAAGTTGAGGACTATCTGAATGATTGCAAAGAAGGCATCCTGAACATTTCATGTGGGTACCAGGAGCCACTTCGACTGGAGGGAATTCATTGTCTTTAACGACCAAACTGACAAGATTTGGCCAATGAACCAAAGACCTTTTCTATACCCTTTGACCTACAATTTGCCTCTTATAACAAAAAAAGAAAAGAAAAAACAAGCCATTATAACTAGCCCTCAATTTATGACCACAACTGAGCCCCTAATTTCTGTCGGTAAGTGAATTTTGCCCCATTTTACGAAATTTCTCGCCACAGTTGTTAAGCAAATCGCTGCAGTTGATAAATTGGTAAACTGGCTGTTAATCTGAATCTGGCTTCCCCATCGATTTTGCTTGTCAAAAAGTTGCAAGAGGTTGTTAAGACCTCAGGGAAATGGCAAAGGCCGTTAGTATGAAGTAGTTACCAAGCATCGATCACGGGGATGCTACAAAGGTTGTAAGTGTGGAAAGTGGTCATAATTCACTTTTTTCAGTGCCACTGTAACTTCGAACGGTCACTAAATGAACCGTTGTAGGTCGAGGACTACCTATATAATTCTGCTATTTCTCTCATAGGATACAGGGCTATGCTAAGCCTGTTGACAGCTCAGCCAATACAGAATTACACTGAACTGTAACATCCACTAGTAGCCATGAAAATATTATGAATATATGTGGGAAAATACCTGCACTGGGATCTTGGTCTTGCTGTGGGTAAGAAGTGAAACAGATCACGTGGATCTCAGGGAACCGACTCTTGAAATAATACTTCCAGGCCACCACCAAGGCTGGTGGGGCCAGATCAATCTTATTCAGTACCAAGATGAGGTTTCTCTTCATCTGCTTGGTGACAAACTCATAGAGGGCCGGGGAGAAGTTGATGACCTGAACAAGAAAGGTTTGAGAAAGGGAAAAGATAGAATGGGGAGATTTAGAAAAATAAGGCATCATTCCGATTTCAGTTTTCTAGAAATGATTATATGTGGTGTGTGTGTGTGTGTGCGTGTGTGTGTATATATATATATATATATATATTTATTTGCCTTTTCGTAATCCCTTATATCGGGTTGGAGTCAGGGCAATTGAATGGAGCTGAGTGTTTACTGGCCGGATGCCCTTCCTGTCGCCAATGCAGAGTTCACAGCAGATATTTTCTCATTTGTGTTCAGAGAGAGAAATATCTGCCGCTGCCTAGGATCGAACTCACAGCCCTCTGACTGCGAGGCGAGAGCTCCACCTCTAGGCCACGGCACCACTCAATTTTACAGAAAGGATGGTTTGCTTAATTTGCGATGACAGGAAACTGAAGGTGGATTTACAGCAATATAGCCTCATATCTGTTGGCCTTTTATTTCTTTCCAAACATTAATGAATACAGGCAGTCCTCGACTTACAACAGTTCATTTCATGACCGTTCGAAGTTACAACATCACTGGGAAAAGCCACTTACGGCTGTTTTTCACACTTACAACCATTGCAGCATTCCCCCCCCCAGCCGTGTGATCAAAATCTGGATGCCTGGCAAGTGACTCATATTTGTGACGGCTGCAGTGACCTAGGATCATATGACCCCTCCCCCCTTTTGCGACTTTCTGAAAGGCAATGAGGGAAGCCAGATTCACTTAGCAACCATGCTGCTAGCTTAACAGCTACAGTGGTTCACTTAACAACAGTGACAAGAAAGGTCGTACAATGGGGCAAAATCCACTTAACAGCTGTCTCACTTTGCCATGTAAATTTGGGGCTCAATGTTAGGGTGACACTCAGTTGTGGTCGTAAGTCGAGGATTACCTGTACAGGACAGCTAAACTAGTTGTTGCTGTATGCCTTTTCCCCTTTCTAAAGGTGTGAAGGGACAATGCCCCGGGATGTGCATGCCTCTGCATTCCGTTCTCTGCACAGTCTGGACTTATGCAAAATTAGAATCCCATATGTTAACATGAACACAAATGTGGCTTTTTAGATGCAGTTAGTAATTTAAATCTAGGCTTCTCTAAAAACAGTGCCTGGAAACAGTGATTTCCTTTTGGCCTCAAACAAGTAGCCTTTATTATTTTTACAAATAACTCAAGGTAGTAAACATATCCAACATACCTTCCTCCTCCTATTTTCCCCACAACAACAATTTGCCTTATAAGGTGGGTTGGGCTGAAAGAGAGTGACTGGCCTAAGCTCACCAGCTGGCTTTCAT
The DNA here is from genome assembly GCF_051295495.1 of Thamnophis sirtalis. Taxonomy (NCBI): domain Eukaryota; kingdom Metazoa; phylum Chordata; class Lepidosauria; order Squamata; family Natricidae; genus Thamnophis; species Thamnophis sirtalis. The sequence continues at coordinate 33,012,907 of NW_028261383.1, forward strand.
GGCAAAGATGGGGCTTAAATCGAGGGTCTCCCACCTTCAAGCTTGAGCCATGAAACCAGACTGTCTCCCATTTGTAACCATTTGCCTTCTTAGCTGAGGCTGATTGATTCTGCCATCCAGCGACATTTCTAAGGACAAAGGTCAACCTCTCCGGCTTTAATTTCCACTAGACAAACAGTGACTCATTGGGTCATCAGATCATCCTTTTTTAGATATTTCCTTTCCAGATGCGTCAATGCCTTCAACAGTGGCAGAGCTTCCTAATGGGCTTGAAAAGATGCATCTGCCTTGAAAGCACTCATGCGTTGAACTGCATAGCACAGCCAAACGTCAGGAGGGGACTGCAGGAAATAATATTTTATGACATTTTGTATGATGTCATAAAATGCTTTACGATAATTTTTATGTCACAAAATCTATATGTTTAAATCTCTCTCTCGCTCTCTCTCCGCCCCGCCCCCCCCCCCCCCGGTGTGTGTGTTCTAGCACAACTCTGGAACACCTCGAGCAATTTCAACCAAAGTTGGTACACAGATGACTTACTCTCTGGAAACAAATACTGTGGGGGGGTAAGACACCCCCAACACCCCTCGGGGTGTGTGTTCTGTTATGATACAGCCTGTTGTGCCTTCAAATGGCTTCTACTGTACAGCGCAGTGGAGTTGCCATGGTAACGGCTTCACAGTACTCCACAAGGGGGCTCCCTCTGGTAAGGGGGAAAATCCAACATTAGAAATTACGTTTAGTCTGGACATTTCCCCCCTATAAATAAATACCCAAACAACGCCGGGTTATCAGCTATGTTTTATAAAATTTGCTACATTTCAAATCATGTAGTAAATTTTAGATTTTGGATGAATTCTGTAAATCAGCCCATTTTAGATATCTTGGTTGGAAAGGTTTACTCTATGCTGCACTATTCCATCCAGTTAAACGGTTAGAGATACAAGAGTTTTAGTAGTATATAGATAGAGGTTATACCACAGGGATGGGCTCTTCTATCTGGTGCCCCTATTACTGTCTATTGTCTCTTGGTGAATAAAAACTTCTTCATTCCATCATTTGAAAGGGAAAGAACTCTGTCCATTAGGGCAGAGTGAAGGATCAAACATCTCCAGATCTTTAAAGCCTGGATGAATAAACAGCATGTGAGTTCACAACTACACAAGAAAATTTTAAAAAATGCAAATAGAATGCCAACATCTGATTCTTCCATGCCACTCTATAACACCTGCTGAGCAATTTTGGGTGAATCTAAATCCACGGAAAACCGCAACAGTCGTCAATAGGAGTCTCACCGGGTGTCGAATGTCTGTAATAAGCAACACAATGTCTGACATCTCCAGGACACGCCATAGCTGCTTCCACGTCTAGAAAATAAATTAAAACATTTTTTTAAAAAGTCTTCTGAAGAATTTATCTTCCCCCAATGAGCCAGACACAACACCCCTGACCAGACTTTGGTTACTAATAGAAAAGAACATTTGTAGCTCAGGATTGAACTGTGTTATACCCCGCTAGCAGAGCTGGCAGCAGATTCGGGCAGTGAGGAGGTTGGGGAGGAACATGGGCCAGTCCTGGAGTCTGGGGAAGGCTCTGATGAGGGCTCTGCGTCGGAGGCAGAGAGGGGGCCAGAGCGATAAGCCAGTTATCAGCTGCCTCCAGAGTCAGACATCAGTGAGGCCGAAGAACAGCTGGAGCCTGTTTCCAGTATGCGCATGCACAGAGTTGCCAGACGAAGGGAACAGCTAAAGAACAGGGGTCGACTTGGGAGTAAGGCCACAGATGGACAATGAATGGCCCCTCCCAGAGGAAATAAAAGAGGAACGAAAGGGGAGTGGAGTTTGCAGGAGAAAATTAGTTTGCTTAATTGGTTCGTGACTCTCCAAGACTCCTTGCCAAGTTTTGCAGATAAGGGCCTGTCAGCTCTCCAAGCCAGATAAGGTCTGTGACTGTAAATCCTCCCTTGAAAGACTTTGCTGGGTGTGAATGAGCAGAATTCACAGTAAATTAATAAAAGGGTTTTTAGCTGGGACAAGGAGTTTGCTTCATGCTTTTGGGCAGCCTCGGTCAGAACAAACTGCTCTCTGAGCTTGGTTGTTTTCTTGAAGAAGTTTCATTACTCAAACTACATAACAGTGTTAGAAATTCCCTAATCAAAAAACTACCAACTCAGACAATCAATACAGTGGTAAATAACAGCCTAATCAAGGAACCACTAAGGACACTCCTACCAATCCTGTCAACATGTATGTAAACAGTGAACAAACCCTACCCCCATTCTAACATTGATGATGTTACCTAGTCGTGTATTGAAACAACTGCAAGAAAGCAACTAAGTGCAGAGGACCCTACAGATTTTGTGTCCCTTTCAACTTTTATAATTAGTATTATCCAATCAATCCTACTCCTCGGTACAGGGTTTCTTCAAAGAATCTACAAATACAAGAACAGACATCCCCAAACCGATGCCTCTTCTCCAATTGCATGGACCATCAAGACTGATGGACAGCCTGTGACCACTGCAAATTAAAGGAACTGAATCCAGTGTCCCAGGTTCGTGAAGAGGAAGAATCAGCACAGGCACACCGAATCATTTGGCATCTATGACATGTAACGTATGCATTTTACTAGCTTTTTGTTAATGTGCCGTAACAGTTTCATTTATCTATGGAAAAAAGCCTACATCCAAGCGTAATAAACATGCAAAGGCCATGAGATTTTTCCATTCTGCTATATTGTAGCTTCTTGTACAGAAATTGAGGAATATATCCTGGATAAAGAAGACAAAGCGATGGATTTCACTAACAGGATCAAATAGTTATGTATTTGTTTCAAAATCATCACTCCAGTATTCTCCCTCCCCCCACTCCCCAAAAAGTGAGAGATGCAGCAAACAGTATTGGTATAAACTAAATGTAGTTACATCTCCCCCCCCCCCCCCGGTCTATTATGTTCTGTCTTTAATTCCCAGTTATCTCTTCTTTCTGTTTCTGTGCTTTGGGTGGCACTGTTTTCCCAAGAACATGCATGCAGTTAGCTAACTAAAGCAGTTAGACTTAGAATAACTTTATAGTCACTTTAAACGTACACTAATCGGCATACATTAAAATGAGATTTCGTTGCATACAGCTCTCAAAGGGCCACCACTCCAATATACACAACACAGTCTAGTCCGGATGGATACATGAACATGGTGAGAAAAACGAATCTTACGAGTTTACCAGATGGATGGCATAGGGATCACAGCTATTACAGAATCTGCTAGTCCTGCTAGAAATACTTCCAAACCTCCTCCCAGAGGGGAGCAACAGAAACAGACCGTGAAGTGGGTGTATGGGGGTCTCTAACAACGCTTTGAGCTCTAAGCACATAGCGACTACAAGCAGGATCCTGAATAACAGGCAGGGAGCTTCCTATAATCTCGGCTGTCCTAACCACTCTCTGTATGGACTTTCTATCTGAGGCACTGTCGCCACCAAACCAAAAAGTGATGCGGTTTGCTAAAACGCTCTCACTCGTGCCTCTGTAAAAAGTGGTCAGGACAGAAGGAGAAAGATGTACTCTCCTCATCCGACACAGGAAATGCAGACACTGGTTTGCACGTTTCACTAAGGATGACATATGGAGAAGCCAATTCAGATTGTTAGTGATCTGCACCCCCAGATACTTAATACTTTTGACCACCTCTATGGCTGCATCCTTGAGTGGAGTATGACCATGCCAGCTCTTTCTAAATGTAATTATGTATCCTATACATAAGAAGAAACTTTCACACAGACCAGATTCAAAGCTTGCCCAAAAGAGAAAAGAGAACAGCATTTTTCAACCCTGGCAGTATTCTGTGTCCTGCCAAAGGACACAGATACCTAAGTAGCCCCTTGGGCTTTGCAATGATACCATCACTGACAAGTGGACAGCTTAAATACAGGTAGTCCTTGACTTAAGACTGGTCACTTAGCAACCATTCAAAATTACAACAGACCGCCGAGACACACAAACCGAAAAGATATTTACAACTCAGATTCGAAATCCTGTTGGCTGCCCCGTGTCCCCGCCAAACCAATTAGAAGATGGCATTTTAGGCACTGGCCTGCATTTAGGGTGTTTGTAGCATCCCACCGTCATGTAATTATGATTTTACAGGGATTTTTACCAGAACCCGGCAAATATTTCCAGTTTCCAGCAAAAAGCGCCCATTGTGGCCAATGGGTTCACTTAAGGAGCCATGGGCGCGGAGGGGTTAGAATGCAGTATTGTGGGTTAACTCTTCCCATTGCTGTTCCCGACTGGCTCAAGGTTGACTCAGCCGTCCATCCTTCTGAGGTGGGTAAAATGAGGACCCAGATTGTTGGAGGCAGCATGCTGATTCTGTAAACTGCTTAGAGAGGGCTACAAAAGCACTATGAAGTAGTGTCTAAGTGCTATTGTTATTAATGATTGCGCCATTCACTTAACTGCAGCATTCACCTAACAACTGTAACAAATTTAGTTGATCATGTGGATGCCTCAGCTTATGACTGGGTTTGGGTTTTTTTTTTTAACTTATGGCACGTGTTAGCCATGGATCACCGAGGTGGCTGGCTTCCTCTGAAAGGAATTTTTTCGGGCAGTTTTATCTTTACCCATGGGACACCTGAATGTTGGTAGGCATTCAGGGGAGGCTCCTTTCTTGCCCCTACGTGGTTTATTCACTCATGGGGATCGAGCCGCCGACCTCAGCGGTGCGCAGGCCAAGTGTCTTACTTATGACTGTTATAATGTGCCACAGAAATTCCAGGATCCGTTATCCGTTACTTGGTCGAGGAGTACCTGTACTCAGTCTTGCCTTGCATTCTGCACATATGTGCTAGTCGTTCCCTACTCTAGGGGGTGATGCTCATCTTCGTTTCAAAGCAGAAGAGCCAGCGCTGTCCAAAAATGTCTCCGTGGTCATGTGGCCAGCATGACTAAACGCCAAAGGCACAGGGAACGCTGTTACCGTCCCCGTTTTTCTACTTGCATTTTTACATGCTTTCGAACTGCTGGGTTGGCAGAAAGTGGGATAAGAAACGGGAGCTCACTCTGTTACACGGTACTAGGGATTCGAACCACCAATTCTTTTAGAGGTTTAAGGCATTCATTTTCTTCCCCAAAAGAGAAAGCAGGTCCCAAATGCATTCTGGGGGCTTCAAATGGGCTTCAAATGGGGGTGATGATGCAGCTTCGAACTTCCAAGGGCTTACCTCCAGATTGTGCTCAAAGTAACTCAACTGGTTGGGCTGGAATGTACTATAGATATTCTCAAGATATTCCCGGAAACACTTCTCCTCTCGGGCCAACAACTGATCCTTGCTCATTTGGTAATTCCAAGGGGGCCGTTTAGGAAAATCTAGTACTATTGAAAAAAGAAAAACACAAGAAGAGTCAGGAAAACTTGCCGCCATGACGAAGGAAGTGAGAATAAAGTTCTGAGAGGTCACAAATATTCTGAATCAAGAAATGTACACAACGTCTTATGCTCTTCCTTCGCTAAGACTGCATCTGAAAAATCAGGCAATGCAAGTCAAGTTAGAGAAGGGAGAGAAATGCCTTGATAAGCAGTTCTGTGGTTGCTACTGTAATGACATTAAATTAATTTTGATTGAGAAGGAAGAAGAGACCTCATCACAAGTGGTCCTCGACTTGCAACTAGTCATTTAGTGACTGTTTGAAGTTACACAATGGCACTAAAAAAAAAAGGTTATTTATGACTATTTTTCACACTTACGACGGTTGCAGCATCCTCATGACCACTTGATCAAAATTCAGACACTCGGCAACTGGCTGGTATTTAAGACGGCTGCAGTGCCCCAAGCAAAGTCAACAGGGAAGCCAGATTCACTTTACAGCCCTGTTGCTAACTTGGCTATTGCAGCGATTCACTTAAACAGCCGTGGCAAGAAAGGTCGTAAAATGGAGCAAAACTCACTTAACCACTGTCTCGCTTAGCCACAGAAATTTGGGGCTCTGTTGTGGTCAAGGACTATCTGTATTAAGAATGGGAAAATGGTAAAAGGCTCTTAATTTAGCATCAGCGCAATTGGGCAAAACCAGGATCTGGAATCCGAAACCAGCCCTTTCCCAAATTCATGGCCTCCAGATATTCTTGGGATTGGAACTCCCAATTTTCTTCAGCCAGCAGGCCATTTGTTGGGGAAAAAAGCCCAGTTAAGAGATTTATGCTGCGTTTAGAAACAGACGGAGGAGCAGAATGTTTGTGCTGAACCTTCAGACCCCTTCATGCGTTTCAGGTAATTAAAAGCTCCTCGTCGTAAATGGTTCTCCTGCCTGAAGCAAGACCTCCAGAGACGAGGAAAAGTAGTTTGTTAAGAACAAGAAATGGCCCAAGAGAGGGAAGCCCTTCAGATTCACCCACCCACCAAGAAGCTTTTCCTTGATCATCTTCACCCTACCTGAGCCAGTCTTGTAAACATCTTCTATGTCCACCTCTGTCTCAATTTCTGGCACCGGTTCCAAGATTTTCTCCCGGGCAATTTTTTTCCTCCGCTCCACTTCCTCTCTGCTTTCCCGCTCAAAGTGCAGCCGGTATCTTTAATCAGTAGAGAAAATATATAATGGTGTTGTGTGTCTGTGTGTGAGTATGTATTCTAGCATAACTCTGGAATGCCTCAAGCAATTTCAACCAAACTTGATGACTTACTTGATGGAGAAAAATACTGTGGGGGTAAGACACCCCTAACACCCCTCGGGGTGTGTGTACTGTTAAGATACAGCCTGTTGTGCCTTAAAATGGCTTCTACTCTACTGCCGTAAAATGGCCTCTACTGTACAGCGCAGTGGAGTTGCCATGGTAACAGCTTCACAGTACTTCACAAGGGGGCTCCCTCTAGTAAGGGGGAAAATCCAACATTAGAAAATTACATTTGGTCCAGACATTTTCCCCCTATAAATAAATACCCGGGCAATGCCAGGATATCAGCATTTAATAAAAATCTAACAACGTCATGAAGTCTGATAGTCACTTCAGAGATAAATCTCAACCAATATTTAGAAGAGATCAAACTGATCTTTTCTAACACTGAACAATGGATGCCAGACCAGAAATCAAGCAAACAAGCCCCAAGAGTTTCATCTTTCCGTAACTAGGTGTCCCCTGTATATGTTGTGATGATGACTCCAGGAATTCCAACCAGCAGAATGAAGCCTGCGAAGATCTACAAGCACAAGTGAGGTAGTCCTCAACAGAGAACTTCAGATGACATGGGCATGTTCTGCTCCTCTCCAATTGCCTTATAGTATGGGTGTCAAACTCGCGGTGTCAGGTTGCCATCACGTGACATATCGCGATGTTTCCCCCACCCTCTGCAGAGCTGGGGTGGGCATGGCCCTGTGTGTGTGACGCATCCGGCCCGTGGGCCATCAGTTTGACACCCCTGCCTTACAACTAACCCTCATAATGGAGAATGGCAGCCTTGGGGGAAGGTGACCTTAAATGCTTGTTCACTCAGAAATCCTGGATTATTACCTGTTGGGATCATAGCCTCGTTCACCCGGCTTGCGGATCTGAGGCTGCTGGTTGAGCTTGCGAACCTGCAGAGAGAAAGACTCGCTATCCGACGTGTCCGTGTGCTCCTCGTGTCGATCATGACTGCCGCTCCGGCTGTTTGAACTTGACCTCACGCCATCTTGAAAGCCTGGAAAGACAACAGAGGGAAAACCCAAGAAAGAAAGTTAGCCCATCTTACATGGCGGTCACAGTAGTTTTGTTCAAGAACGATTGCATTCGACATTATGGTAAATTACAGGACAGATGCAGGCTATTTAGTTCTCTTCAGATTTTCAAAGTCAGACCCCAATCAGTCTTAGCCAGCTTTGGCTTTGTGTGCAAGCTGCACAGCCTAGTCCCATGACGGCAAATCTAGGGCATGCATGCTACAGGTGGCATACGGAGCCCTCTCTGCGGGCATGCAAGCTGTCGCCCAGCTCAGCTCCACCATGCATGTGCATGTGCCTCCTGCCAGCCAGCTGAATAGGAGACATGTGCACATGTGCAGGAGGTAGCGCGGGGTGTGTGTGTGTGCTGCCCCCACAGCCTGGTTTTGGTCGCAGGAGGGTTCAGGGAGGCCTGCTAGGCCCAAAACATGGTGTGGGGTCACATGCATGCTGGGGAGCATGTGGGTGGGGCCAGCCAGCGGTGGGATTTGAAGGTTCTCCAAACCGGCCATAACGTTAGCTACGGGTTCTCCTGATCCCGGGCAAACCCATAGCAGCCCCCCACCCCTGCATTGCCGGGGGGAACAGCCTTAACATTCAGGACGTCTAGATTCTAGTTCAAACCTGAAGAATCAGGGATTTGAAGCAGGAGAAGGGAAATGGGAACCTAGATACAGACAATAAAAAAAATGGAATCCAGACTGCCGGAGATTCTACCCATATTTTCTGGGATTGCAAGGTGATATTGAAAGCAAGGAAACATAACTAGAATAAAAGAAGCTATTTGTGGTCGGGGAAAGGAGACTATTAGAGAGAGAGAGAGAAAAATCTACTTCCAACAAATACAAGGAAAGCTAGGGAAGAAGGGAGAGGGATGAGACAATCATTGGCAGATTGTTTGGATTTGCATTGTAAGATTCTGGATGAGCTCAATACTTCGACCTTGACGGGAGAAGCACAAAGAATCATTGTCAGAAAGATTGCGTAACAGGTTTCCTAGATATTATGATTTTTCCACTCAGTAGACAGAGAGATGGGGCACAGCAAAGAAGGAGGGGTGAGCATTCTTGCTCTCAGCTACTCCCACCCCTCCATATATCTAGACCAGTGTTTCTCAACTTTGGCAGCTTTCAGTTGTGTAGGCTTCAACTGGGAGATTGTGAGTTCTAGTCCCACCCTAGGCACGAAACCAGGTGGGTGATCTTAGGCTGGTCACTCTGTCTTAGACCTAGAAAGGATACAAGGGCAAATGACTTCCAAAATCTCACCAAGAAAATTACAGGGACTAGACCAGGCTGTTGCCTCATTTAATTTGAAGGCACCAACAATAACAACGAAAGGATAGTAGCAGTTTAATTAAAGGAGCCTTCAAGCATTAATTGGTTAGCTATAGATGGCAAGAGACTCCATGTGGATCAGGATAACAGTATCTGGCTTGCAAAAAATTCATATAACCATGCATGGTAACAAAGAGCTGACATTTTTCTGCCTCTTTGCTGCCATCTAGGGATCTTCCGGAATAGTACAGCACTGACCTGATAATTTCTGTATATTAAATGGGCAAAATAGGAGGGGAACCCTGTTTTTGAGGAGGGGGGGATCAGCAGGAGCTAGTAGCACCTTTTCCAACCAACATACTTTTTATTAAAAGCCATAAGCTTTTATGAGATGGAACTCTCTTTATTACATGGACAGATGCATCTGATGATAAGTTGCAGTTGGTGAAAGCATATGTCTTTTACGGTAATAAATTTTTGTACAGATGAGCAAGTAAGTTATGATACCATGAAAATGAAGTAAACTAAAAGAGAATGGAAATACTCTCAACATCTAGATTGCAAATGCAAAACTTGGCTGCAGGAACTACAATTATAGAGAAAGTAGACAGCCAAGATTGCTTCTCAAGAACAGCTCCTTCAGATCACCGTTTTCTTTTTAATTCAAACACTGCCATGTTATTCCTTTTTCCTTTAATCAGAATGCCCATTTTGAGAAATCAAGCAAACTCTTGACAATCTTGAGTTATGCAGACCGACTCATCAAAGAAATGTAAACTCTTTTTCAGCTAAGACATGTAAAAAAAATAAATTCAAGTGTATGACAGGGATATTTCATATGACGAAGATGTGATAATAAAGCCTCCTACAAGTTCCGCTCAACTCCTAGAACAGGGTGTTTTAAACCCGTATCTGCCAAAGGTTGATGGTTGCCATGAGAGACTTAAAAAAAGTCCATCATTAGAGTTTTTGCCTCCTTTTTTTCTTTTTTTGTAAACTAACGGGTTCTGCACCCTGAACATTTTTGAAAATGCTCATCTTAGACATTTCATGGACTAACCCATCATTTTTGTGGGGAGGGGTAAATAATACAGAAATTGTCATCTTTTTTGTGACTTCCCAATCTAGTTTTCAGTTATGAGATTTCCCAGTGGCCTCCCCTCCTCATACAAACTGCGTCTGACCTTGCTTAACTTTGTGGGCTTGGCTAAAGCTAGTCTGGCTCTATTCCCTGTAATACAGGAGCTATCAAAGCTCCTAATCATGATGACATTATATAAAGCCACACTGAGCAATGTGTCCTTCTGAATCCTTCTAAATATGTCTATTAACCAGTTGTGGCTCTGAATTGTGGAAATATCTCTGCATCTTTACACCCTTTCCAAATTCCTCACATTGGCAGCAATGCGGGTTGCTAGCTACTCAGACCTAAAAAGCTTAAACTTTTTAAAAAGTTAGGCAATGGAGATGTTGCCTTTGCTGGGTGGTTCTCAAACTAGGATGAATTGCAAGCAACCTACACTTCCAGTTCTCTCAAAGGGCTGAAGATCTATGTGTATTCAAATGCCTTTTTGCCAAGATACTCTGTTATTTTGGCAATTACTGTCTAGCCTTAACTTGAACCTTGCTGGAAACTAAGCAAATATTGCTTAGACTGTTTTTCTTTTGAAAAATGTTGTTTGTGGTTTTATATTACCAGAACTGACACCTTACCATTTTATCTATTTTGAATTGCCCTGGAAGGACACTGCTGTGAAAAGCTGCCCAAAAATATGTTCTTGGCACTGTTTGAATTGAATGTGATGCAGTTGCTAGACTCTAGTGTACTACAGAAAAGAGATTATTATGATCATCAGTTAAAGGACACACGCCTACTTTCCCTCTTTCTGTTATGTGTTTGAATGCTGCCAGACAAAAGTTTTGCTCCCAGCCAGCTGCCCATTTAATTCCCTGCAGTGTTATTTCAGTACTATTACCACACAATTCATAACCCTCCAAAAGCTTTTGTCATCCTACTCCCCGGTGGTGAAGGCTTAGCTTTTTCCAAAGTGTTGTGCACAGTAACCATTTACATTCCCCCACTTCTCTCTCTCCTAATTATAAAAGCATTGCTCTCCTTCGCAAAATGTCCTTGGTTACTTTACCCGACTACATCAAGAGGCTCCAATGCTTCCCTTTTGCTCCTTCTTCCGAAGATGCTTAAAGTCAACAAAATCTCTCGAGCAGCCTGGACCACTCCTATTTTTAAATATACCCACACCAGAAATTATTGCATTATTTGGTTTTGAATGGCTGACGATTACTCAGTTATACTACCTAGTGACAAAGTCGCTCATGCAAATTCATTCTTAAGTGACTTTTTTTAGTGATGCCCACACATGTCTGTCTGTTAGCAGAAAGCGCCACATTTCTGTAGAGAAATATTACTGCAAGACCTGACTCTGGAATGAAAGCTTGGGCTGACATATGCATCACCGTCAATCATTATGAGGAAGAATATGGAACACGTCTGTGCAATTGGCAACCCACCACCCTAAACACTGAACATTCGTCATGCACGACAGGCCATGAACGGCTCAACACACCTCTTGGTTCTGCAACCCCATCTGCTTTCCTTCCAGCCCCTTAAGAGATAGATCCCACTTAGCTTGGCAGGGAGTTGCAACATACACAGGCATCACATGAAATCTAAAAACTGCAATCCTAAACAAAATTCCATGCAACAGACACATTGTGCAGGAGGACACAGGATTGCTGCCCCCATAAAAATCTTGGATTTGTGACAACCCATCCAGTACACATGACATTCTTAGCATTGCTATGTTGTTCGTTACATTTCTGTCCCACCCCATTTTCAAGGTACTTTGAATAGTTTCCCTCATCTCCTATCCTGTCAGACACACAAAAACTCTATGAAGTAGGTCTACTTCAAATCTTTGGCCCAAGGTTACTTACATTTGAACACAATGTAGTACATTTTAATTATTGCACCATATCCATTTTCTCTAATATTAATTCTCCTGTCTTCAAAACTAAAGCCTTTTACAAGGAGGTTGGGAGATATTTATATATATATATATATATATATATATATATATATATATATATATATATATATATATATATATATATATATATATATATATACATACATATATATATATATATACATATATATATATATATATATATATATACATATATATATATATATATATATATATATATATATATATATATATATATATATATATATATATATATATATATATAAACTAGGAATAAAATTAAATGAAACAGGAAAAAAGTAGAATATAATGAATGCCTATAGTCTCTCATATATATTTCTAGAGGTAAGTGCTCTTTCCCATGTCTGAAGTATATTTCTTCCCCTCAGTTTCAGGGAAGAGGTTGTACCTATGAATGGGATAAGTAGTAGTTCTAACTAAGTGGGAAAAAGAGAGAGTGATATAATACCCACTGCATTGCAGATATTAGGGCAAAGAAATCCAGCTTTACAAAGAAACGGTTATCTCCCAAGTATAGCTTAGAGGCCAAAGGAAAAGTCATTCTGCAAAGATTTAGGAAGATGGCCTGGATTTATTTTGACCGAGATTAAAGCGAGGAAAGTAGAAGTGGGAGACTGCTGCTTTTTCTCATGTGCCCAAGAGGTAGATGCTCTTCATTCTGTCATTAAGCTTCAAGAAAAAGTTGACATTTATGTGCAATTGCACTGTGGACACACTGCCACTTCCCTAGCAGTTGTCTTAGTTAAATTTGGGCCAGCATTCTTTTTTTTTGGGGGGGGGGGAAATGTGCTTCAGTTTTTCCAGTAGACAAAACGAAGATGTCAAGTGCTTTCTAAATATTTTTTTGCGGAAGGCTTTTGTTGTCTCCAATTCATTTCTCTCCATATAACCCCAAAAAGGAGGGAATGGAAAGGTCACACTTCTCTCCCCGCCCCCCCCCGCCCCAAATGAACCAACGCTGCTTTAAGAAGAAGAGCTGCCCATGGGCGCCTATGGGTGATCATGAGATAAGGGGCAACTCCCTTCCCCTCCAAAACGCTATGGGATATCCGAGGGAGAGGAAGGGATGGGGATAATCCAGGTGCTAAGGACAGTCCTGCTCCTACATATTACCTTAAGGAGGAAGGGGAGATAGGAAGATGATCCAGATGTTTCTTGGAAGGCGCCCCGCCCCCCCGCCCCGATTCTCCCCCCCCTCCCCACTCCTCTCTCACCCTGCCGCTTTCGCTCGCGTTTATCCTGCAGCTGCTTCTTCTTCTGCTTAGCGCTGAACGGCCTCTTGCGGGGCATGTCCTGTCCCGGCTGCCGTCCCCTCCTCTTTCCGCTCCTCCAACAGCACCGAACTCGCAGTCCCGGAGTGGGGGGAGAGGGGAGGAGCTACAAGAAAATTACTCCTTCGGCGGGGAGAAAAGGAACCAATAAGCTCGGAGGAAGGGAGTGGAAGCACAGTGGAAGGGGGCGGATCCTGCTCGAACTAAAGAATGAGAGATCGTGACGCGAAAGGAGGAAAACAGCTAGCTGGAGGACAGGGGGTGATTGGGGCGAACCATTAAGGGCAGGCGAGTAGGGGGGGGAAGAGATTGGAATGTGACGTGCTTGAAAAGAAATTACAGCAACGATTATGGATTGTACCATCGAAGGCAGAAAAGCCTGGAGTTCATCATTCCTCGTACCCCCCCCGCGGAATGTACCATCCCACTGGGGGGAAGGGCTAAACCAAATTGAACCGTTCAGTTTCGTGGGTTGTTGGAGGGCTGGGAGTACCTTCTGTCATGACGTAGAAAGGCATAAAATGTTATTACAGACACGTTAATGCCTGAAAAGGGCAGGAGGGGGAGATCTAGCTGACAATACTCCCCCCCCCCTTTTTTTTAATAAGGTTGAAGAAAATTTGGAAAAAGTATGCAAAATTCTGGCTTTTTCAGAAATGCTTATCAGGCAGAATAGTGTCCCCTTTTATCAATAGGAAATAAAAGAATAAACTCTCCATCTTTATTGCACATTCATCTAGCTTTGATATATCCATTTCTACAAGCCAAGCTATAAAAGGAAAAAAGCTCACTTTTCCTTGGGAATACCTACATTTTTACCGGCTGGTGGTTATGAAAAATTAAAGAAGTTTGGACTTCAACCCCCAGAATTTCCCAAATTAGATTGAAAAATCGAAAATTGTTGACCTACTCCTAAAAACAATTCTGAATCTCATTTGCTTTTTCTAACTGGCTGAGAACCTCCAAATGATGTTACTACAATATAGAAATGGATTCAGGATTAATTCATCCTGATGCCAAAGATCAAAGGCCTTTAATTGTTTGATGGAACTTAATTATTAATAATTTTAAAAGCATATATTTTAAAAATATGATATGAAAATTATACCTGCATTCAACACTGTACATACAGTATATCAGATTATCATAAAATTATAAAGAGAACTCTAAAAGATTTTAACATACTGCTTAAAAAATCTCCATGCTCCTTTAAAATGGAGAAATCAATAATGACCCACAACCCATATGAATAATCCACTACTGGCCTACAACTACTGTAATTCATATACACATTTTTCTTTGCTGTATTAAATAGTAATTTTTAAGTCAGGATCAGAAAAGTTTATAAATGTCTTGATCGATTGATTCCAAATGCCAGCCAAGAACATTATCTACATTTTTTAAGACACAGTAGTTCATCCAAAGCCATATTAACTATATTTTGGTCTTCAAAGAAAAATAAACATTTGCAATTTTCTTTAGTACAAACGGTTGCTAGAGTACAGTTTATTTGCTTAATATTTTTATCATCTTTTAATGTACAAACAATTCCTAGAAACAAGTACATTATACATCTAAAATAAGAAATCAACAAAAACTGTTCTGATAATCCTCAATTACAACTATTTGTTTAGTGATCTTTAAAGTTAATAGCAGTGAAAAAAAGTAACTTACAGTCTTCACTTTTATGACTGTCCAGCATCCCATGGTCACATGATCATGTTTGCCATGGGCACTTGACAAACTGCCTCTATGATAGTTGCAGCATCCTATGGTCATATGACCACCTTTCCTGCCAGCTTCAAACAACAAAATTAATGCGAGAAGTTGGATTTACTTAACAACCACGTGATTCACTTAACAACAGTGATTCACTTAACTGTGGCAAAAAGTTTCCTAAA
This sequence comes from Thamnophis sirtalis, assembly GCF_051295495.1. Lineage (NCBI taxonomy): Eukaryota > Metazoa > Chordata > Lepidosauria > Squamata > Natricidae > Thamnophis > Thamnophis sirtalis. The sequence continues at coordinate 33,028,080 of NW_028261383.1, forward strand.
GTCAAACACAAATCATTGCCTTGCTTAGCAAATGGAAATTGTGGTTCAGATAGGATAAGACATGGATTATCTGTATATAGAGCCGTATATAATTGGTATAAAGAGCCAAGATAGCGCAGTGGTTAGAGTGCAATACTGTAGACTAATTCATCTGACTGCTAGCTGCAATTCAGCAGTTCAAATCTCACCAGGCTCAAGGTTGACTCACTCAGCCTTCCATCCTTCCAAGATCGGTAAAATGAGGACCCAGATTGTTGGGGGCCATAGGCTGACTCTGTAAACCGCTTAGAGAGGGCTGTAAAAGCACTATGAAGTGGTATATAAGTCTAAATGCTACTGCTATAACAACAACAAAAACTGCATGGTGATTGGTCCAAAGTCACTCCGACGTAGTCATGAAGACTATACTACATGTAATATAGTTCTTGCCTTTATATGCAATAAAAAGACAAGAACTATAATTAAGTGCTCAGTAAGAGACTACAGTACACCGTTGAAGAAATGGCGTTAATTTATTGGCGTGTAAGAAGTCTCCCATCCTGAAGTCCAAAGACAACCTACGTTGGTTTAACAGAAGACTTTATTTACTGCCATTCGACTGTCTCTAAAACGACTTGTTCGCTCTCTATGATAGCGGGCCTTTCTAGGAAGTGACCCGATCTCTATCGTACAACCCGCTCGGCACTTCTATAGGGCGAATACTATTCGCTCCTCCTCAGAGTGGTCGCTCTTGCGCAGGCGCAATAGAAAGGAGGCGTGCATGTGGGAAGCCTCTTTTTCCGGGCGTCGGAGGAGCAGGAGCTAAGCGGTGGCGGTGGGAGAAAACCGGAGGGCTGAGCCATGCCTAAAGGAGGGAAGCAACATCACGCCCAGGAGGAATGGATCGGGGACGGGGAGGAGAAGACATGCCCCGCGCAAGGAGCTGGAGGTGCGATTTTGGGGGGCTGGCTGAGTGGGGGGATTCAACAAGGATAACCTGGAAGAAGAGCTCAGTGCTTGGGAAGGAGAGCTCAAAAGCCTCTCGGAATTTGGAGAGAAAGGGTTTGAAAATATGGGGAAATAAAAAGTGGGGAGAATAATTGCTCTGCAATCCTCTCTTTCTCCCCATCTCTCCTTTATATATAAGTTTACAGGCATAATACCAAATCATCATCATCCGAAATAAGTAGCCTTCTTTCGAATAATTGTACATTTATTTAGAAGTAAGTTCCTCCGTAGTCCTTTCTAGGGACTGGAAATGTAGAAATGTCAGTAGCATTTCTAATATAGACAGAGGGTGAATGCCTAAGGAGAAACTTAAGTAAACCTAAGTATGAATGTATTTGATTGAGTTTAGAATAGAATAACAGAGTTGGAAGGGACCTTTGAGGTCTTCTAGTCCCACCCCCTGCTTAGGCAGGAAACCCTACACCACTTCAGACAAATGGTTATTCAACATCTTAAAAACTTACAGTGTCGGAGCACTCACAACCTCTGGAGGCAAGTTGTTCCACTGATTAAATGTTCTAACTGTCAGGAAATTTCTGTTTACTTCTAAGTGGCTTCTCTCCTTGATTAGTTTCCACCCATTGTTTCTTGTCCTTCCTTCAGGTGTTTTGAACAATAGCTTGACTTTAGCTTCATGACATTTCTCTCCATATGTCTAAAGCAACCTTTTCTACCTCTCTGATTTAATCCTCCTTTTCACTTACCTCTTTTCACTTACCGATCATTTTTCTCTAGCATATGTCTTGGCATGTAAATGCCAATTGCCCAACTATATTCACTGATGTGATGAGTTTTAGTCAAGGATGGGAAGGGGTGATTTGAATGTAGGTACTCTTAGACAAGGCATATGACTATTTTAAGAGTGCTCCTGATAAGTGAGATGATAGTATGTTTTTTGACATCACACATTTACATTGTTTCCAAAAAAAGACACCGAAGGGGCTAAAAGTGAATGGTATGTATTGTTATATTGGAAATGCACCTTCAATGACAGTAGCCTAGATCAGTGTTTTTCAACCTTTTTTGTGCAAAGGCACACTTTTTTCATGAAAAAAATCACGAGGCACACCACCATTAGAAAATGTTAAAAATTTTTAACTCTGTGCCTATACTGACTATATATAAGGTGTTTTTCCCACGGCACACCTTACACTATGTCACGGCACACTAGTGTGCCGCGGCACAGTGGTTGAAAAACACTGGCCTAGATAACAAACTGGGATAACTGCTTCGCAGAAAAGGCCAGTACACATTGCATGATCTTTAACCAGTGGAGCTTAATTAATGTAGGTTACTTAATTGATATTTAATTAAACGTTCTTTCCTAAGGAAAAAGAGTAAGGAAACAAATATTATTTTGGCGAGGCTGATAAATATCCATAGCACTGGAATTGGATAAACATTGCAGTCCACCTAACTAAAAATATAGATATTTGTTCATAAATGTGGCTGTATAGTAACATTTTTGAGATTTTGTGTTACGCTGTAGACAATCAGAATGCTCCACATGCCCATTTTTTGTTGGTACAATTAATTCCATTTGGAATTAATCCCAGTTGGATGGATTGAGAGAGCAGCTTGTAGCACCTTTGTTCATACAAGTTGGAGAGACATTTGCTGATTTTTAGCCGAATTTTTCATCAATTTATGCTAAGATCTTGCATACGTTGTTTTTAACTTCTGTCGTTCTCATTCCCGTTTGGGAGTGCTGCACATGTCCATCCCAAATGGTATTTATAATGAGAGGATGAGAACTTCCAGAGGGCAGAATTAGTACACCAAACTTCTTACTTCCTACTAAAGAATAGCAGGTTTTCTGCTGAATCCCCAAATAGCAATCGCAATAGCACTTAGACTTATATACTGCTTCATAGTGCTTTACAGCCATCTTTAAGCGGTTTTACAGCATCAACCTATTGCCCACAACAATCTGGGTCCTCATTTTTACCGATCTCAGAAGGATGGAAGGCTGAGTCAACCTTGAGCCTGGTGAGATTCGATCTGCCAAACTGCTGGCAGCCGATGATTAGCAGAAGTAGTCTGCAGTATTGCACTCTAACCCCTGCACCACCGCGGCTCATAGTTGAAATTCAGGATATGGCCATCCTAGAGTCCCTTAAATCTCCTTGAGTTTGGTTCCACAGAGCTTAAATTTCCCTCTTTCCTCTCCTATTCTCTTCTTGCCAAAGCCCATAGTTCCCCCTAATCCTAATTCTTGTGTAAGGTATCTTTCTCAATCTTCTTTCTGCTCTGTTTGCTGTGTTGCCTCCCATGCTGTGTTGCTGTTGAATTTCTTCCATATGTACCCACAATTGCCCTAGAATCTCTGTTATTACCTTTCTCTGTCTTTCCTTCATTTGTTGTTGTTGTTGTTAGTTGCAAAGTCGTGTCCGACCCATCACAACCCCGTGGAAAAGGTTCCTCCAAGCCTTCCTGTGCAGGCCTTCCTTCATTTACTTATCTTTAATCCTGGAGCTCCTTTTTCTAGCAGAGTATACAAAATTATTCCCTCATCCTTAGCACAATATACACCAAGTTTCATCATCCTTAGCATGGCTGATAGGAGGTGTAGTGCACTGCATTTGGGAGGTGCTAAATGAGGGAGGAGGCAGCTATGATTGTTTCCTGTTGTGAAGAAAGCAACAGAGTCATAGGTGAGATCTGAAGTATCAACTCCATTGGTTTAGCATTTTTAATACAAACCAGAAACCTGTTTACTGAACAACTTCCAACATTCCTTACTGCTGGCCATTATAGCTGTCATTGGACTGTGAGCAACTTATGGAGATTCAGCAGATTCCCTGGAGAGCCGTGCCAGTTTTGTGTGATCCAATGAAATCTCCTTTGTTAATTTCATCTTGAGCTCCTATTGTAATGGCCTAATATTGCCCTGGAAATTTGTCAGAACATTCACAAATCCTCAGCTCCAAATTACAAATACCCAGGCACTTGACTAGGAACAGAGCTGGCAATTATATTTATTTTCCAGCTGGGCTCCTGGAGATTTAACAGCTGTCAATACCCTAATCTTTTCCTAAATTTGGGATGGAAAAAAAAATTTCAACCCATCTGCATGCAGCTATTAAAAGATCCTGGAAGCAAATATGTACAGATCGTCTTCTATATGCAAACTTTCGAGTTACAAACTTTTGCTGATACAAACAAAACCTGTCTGTAAAAAGTCCTGGAAGATGGGAAATAGTTTATTGTGCACCTCATACCTACTCCTGGCAGCACCATTGCACTCTGGGAGGCTGAGCATATGACATTTTGGACACTATTTCCTCTCTGCCGATCTTGTGTTTAGTTTTCTGTGTTCAATTTGGATTGCTCTTCCTTTGGTGACTGTGATTTACAGGTAGCCCTTGACTTACAATGATTTACTTAATATTCAAAGTTGCAAAGGTACTGGAAAAAGTGACATGACCATTTTTTCACAGTTTTGACTTCTGCAGCATCCCCATGATCATGTGATCAAACTTCAGATGCTTGGCAAGCGGTTCATATTTATGTTGGGTTGCTGTGCTCCAAAATCATGTGATTCCCCTTTTGTGACCTTCTGACAAGCAAAGTCAACGAGGAAGCCAGATTCACCCAACAACTGGGTTACTAACTATCAACTGCAGCGTTCACTTAGCAACTGTGGCAATAAAGGTCGTAAAATGGAGCAAAACTGATTTAACAAATGTCTCACTTAACGACATAAATTTTGGGCTGAATCGTGGTTGTAAGTCAAGGACTATTTGTACAATATGCCTAGAATAAAATGTAAGAATGATAATGGGGAGGGGGTAGTACTAAGAGGCATCAATCCATCACGATGGAAACAAAGATGGAGAAACACATCATTATCAATTCCAGAGGATGAGCCTAAGCCAGTGATGGCTAACATTTTTGTCCTCGCGGGTCGAATAGCACACACGTGTGCCCACATCCACAATGCAATGCACGCGCAACACCACCACCCCTGTGCGCCCTAAATATGTGTGTGCAACATCCCCCCCCCCTTGCCCTGTTTTGGGCCTAGCAGGCTTCCCTGTAGCCTCCTGGGACCAAAAATGGGGGAGGGGAGGGGGCGGTGCTGCACCCAAGGCACACCGTTTTGGGCCTAGCAGGCCTCTCTGAAGACTCCTGGGAGCAAAAATGGGCCGGGTGGGAGGGAGCTGTACCCCCCCCCCCCATACTCTCCCACGCATGCATGCATGTTCTCCCACATGCATGGCAGAGACCCAAAAATCAGCTGGCCAGCGGGAGGCATGCACACATGCACAGTGGAGCTGAGCTGGGCAATGGCTCATGTGCCCACAGAGAGGCCTCCGCATGCCATCTGTGGCACGTATGCCATAGGTTCACCATCACTGGTCTAAGCCATCACCCTCAGCTATTCTGACACACACTACAATTATGTAGATTGAGAATCCTGCTCTAGAGTAAATCATCAAACAGAATAAGCATGGGCTTAGGGCACCAAAGAATGAGGGCATCGCAAAGACTTGGAGAGCCATTTTGTTGCAGTACTAGTGATGGTGGTGAATGTGCCAGCCTAGAAACTAGAACACTAGGCCTCCCTTAGGCTTGAAAGCCAGCTGGGTGACTTTGGACAGTCACTTTCTGGAAATTGAACTCCTCTCACAATATTCTTGTTGTGGGAGGAAATAGTAGACAAGAATATTAGATATGTTGGTCACCTTGAGTTATATATAAAAAGATGGGTTAAGAATTTAATACCATAATAATAATTTAGGCACTTAGATGACTTTGAAATGATGAACAACAGATAGTCCTCAACTTGCAACCATTCATTGAGTGACCATTTGAAGTTCCAACATCATTGAAAAAAGTGACTTGTGACTGGTTATCACTTATAACCATTGGAGCATCTCCATAGTCATGTGTCCAAAATTCAGGTGCTTGTCAATCGGCATGTATTTATGACAGGTGCAATGTCCTGGGACAGTGTTATCACATTTTGTAACCTGATAAGCAAAGTCAAAGGGGAAGCCAGATTCACTTAACAACCATGTCACTAACTTAAAAACTGCAGTGATTCGCTTAACAACTGTGGCAAGAGAGATTGTAAAATGGAGCCAAATTCACTTAACTGGCTTGCTTAGCCACCGAGATGTTGGATTCAATTTTATTTCTAAATCAAAGGCTACCTATGTGATGATTTGGCTGTTTTTTTTAAGTACTATATTTGGTTTGGATGGTTAGAGCCGTGTTTGTGAAAGTCCCCACTAATTTTATACATGTTGTGGACGGTCAGCAGGGCTGCCAGCAGATTCGGACAGTGAGGAGGTTGGGAAGGACCATGGGCCAGTCCTGGAGTCTGGGGAAGGCTCTGATGAGGGCTCTGGTCAGAGGCAGAGAGTGCGGGCCGCATGCCAGTTATCAGCTGCCTTCGGAGTCAGAGTTGCCAGACAAAGGGAACAGCTAAAGAACAGGGGTCGACTTGGGAGTAAGGCCACAGGTGGATGATGAATGGCCCCTCCCAGAGGAAATAAAAGAGGAGCGAAAGGGGAGTGGAGTTTGCAGGAGAAAATTAGTTTGCTTAATTGGTTCGTGACTCTCCGAGACTCCTTGCCAACTTTTGCAGATATTGACCTGGCAGCTCTCCAAGCCAGATAAGATCTGTGACTGTAAATCCTCCCTTAAAAGACTGCTGGATGTGAGTGAGCAGAATTCACAGTAAATTAATAAAAGGGATTTTTGTCGGGAGTTTGCTTCATGCACTTGGGAAGCCTCAGTCAGAACAATACACATGACACCAATTCTGGGAGGCACAGTAATTCTGATTGATCTCTGAGGTTCTGTGGCTCCTTTCAACTCTGATTCAAATGAAGACTTCAGCCTGCAGATCCCATCCAATAGTTTAATCTTTATATCACGCTGGCTTATACGTTGCCGAGCATGAGAAGTGGCTTCCAGTTTGCCAGTACTCCCATCTTCCTGTTCTCACTCTTTATAAGGCAGACAAGTCTATTTTTGGTTGGACCCAGAACCACTTGGTGAAAGTCTCAGAGCTTCTTCAGAACAATGGTACTTTTGTCCATTCTTGGTTTAATTATTTTTGTTTCTTTCAGACAAACTAGTAAAGAAGGGAAAGAAGGATAAAAAGACAAAAAAATCAGTAAGTTTTACTCTTATTGCATAAAGGTTTTACCATAGCTATTTTTAGTCAAGAGAAACTAGTGTTTCTCAATAGCAGTAGCACTTCGACTTATATATATGGCTTCATAGATTTTTTAATGTCCCTGTGAGTTGCTGCTTGCGAGTAGGCGGCAATATAAAATTTCTAAATAAAATAAATAGTGCTTTACAGCCTTCTCTTAGTGGTTTACCGAATTAGCATATTGCCCCCAATCTGGGTCCTTGTTTTACCAATCTTAGAAGGATGGAAGAGTGTTTGGTAGTCTTTAGGGGTTCCTGGAAGTAAAATTTGTGGAGCAGAAATCAACCCCCTGTCTTAAAATGCTTCTCTGTATCCCTTAAGAACAGTACCATTAGCACAGTTCTTTAAATATGGGTCTGAGTGGTTTGGTATGAACTGGGGGTAAAAGCTATTTTTGCATGGTTTTATCCAGATTAAACCTTGAACTCTGATTCTTGTAATTTCAGTAATATACAGAAAAGACACAGGGAAGTGCCCTGAAACAAATTGCTTTGCAATTGTTTGTTAAGAGTTGCCTAGGATCAGCTAGACATCAATATGTGAGACAGGAGGCCCATCTACATACTTTAAATAAATAAATGCCATCATCCTTTTGGTAGGTTAAGGAACATGGCCCACATTACTCCCTGTGGAGTTCCTTTTAAGTTCCTTTTCTAAGCCCAGAATGAGCGTGGTCAAAATACAAGTAGTCCTCAACTTACAACAGTTCATTTAGTGACTGTTCAAAGTTACAACCGCACTGAAAAAAAGTGACTTATGACCATTTTCCACACTTAATGATAATTGCAGCATTTCCTGTGGGTCACATGATCAAAATTCAGATGCTTGGCAACTGACTCGTGTTTATGACGGTTGCAGCATCCCGGGGGTCAGTCACATGATAACCTTTTGAGACCTTCTGACAAGCAAAGTCAGTGGGGACACCTGATTCACTCAACAACGGTGTGACTAATTTTAACAACAGCAGTTATTCCCTTAACAGCTGTGGCAAGAAAGGTCATAAAATGGGGCAGCACTCAATTTAACAACGGTCTCACAGTATAGAAATTTTGGGGTTCAATTGTGGTCATAAGTCGAGGACTACTTGTACATGACAGGGTTTTTTTGTAGGCGATAGAGAAAAAAAAACAAAAACAGTGCCTTAAATCTCTCAGAAATTTAATATGCTCCCTTTCATTACTTAAAAGCCTAATTCCATTCCTTCCCAAATTCTATGTTTTCTATATGGAGATTTTTAAAGGAACATAATGTTCCCATTTCTGTACTTTAACTTACACCCTCCCCCCTTGCATCTAGATCAGGGGTTCCTAACCTTTTTTTGGCCATGCCCCACCTAAGCATCTCTAAAATCCTGATCCCCCCCCCCCCCCATGACATATAATTCTTTACTGAAAAAGTGAACTCTACTCACGCGGTGGAAGCCTAAAAGGCCATTAACTTAGTTTAAACAAGGTTCAAATTGCCCCCATTAAAAATCAAATTATCCCCCTGTGGGGCATGGGCCCCACGTTGGGAACCACTGATCTAAATATTGTTCCATCCACCCTAACATGTTATCATCAAATACCATCCTCCCGTAATTCCTGAAAGTTCTGGGGTCCATCTCCTTACAGCTCCCAACTGCCAGGAAGTTACACACCTTTGCAGTAGGAGTGGCAGGAGTCGAAATATCTTACTGCTCTATGGTCAATCTTTCTGTCACTGATTCTCCCAAATTTCTTTCCTGTGCCCCAAGTTCTTCGAGGAACTGGCTGTGGAGGAGAAACACTCCAGTGAGAATCAAGCGGCAGAGAAAGAAAAGAAGGAACAGCAACAGGCAAGTCATTTCCAAATTGTCTTGTGGGGTAGGTCCTTTGGACCCTGTAGTCAAGACGTTACTCCGTTGAGGATAGCAGGTTGCCCATCCCTTGACTTTCTCTTTTTCTGTGGTGTGTGTGTGTGTGTTGTCTTCTGCCTGAAGCAGCTGCAACAGCAAAAGAAGAGGCGAGATAAGAAAAAAGAGCAGAAGAAAAAAGTGGCTGCAGAAGAGGAGGATGAGGAAGAGAACCAGCTGATCGAGAGGTTGAAGAAGCTGTCTGCCCAAGCTAGTGATGAAGATGAAGAAGGTGGGAGGCTGCAGTTTTCAAGTTTTCATTCTGCTTTTCAGACGCCTGTTAATCGGGGTCAGCCCTAAGCGCTTACAACACTCATTGACCTGGTGTTGACCTCCTACTATTTAAGTTTACAAATGGCTGAGGCCTTGGGAGAGACTTCAAGGCTCCTGCCTAAGATCTCAAAAGCTTTCATGGATGAGGGACACTTTCCTGCATGATTTCCCAGAAGCAGATGTGTTCCTCAAGATCACCATCCTCTGCCAGTTGGGGTATGACTGGAATTGTAGTCCAAAGCACTTTGATTGGGGAAGGCTAGAGCAGGGGTCCCTAACCTGTGGGCTGCGGCCCACTACCAGGCCGCGGCATATTCACAAGTGGGCAATTTGAAGGACTGGCTGGCATGCGCATGCACACAGCCCCACTCACGCAAGCATCGTGGAGGCTTACGGCCCCACTTGCGTAAGCGTCATGGGGGCTTATGGCCCCACTTACGCAAGTGGTCATCGCCCCACTCGTGTGTGTCATAGGCTCGCAGCCCCACTCACATGATTGTTGCGGGCGCTCAAGGCTTTAGTCACATGAGTGTCATGGGTGCTCGGATCCTCATTTGCGCAAGCATCACGGGCGCCTTCAGCCCCACTCGCGCAAGCAACAGGTGCTTTTGTGTGCGCACTCACGCATGCGCTTACCCATCCCACAAAACCATCCCTTCTTTCCCCCTCCCACTCCAGCCACTAACCCAGAAAGGTTGGGGAACTGGGCTAGAGTAGGTCTTTCAGTTTGTGAGCTTGATCCTGCTTACGATGTTTAGATCACAATCAGTATGACTTCTTCTTTTGCTTCTCTTCCAGTGCCCATTCCTGTCGGCAAAGCAGGCAAGAAAAATAAAGTAAGTTCCTAGATACTTTCAAAGTACTTCTTTGCTGGACAAGAATTGTCAGAGTTTGTTGCATAAAGTCGCATCCAGAAAGCACACACATAATTGATTCAGCTGCATTCATTAACTTCTTTATATACATAAGAATAGATGAATCAATGTACAATACCAACACGTGGTTCTTCCAAGTAAACACAAGGCAGGAGAGTTACAGGCAAACCCAAGCAGTTAGCTTCATTTCAGCAGACAAGCCCAGAGAGACTGCTAGTTTACTTCTCAGAGCAGCAGACTGCTTTATAAAACTAAGCCACGCCCAGACTTCTTACTTAAGTTTCTGTTTCCAATTCTTTGCAGAAACTCAGATCTGTTTAAGCTCCCATTGGCTGACTTAGTTGCTATGCCTATTCATTGTCTAACCTTGTTCCCATGTCTCTCCCAATCATGAATATTTTAACAAGAATGAGGTGAAAATGGAATGAGAACAGAATTCGGATGCAGTAAATCAACCCTTGCAAGCTTTAGCTCTCTGTATATATTGATCGAGTAATGCAAAATACAATATGGTGTTCTTCGAAGCTTATGCCCTCCAGTGAACACGGTGGTGCTCGTGTGAGCTCCGTCAGCAGCAGATATTTTACTGCTAAGATACACTTCAGTTTATATGGCCCTTGAAGCTGTTTAAAAAAACTGGGGAGAGGGTTAGAAGGAATTATGGATACATAATCAGAATAAACATAATTAACTTAAACTGGGATGGGTATAATTAATTTAAGGAGATGGGTATTAATTTAATTTAAACAATTGAACATGACTTTTAGATATTGATGGACCCCAGCTGGCTCAACCCCTCATTTAAATTAGTAGGTTTCTGAATAATTTGGCCAGAAATGAATCATTTGAAAATTATTAAGTCATGTAATTCATTAAGATAATGATCTGATTGGACGTTGTGAGCCATTTAATGATCAGGGTTTCGTTACGTCTTTAGGCAAAGAAAAGGGCTTCAGATCATATTTCTAACCCAATGCCTAGGCAGCTACTAACGGAGTCCAGACTATGTTTCTTTGATGGTGTTTCATGAGTAACTAAGGGGGAAAAAGGGGTGGGTGGGAATTCAACTAATTTTCTCTTTTTTGTTTTTTGTTTTTTTAAAAGACTAACCGATTCTGTGGCCTGAAAAAAAAATGGCGTTACTTTACTCTGGTGGTCTTGATGAGGAGGTTCCGTTACTTGGTTCTTGATATTCTTCACACTAGGTTTTTTTATACTTGTCACCTTCAGGGAGGAAATGTGTTCGCTGCCCTGAACCAGGAGCAAAGTGAAGAGGAGGAGGAGGAAGAAGAAGAAGAAAAAATATCAAAGCCCATCAAACTTGATAGGGATAAGAGCAACAAGGTGAGCTGCGTTTGGGAGTAATCTAACAGGAGTGATTTGATGGTTAATTTTCCTGATTCAGGGTGAGCAGCCTTATTTCGTGTGGCCTTTAGCTGCATTTTGAAAATATTGCAAGCAGTCCTGTCTGTCTCGCCCTGCTATGTGGAGAAAGGGTCAGAAAAAGAACATGGTTTTTGTGTCAAAAAAACCAACAATTATCTGAGGTAAAATGCCTTGGAGAAGACAGGCAGCTCCTTCTGTGTTATATATGGTTCTTCTAGGCGTCACTTTTAAGGTGATGCAGGCTTCAGTAGTACATGTTGCCCACCCTTGTAACGGGTACACTTCAATGGTGGGATTCAAAATTTTTTTTACTACCGGTTCTGTGGGTGTGGCTTGGAGGGCGTGGTTTGGTGGGCGTGGCAAGGGAAGGATACTACGAATTCCCCATTTCCTCCCCACTCCTGGGGGAAGGATGCTGCCAAATTCTCCATTCCCTCCTCATTCCTGGGGGAAGCAATAGCAATAGCAATAGCAGTAGACTTATATACCGCTTCATAGGCCTTTCAGGCCTCTCTATGCGGTTTACAGAGAGTCAGCATATTGCCCCCAACAATCTGGGTCCTCATTTTACCCACCTCGGAAGGATGGAAGGCTGAGTCAACCCTGAGCCGGTGAGATTTGAACCGCTGACCTGCTGATCTAGCAGTAGCCTGCAGTGCTGCTTTTAACCACTGCGCCACCTTGGCTCTTTGGCAGGATACTGCCAAATTTCCCATTCCCTCCCCACTCCTGGGGGAAGGTTACTGCAAAAATTCCCCATTCCTGAGGGAAGGATACTGCCAAATTCCACATTTCCTCCCCACTCCTGGGGGAAGGTTACTGCAAAATCCCCATTCCCTCTCCACCACACTAACCTGCTTTCCAGCTCCATTCTCCTGTGCAGGGCAACAAAAGAAGATCCAGGCCAATCCAGCAAATAGAACTGGGGCGGGGACAGGACCAGTCAGAGGTGGTATTTGCCTGTTCTCTGAACTACTCAAATTTTCCACTACTGGTTTATCAGAACCGGCTGAATACCACCTCTGGTACACAAGGTGTAATGGGTGGATTGGGCCATGCCACATGGCCGCAGAAAAAATATCTGTATGCTTGCTGATCTTTTTAAGAGTTCTGCATGTACCCTGGACTCCATTCGAAGGCACATAGCAATTGAGTTCACAAAGCTTTAAAGGTTCACTAAGAGTTCTCCATGTTTTATGACTCTAGTCTATAAGAATGGAAGGAAGGGATCATTTTAACTCAGAATTCTGCCAGAGCAGTTATAAATCAGGCTACCCTCCCTGGTTAACCGTCGTCGTTAAAACCCCAAATCCCTCATCAAATGTAGCAATGAAGTGGAGATGTAGACTAGCATGTTGTTCTATTCCTGCCACCAATGCAGAAGATGCAGCATTGATTGTCCCCACCACTGCTTTTTACCTGGCCAAATAGCAAAGAAGCCATTTGATATAATGCAGAGGTCTTCAAACGTGGCAACTTTAAGACTTGTGGACTTCAACTCCCAGAATTCTCCTCCTGGCTGGAGAATTCTGGGAGTTGAAGTCGACAAGTCTTAAAGTTGCCAAGTTTGGGGACCCCTGATATAATGGATCCCACGCTAGATTGGAAGTAGGGCAAGTGACTTATGACTGTTTGTGAAATGACCATTGCAGCATACCCTTGCTTACACGATCACTTTGCAACTGGGTCATACTTATGACGGTTGCAGTGTCCCAGGGTCATGTGATCACCTTTGGCCACCTTCTGACAAGCAACAGGATTAGTAACTTAACAGCTGTAATGATTCACTGAACAACTGTGGCAAAAAAAGTCATAAAACGGTACAAAGCTCATTTAACAGCAGAAATTTGGGACTCCATTGTGGTTGTAAGTCGAGGACTCTGTTTAATTTTGTCGCCTATCTGGTTTTCTTTGGTCTTTATCGTTTCTTGAAAGCATTTACTTTAAAGTCTCGTTTTATGGAAAGGGCAAAAGGGTTGTCAGTGGAGCTGAGATTTGTTTTTCCAAATTCCTAGGCAGTGATAATGAAGCCCCGGCTCTTTCCCAACAGTCAAATAAATTCTTTTTTTCTAATAGAAGAAATTGCAGATGTGTGGGTGTTCCGGTGGTCAGTTTTTTTTTTCTTTTTTCCCCACTCTTGGAAAGTTTTACCTTGCAGACATTTTTGTAGCATGAGTGTCAGGGATGACTTTCTGGCACTTTTCTAAGTAAAATCAGTACAGAAATAATCAAAATCAAAATCCAATTTATTTCTCTAGGCAGCCCCTGGTGATGAAGAAACAAAGAAACCAGGAAAAAAAGGCTCTAAAACCAAACAAAAGGTCAGTCTGGATTGTCTGAAATGCAGGTAGTTTCAACTTACAACCTTGTCAGCTGTTATATTCCTCTTCTCATTGGAAAAAATGAACAGAAATTGAATGTCTGTCTCTCTTAACTCAGGAAGAGGAGGAGGAGGATAAGGAAGACACAAAGTGGAAAAGCAAAAAGAACGAGAAGAACAAAGGAAAACAACAGGTTTGTTGCTTCACTTGTATCCTTCATACTTGATATGCAATGTTACTGGTCAGTTTTGTAGCTTAGCATTGCTACGTGGTGGTTAGAATGCAGTTAGAAGGCTACTTCTGCTGACTGCCGGCTGTCTGCAATTTGGCAGTTCGAATCTCACCAGCTCAAGGTTGACTCAGCCTTCCATCCTTCCAAAGTCAGTAAAATGAGGACCCAGATTGTTGGGAGCAAAATGCTGACTCTGTAAACTGCTTAGAGAGGGCTGTAAAAGCACTGTGAAGCGCTATATAAGTCTTATTGCTATTAGTATTCCCTTTCCATGCGGAATGGGACAACTCTTAGCAGGACAATTCAACAATCCAATTTAATTATTTAATATAATTAAAATTTTATTTTTTCATCATTTTGTCCCTCCTTTTTTCATCCTTTCTTCAATGATTCTATTTCACCATTTCTTTGATATTGGTGTAACTCTTGTCCCATGGTGAGTTGTCATAGAGCCCTTTCAATGAGTCTTAGTTTGTATAAGCTGGAGCACATTACCTTGATAAGGCTTTTCTAATTAATTTTCAACCACCACCATATTGTCAAGGAGGCTGATCAAATTTGCTAGTTTAAACATAGAAGAACATCCAGCTGAAATAATACCCTTGGAATTGAGTATCATTTTTTTTTATCACACTGTAAATCTCCCCCCTTCCCCCCCAATTTCTTTTGAGTCAGTTTTGACTCCAGGTGACTGCAGACCTCTTGACAAATTTTGGGAAGCCTTTTCCTTGTCTCCTTTTTTGGCTGAAAGAGAGTGACTAGCCCAAAGTTCCCCAGCTTGGCAATGGGACTACAACTTATGGTCGCTCAGTTTCTAGCCTGGTGCCTTAATCACTGGCTCTTAAACAGTCCAGATGAGAATACAAACACACATATGCATACTATTGCAAAAAAAAGATGTGAGAAAACGAGGACCTTAGCCATTATACAGGCTGGATGGTAGACAGTTTCTGTGCCAAGGGCCCAGGAAGAGTGAACAATCACCAGGGAGACTCAGTACCTATCAGGAAGGAGAAACAAAAACACAGGGGCAGATTCTGACATACATACATCCAAGGGTGGGCTGCTGGGGGTTTGCGCGGGTTTGGGCCGAGGTGGCGCAGTGGTTAGGTTGCAGTACTGCAGGCCACTTCAGCTGACTGCTATCTGCAGTTCAGCGGTTCTAATCTCACCGGCTCAAGGTTGACTCAGCCTTCCATCCTTCCGAGGTGGGTGAAATGAGGACCCAGACTGTGGGGGCGATATGCTGACTCTCTGTAAACCGCTTAGAGAGGGCTGAAAGCCCTATGAAGCGGTATATAAGTCTAACTGCTATTGCTATTGGGCGATCCGCTAACTAGGATTCTGCCCAGTTCGGCGAACCCCCAAATGCCAACCCTGGCTGGCCATGCCCATCCCACTCCACCCCTCCCAGGAATCATCATGCCCATTCATCATGCTAGATAAATGCAGGGCCCATGCAGAGGCTTGGGGAGAGGGGCAACGGGCTTACCCGAGGTTCCGAAGTCTAGAAACAGGCCTGTTTCAGGTCTCTGGAGGGCCTCCAGAGCCTGGGGGAAGCAGTTTTCGCCCTCCCAGAGGCTAGAGGAAAGCCTCGGGAGCCTGGGGAGGGCAAAAAATGCCCCCTTCCCCACCCCGTGGTGTAGGAGGCCAACTAGGCCACTCACAGCATGGGCCCACGCCCACCCTGCAATGGGGCAGCGAGCCTGTTGCTGCCCTGCATACATCACTTTTGCCTCCAGAAGAGCACAGAAAGAAATGTTATATATAAAAATAGATTTTTTTTACCCCCTTATTGTATGGAATTGGTGTTATTCTATATGTATTTATCCCTCCCTTCAGAAAGGAGGCTCAGCATTTGCAACCCTGGCTCAGAGTGACGAGGAGGAAGCTGAAGAAACCAAGCCCAAGGAAAAACCTAAGGTATAGGAGAAGAGGAATGTGGAAAATGAGAGTTGAAGTCCGCAGAGAGCAGCCGATGGACAGATCACTAACTAAGTTCTGATTGGGATTGCCTGTTGGATGGTCAAAGTAGCTCAGTTGCGTAGAATTCAGGATTTGGGCCCCATCTTTTCCAGGTGATGCCAGAACAGGAGCCTAAATATTGAAACACTGATCTAAACAGGAAGTGCTCTCTTACGTCTTCCCCAGTTCACTCTCCAAGAGTAACAACTATGAAGGCTTCATTTCTGTGACATTATTCTCTCTTATCCCGGTAACCAGAATACAGATAGTCCTTGATTACCAATTTCTATAGATTAGATTAACAGATTGGAAGGGACCTTGTAGGTCATCTAGTCCAACCCCCACCCCACCCCCACCCAAGCAAGAGACCCTACACCATTTCTGAAAAATGGCAGTCGAGTCTCTCCTTGAAAGCCTCCAGTGATGAAGCTCCCACAATTGCTGAAGGCAAAGCTGCTCCATTGGTTGATTGTCCTCACTGTCAGAAAGTTCCTCCTTATTTCTAGGTTGAATCTCTCCTTGTTCAGTTTCCATCCATTATTCCTTGTCTGGCCTTCGGGTGCCTTGGAAAATAGCTCTCATTCAATGACTGTTCGAATTGTGAAGGCACTGAATGAAAGGGCCATAAAAGAGCCATCGTTCCCATCCCTGATCTAGTGGGACAGATGATAGGGGGCTTTCATCCATGATGAGCAGAAAGTAGACTATTTTGAATTTAAAAAAATAGTTTCCCCCCTTAAGGAGGGATGCTTCCTAGTTTCTGAATAGACTGATGGATTTAACGGGTTTATTCCAACAGATAGATTATTTGCAAAGCTGGGAGAGAGTTGGAATTACTGTTGCATTTTTGTTTCCTTTCTCTTGCTTAACAATGTTTATGCCCATTTCCTTGATTTTTCATCTTAGGTTGGAGCCAAACCAGCTGCTCAATCTGAAGAAAATACCAAGAAAACCAAAGGGAAGAAGAACCAGCCAGCCAAGGTAAGTGTTCACAATCTAACGAAGAAGCCAGAACGCCCAATTTTGAGAGTTGTGTGGAGAATGCAAGAGATTTATCTTCTGCTGAGTTACAGGTAGTCCTCAACTTACAGCAATTCATTTAGTGACCGTTCAAAGTTAGAATGACACTGAAAAAAGTGACTCATGACCATTTGTCACACAACCATTGAAGCATCCCATGGTCATGTGATCAAAATTCAAATAGCAATAGCACTTAGACTTATATGCTGCTTTACAGTCTTCTCTAAGCGGTTTACAGAGTCAGCCTATTGTCCCCAACAATACGGGCCCTCATTTTACTGACCTCGGAAGGATGGAAGGCTGAGTCAACCTTGAGCCTGGTGAGATTCGATCTGCCAAGTTGCAGGCAGTCAGCAGAAGTAGCCTGCAGTACTGCACTCTTAACCACTGCGCCACCATGGCTCAAACGCTTGGCATTTACAATGGTTGTAGTGTCACTCATTTGATCCTCTTTTTGTGACTTTCTGACAAACAAAGTCAATGGGGAAGCCAGATTCACTTAGCAACCCTGTTACTAACTTAACCAGCAAAGCTGGCTGAGGAACTCTGGGAGTTGAAGTCCACAAGTCTTCAATTTGCCATGGTTGGAGGCCCCTGTTCTACAGGTAGTCTTTGAATTACAACCATTCATTCCAAGTTACGACAGCACTGTAAAAAGTGATATGACCAGTTTTCACACCCATCACCATTGCAGCATCCCCATGGTCACATACCGTATTTATCGGCGTATAACACGCACCGGCGTATAACACGCATCCCCCATTTTAACACAAAAATTTGAGTAAAAATTTTTTTCATTAAAAATAAATGACTTGGAAGCTCGGAACTTAATGTTGGATTAAAATTTATAACATTAGAACATGAATTATAACATTAACTCCTCTTAAAAGGCAAATATGAAATGAAAAAACACCTCTTTGAGCAAAAAAACTTAATCAGAATCACTGCTTTTTGGAAAACCAAAAAACTCTTCCTCATCTTCACTTGTATCCTCAAAATCAAACTGAGCACTGCTTTCACTGCTTTCACTGTCTTCATAGATCAGTTCGTCTTCTTCCCCATCCAAAGCATTGCTTATGCCACATTTCTTAAAAGAGTTGATAACAATATCTTCTTTGACTGCGTCCCATGATGTTTTCACCCACTGACACACTTTTGAAATGCTAGGTCTTTTCATTCGCCCAGAATTTGTAAATTCATGTTGAGTTTCATCACACATGTATTTATTCCACTCTTCACGCATAAAAGCTTTGAAGGGCTTGTTAATGCAAACATCTAATGGCTGTAATTGTGAGGTCAGTCCGCCTGGAATAACTGCTATATGAGTTTTGAACTTTTGAAACTCCGCCTTTGTTCTTTCTGTAAGATGAGATCTAAATGCGTCCAATACCAATAAGCATGGCTTCTTTAACAAAGCACCTGGGCGCTTCCCCCACACATTTTTAATCCAAAGCTTCATGCCTTCTTCATCTATCCATCCGTTTGGATGAACATGCACTTGTACGCCACTAGGAATTCTCTCCTTTGGTAACGTTTTTCTTTTAAAAATTACCAATGGAGGCAGCTTATTTCCATCTGCAGTGCAGGCAAGAACAAGAGTGTAACGATTTTTTTCATTCCCTGAAGTTTTAATTGTTACTGTTTTAGTACCTTTTGAATCCACAGTTTTATTTGAAGGAACATCGAAAGTGAGGGGAACTTCGTCCATGTTGCCGATTTGACCCATTTCAAAATTTTGTCTTTTTCTTGCATTGATAATAAATCTATGAAAATGTATTATCTTTTCCTCATAATCATCTGGCATACGCTGGGCAATCCTTGTTCTTGTTCGCATCCGAAGGTCATGCCTCTTCATAAATCTTTGGCACCATGACGTTGTCCCTTTAAAATCCTGGATTTGCAGCTCTTTGCTGATTTTCACAGCTTCAAAAGTCAGCATTTTTGTTGATAAAGCAATGCCTGCTTTTCTTTGGTTCAGGACGAATTCCTTCACTTTACTTTCTAGTTGTGGCCATTTCGTTATGCCACTGCGCAAAGCACATTTTGATTTTGGTAACATCTTGATTTTTTCGACATTTTTTCGCCACTCTCGTATTGTGCATTCTGTTGGTGGCTCTCCAAAATGCCTTGCTGCAGCCCTATTCCCATGTTGCTTGGCATATTCTACAACTTTTAACTTGAAAGCAGCTGTATATGCTGAACGCTTCTGTCTTGATTCCATCAGGGATATACAGTATTTTACCTATGGCTGTTTAAACAATAAAAGTTACCGTCAGACATGCGGTTCATTTCCCCCTCTGCCACTTCACTTCCCCACCAATGTTCCCTCTAATTTTTTTTCAGTGTGAGCGGAAAAGTATAGTGTTTGAGCGGCACATTTTCATGCCTGAGCACCTGAATTTTTTTCACAGATGTCACCTAAGACAACAACGAAATCAGTATTATTTGAAACTCAAAGTTATGTTTATTCAAGGTACCCGCTTAATTAAAAGTGTTATATAATATCAGTATCACTTAACAACGGTCCTGCTTAGCAACCAAAATGTTGGCTCAGAAACTCTGGCATTGAAGCGTGCAAGTCTTAAAGCTGTCAAGTTACAAGACCCTCGCACCCCTAACCCTTTAGGAAAAAAACCCCAGGGGTCTTCAAACCTGACAGCTTTAAGCCTTGTGGACTTCAACTCCCAGAATTCCTCCTCCAGTCATGTTGCAGCAACGTCATCTGCGTGGATCTGCTCCATCTTCGGTTTTTTCACAGGAGGCAGGGCTGCTGCTGAAGATGCCAACGAGCTCCCGCCGCCACTAGAATATGCATTTGTTTAGCATGACATAGAATAGTCTTTCAACCAGAAGTATGGAATAAAAGAGAGACTGATAAATATTAAAAAAAATAAAACCAAAAAGCAGCTATTTATTTGAGTTCTAGATAAACATTTAGTTCAGAAGAGATTAGAATAGAACAGAGAAAGAATAGAATATAGAGAATACAATAGAAATAGAATTGGAAGGGACCTTGGAGGTCTTCTAGTCCAACCCCCTGCCTAGGCAGGAAACCCTACACTACTTAAGACAAACGGTTATCCAAAATCTTCTTTAAAACTTCCAGTGTTGGAGCATTCCCAACTTCTGGAGGCAAGTTGGTCCATTGGTTAATTGTTCTCACTGTCAGGAAATTTATCCTTAGTTCTAGGTTGCTTCTCTCCTTGATTAGTTTCCATCCATTGCTTCTTGTCCAGCCTTCAGGTGCCTTGGAGAATAGTTTGACTCCCTCTTCTTTGGAGCAACCCTGGGCCCTGAGATATTGGAAGACTGCTATCATGTCTCCCCTAGTCCTTCTTTTCATCAAACTGGACATACCCAGTTCCTACAACCGTTCTTTATATGTCAATATCATTTAGACAAAGTTGATCCCCTTATTCTCCACTCCAGAACCTTGGAGTTTGAAGTTCTTTGGTTCTCTTCTCCCACCCTCTGTGTTCCCACGAGGGGATTAGCATCATAGCTCAACTGCCCCCCTCCCACCCATAAAGACCAGGAGAGCATCGCTGCGCATAGCCAAATGCTACCATAGCAACTATGGCGTTGTCTGATGTCTTTCTTGCACGCTAAGATGGACTGACAGGGTGAAGCATAGCTTGCATTGTCCCTACTAGTGTGGATTCTTTTCCCAGCCTTGGTCACTTTACAAGGGGTGGACTTCAGTTCCCAGAATTCTTCAGCCAGGGAAATTCTGGGAGCTGAAGTCCTCCGTCTCTCCCTTATTCCTGTTTCCTTTTCCTTCATTATATTCAATTGTTTCAATATTAAGTGTAATTCTTCCTTCCTAACATTTTTCCATTTTTTCCCTTATATTCTTTTCCATTTCAACATTGTCTTTGTTCCTTCCATTCTTTCTTCCTTCTTTCAATCCTTCCAATATTTTTTCCTTCATTCCCTTGTCTGTTTCAATATTAAGTACATTTCTTCCTTTCTTCCTATACTTTTTTCCATTTTCTTCCTTATATTCTTTTCCATTTCAACATTGTCTTCCTTTTTTCCTTCCTTCCTTCCTTCCTATACGTCTTTCCATTTTCTTCCTTATATTATCTTTTCTGTTTCAACAGTCTTTGTTTCTTTCTTTCTTCCTTCCTTCCCTTCCTATACTTCTTCTTTCATTCATTATATTTTCTTTTCCATTTCAATATTAAGTGTAATTCTTTGTTCCTCCTTCCTTCTTTCAATCCTTCCAATACTTTTTCCTTCATTCTCTTTTCCTTCAATATTAAGTGCAATTCCTTCCTTCCTTCCTTCCTTCCTAAGTTATTTCCATTTTCTTCCTTATATAATATTTTCTGTTTCAACATAAAGTGCCTTCCTTCCTTCCCTCCCTCCCTCCCCTTTCTTTATGTTTTCTTCATGCTTTCTTTTCTTTTTCCTCTGCTCTTTTTAAATCCCCCCCCCTTCTTCTCCTCCTCTACATTTAGGTTGGATTAGTTTGTACAATGGTCATCAAACTTCTGAAGTAAAAATAAATAAATAAATCATATTTAAGAAGAAGAAGAAAAAGGAAGACGTTTTTAGTTAAGTCAAACGTTTTAATAAAAGTTTCATCTTTTAAGATTTGTCCAACACATCCAATTGTAACCTTAACAGTAAAGAATATCACCCCAGCTGCTAAAGGTTCAACCAGTCTGAGAACCATTGAAAAGACAACAGTGCAAAATCCAAAAGACACAACTTCCTCACCGTCATTGCTTTGGTACCAAATCTTTGAGGAAGGGGCTCCAGAAAGAAGGAGGAGGAGGAGGAGGAGGAGGAGGGAACTAAAGAGAGCTTTTACCGAGTCTGCGCCCCACAGCCAGGACTGTCCTGGCGCCCCTCAAGCCGCGTTTCTTCCCCGCAAAGCCCTTCGGGCAACCCGAGAGTTCCTTTTGGCGCCAGAAGGGCTTTGCAGGAAGAAACGCGGCGTTTCTTCCTGCAAAGCCCTTCTGGCGTCAAGCGGAACTCTCGGGTTGCCCGAAGGGCTTTGCGGGGAAGAAACGCGGCTTGAGGGGCGCAAGGACAGTCCTGGCTGTGGGGCGCAGACTCGGTAAAAGCTCTCTTTAGTTCCCTCCTCCTCCCCCTCCTTCCACAGTCTGTGTGACGCTGCCGCCAGGCTGAGAGCTGCCGCTGAAACAAGTTTGGGAAGGTCCTTTGCAGGCAGCCAGTTCTAGCTGCCTGCAAAGGACTTCCCCACGTTTGCTTTGAAAGAAACCTCTGCGCGGGAGTTAGAAACCTCTGCGCGGGGGTTTCTTGCGGCCGCGCACCTTAGAGGGAACAGTGGACCCGGCGTATAACGCGCAGTATCGGCGTATAACACGCAGGCAGGGTTTCAGCTTACAATTTTAGTTTTAAAACTGCGTGTTATACGCCGATAAATACGGTAATTAAGTTGTGAGTGCTTGGCAACTGGCATGTATTTATGACAGTTGCATTGTCCCAGGGTGATATGATATGATCACCTTTTGTGACCGTTCCTGTTGGCTTCTGATAATCAAAGTCAGTGGGGGGAAGCCTTATTCACTATTAACAACTGTGTTACTAACTTAACAACTGCAGCAATTGATTTGACAACTGTGACAAGGAAGGTCATAAAAACAGACAGTTTGGGCTCAATTGTGGTCGTAAATGGGGGGCCACCTGTATGCAATCTGTGCTGGTCTTTATGACGTAACCTGTGGAGTTGCTGGAAATGAGCAGATGAGAAATTCTTTCCAGTGTAATGTATAACGTATTCTTTTCTTTCTTCTTCATCATTGCAGAATATGTTTGCTGCTCTAGAGGCAGAGGATACAGATGAGGAAGAAGATGATGGAGAGGAGGACTTCACTGAGGAGAATGAGAAATCCAAACAGGACAGCCAGCCGGTAAGGATCCAGTTCTCTATGGCAGGGGTCCCCACCCTGTGGGCCATAGCCCACTTCCGGTCTGCGGACTATTCGTAACCAGTCCATGTGAATGGCTGACTGGCTGGCTGGTGTGTGCATATGTACATTATCCCACTTGTGTGAGCACCGCAAGCGCTCTCAGCCCCACTCGCACGAGCAATGGGTGCATGCACATGTGCCTGCCCCTCCCACAGAACCATCCCCTCTTTCCTTCCCTTCCCCCCCCCCCCCCGGGACACCAACCCAGAAAGTTTGGGGAACTCTGCTGTATGGTGAAGTATGAACCCATTGGCTACCTCTGTGCCACCCCTTCTAACATATGCTGGGATAGTGTGGGATACTTGTGAAGAAGAGCAGCCCTCAGGAACCTGACCTGCAAGGGATTTCAGTTGTCTGAATGCTCTAGAGCCGACACTGTTGCCTTCATTCTCCACCCACGTCAATCATGAACTGGGGGAAATGTCTTATATTTGTACATGATCACGTGAGGGGTGGGGGAGAGTTATTGAGAAATGAAAAAGGTATTATCTTAAGCGTCTGCTCCTATAATTTCTCCAAAATATAATTTTTTAATAAAAGAGGGCTATTTTAGTCCTTTCCATTACAGGGACTCAGAACGTGTTACAGAAAAATAGTTTCTGGGACACCCAGATATGCTAGAGATGCAGCCTGTTTAATCACTGCTCCATAAAACTCTCAGTTTTCCCCCCTGGTTCTTGCTCTCTGCACAGTAGAGTTTTCATCTGGAGAAGGACTCTACTTGGGTGTGCCAGAACTTGCCTTAACTAAGTTGGGCCATAATAAAATACCAGTGGCAAATGGTTTGCTGCATCTCAGGAAGGCACTAGACCTCCACTAGATTCCTGAAGAGCCCCCCACCCCATTTGCCAGGGGTTATTCCTCTCTGCTGAAGAGAGGATTATATGACTGGCACAGTGGTTAGAGTGCAGTACTGCAGGCTACTTCAGCTGTTTGGCAGTTTGAGTCTCACCGACTCAAGGTTGACTCAGCCTTCCATCCTTCCGAGATGGGTAAAAGGAAGGCCCAGATTGTTGGGGGCAATAGGCTGACTCTGTAAACCGGTTAGAGAGGCCTGTAAAAGCACTGTGAAGTGGTATATAAGTCTAAGTACTATTGCTATTACGTATACAAGTGAGTTGCTCTGTGAACCTGGGATTTAAACAGGAATCCTAGCAATCACTGCACTTTCTAGTAAGATTAGAAAGATTGCATGGAAATGTCTCCACCTTCACCTAAGACATGTCGCTTGTGGTCCTAATAGAAGTTGAAACAGCCAAGTAGTCGAAACAGCCTACTGAAGTAAGATTGAGACGGAGATGACATGATGGGGCTTAATTCCTCATCCAAGCGCCACAAAGATTTCACAGTAAAACTCTTTTGGTCCCCACATCATCATGTTTGGCTATCATGAACTGGATTTCTTTAAACTCTGTAGCCATCAGAGGGGGAAGAGGAGAAGAAGGAAGATGATCCCTATGCAAACCTCAGCAAGAAGGAGAAGAAGAAACTCAAGAAACAGGTTAGATGTGGTCCTCCAAAGGAGGCCATCTGTTACTTCCTACTTTTTCTGACTTTGCTTGACTGCAGTCATAACACACATTCTTTTTGTACGCTCTTATTCTCTTCTCCCCTTTTTTACAAGGGAAGGTAGAAATAAATCTCACTGCAGTTGAGATCGGGAATAAACACTGTGGTGAAATCGATCCAAAGTAGATTGCGGGACATTTGAAATTGTAGTAGAAACATGAATTCCTAGATCCCATCTGACGAGGAAATGAAAAAAATAGATCTCTGTAACTTCTCCTCCTCATCAGATGGAGCCTTAGGAGGTGTGTGTCTTCTGTTGTGATTCCTCCTTTTTTTGAATTCACACACATACACAAACACACACACACGGATGCTCCTCTTAGCCTTCAGGAAAGTTTTAAAAGTGAGTTTTTTGGCCAGATGTTGGGTCAGGACAATAGATGAGCCTGTCTTTTGGAAGATGGAATGTGTCAAACTGTTCACTGTCTGATACACTGGTTATAGGCTTCATGTTTTTATAATTTATCTGGTGTTTTACTTATAATTATTGTTCCCTGTTTGGTTTATACTGGATGCACATTGCCCGAAAAATTAGGTGTCCAATTATATGAATTGGGCAGTTACATAAATAGACATATATTGCAGCTAGGCGCCAATGTGGCTTGGTGAATGCAAACGGGGAGGTGTCTTTTATACTACAATTATTTTACAAATGCTAGAATGCCTCCTGAACAAAAAGTTATTGTGAAACAGTTCACAGGAGTAAAAACGTGGCACGTTTTGCAGTTTTAACATCTGGTCTTCAAGAGAAGATGTTTTGGAAAGCAGCATATCCCACGAAACTGTCAAGTGACCTGATTTGAGCCTTTCTTTGCTTCACCAGCTGGACTTTGAGCGGCAGATAGCAACCTTGAAAGCAGCCAACGCGGCTGAGAACGATTTCTCGGTGTCCCAGGCGGAAATGACCTCGAGACAAGCCATGTTGGAAAATGCCTCAGATATCAAGGTACTCCAGTTATATTCCCACACGCCCCTCTGCTTTGCTTCTCTGGCTCATCGGTCTTCTCCATTTTGCTGGTCTCCTTCGTTTTGTATATCAGCTGCACGTTTATTCCTTTCTCTTCGTTGGCATCGTGACTCAAGAGGAAAGCGATCATTAATATTTTTGAGAATTGTAGAATTCTGCATGTTCAGGATTGTAAATAAATGAGCTCTGCCTTTTTAAAAAGGGTCTTTCTTTTTTAAAAAATGCATTTAAAAAACTTAAAAGTGACAACAGTAATAATTTCTCAATTTTTCTCAGTCTGCTTCCGTAAGAGTACAGGTAGTCCTCGACTTAACAACAGTCCATTTAGTGACTGGTCAAAGTTACAATGGCACTGGAAACAGTGACTTATGGTTGTTTTTCAGACTTACGACCACTGCAGCATCCCCGTGGTCATATGATCATAATTCAGATGCTTGGCAATTAGTTCACATTTATGATGGTTGCAATGTTTTGTGATCAGCTTTTGCAACCTTCGGACAAGCAAAGTCAGTGGGGAATCCAGATTCAATTAACAACCCGTGTTACTAACTTAACAAAAGCAATGATTCACTTAACAAATGTAGCAAGAAAAGTCATAAAATGGGATGTTTCCACTTAGGTACATAAAATTTGGGGCTCAATTGTGGTCGTAAACTCAAGGATTATCTGTAGGTGCAAGTAAATTGTGACATCTTTGCTTAGAATGGTGGCGTTCTGCACTTTGTCACAAATATTTTTCAGGCTGATCCCTAAGATGGTGAAAACAATAAAATGCAAGCTTGGAATCGTCAGAGTAAAACAAACAAAAAACAAAAAAATCCCCCCCCCCCCCCCCCCCCCACACACAGATCCAGTAGGTGAAATAGGTTTTAAAATTCTGAAAACCCCTCTAATATTCTTCATTTTCTGTTATAGTTGGAGAAGTTTAGCATCTCAGCTCACGGAAAAGAATTGTTTGTCAATGCAGATTTATATATTGTAGCTGGGCGTCGATATGGCTTGGTGGGCCCGAACGGGTAGGTGTATTTTATTACAATTATTATACAAATGTTATAATGCCTCCTGAACAAAAGTATTGTGAAACAGATTTTTTTTTTAAAAAAAAGTATGACCTAATAATATAGTAAGACCATGTTTTAGTGGACTAATTGTGAGGTCTCCCCTGCTTCCCCAAAAATAAGCCCTCCCTGAAAATATTGCAACACAGCAGCAGCCATGAGGGGATCACGCTTGCCGCCTCCTGCACCTCAAAAATAATAAGACCTCCCTGAAAAAAGGCCAAGTGCTTATTTTGGGAGTCAAAAGAAAATAAGACCCTGTCTTATTTTCTGGGAAACACAGTAGGTATCCAACAATATATTGCTGTCAGGTTGCAGAGCCCACTGTGGTTTTCATCATTTATATAATATTTCTTTCTATTTGTTTGTTTGTTTCTTTATAAAATTTATATAGCTGCCTATTTGCTTGCAGCAACAATACACTGTGTGTGTGTGTATTTTAAAAAAACAAATAACCCCCCATCCTCCTTGGGAACAACACACAATCAAACCAGCCACTTGATGTGCTCCATCCCATTCTGGGTTTCTTGAGCCTGCTAGCAAAACCACATCTCTGGGGCATTTTGAAAGAATGTTAGAGTGAGGGCCAGTCTAATTTAAGGAGGGATGATGTTCCAGAGGGAGGAAGCTACCATGGAGAAGGCATGGGGTCCCACCAGATGTTCCTCCTTAGGAAACAGGACTCACAACGTTCCTTACTTCCCCGGTCTAGTTTGTTGGGTGGATGTGGCCGGTAAGAGACGATCCCTCAGATAACACATTTGACAAGCAGAATTTTAAACTATTCCTCCCAATTATTATTTTTTTTGCAGATAGTTTCAAAGTTTAATAACACTTGTATGCCGCCCAATCCCGTAGGACTCTGGGAGGCTCACAATACAAATAAATCAATAAATCTGTGGGATCTTATAGGTCGTTGGGAGGTATGTGGCAGGAGGCGGTCCCGTAGGTATCCAGGTCTAAGCCATGTAGGGCTTTAAAGGTAACGACCAGCACCTTGAAGCGCATTCGGAGACTGATGTGAAGCCAGTGCAGCTCGCGGAGGATAGATGTAACATGAGTCTACCTAGGTACACCCGATATCGCCCGCGCAGCTGCATTCTGGACCAATTGTAGTCTCCGAACACTCTTCAGGGGCAGCCCCAAGTAAAGCGCATTACAGTAATGAAGCCTAGAGGTGAAGAGAGCATGAGTGACCATTTGAAGTGCCGGTCCAGGTAGGGCCGCAACTGGTGCACCAGGCGAACCTGGGCAAAAGCCCCCCTGGTCACAGCCGACAGATGGTATTCTAATGTCAGCTGAGGATCCAGGAGGACACCCAAGTTGCGGACCCTCTCTGAGGGACGAAGGGTTTCGCCCCCCAGGCTAATAGATGGAATATCTGGTCCGTTCTTGGGGGGCAACATCAGCAGCCACTCGGTCTTGTCGGGATTGAGTGCCAGCTTGTTTACTCCCATCCAGACCCTAACAGCCTCCAGGCACTGGCACATCACTTCTACTGCTTCGCTGAGTTGGCACGGGGTGAACAGATACAACTGGGTATCGTCCGCATATTGATGATATTTGATCCCGTGCTGACGAATGATCTCACCGATAAGGTGTGCAAGAAGAGAAAGGTCTTCAACAGGCATCTAAAACATTTAATAAATACCTCAGAAATTATATATGAGGATGTGTTACTTCTGGAATCATTGCTGTTTTATTTGATTATTCCAACATTGGGGGGGGGGAGTCTTCTGACTGTAATTTGTCCGATACTAATTAATACCTTGCTAGAAAAACCACTCTGAAAGGGGAAGGGGGTAGATTGTGTTTCTCCTCATGCACCTTCCATAATCCAAAATACTTGGGAGAGGCTTTGATGATTAACTCCAGTGACTCTCTTTCATCTGATTTCTGTTGTTCTTTTCAGGAAGGGCAAAACCACTTTGCTGAAACATATTGCGAACCGGGCCTTGAGCATCCCTCCCAACATTGATGTGCTGCTCTGTGAACAAGGTAAAGGAACAACAGTTGGGGAAGGGGGGGAGGACAGCCCGGCAACTCTTGGGCTCATTGGTCCCTTTCTTTAAGGAGGGGCGGGGGTTAAAACTAAGTTGCTGGGCTGATGGGGTTTGAAATCTAGTACAGTTGGAGTATTCCTGGTTATATCATGCTGCAGTCTGTTTATGTTAGGGAGAGAGACTTTCTGTTTCTCATTTTAGACCAGGGGTCTCCAAACCTGGCAACACTTGTGGACTTCAACTCCCAGAATTCCCAGCATGGCTGGCTAAGGAATTTTGGGAGCCTAAGTGCATAAGTCTTAATGTTTGGAGACCCCTGCTTCAGACCTTTGTGATTCAGGAAACCAGTGACTTTCTGGAACTTGTGAAACAGCACCGTAATCCTTGTTTGAATCTGACAGGAAGCTCAGATTTTCTGATTGTTTGTCTGATCTCTTGGCTGCCCAGTTTCCCATCATTTGATGACATTAAAGCCCATAAACAAATAACCCACTGCGTGGTTAGGGTGCAGTACTGCAGGCCACTTCAGCTGACTGCTATCTGCAGTTCAGCGGTTCAAATCTCACCGGCTCAAGGTTGACTCAGCCTTCCATCCTTCCGAGGTGGGTGAAATGAGGACCCAGACTGTGGGGGCGATATGCTGACTCTGTAAACCGCTTAGAGAGGGCTGAAAGCCCTATGAAGCGGTATATAAGTCTAACTGCTATTGCTATTGCTATATGGAAGCATATTATTTGTCTTTATTACCAGGATTTGGTATGGAAGGATTCAAAGATATTTTCCCCTTTGTTTGAAAAGTTTTTAGCATTCCATAAAAATCATGCTATCAGACTTAATGATATCCAGCTTATCTTCTTTCCATTTTCTCCTCCTCTGCTTGTACCTCACAGAGGTTATTGCGGATGAGACTCCGGCAGTCCAAGCAGTGCTCAAGGCTGACACCAAGCGACTGAAGCTGTTGGAGGAAGAGAAACGTCTGCAGGCACAGCTGGAGAAAGGGGACGATGCAGCAGCAGAGCGCCTGGAAAAGGTATTCAGGAGCCATGATGGGCTTTCTACACTTGGTGTGGGAACGGGTTGCCCATGATTCATTGACAGGTAGTCATCGTCTTACGACTAATTCACTTCGCAATTGTTTGAAGTGATGGGCCTCCCAGGTCTGCTTATGACCCAGATTTGAAGTTCTAGCACACGGGTGTCAAACCCGCAGCATCACGTTGCCGTTGCCTGACGTTTCACAATGTTTTCCACATTCACAGAGCTGGGGTGGGCGTGGCCTGTGTGTGACGCATCTGGCCCGCAGGTCACCAGTTTGATACCCCCGTTCTAGCAGCTCCCGTACCCAGCTCAGCAACCGGACCACATGTTTGACCATTTGCAGCACCCTGTGGTCACATGGCCACAATTTATAATTTATTTATTTATTGCTGGAAACCACCATTCACTTCTGGTTTCCAGCAAAAAAACACCCACTGTGGATAATAGATTCCCATAGCAACCGTGGCGACTTTGGGCCACTCCATCTCTCTCAGCCAAACTTACCTCAGACGACTGCAATTGTGGGAAAAATTGGAGGAGAAAGATGTATTGGATATGTTCGCCACCTTTAGGTGTTTATTTTTTCATAATACTGGGCATCAGTTGAAGTCCTCTAGGGAAAAGAATGCTGGACTAAGTAATCCAGTCTTTTCCCAACCAGGTGGCCTCAGATGTCTTGGGACTACAGCTCTCAGAATCTTCTATGGTTTTTAAGGAATTGGATAGAAAATGCTAATAGAATTGAAGAACCTGTCTCCACCCTATCTTCACCCTGATCTCTAGCATCTGGAGTGGCCTGATGTTGTCAGCATTCCACATAATACATCCATTGAAAGTAGAACTCCAAGGCAGGTAGATTCCTCAAGGAACAAGGTTATTGGATACATCATATTGGCACAACCGGTGAAAACCGACTCTGAAAGTTCCCACGGTTTTCACCTAATTAAAAGTGAAAATTGCCCTTCTCCCCCAGGTTACATTGTCCAATAGAGCTGCTGGCAGATTGCTTGGTTACTCCACTCCTCTTGTCAGCCACTTGTTGGAATGACCTTGGTTCCCACAGGAAATCTTTTTGTTTTGACCGCAGAGCCGAGCTATCTATTTTTCCCCTCCCTTTCCCTTGTGGTAACCATGAAGCTGCTAAGATGACCTCAGACAGGTTCGCTTCAGGGTTGACAGATGTTCTGATATGCCCTTCCTATTCTTCACTGCCAGGTCTATGAGGAAATACGGGCTACAGGAGCAGCAGCAGCAGAAGCCAAAGCTCGGAGAATCCTGGCTGGGTTGGGCTTCAATCCTGAGATGCAGAATAGGCAAACCAAGAAATTCTCAGGAGGTTGGCGCATGAGGGTCTCCTTGGCCAGGTAATTGTTGAAAGACGAATATCAGCCAGAGGGATGGGAAAAACGTGGCAACCAACTACTCCAAAGCAATCTACTTGGTTCACCATTGGCATTGG
This sequence comes from Thamnophis sirtalis, assembly GCF_051295495.1. Classification (NCBI taxonomy): domain Eukaryota; kingdom Metazoa; phylum Chordata; class Lepidosauria; order Squamata; family Natricidae; genus Thamnophis; species Thamnophis sirtalis. The sequence continues at coordinate 33,059,223 of NW_028261383.1, forward strand.
CATCCTTCAGTCGCAAAAGACTATGGTATCATGCTCTGGAAACAGGTCCTAACGCAGCATCTGGTGTGGCTAAAAAGTCCAATTCAGGAGTGGCAATCCCTTCTACACTGAGGGCAGATACATTCTGTCCCCTGCCCAGTCCCCAGATTTTGCTGGTTCCAGGCCGCCTGCTGAACAATTGTCTCTTCGAATTGGAGAAGGCCATGCTGCGTCTTTAGCCTCCAAGCTGAATGATAAGAGGTCAAGATTTCCCAGCTGTTAATGTCCTTTCCCAAGGCCTTTAGATCCCTCTTGCAGATGGCCTTATATCGCAGCTGTGCTCTCCCTCTGGGGCACTTTCCCTGCACTAATTCTCTATACAGGAGATCTTTCGAAATCCGACCACCACTTGGTTCACCACTTTCCTTATATTAGTCTATCCATCCTAATCTGGTTTCCTCCAGGTGGTCAGGCTGGCTGGAGGTGATGAACACTGCATTTTAACACATCTGGGGAAGACCAGTTTGGGAAGCCTTCTGCTAGATAGACCAATGTTTGGACTTAGCACTTAAGACTTATATACCACTTCACAGTGCTTTAGAGACCGCTCTAAGCGGTTTACAGAGTCAGCCTATTTCCCCCAACAATCTAGGTCCTCATTTCACCCACCTGGGAAGGATGGAAGGCTGAGTCAACCTTGAGCCTGGTGAGATTCGATCTGCCAAGCTGCAGGCAGCCAGTGATCAGCCTGAATGACTGCACTCTAACCACTGCATGACTGCACTCTAACCACTGCGCCACTGCCACTCTATAAGAAGGGGCTTGATAAAAAAGCATCTTCCAACCCACTATTGGTCTTTTTGAAACTAATGGGAGAGATATTGTCGTGGTTTACACATGGCAACCAAATCCAAAACAAAACAAGACGCCATTTTATGGCTTCCGTATACAATCCATAGCTTCCAAATTTATATTTTTTGTTCTCCCCCATCCCTGCTTCTCCCTAAATGGATTTCTTTTTTGCTGGTTGCTGGCCTTACGATTCTGTAGCATTTCTTCTATGTTGCTTCTGATCAGTAAGGCATCAACACCCTTTGTGCTCTGTTTCTTCACTGCTTCTTCTGTCTCCTTCCTCGAATCTCAGTTACAAGTAGTCCTCAAATTACAACAGATCACTTACTGACCATTCAAAGTTATGACAGACTCGTAAAATGGGACTTCTGACCTGATCATTTTTTTTTCAGAGCCCTGTTCATGGAGCCCACATTGCTGATGCTTGATGAACCTACCAATCACTTGGATCTCAATGCAGTCATCTGGCTTAACAAGTAAGTCACCAGCTAAGCATACTAGGGAAGGGAAAGTCAGTTGCTTTGGCTTTAAAGTCTCCTTCAAGCAATGGGCCATTTTTATGGAGCAGATAAATATCTTGGCAAAATCCCAGAAGAATCTTTTATTCTTACATTTTCTTTATCTTAATGACACTGGCAGTGGTTCGAGCAGCATGTAAAGAGATTGTATAGACAATTACAAAATGTATTGTCTCTAACTGTGATGGCAAACCTATGGCACACAGGTGGCACGCAGAGCCCTCGCCCCAGCTCAGATTCATTGCCTGTGTGCGCGCATGCCTCCCACCGAGCAGCTGATTTTTGGATCTCTGCTGCACATGCATGGGGGGTGGGGCGCATGTGGGAAATGTCCACGCATATTTGGGGCAGGGTGTGTGCCCCCTCTCCTGTGGCCTGTTTTTGGTCCCAGGAGGCTGCAAGGAGGCCTACTAGGCCCAAAACTCTGTGTGTGCGTGTGCATGTCTGCGTGCGTGTGTGTGCATGCACAGTGCACACACTGCCCATTTTTGCTCCCAGAAGGCTGCAGGGAGGCCTACTAGGCCCAAAATGGAGTGGGGGGGTATGTCAATTTTATTAGCATTTTCTAACCTGCATTTCCACCCGTCAACAGAGTCAGGGAAGCTATCAGTGCAATATGTTAGTAGTATTTAAAAACAAACGTATATATTTGAAATTTGTGCCATATATACAGATGCTAATACTTTAGCTGAATGAAACAGAAATAATGAAATGTATCCTTTAATTATTCAGGGCTCTTTTCTTTCACACTAGCTGCATCGTTCTCATATTTACATTCTCAGTCACATAAACATAACTTGGGCTGAGAGGAGTGAAGAGTTACTGAAGTTAATCCTAATGTAGTGCAGCCCACTCTTTGTTTAGCGACTATCTCAGTGACATTCACAAATGCAACAGTAATAAATCATAATTTTAAAAAATCATTCTTCAACCAATGTGCCTGACAACAAAAGCCTTCAGTGTGAAACTGATTAAAGTCCAGCCAATTTCAGACAGTAACTGAGGTAATTCTAATGCATTAAGCTCACAGAGCTGAGGTAATTTAATTTAATTTACTCTTAGCCTTTTTTACGGCCACACTGCACCATGGAAAAAAAGCAGCTCATGAAGAGATGTGGCTTGAATATGCAATCTCTCCACCCTACAAGGTATCAAAAATGGCTAGGCACAAGACATTGTAAGAGAACTTTTGTCTAAATGAGATGCCAGCAATCGGTGATCTTTACATCTCTTAGGCAAGTGTTCACTTAGTGACCATTCCACTTAACAATCAGTGTGGTTGCTGAAAAAGGAGAGGCTGAATCAGTTGTTGTGACTATTGTTATTTTAATTCCCTTCTGTTCTTCTTATAGCTATCTCCAGACGTGGAAGAAAACCCTGCTCATCGTTTCCCATGACCAGGGATTCTTGGATGATGTGTGTACAGATATCATCCACTTGGACATGCAGAAACTTTTCTACTACCGGGGAAACTACAGTGAGTGGTGCTAAGGGTAGTAGGAGCTTCGTGAGATGGATATCCATATAAATCTAAATAAAATCAAATACAATATTTTTTGGACTATAAGACACACCGGTGTATAAAACGCACCAAGATTTCAATGTGGTAAATAAGAAAAAAAAGTTTCTGTCCTCCCCACCGCCCAGGAGCATTCTGCAGGCTTCAACAGGGCTGGGGGAAGGCAAAAACGGAGGCGTTTTTGCCTTCCCCCAGCCCTGCTAAAGCCTATATAGTGCTTCTGGGGGCTGGGGGAAAGCAAAAACACCTCCATTTTTTGCAAAAATGCGATACAGGGGGCAGGGCTTCGGGAAGCCAAAAATGGCTCTGTTCAGTGCATAAGACGCACCAACATTTCCATGCTCTTTTGTGGGGGGAGGTGCGTCTTATACTCTGAAAAGTATGGTAGATAAATAAAGTGACAGATACAAGAACAAGGGAGCCCAGCTGGCAAAACATGTAAAATATATAATTCCTGGATTCGTAATGTGAAAAATCTGTATTCCAAGCCACAGAGTTGGAATGTCTGTTTTTAAAATCAGTTTTAAAGAAATGATTTTAAAATCCCAACATTCAGACTTTGTGATTTCAAATAAAGATTTCTAGAATTTGAACCCAAAGAATTATTTATTTTAAAACGGCCCATCCCCTTTTAATTAAATGCCAAACCTGCTGAATTGCTGGGTGTTTTACTCACCTTTGGAGGGAGAGGCTGCTTTAAAGATATCTGACATAATCCGACATAACCATTGGAATCTTCAGATCTTTAAATGAAGGCGAATATTTGGAGCTCAGGGTTGAAGTGAGGGATCCGTGGTGCTCCCTGGGCTGGCTTGTTTTCTTGCAGATGTTTCATTACCCAGACTAGCTAACAATAGCAATAGCAATAGCAGTAGACTTATATACCGCTTCATAGGGCTTTCAGGCCTCTCTAAGCGGTTTACAGAGAGTCAGCATATTGCCCCCAACAATCTGGGTCCTCATTTTACCCACCTCGGAAGGATGGAAGGCTGAGTCAACCCTGAGCCGGTGAGATTTGAACCGCTGAACTGCTGATCTAGCAGTAGCCTGCAGTGCTGCATTTAACCACTGCGCCACCTTGGCTCTTCACCATCCGTGCTAGTAATGAAATGTCTGCAAGAAAACAAGCAAGCTCAGAGAGAACCAAGGGCCCCTCAGACCTTTAAATGCCTGAATCTTACACAGAAGGAGATCTGAAGTAGCCAGGAGCTCACTGAATAGGTTCGTCGTCATCCTGTTCTTTTATTTTAAGCATTTGTCTTTTCTCCTTGATTCTGGTGGATGGCTCTGTGTTTTTTTTTATTCTTTAATGGCAGCTTTACTTGTGTTACTGCAGAATCGGGGCCATTGTCAATTAACAAGTAGAAATCTGCCTGGAGAATCCGATCTCACCGGGGTCAGAGATTTAGTCTTCCAAGCTTTCAGACTTGTACGGGGAGCTCATCCTCGGAATTTCTTTATAGCAGAGTGTCAACGGGAGTGCTGATTTACCACCAACTTGTCAAGTGCTTAGGCGGTGAGGGCTTGGCAGAACAAGGAAACAACAGCCAACAACTTATTAGCCAGCCATCAACACCTCAATCAACATCTATAAAGCCACATACAACAGGCACCATAGTCTGTAGAGATTCTCAGTCATCCAGGTCATGGTTATACCAAAGGCGTTCTTTTTTTTCAGGAGGCAACTGGACTTGTTTTTTTCTTTTGAAGACGTTTTGCTTCTCATCCAAGAAGCTTCTTCAGCTCTGACAGGATAGTGGGGTATAGAAGGAGTTATATTCCTTGCAGACAGCTGGTAAGTTGCATTCTTTTAGAGGGTTGCTGAAGCACTTGAAGGTTTATCTGTGTCCAGCAAATTACCAGCTCTCTGCAAGGAATTATTCTCCACTATCCTGTCAGAACTGAAGAAGCTTCTTGGATGAAAAGCGAAACATCTTCAAAAGAAAAAACAAAGTCCAGTTGCCTCCTGAAAAAAAAACCTTTGGGACAACAGGCACCATATAAATGTCACACACAGAATACCCCAAAGCAAACACTCTGCTAGAGAGAAGTACCCTGAAGATGGGCTCCAGCATGAGACCAAAAGCTTAGAAGACGAAACCTCTGGTCCCAGTGACTGACGCAGATTGGATCCTGTAACAATGACCTTGGACACGTATATTCACCTTCATTTGTGAGACATCTGCCTCTTCCCTTGTTCGGTGATACCAAGCTGTGCATCAGGATGGGGATTGAGAAATTGGCTTACCTCAGGATTGTTATTTTGTCACGTTCCCTGGCAGTGACTTTCAAGAAGATGTATCAACAGAAACAGAAAGAGCTGCTCAAACAGTACGAGAAGCAAGAGAAGAAGCTTAAAGACCTGAAGGCCGGGGGGAAATCGACAAAGCAGGCAGTAAGTATCTAGCTGTGCCAAGGTAGAGGGATTGCTGGCTGAGAAATGTTGTGCAATTACTGTTTTCTCTGGGATTCCTCTTAGCTGAAGTGACTTTTTTGAGGAAGCAGGACAGTTATGCTGAATTAAATCTGTAGTCCTAAACACGGCAGAATTTTGCTTCCTCCCTAAATATCAAAACCAGAGGTGGTATTCAGCCGATTCGGACCGGTTCACTCGAACTGGTAATGGAAATCACGGGTCCTGCCCTGGTTCTATGCTGTCCTATTTAGACACGTTTTCAAGCCAAAGCGCATGCCCGGAAGCCCGAACACATGGGTGGATAGGGCACATGCGAGCGAAGCGTGCGTCCGTGTGCACTCACTTTTGCGAACCAGTAGGGAAAGTAAGTGAATACCATCCCGCATCAAAACCATAACAAAGGTTGTTCCTTTTTCAGTGACAACAATTCGGACTGGCAACCCTGTCATTAAATGAGGGGGGACTGTCATTAGCTGAAACCATGACTATGCTTTTGATCCGGCCCACAGGATGCTTATATCTGGCCCATGTGGCCGCTCTAGAAACAGTGAAGAACAAGCCCACGGTGCTTCGGACAGCAAAAACCGCCTCCTGCCAATTACCTCCCTACGACCAATTAGATCCCACAGATTAGGCCTCCTCCGAATACCATCTGCTAGCGACTGTCGACCCCTCGGGGGAGGGCCTTCTCTGTGGCTGCTCCGGCCCTCTGGAACGATCTCCCCGTGGAGATTCGGACCCTCACCACCCTTCAGGCTTTCTGTAAAGCCATTAAGACCTGGCTGTTCCAGCAGGCCTGGGGCTGATGAGTTCCCAGCCCCACTTGAATTGCTGTGATTGTTGTGTAGCTTTTAATCTGTTTTTTTGTATCTTGTTTTTTGTCTTGTTTGTTTTTTGTATCTCCCCCTTCCCCACTCGTTTGTTAGCCGCCCTGAGTCCCTCGGGAATAGGGCGGCATACAAGTATAATAAACATAACATACATATAAAAACAGAACCCCCCCCCCCCTCCCCAAGCTCCGTTTTTGCTGGCAGAGGGTTGCAGGAGGCCATCACAGGCACCCCCAAAACAAGTGACATCAAGCTAGCCATGCCCACTTCTACCCCGGCCACCTGAGATCAAACACAACCCTGATGCGGCCCTCAATAAAATCGAGTTTGACACCCCTGCTGTAGGCCATCCAGGTTTTTGCCTGTTGGATAGTGATCTGAGATCATCCATGAGAAGAGCTAATTCCCACTGTCAGAAATCTGTCTGAGTCTTGCCCGTTTGGTGCCGTCAATCCCTGCCACGGTTTCCAGCACTTAAAAAAAAATTCAAATTTTTGAAAAACATGTTCCTGTTGCCCATCCGTCTCCCCTCCGTGCCCCAAAAGAAAAGGACAGCCTGTTCCCCTTGTAACCTGTCTTGCTTGTTCCAGGAAAAGCAGACCAAGGAGGCCCTGACGCGGAAGCAGCAGAAATGTCGCAAGAAGAACCCGGATGAGGAATCCAACGAGGCCCCCGAGCTCCTGAAACGGCCCAAGGAATACACCGTGAAATTCACCTTTCCTAACCCACCGCCTCTTGCCCCACCCATTCTGGGCCTTCACGGTAGGGCTTCTCCTTTTGCAGGGCAAATTATAAAGGAAGGGTGCAGGGGAAAGATTAGGAGCCTGAAGAAGAGTGAGTGGTTTTCTTGGGGGGGGGGGGATCTCTTATCAGTTGTTCTGAACTCTGTTTCCTCCTCCTTCAAGCATTTGAGGAGAGAGAGACGGAAGTTTAATTTCTGGCTGTTGTTAAACTACAATTCCCAGTGTCCTTTGCTCTGACTGAGGCATCTTCAGGAGAGAAAGTTGAGCCCTTATACCCAGCAGCCATGTGATTTAAGTTCCTGCCTTAGTTTTTGCTGATCCCAGATGGCCAGGATAGGATTTTGCCCATGGATGGCTAACGGGTGGAGAAATAATTGGGGAAATTTACGCTGTCTCTTAGCTTCCCCAGTGCTAGAAAACTGGAGCGATAACGAGAGTGTCTGCATGTACCAAGGATTCTGTCATTAAGATGAGCATATAGTTAGTCCCCAACTTACGATCATAATGGAGCCTGCTTATTATTGTCGCAAGTAATGACAGTTGCTAGGAGGAGACTATGGTGGGGGGAACCGGACTTCCGGTTGGCTCCAGAATTGAAAGGTGGGCTTTCACTTAGGACCTTTGTGGCTCTTTGAGCGTTTTAAGGTTGCTGACCCCTGTGCTAAGAATAGGGCTCCCAAGGCAGCTTGTATACAATCTGTGGGTTGGTTCAAAGCAAATCGTAATCCTTTGCCTTGAGACTCTCAGTCCAAAACTCAGGATCAAAAGTGGGACGAGGAAGGGTGAGCTAAAAAAACCTCCAACAACCTCATTTCAAATTCAAATTGTTCAATCGAAGCTCTGCTATTTTAACCAGCTGGGCTAAGAACTGGTTTTTTTTCCAGACTGGCTGTTCCTGGTTGTTGTTCTATCTAAACTTTACTTTTGTGTTGTCGGGAAAAAACATTTTTTCCCCCTTTTGATCCTTATCTCTTTGCTTCTCTTTTAGCCGTGGACTTCAGTTACGAAGGACAGAAGCCCCTTTTCAAAAATTTGGACTTTGGAATTGACATGGAATCGCGAAGTAAGTGACGGGGAAGGAGAGACGGTAAAGTTTTGGTGCTGACAGACTTCTGCACACGGTTATCATTTGTGTTTCTTGGTTTCTGAGGGGAAATTCCTCACCAGGAGTTTCTCCTTTTAAAAATTTTTTAAAGTGCTGCAGCTGGGAAAAGTCACTTTTAGCTCCTGCTTTTGATTTAGTCCTCAACTTAGCCACCACAAGGGAGCCCAAAATTTCCATTGCTGAACAAGATAGTTGCTAAGCAAGTTTGTCCCATTTTATGACCTTTCCTCCCACAATTGTACAGTGAATCAGTGCAGTTGTTTAGTTAGTAACCCAGTTGTTAAGTGAATCTGGCTTCCCCTTTGAATTTGCTTGTCAAAAGGTCACAAAGGGAGATCAGATGACCTGGGGACACTTCAACCATCATAAATATGCAACGATGTAAATGCCATGATGATTAGGGGACTGGAGGCTAAAACATATGAAGAATAGTTGCAGGAACTGGGTATATCTAGTTTGATGAAAAGAAGGCCTAGAGGAGACATGATAGCAGTGTTCCAATATCTCAGGGGTTGCCACAGAGAAGAGGGAATCAAGCTATTCTCCAAAGCACCTGAGGGTAGGACAAGAAGCAGTGGGTGGAAACTAATCAAGAGAAGCAATTTAGAACTAAGGAGAAATTTCCTGACAGTTAGAACAATGAATCAGTGGAACAGCTTGCCTCCAGAAGTTGTGAATGCTCCAACACTGGAAGTTTTTAAGAAGAGGCTGGACAACCATTTGTCTGAAGTGGTGTAGGGTTTCCTGCCTAAGCAGGGGGTTGGACTAGAAGACCTCCAAGGTCCCTTCCAATTCTGTTATTCTATTCTATTCTGTTCTAAATATCAGACAGTGGTCAAGCATCTGAAATTTGATCACGTGACCACGGGGGTGCATCAACAGTCGTAAGTGTGAAAAATGGCCATAAGTTACTTTTTTCAGCGCAGCTGTAACTTCGAATTTGCCCAGGGAGGCATTTGCCCAGGTTCGCCTGGTGCGCCAGTTGCGACCCTACCTGAATCGGGAGGCTCTCACAACAGTCACTCGGGCCCTTGTGACCTCTAGGCTGGAATACTGCAATGTGCTCTACATGGGGCTGCCCTTGAAGAGCATCCGGCGACTTCAGCTAGTCCAGAACGCGGCCGCGCGAGTGATCGTGGGTGCACCTCGGTTCACCCACATAACACCTATCCTCCGCGAGCTGCGATGGCTACCTGTTGATCTCCGGGTGCGCTTCAAGGTGCTATTAGTCACCCATAAAGCCCTCCATGGTAGTGGGTCTGCGTACTTGAGAGACCGCCTTCTGCCAATTACCTCCCTGCGACCAATTAGATCTCATAGATTGGGCCTCCTCCGAGTTCCATCTGCCAGCCAGTGCCGGCTGGCAATTACAAGGAGGAGAGCCTTCTCAGTAGTAGCTCCGACCCTTTGGAACGATCTCCCCGTGGAGATTCGTACTCTCACCACCGTCCAGGCCTTCCGCATAGCCCTTAAGAACTGGCTAGCCCATCAGGCCTGGGGACAAAGATAATTGCCCCTCCCGAATGATGAATGAATGTTGCTCATTATTTTATTCTATGTTTGTCTGCGTTACTGTTTGTATATCCTTCCCTTGATTTTATGTAAGCCGCCCTGAGTCCCCTCAGGGAAAAGGGCGGCCTATAAATGTTAATAAACCTCTAAACCTCTAAACGAATGATCATCATTCGAGGACTACCTGTATTGAAAGATGGCGGGGAGGGGGGAGTCAGATTCTTAAAAACTTTGCCTGCCTGGCACCATCTTGTTACTAATGACAATCCCTTCTCTTCCCCTTTTTCCTGCCTCTCAGTCTGTATCGTGGGCCCCAATGGGGTGGGGAAAAGTACACTCCTATTGCTGTTAACCGGGAAGCTTACAGCGGTAAGTACCATCTGTTCAAACTTTGGCTTCTCTTGGTGTGGATTGTCCTCCTGAATTTCCTTTTCTCTGTTTGGGGCCCCTTTTGACCGAGTCCTAGATGAGTGAAAGTGACTATTGGGGGATGATTTTAGGAAGAAAAATGACTTCTCTTTTAATCTGATGGGACTGCAAGGGAAGAGAACCAATGCAATGCTAACCTCCTGTTTTCTTTTCCTTATCATCTTTTCAGACCAGAGGAGAAATGAGGAAAAACCACAGGCTAGTAAGTATGGCTGAAATCTCAATTGGAATGTGGTGGGAAGGCAGTGTACAATGAGGGGATAGGGGTTGTATTGGAGTGGAAAGCAGAGCTTGCAGTCAGGGTAGGAAGTCTTTGGTCATAGGAAGCGGTGCACACATGGCAGTTGTAGCTTTGTGTTGGTGTACTCTGCTTGGAGAGGGGATAGTTTGCTTGCAGGATATCCAGTACACCTTTTGGTCTTTCGTTGTATTACCATATTTCCCCAAAAATACGATCGACTCAGAAAGTAAGTCCTAGTGTCAGCGTTCCAAATCCAGAATTAAATCAGAGTTCAAGGCATTGCTTTCATCGAAGTTCCAATTTAATAAAGAGAGACATGTTGGTACAATCTGTGGAAAACCCGAATCTGAAAGCTTCCTGGGTTTTCCACCCAGTTGAAAGTTCATGATCTTGCCCCCACACCCACAAGTCCATCACATGGTCCAATCTGACTGCAGGCCTGACACCTAGCTTGATTTTTACACGTGCACCCAATATAAGCTCTACCCCCAAAATAAGCCCTAATTAAGACCTCACCCACTCCAGGGTGCACAGGTAAAAATTAAGCTGGTGGGGGAGCTGCCCTACTACGGGCAGTTGCAGACAGGCCTCTCACACCTCGGCCCAATTCTTCTTCTGCAGCTGGAAAGGCTTTCCTGGGGGCCTCTGTAGCCGATAACAGAGCTCTGGATCGATCCGGAGCTCTGTTGTCAGCTACGGAGGCCTTTAGGAAAGCCTTGCTGACCTTGCCAGACGAAGAAATTCTTGAAGGCCTCTGATAGCGAAAAAGAGGCCAGGGTCGAAGTGCGCAGGTGTGGTGAGTCAGTGGACGACATGCTTCCCCTTCTCCCAAAAATAAGACTTGTTGCCGTTTTTGGTGGCAAAAAAAGATAAGACAGGGTCTTATTTTGGGGAAAACGTGCTGGTATGGCTGCATGCACCTGCTTCTTCATTTGCTCAACATGGCAGTTGAGACTTAGAGTAAAATATCATCACACAATTTGGAGACTGATTTCAGGACAGCATCATGCGCTAAACTAGAACCGTGACCCGTTAAAACCGCGGTCGACAAAAGCGCGGTCGACAAAAGCGCGTACGTGACGTCATCACAGCGCGACGAAAAAAATTAAAAATTGAAATAAAAATAAAATTAAAGCAAGCCGATTCACATAAAGGTAAGGGTTAAGGTTAGGGTTAGGTTAAGGGTTAGGGTTAGGTTTAGCGTTAGGTTAAGGGTTAGGGTTACGTTTAGCGTTAGGTTAAGGGTTAGCGTTAGGTTTAGGGTTAGGTTAAGGGTTAGGTTTAGGGTTAGGTTAAGGGTTAGGGTTAGGTTTAGGGTTAGGTTTGGGGGGGTTAGGGTAAGGTTTTCGCTTTAATTTTACATTTATCGCTCACAGCGCGATGTTTTCGTCGCGCTGTGATGACGTCACGCGCTTTCGTCGAGCGCGCTTTTGTCTACCGCGGTTTTGTGGTGGAACCAACTAGAACTAGGCAACCTGGTTATTTCCTGCCTGATGGTTTAGATTCCATTTCATATCATCCCAGCCAACATGAGCCAGCGACAAGGGCTGATGGAAGTTTTAGTCCAGGAAATTAGGAAGGCTTCCGCCAGCTGTAACCTTGGCCAAAATGAATTGGTTGAAAGAGAGATGGAGTAGGTTTCAGAAGCAGAATCACAGAAGGCACCCCTGCAGTGCCAGCTGTGGCAGGTGTGGATGGTGTCAGTTAAGCTTCGGTGGACGTTTGAGAGAAGTTTCACTCAAGTTTTCTCTTTTCTTTTCTCTCTCTCTCTCTCTCTCTCCTGGTAGAAAGTTGGCTTCTTCAACCAGCAATATGCCGATCAGTTGAACATGCAGGAAACAGCCACTGAATATCTTCAGCGCAATTTCAACCTGCCTTATCAAGATGCCCGTAAATGTTTAGGGCGGTTTGGTCTCGAGAGTCATGCCCACACCATCCAGATTTGCAAGCTGTCTGGTATGGGACACATTTCTTGGGAGAAGGGAAGGGCGATGGTGGGCCGAGGGCGTCACAAGGAAGGACGGGGGCTGCTAGCATAGCTTTCTCCACCTTGGCATGTTTCAAATGTGTTGGATAATTAAAGTTGTAGCTAATCACACCGGGAGGTGCACTAAGTGCTGGAGTTTTAGTGATTTAACAGTCCATCTGTGTCTTGAGCAAGACATAAGACTGTATAGCTGTAGAAAGATAGGCCAATGCTGATGTCAGGGTTCCAAATAGCATCCAAAAGGAAATCAGAATCAAAGGCAAAGTATTGCTCAACGTTCCAATTGATGAAGAGAGCCATGTTGGCACAACTGGGAAAACCTGAATCTGAAAGATTCCCTGTTTTCCCCACCTAGTTGAAAGTTCAAGATCTTCCCCCCACACCCACAAGTCCATCACAAGGTCCAATCGTCTACTATCATGCTGGCAGTTCCACCCATCCAATTCTGGTCAGGCGCAGACGTGTAAAGACAAAGGATGACCTTGGCTTCCTAGAAAGAATTTTGTTATGGCTACATAGTATGTGACTCCCTATCATCCCCCCCGCTTCCGTTTTCCCACAATAGAAAATGCATAGTAGAAGAATAGAAAATGTGGCAGGCCAAAGATCCAAAAGAAAAGATGGCTGCAGGCCTGATAGCCTTCAAAGGGGACTTGGTGGGTTCTTAATGCTGTCTGCATCAGTTTTGGGGAAGCAAGCATGTTTTTCTAATTCTAATTCCTCCTTTCTCTCCTTTGGTTTTTTTTCCCATTACCAGGGGGACAAAAAGCTCGCGTAGTATTTGCTGAATTGGCTTGCAGAGAGCCTGATGTCCTTATTCTGGTGAGTTTATCTACAATCTATATATATTAAAATGTGTGTGTCTGTCTGTCTGTCTGTGTGTGTGTGTGTGTGTGTGTGTGTGTGTGTGTGTTCCAGCATAACTCTGGAATGTCTTGAGCAATTTCAACCAAATTTGGTACACAGTTGGAGAAAAATATTGTGGGGGTAAGACACCCCTAACACCCCTCGGGGGAGGGGTGTTCTGTTAAGATGCAGCCTGTTGTGCCTTAAAATGGCTTCTACTGTACTGCCGTAAAATGTACAGCGCAGTGGAGTGGCCATGGTAACAGCTCCACAGTACTCCACAAGGGGGCTCCCTCTGGTAAGGTGGAAAATCTAACATTAGAAATTACATTCAGTGTTAGACCAATAATACACAACACCCGTTCGTTGCATCGCTGAAAATCTATCTTCTTGGCATCATCATTGTTATCTGGATTCCAAGCAGTTACATCCAGTGCATTCTGTACAGCATCCCATAAACCTTCCCTATGCAGGAGTAGACTGCATTTCATACACCAGGAAACATAGTTTGTTCCATCCAACTGGGTTATCATCGATAGGCTTGTTGATGGTCACTTGCCATTTTCTCCAGGATAGTAACAATCACTACAATAAACAGCTGTCTGTATACGGTATTGCGTATCAACACCAACCCTCCTTTAGCTACATCTGGTATACTCTGGGTCCATAACCAGTGTTAAATAAGCTCCCCGTTGGGAGAGCGAGTACGTTCAGCGAAGCGTTATAAGAATTGTGTTGGAGAACTTGGAGAGTTTGATGGACTCTGATACCTCTATTTCCACAAAAGTAAAAGCCTACTTAAACTGCAGGGTCTCTGTATGCTGGTTTGTGTGTTCTCCAACAACACTCTCACAACGCTTCTCTGAACGTACTCGCTCTCCCAACAGGGAGCTTACCTAACTATATTGAAGTCTGTGGTATTTTCCCCCCACAAACCCAAATTGTTGCCTTGTCTCCTTCTGCACCAGCATGTTTCATAGGATATCAACACCATTATCCCATTGTGGAAGCTGAAGAGAAGCCAAGAGTCCTTAAATGTCTCTCCATTCCCTTTCCCCTAGGATGAACCTACGAATAACTTGGATATTGAATCAATCGATGCCTTGGGAGATGCTATCAATGAATATAAAGGAGGTGAGCGAAAGCTTGTTGGCTCTTAATTCTAGGGGTAATAATACATGATAAATACCCCTCTGCTTGCTCTTCTTACCGCTATGCTGTCCTTACAAATTTGAAAGGTGGTACCGGAAAGTAGGGACCAGGCGTTCCTACAGTGACATTGGGTTTCTCCTATCCCAATGATTGCTAACCTTGTTATCGTCGTGTGACGAAAGCGCAAGGCCCTCACCCATAATGCAATGCACGTGTGACACCCTCTGCATGCCTTGCCCCCTGCGCATGCACGTGTTCCCCACTGCATGCCCTGCTCCCTCCACATGCTTGTGCGACACACACACACATCACCCCGTTTTGGGTCTAGCAGACCTCCCTGCAGACTCCTGGGAAAAATGAGCTGCGGGGGAAGCGCGCCACACACTCCCGCGCTCACCCTTGAGCATGCTTCCACGACCACACGCACACGTGTCTCCCGCATTTGCACGAGATCCTGTACATATGCATGCAACCTGTCTCACATGTGCACACATCTCCCACATCCGTCCACCCCCCCACGTATGATTGGCAGAGATCCAAAAATCAGCTGGCCGGCAGGAGGCACGCACACATGTGCAGTGGAGCTGAGCTAGGTTGATGGCTTGTGTGTCCGCTGAGAGGGCTCCGTATGCCACCTGTGGCATGTGTGCCATAGGTTCTCCATCACGGTTCTATCCTGTCGCATATCTTGCCTTTGTTATTGTAAATCAACTTTGCTTTGCCCTATCACTTGGCAGGATGGGAAAGACTGAAAATGAAGGCCACCATCTTAGTACCTAAGAATGATAAGTTTCTGGTTTCATTGTACAGCAGCTGCTAAAAAAGCCAACACAGTTCTAGGCTGCATAAACAGGGGAATAGAATCAAGATAACGTGAAGTGTTAATACCACTTTATAATACCTTGGTAAGGCCACACTTGGAATACTGCATTCAGTTTTCGTCACCACGATGTAGAAAAGATGTGGAGACTCTAGAAAGAGTGCAGAGAAGAACAACAAAGATGATTAGGGGACTGGAGACTAAAACATGAAGAACGGTTGCAGGAACTGTGTATGTCTAGTTTAATGAAAAGAAGGACTAAGGAAGACATGATAGCAATGTTCCAATATATCAGGGGTTGCCACAAAGAAGAGGGAGGCAAACTATTCTCCAAGGCACCTGAGTGTATAACAAGAAGCAATGGGTGGAAGCTAATCAAAGAGAGAAGCAACTTAGAACTGAGGAGAAATTTCCTGACAGTTAGAACAATTAATCAGTGGAACAACTTGCCTCCAGAAGTTGTGAATGCTCCAACACTGGAAGTCTTTAAGAAGATGTTGGATATCCATTTGTCTGAAATGGTATAGGGTTTCCTGCCTAGGCAGGGGGCTGGACTAGAAGACCTCTAAGGTCCCTTCCAACTCTGCTATTGTATTGTATTGTAATGGTCACATCCCTATGAATGCCAGAACTAATACAGTGTTGAATAATTTGTACATGAACACAATTGAAGCAGCAATGCCCAGCCACATGGGGCTTTGCTGTAGATCAGGAAGGCAGCACCCCCAAAATAAGCATGGTGAAGACTTCACATTTTGAGGGGTTCTGAGGATTCTTGGTGATTCCTCAAGTACTTATGTTAACCATTCATTCCCCCAAGGGAAATAAAAGTAAACAAGCAGAAATTTAGACTTGCTCTTTCTGGTGGCCACTGAAGAAATGTTGATGGGCTGCATTTTTTTTTTTTTTGCACCCTCAACCTAGGATATTTGATGTCTTAAGAAATAATTGCTTTTTATAAACAGTTAAATAAGCTTGGGGGAGCTAATTTGGGAGAAAAATCAGCAGTTTGCATGTCTCTGCTTTAGTAAACCCTTTGCAGATGGTTGGCTCATGTTGAATCCCAAATGGCAATCTCTGGACAGCTCTTGAGTGCAAAGAAGAAACTTTTTTTAATGGGGTTTGGAGATCTTATTTAACCCATCTGTCTTTTCCAGCGGTGATCATTGTCAGTCATGATGCTCGGCTTATCACAGAGACCAACTGCCATATGTGGGTGGTGGAGGACCAGACGGTCAATCAGATCGATGGTGACTTTGAAGATTACAAGCGTGAAGTGCTGGAAGCCTTGGGTGAAGTCCTGGTCAACCGACCAAAAGAATGAGGCCGTGAGAAGCGGGAGTCACCAGAACATGCACAGCCTGGTTTCCATTTTTCCAGTGGAAGCTCCGCCTTCTCAAAAAGCAGGGCGTTATTATTTATGTGACACGGAGGGACAGATCTGAACGTACGCAAGGAATTAAAAACTGATGATATTTTAAACTCTTCTTCCCTTTCTCTCCCACCCGTATGGAAGTGAACATCTCAGAAGGTGATGAGTTGGGTGGGTGTCCCATCATGCCTCCCCCACCCCATCCCGAGCAGACATCTTGGAAGACTACTCTCACTTAACAAATCTCTCTCCTTTCCTTCCACTATTTTTAGGAATACAACATGTACACTTAATAAATTAAAATGTGGCCGTCACTTTTCTGCATGGAGTTCCCTGGTTTTTTTTTTAATAGTTTGGTCAATTCAGGTGGTCCTCGACTTACAACCACCATGGAGCCCAACATTTTTGTTGCTAAGCAAGACAGTTAATTGAGTTTGGCTCCCATTTTATGGCCTTTCTTGCCACAGTTGTTAAGTGAATCACTGCCATTGTTAGGTTAGTAACACGGTTGTTGCTGTATTGAATCTGGCTTCCCCATTGACTTTGCTTGTCAGAAGGTTGCACAAGGTGATCACATAACCCCGGGACACAGCGACCATCATAAATATGAATCAATTGCCAAGCGTCTGAATTTTGACCATGAGAATGCTCGAACGGTCATAAGTGTGAAAAATGGTCATAAGTCACTTTTGCTATAGTGGCGAATATCTGTAACCCTAACACTCCCAGAATTGGTGTCATGTGTATTGTTCTGACCTAGGCTGCCCAAGAGCATGCAGCAAACTCCTTGTCCCAACAAAAACCCCTTTTATCAATTTACTGTGAATTCTGCTCACTCACATCCAGTAAGGTCTTTCAAGGGAGGATTTACAGTCACAGACCTTATCTGGCTTGGAGAGCTGCCAGGTCAATATCTGCAAAAGTTGGCAAGGAGTCTCGAAGAGTTACGATCCAATTAAGCAAACTAATTGTCTCCTGCAAACTCCACTCCCTTTTCGCTCCTCTTTTATTTCCTCTGGGAGGGGCCATTCATCGTCCACCTGTGGCCTTACTATCAAGTTGACCCCTGTTCTTTAGCTGTTCCCTTCGTCTGGCAACTCTGCGCATGCGCATACTGGAAACAGGCTCCAGCTGTTCTTCGGCCTCACTGATGTCCGACTCTGGAGGCAGCTGATAACTGGCTTATCGCTCTGGCCCCGACGCAGAGCCCTCATCAGAGCCTTCCCCAGACTCCAGGACTGACCCATGTTCCTCCCCAACCTCCTCACTGTTCGAATCTGCTGCCAGCTCTGCCACTGGCAGGCCACAACAAGGTCTTGTGATGAGTCAGCTTTGAGTCATCTGTGGGTCTTGTGATGGGCCTTGTGATAAAGAGATTACCTCAGGTCAGGGTCGTTGGGAGGTGAACTGGTGTGTGTGTGAGTGGAGAGGGGAATTTGCATGAGTTGATTAAAGGTCAATGCTGTCTGTGGTTGGCAAACTCCACTGAAGATGTTACCTAGCCTGGTAACAAAACGTTTAGAAACCAGCCTACAAGCTCAGATAATTCGCTTCTTGAGTGCTGTTGTAACTTGGAACGGTCCCTAAGCGAACTGATGTAAGTGGAGGACTATCTTCAAGCTGCACTTTTTGGTGCGGTATTGTTTTTAGTTCCCCACAATGAATTTATGGAGAAAGCAAACGAAGCTCTCAATATTCAGCATTCCACCTCAAGGGATGCTTTTCCCCCTCCCTTCAATTGGGAGAAACTGACAGGGAAAATGTATTTGCCTATAGAGATTGTGGATTGCCCATGTCTGCAGCTTTTGAAGAAAATAGGACAGTCCCCTCTCAAGAATCTAATACACTTTCTTGTGAATTGCAGAAGGTTGGATTAAATGATCCTTGCTTTCCAACTCCATGATTTTTGGTTATAGGAGTCCACTATATGGAAGCTAGTCCAATGTGGGGGTGGGGGGGGGAGATCCCAGCAATCCTTTCAATTGTCCCCTTATCATGAGAGACTCCTAACTTGACAGTAGTCTTAAGTTCCAACGGATAGGCAGAGCCACCCTTCTGGGTCTGCTTTGCAATTCCCATTGGTCCCAAACGTGCTTTTTCAAGAGGCAGAATCCTTCCGTTCCCCACCATACAATCAGAGATGAAGAAGCTCCTTGGATGAGAAGCAAAACGTCTTCAAAGAAAAACCAGAAACTCTAGTTGCCTCTTGAAAAAGCATCTTTGGGGCAACCATGACCTGGATGACTTGAGAATCTCCATAGACATCCTCCTTATTGACTAAGTTGCCTTGGGTTAAATAAGTATTACCCTATTTCCCCTGTCATAAAACGAATCTTGTCATAAAGTAAATTCCAATTAAAATGGAAACAGTAACACAATATAACATTTTTTCTTTAAAATGCAGAACATGATTGCCGTCTTTACTTACATCAACAACTTACTGCAATAACGCCCAGAGACAGTAGCTCAATCCAGCGAGGAATAGCTATGATCAGTGGCCATGATTTCTTCCAAACATGCATATTTTATACTTTTGTCTGCATTTTACAATTTACTTCCTTATACCCTCATACTGAATGCCAGACTGTTGTGGCCCAGCAGGAGCCATTGGAGCTGCCACCAGACTCCGACAGTGAGGGGCCCTATGATTCGGCTCTGGAGGATGTGGAGGACCCTGGACAGGGTTCTGACTCTGAGCAGGGCGCAGAGAGGCTGGTTGGCCACCAGGAGGCACCTGAGCCTTGGACCAGTGGGGAGGAGACAAGGGAGTGTGATCCGGACGTCAGCAGTGAGTTGTTCCTGAATGCCCAGCACCAAAGAGCTGATAGGCGTAAGGAACAGTTGCGCAGTTACAGGAGGTAATTGCACTCAGCTGCTGGTAATTAGGCTCCTCTCCAGACTATAAAAGGAATGCTTATGCACACGCCCCTTTTGCAGAAGTCAACGCATGAACTAATGTGGGAGAACAGTATTGTGAGCTTGGCAGGCTGGATTGCTGCCAAGGCTTATCTGTGCCGGTTTGCTGCCAAGGACCTGTCTGTCTGTTAATAAATTCCGTAAAGTATCTTTGGCTCGGAGTGTGTTGGTGTGGGACGAGGGGGGTCAGAATACCAGACATTATGTACTGGTGTGTACACGTAAGTCTCCTACCATTAAGGAACTGAAAGTAGCAAATGGTACACCTTCTTTCTTAGAAATAGCTTCTGAAATTCATTGCTTAGCAAATGCATATTAGAAGTTGTGCTAGCGCAGCAGATTACAAATGTCTGATTACCATTAGAAGGTCATTTTAGCTGACTCTTTTAATATAGCATTGTATTAGAGGCCTATTATTATCTTAAAATCTTATACTAAACGTGGGTAAATCAAACCCCTATAAGTTTCCCCTCACACCCTGAAAATAAGACCTCCCCAGATAATAAGCCCAATTGCCCTTTTGAGCGCATGCGCTAAAATAAGCTCTCCCTGAAAATATTGCAATGCAGCAGCAGCCATGAGGTGACCACACTCGCCGCCTCCTGTACCTCAAAAACAATACGACCTCCCCAAAAATAAGGCCAAGCGCTTATTTCGGGGATAAAAAGAAAATAAGACCCTGTCTTATTTTCAGGGAAACACGGTAGTATTCAAACATCTGAAGGGAATCTCAGTGAAGAATGGAAAATGTAATGGGCTGCTATAGCCATAATCGAAGTAGGAAGCTACTTCGACCCCAAGGTTTTTACACATGGCAGAAATGCTTCTTAAACTCTTTTTCAATTGTAATTTGGTTTGATCTTAAAAACAGGAGTTAGAAATCCCAGGGAAATTCAAAGCATTTCTTAAGTAGTCTCCTGTACAAAACACCTACTGTGATTCACATAGCAGTGAACTTGTATCAAATGTATCTTCCACAAAGAAAATAGGTTTCAAAAATGATGGTTTTTTTTAAATTCATTTTTATTCAGCATTTTTAAACATTAAAACCACAATTATATTTTTACAACTTTATAATTTCTAATTTTTCATTCTAAAGCCTATTGTTTCATACATATACCTCCTTGTTTCATGATTATTTTAATAATATATACATATATAAATTTACTTTTGTAAATATATACCATTTGCTTTTGTTATATTTTCTATATAATCATTATGCATTAATTTTACATCTCTTTTTGAGCCAATTATACCACATATTCCATACCTTATAATATTCTGTTTCCTCTCTATCCCTTAGTTTCATCATTAATTTATTCATTTCCGTGCATTCTAGCACCTTTTTTATGATCCCTGCGTTCGAGGGGATGGTTTTTTGTTTCCAGTTTTGGAATGAGATTCTGACTGTGTTAATTATATGAAGCGTAATATATTGAATTTCTTTGCTTATATTTCCTTTTATTATTCCCAGAAGAAACAGCTCAGGCTTCATGTCAATTTTTTGTTCCGTTTCTTCCTCCAGCCATTTTGAATTTTTGTCCATAATTCCTTAGCTTTGGGACAAGTCCACCACATGTGGTAGAAGGTCCCTTGTTCATGGTTACATTTCCAACAATTTGGAGGTCTGTTGGGGAACATTTTGGCCAATCTCGCTGAGGCTAAATGCCACCTATAAAACATTTTGTAGATATTTCCCTTATATACGGCCAACAACATCAATTTATAATTTCTCCCCCACAATTTTTCCCAAAGCTTCAATTCTATGTTATACCCCAAATTTTTAGCCCAAATTACCATTGTTTCCTTCAGTTTCCTCCTCCATTTTGAATTTTAAAAGACAATTATACATTTTTGTGATCATTTTTTCTTCTGTCCCTGTTACTATTTTGTCCAATTCTTGTTGTTCATTTTGAAATCCGTACTGTTCTAAATCCTTTTTGTATCTTATTTGAATCTGTATGTACAGCCACCAGTCTATTTCAATTCCCTGCAATTTTAACTCATGATTTGATTTTAGTTTTCTTTGCCCATCCAATAATTCTTTGTAAGTCAGTATCCTGTGCAAATTTATTACGTTGGGGTAAATCATTGCTTCCATGGTTGATATCCACCTAGGAATTTTAGTATAGAATTTTCTTTTAATTTTCATCCAAATCTTTAATAAGGCGTCTCTCACTTGGTGTCTCTGAAAGTATTTATGGGCTTTGTTCTTTCCCTCCCAGATAAACGTGTGCCAGACCAGCTGTAAATCATGTCCTTCTATTGTCAATATTCTTTTATTTTTGTGAACTATCCACTCTTTAAGCCATGTTATAGCTGCTGCCTGATAGTAGGATGCCAAACCCTCCCAATCTGGAAGGCCAAACCCTCCTTTGATTCTAGAGTCCTGTAGGAGTTTTAGTTTTATCCTAGGTCCAATAGGGTTCAGCCCAAGGCAGTTCCCAGGGTTTTTATTTTGTCATACTCCATTAGGGCCACACTACCTACAGTAGTTTCCCCACAGTCACCCTCAAGATGCTTCCCAGATAGCAATAGGAAATAACCTGGTTTATTTTTTTTTTATTTTTTTACATATGGCAGAAATGTTTCTTAAAGTCTTTTTCAGTTGCAATTTGGTTTGATCTTAAAAACAGGAGTTAGAAATCCCAGGGAAATTCAAAGCATTTCTTAAGTAGTCTCGTGTACAAAGCACCTATTGTGATTCACATAGCAGTGAGCTTGTATCAAATGTATTTTCCGCAAAGAAAATAGGTTTCAAAAATGATGTTTTTGATGACATAAAAATCTATTGCGATGACCTGCCAACCCCAATGATGTGAAGGAAATACATGGCTGTATTTGCACTCTATTCATAGATATTCATTCTATTCATAGAATTGAGAAGATATCCGGCCCTCTCAATTCCTGGCAAATAAGATCACCGCAGATGGGGACTACAGCCAAGAAATTAAAAGATGCTTGCTCCTGGGGAGGAAAGCTAAGGCAAAACTAGACAGTATACTAAAAAGCAGAGACATCACCCTGCCAACAAAAGTGTGTATAGTCAAGACTATGGCTTTCCCAGTTGCAATGTATGGTTGTGATATTGTGATATAAGAAAGACAGAGCGCCAAAGAATTGAGGCCTTTGAACTATGGTGCTGGAGAAGACTCCTGCGAGTCTCTTGGACTGCAAAACAATCAAACTGGTCAGTCCTAGAGGAGATCAACCCTGACTCTCTTTAGAAGGCCAGATCTTGAAAATGAACCTCAAATACTTTGGCCACCTAATGAGAACGAAGGACTCACTGGAGAAGAGCCTCATGCTGGGAAAGACTGGGAGCAAAAGAAGGGGACAACAGAGAATGAGGTGGCTGGATGGAGTCGCTGAAGCACTAGGCGTGAGCTTAAATGGACTCCAGAGGATGGTAGAGAAAAGGAAGGCCTGGAGGAACATTGTCCATGGGGTCGCGATGGGTTGGACATGACATCTCAACTAACAACATAGATGAAATGTATGTGGATCAAGAGAATGGATGTTTTTAGGTAGTTCTAGGAGAGAAAAATATTTACAGCAAGGTCTTTGAAATGTCAAGGTCCAAGCCCTTTTCCTCCATTTTCTCTTTATTGTACATACTGAATTCATCCTCCAATGTTATACAGATACTAACATTGTTACCATTTGAATTACAAGTAAGCAATATATAATACATAACACAAAGAAAAATTAAACAGATATCCAGGTTTTTGTATCATCAACATTTTCCCAGGTTATTTAAAATCTCCTTTGCTGCAGGATAAAGATTGACTTCTTTGTTGACAAATTAATACATAGTAATTAGCAAATTGGATGGATTTAGCCTTCTGATATTACATAGTAATTCATTGGCTTGCTCACCCCTGGAGCAACAGGATTTTGATCAATACCAGTATGTACTAAGGATGTTCCTTCAACATGTGCCTACATACACAACAGATTTGATTGGAGGCCATTGTATCAAGGTGAACTCCCCTCTATTGCTGTACTTTAAAAAAATCAATAGTTTTCTAAAAAAATCCACACCATTACCCAGAACACGTAGTGCAAAAAGGAGTAAGCATACACCATGTTTTTACCTCAGTCTTGTTATTTACATTTTAGCCTTTGCAGTCAGGTGATTTGTTATTGAAACTGACTTTCTAGAGAATCGAGATCTTACATTTCCTTCCTCCTTGACTGAAAGTAAAATGTGGCCCTTTATTTCCTGTTTACCTAATTCTGTGATGAAATTCTAACTTTTGACCATTTGTATCAAAACATACCAGAGAAAAACGTATCAACCCTGGGTTAATTTTCTTGCAGACATACAGATGAGCTTCACCTAAGTATTATTTTAGTTCCATAAAGGTTTCAATAATGCTGCAGACGGTCATCTCTAGATCAAATCCCAAGGATGCTTGAGAATTCCCACAGCATGCTAAGATACTACCCTACCACACAGTACATCAACCTCAAATCCATCCTGCATACAAGATGGGTTTTATGATACTAGCCTACCTCACATGACATGGTTATGATGTTCAGTTTGGGCTTAAATCTGTTAGGTGGCCTAATCACTGTGGTTTTAGCAAGCTTGTTTTCATGGTATAGCTTTTGTAGCAAACCATGAGTAAATATGTGTAGAATCCCTATTATAAGCAATCCTACCTGTAGTAAGGAAACAGTATGTTTACTGCAGGGGGAAGATAATTGAGCGACAGGTAATAATAGCATGCTTTATGCTTGGAAGTAGCTACCTGTTTGTTCCCTGTAGATTATTTATTCATTTTTATATGCCACCCATCTCGCTGTTATAGTGACTGGGGTGGGGAGGTTATTATGTAGTTTTAAGGCAGATATAATGGCTTTCCTGGTAGAGGAAGTCTATAAATGGACTTTGGGCAAAAGCAAACCAGCTTGCTGTCATCTTAACTGCTGACCCAGATCCTTTATACGAATCTTATTTTTGATCCCACTTTTATTTCTCGCACGAGTGATACCTCTATGGAAGGAAACAAAATTATGCCCAAAGATTAATCAGGATATTAACCATGAGGACACCTCCTACTCCAGGTATATTTCCTTGGTTACCTCTTTATCAGTGGACACAATTCTGCTCCTTGCAGATTCTAAGAGAATATTTAGCCTCCCTGTGTTTGTGGTGCGAACTATCCTGTCTTAAGGCGATCCCGTACAGTGTTTGAGCCTCCAATTGGCTGTTGTATCACGAGGATCAAATCTCCACCTACCTGAAGTTGTGAAAGTGCTAGGGCCATTACACTACATTGTTGTGTGGTTAAGCAACTTCAACTGTCAAAATTATCATCTGTCTTCTAAGCCTTCTAAGTCACCTTAGAGTATCAATTCCAAGATCACTTAAAAAGAGAGTTGAGCAAAGAATTTGTAGGAAATTCTTGTGCGAGGAGTAGCTGACCTTAAGAGCTGGACACATGGTACTGTTTTCAACAAACTCGTTAAGAAATATATTTATTATTAACTTGATATGCCATCCATCTCACTTTTAAAACATCTAGTTTTATCCTGTCTAAGTTCTGTACTGTATTTTGCTTTTTCTTGGGTTTTTATATTTTGGCCCTCAGCACTTTTCCTGTGAAAAAAAAGGCAATGTTATGGAAGATCAACATGACTAGCTTGTTCTCTCCACACTAAATTATGCCTAGCGGGTCCTCTCCAAGGAGGCAGCTCAAGACTTCTGAGGGGAATAGTACTTAAACTTGAGATAATCGGAAACATCGTAGCATGAAAAAGCTAGAAAAAAGCTTAGCTACCATTAGAAACAATGGTTACCAAAGGGAGCAACTGGCCTTAATAGTTCAGTAGTGTCTGGAACGTGGAGGGAGAATGCACAACTTGCTTCAAATTATTTTAAAGAACAGATTAGTTCAACAGAAAAAAAAACATACAAGCAGAAAAGGCAAGGCTTCAATTTTACATAACAAAATTATTTTTCACATACTACTTTAGTGTGGTACTTGGAAAAGATGGATGACACATGAGAAAAGATGACCTTGCTGCATGCTGTAAACACCACTTGCTTTTTTTCCTTTAAAGTTGTTTTGGTACCCAAAATAAGTCTTTTATAAATCTTTGGAAATCTTATAATCTTTTACAGAAGATTATACTCATCTTACTGGTCCCATTTGACTGTCCTTACCGTGTGTGTACATACTACCTTCCAAAGAAACTCATTAACCACCAACAACTAGCCCTAACCAATTTCGTTGTATTTAAGTACAATGACAATAAAGATTATACTTAAACACCACTATGGGCTGTCATCATTTAGATTTAGCAGTACAATTTATTATTCTTATTTTTCCAGGTCTACATTTCTAACTGAGGAAATAGATATTTAGGCTGTATTCCACTTCAGGATAATTTTTAAACCATTTTCAAACATTTTGTAAAAGACACAGACACATTGGAACCTTTGATGTTTCCTAGGAATGCTTTCTGAAAGAATGTGTTTTGCCAAAATTCTTCCAAAGAAATGCTGCAATCCCTAAGAAGCGAACTTTTATTGGTGTGGTTTTTAACCCAGGGAAATGGGGTCAAGCGCTGGCTTGACCAATACATGAGCCCATCCAAGCAAATACAGTATTTGCTTTCTACTCAGGATAATAGAAAACAGCTCAGAACTGAGTATGTGGATTCCCTTCCCTCCTCCCATCCGAAGAATATCATTATTTATCTAAAAATTGATAGTGCTAGCATCTTCAAGCTCTACCTAACTGGCTGGTTAATGTACATTTTAAAGACCTGGGAAATTATATTCGCTTTTTGCCAACAGAATGCAATTCCCAAGCTCAACAATGAACACGTCCACACTATCAATTGTTAAATTAGATATTTCTTTTTCACCATGTTTATTACTAATGTACAAAATATACAAAACTCAGAGCGAGACATTTTGTTCCCCCTCAGGAGAGAGATTGCTGCACCCACTTCAGGATGAGGGGAGATGAAAGATGCTGTGAGAGTCCACATCTTACGAGACTGTTTTTTTTAAATTAAAAAAAAAAAACACAACCAACCATGTAAATCAGGAAAACAAAAGTTACCCCTTTTAAACCATTAAGTCTCCGGATTGAGTTTTCACAGAAAACAGTTTGTAGGTTTCCCCCAATGGCAGACTTAGCACCAAGGGAAACCACATCTGTGCAGTTCAACATAGAGCACTGCAAGGGGGTATGTTACAAAGGGGCGGATGGGGCATCCTGGTTCGAGAGGGTATTATTGTGCAAGTGGCGGTGGCTGGAATTCCCCGTTCTCCCATTGGGCCCTTTGAGGCAGCATCAAATGGATTTCGGCCCTTGGATCTCCCAGAATGATGCACAAGCAGTTGCTGCACCCTCTCCCCTGCCTCAACCCACACACACGTTCCTAAAAAGGAGAGTTTTCCTGCCGATGATGATGCCAGCTCTTCCTCCAGACCAAAGCAAGTTCAACAGTACTGGTCTGGTTCCTGGGAAATTCAACAACACTGCCCAGTTAAATCAAGGCTGCAAGCAAGTACATTCCCCTCTTCCTTTTTTGCTGGTTCCACAGGAATATTTATATAAATTGCTTTTAAAACAAAAACAAAAAAACAAAAACACACAACCGCCCTCTTTCAAGTCTCTTTGTGCTTTCAAAGTCATTGGTTGCCTCCCCTCCCCGGATGGGGAGGGGGAAGATGCCTCCCAACAGTCTCCCTTTTGAGGGTGTGTCAGTTTGTCAGTAGCAGCAGATGCCGAAGGAGGAAGTCGTCACGTTCCCTTGCTCCAAGCATTTAAAGGGGCCTCACAGAAGCCATAAAAAGCAGGTGCAGCATCAGTCAGAAAGGGGAAACCGAGGCCGAGTTCAAGGTCAATGGGAATGTGCGCCAGATGCCACAGTCAGGATAGGTGAGAGGAATGCAGGCTCCTGATATGCTAGGGCAAGGGGGGCCCATTCACACCCGGGTGGTAAAAGGCACAGTTGTTCTCGTATCTGCAGCTGCCTTTCATGGTGAAGTGGCGACATACAGGACGCTTTGACCTATCTGGAGGGCAGAAGGGAACAAACAGGAGTGGGTCAGCCGCAGAAGCAGGAACTCCACACGGTATTCACTTCCCCCAAGCAAGCCTACCGCTCTCTCATCTTAGCGCAACTCCAGCCCAGAGCCCAACATGCACGGCACAAAATCACAATTTGAAAAAGGCTAATCGCCTGGCTTTAAAATAAAATAGGTTTATTTTAAAACCCAGCTCGACATTCCTGCACTCTGAAGTATTTGCTTTTTAGAAGAACCCTCCCATCCCCACCCCGTCACTGTAATAAAATGCCACTCTTAAAACTTTTATCGGCTGCCTGCTTCCCCATGCAACTCAGAATGCCAGCACCAATCCCTCTTAGAAATCCCCATCCCCCGTGGGCGCAGGAATTAATATTTACCTCCACCATGGCCGCCTCCGTGCCCCCAGCCGTGGTCCCCTGGGTGACCTCTGCCATGGTCCCCTGGATGTCCCCTGCTGTGGTCCCCTGGATATCCCCGTCCGTGGTCCCCTGGATGACCACCTGGATGTCCCCGGTTGTGGTCCCCTGGATGACCGCCTGGATGTCCCCTGCCGTGGTCCCCTGGGTGGCCCCCTCCTCCGTGACCTCCGTGGCCACCACCGCCGTGTCCCCCTCCATGGCCACCGCTGCCGTGTCCCCCTCCATGGCCACCGCCCATGCTGTTGTTGGGAGGGCCCCCCCTACCATTGGGGGGACCACCACTCCGTCCGCCTCGCCCTCGGAAAGGAGGCTCTCCACCTCTGCTGCCACGGCCACGATGGAAAGGTCCAGGGCCGGGTCCTGGGCCAGGACTGCCACCTCTCATGCCTCCGTGGGGCCCACCACGCATGCCACCATCGGGAGGATCCCAGTATCCATCATTACACTGGGGGGGAGGTGGGCCCATCATCCGCGGTCCATTGGGCACACCAGGGCCTGGGGGCATGTTAGGACCGCCTGGGCCTCCATGTGGTCCTAAGGAAAGGAGAAGAGGTGTGAGGTAAGTTAGCTTCAGACCTGTTAAGACCTCCAGCCGCCATCTTCGCAGCCTTCTATAGACCCCGCCCTCTTCTCTTTCCACCCCACCTTGAACTGTTCCCTTCCCTTAATAACAGGTCTCTGCTTACCAGGCATAGGCCCTGGCCCTCCAGGAGGGAAGTGCTGCATATTTTTGGGCCCTGGTGGGAATCCGTTGGCAACCGGGCCAGGTCCTGGTCCAAGCAGCCCATGTGGAACTGTAACAAAAACAAGGAAGCTGTTAATTAAACCGGTAGCATTAAAAAAAAAAAACACCACTAGTAGCTAGACTAATATTCAGACCGGCTTAAGGTATCTTTTTTTTTTCTTTTAAGGGCACTAAGTAGACTTGCATCTCCCGTTTTCAAATCTATAAAGGGGAATACAAAGCCTGACACATCAAATGGGCTTATGGGAAATGAAATGAATCCAGCTGAAGGCGAGTTAAAAGCTAAGGAGAAACAGCCCATTGATCTCGACTATTCTTTTTACCTCCTGAAGGACTTGGTCCAGGCTGGCCCTGCAAATTGCCAAGCAAGTGCTTAATCTTGTCCGAGTAATCTGGCTGCTTCATCAACTCTTCTGTTTTGTGATTGTTTGAGCCGCCCTGCACAAAATAAGAGAGAAATGGAAGAAATTAGAACATGTGTTGTATCTTACCCCTCCTGCCCTGTCTTCCCATTACTTCTCTGAACCTATACATAAACCTGCTTAGAAATGCTATGCCCCAAGTGAATAGAGATTCAATCTTGAACCCTTTGCACAAGGGTCTCACTTGGAGCAGAAAATGGGTTTCAAGAAAGAATCCCATTCATCAGTTTCACTTACTGCTAACTTGGAAACTCTCATTACTATTGTTAACTATCCTAGTCTTATTTTCTGGAACCTATGTTTTTTGGAGGTGTTTGGGCACAAGCTGGGGAATAGTTTAGGGTTCTGTGCTATCTTCAAGGCAGATGGCACGTGGGAATCAAAGGCCACGTTTCACGCTTTCTCAATCAGGCATCCTTTCCACTATTTAAACAACAACAACTAGCCTACGACGCTTCTAGTTACCATGATGGAGGTGAGAATCTCCTGCATGTTGATGGAAGAAGAGCTGGGGTTGGGGCCCTGTGGATTCTTGCCTGCCCCCATGCTGCCCATGAGGTTGGCCAGGACCGGGGGGAGCTTGGAGCCCCCAGCTCCGTCCGGAGACTGCGAGGCGGTGGATGGGTTGAGTCTTTCATCGTAGGTGGCCTCATCCATGGAGCATTCCTGAGAGAGGTGACAGAGGAGACACAAGGAGTCAGGAGGGATTGGCTGCTGGGGAGCTGAGTGCTCAAACCCGAGGTGGGTGAGACTGGCAAGCAGAACTTGGGGGCATACAAAAGGCTGGAGGGGCTGGAGGACCCTAGGGCAGAGCAGCTACGTTAAGAAATGTTCCCCATCTCCACTCTGTTTCTGTTACGCTCAAAAGGAAGCAGAAATGTTAAGAGAGGGAGATAGGTTACAGCACATAGGACTTCCAGTACCCTTTTAGAAAGTTCTCTGCTAAATATAATGGAACTTGGGAGCCTTATCTGTTAAGTACCCTGAGCTAAAAGAATAGTTGTCCTATTTTAACATTTAAAGGCACGCTCTGACCTCTCATTCCCACTCTACTATAGCCCACATAGTTTTGTCTGTTTAAAATAGAGGGTGGAATAAAAAAGGGACCAAGCATATTTACCTCATCTAAAGGAATCAGCTTGGGTGGCACTGGCTCATAGGACTCTGGGTCTGGTTCATGAGGGCTGTCAGGAACACTGAAGGAAAAAAGACAAAAACATCAGCTTGATGTTAAATAAAAGATGACAGGGGAAAAAGGTCAATTTATATTGGCTGAGATAACTGAGCCTGGAATGTTAAAAGGTGGTTTAAATCTCTGGACAATATATGAATTAAAATCTTCTTCCTCCTCCCACAGAAAACACTATCAGGAGAAAAATTCAAATTATTAGCAACAAAACTGCATTTAATAGAAATTGAACAGACAACCCACCACAAAGCATCTCAACTTTAGGATCCATAGGCTTATTGGGATTTAGAGCATCGCAAACACTTGTCTCATAACCACATGGCAAGGAGGATCTATCTGACAGTCAAAAGGGACGCCTTGAGACCAGTTGGCTCCGAACTACTGTCAACATTATATAGCTCAAACCCCCAAGCACATGACTTTTGGGATTTTGCCACGTTGCCATGATAACGGGGGCAATTTCCCTTCTCTTCTACCAGTTTTTCAACATTGTTACTTCAGCAAGTATCGTTAGCATTTAGTTCCCCATTTCCCACATCCCAGATCACCACATCCTGTCAAACAAGCTGTGGGTGGGGAAAGCGGATCCACACATTGAAACATATACTGCAGATTACAATTTCAACAGACAGAATAATATTATATCCATCTTGGGCTCTTCAGGCCTTACAAATATCCATGACCAGAAAGCATAGGTCAGTAAGCCTTCATCTAAGAGCCAAAGACTATATTATTGTTTTTCTCACAATGCCAATGGGGAAAGCACAGCCAGCACTGCTCAAAATTGGACTAGCTGTATCATATCTTTCAGCATTTTTTTTTATTTCTCAGCAATAAGTCATCATTGCTCTCTTCCCGAGTGTGTTTGTGAATTGACCTTTTTATATTTAATTTATTAGTAAGTCAATTGTGCGTACGTATTTTCCAGTTAAGGAATAGCTTAGAATCTTGAGTATGTACTCTCACCCCTATACAGATACATTTCAAATGTGCTCAATAGTTTACTCACCTCTCTTTTGAGAGAAAGATCTCCTGTAAAATGCCTTTCTCGCGCTCAGCTTGAGTGAATTTCTCCTGACTCCCACTTCCTGGCTGAACCAGTGGGGCAGGCAAATCAATAGGCTTTGGGTAGACCCAGGGGACCTTCTCTTCCATCGCATCATGGCTAAGTCGACGGGCTGTCTCAAAGGCATGGCGATCCAACATTATTTCTCGCTTGGCAGCCTCACCAAAGTCCTTGATCTTATTTACATTGACTGTAGGAGATTGAAAAGAAATTATATTCAGCATTTTATTTGTTTGTTTGTTCATTTAATCCAGCTGCCTATCTTATTTGCATGTGATTCTGGGAGGTGTACAGAATGAAAACACAATTAAAAACTTCAACCACTGAAACTCATTAAAACAGTTAAAAGCCATGGTTAAAAAAACACAATGGCAAAAAGACAGGGGAAAATAAGTTTAACTCATGCACAGCATAACCATTTAACGGGCTCCATGCCTCCATGGAATGTAATAAATATCTAAGATTAGCTAATGGACAAAACTTTCTATGACACAAAACGCGTTAAATCTTTTAAATAAAGATTATCCTATTCCACTCACTTCAATTACAATATTTTAAAGATCTTTGCCATTAACTTTTTGTTCTGAACATAGGAAACGTGTGCATCTCTCAGGGGAACACCCAAACTTAAATATTTGTCAGCCTTTGACCAATTTATTATAGCCCTCACATCACAATCTCTAGATTAGTTTCAGAAGCATAAATATTAAACAATTACTAGTTTACAATAAATATCTTTACAGCTAACCATGAGGGAGATCAGAAAGGTAAAATGGGGGTCATGAGCAAATTAAAGTTGAAAGTCCCTGCTCTAGATAGATGACAGGCATAACTCTGTTCTGTGAGACTTCCTAGGATCTTGGCAATTTTCTTTTTGGGAAAAGGGGGAGAAAAAAAACACCCACCTCTTTCTGTCTCGTCCAATTCAAAGTAGAAATACTCCCGCAGTTTATTCTCCTCAGGCCAGCTCACTGTTTTCTTCTTTTTGCCCTTCTTTGTCAACTGGGTTGAATCAGCTGGACTCTCAGTCGGCTTTGAATCCAATAAACCTCCATGCTCTGAGGAATCTGAAAAAGCAACAATACTTTAAAGCATGCCAAATGCGTCAAGTACTTGGAATAACAAAAGAGAGATAAACCACCATCACTCAAAGCACCTTAGGCTGCCATGGTGTTCCAGATACCACTTGCATAAATGAACACCAGTGACTGGCTGGTTAATCACCTAGGAAAAGGCTGCTAACCTAGGCAAGTATGGTGGAAAACGTATCACGCTATAGATTCAGCGCATTTTGTAATGTGGAAGGCATTATTCTCCCTTCACTTACTTGTCTCCATAGGTTCAGGCACCTCTACAGCTGGCACGGGGGTACCAGGTCGATCCACATCCATTGGTTCCGAAGCTGGGTTCAGCTCTGGTGAAGATGGCTTGGCAGCAGTGGTTTCTGGAGCTGGCTTCCCTTCAAAAGGACTTGGCTGTGAACCGTGAGAAACAAAACAAATTTAGTTGATTTCTAAATTTAAAGCCATCTCTGTAAAAAGGAGGATTGCTGGCTCTGCATGTTTCCTACCTTAGCTGCAGTTGGAGACAGGACTTTCTTTTTCTTTTTAATCTTGATTTCTGGGACAGGGGCAGAGTTTAGGGCATCCAAGAAGCCTAATCCTTCCATAGCTGGAGAGTAAATTGAGAAGGGCTTAAGAATCATTCTGCACTAAAAGTTTCCTAATGATATAAACAGCCTTCCTTTCCTTCTCTCCCGAGCCACTACTACTCTATTGATGTCCCTCGTGTGGCCTTTCACTGCCCCTTCTCAGTCAGTGCCACCAACATTCTCAGCTTTTACCCACTTTTGCTCCCAACCATCACCCCAAATCACTTCTGTGTAAAATAACTATTTTCTTTCTCTATATTGAAACAAAATGGCCCTGTTTTGCTTATCCATCAAACATATCCAAGGTGCACAATCTGAGCATAAAATTGTTCAAAACCCGACTAAGAAGCATGGAACATTTTGTGCATTGAATATTTGCACATTCCTATTCAACATGAAAAGATTTTAGTTGGGGAAACTCAGCAATCAATTAACAAGCAAGATCAAAACACTGGTCTTCTGTTTTCACTGCTTTTATCCTAGCCCAGGTTGCTCCTTAACTCCATGGCTATGAAAAAGGAGAATGCCTTACGTTGTGCGGGGATGATCTTCACTTTAATTTCCTTGGTAGCATTGGGCGTGGTGTTGAGGGGTTTGTATTTCTTCTCAACAGGTGGGTTATCTCCCAATGGGTTTGGTACACTATGGAGAAAAACAGTCCTCGAGTCACTCAACAGAGAAGACGCTGAATAGTTCACAAAGTTGAATAATATCTTTCATGTCAAACAAGATTCCCACTTCTAGGTAAATGTTTGATCAACTCTCTTTAACAAAAATACAAAAACAAAAATAAACCCCAAGGTAGAAGAAAAAGCAGTTGCTGCATTGTATGCCATTTTGTGAATATGTTGCTCTACTTCTTTAATCTATTCTAAGCCTATCTAAAGCAACACAGGTGTCTTTGGGTGCAGCCAAGGCAGACCAAATATTCTTCATTTGTGTGTGGGATGATGGAATATTTGGAATTTTAAGAGGATGTCATGGGAAGGTTTGGGAAGAGCTTGTTTATTTGTTATCAAATTTAACACAAATGATAAACCTAACTGATATTCTCCTTGCAACCTGTTTTCTTTTTAAAGCCCGGATTAGATTTCTCAGAGCACTTCCTAAATACTTTAATGTTTACATCTAGTTATGACTTTAAAATTAAGTTCTTTAATTGTTTGAATACTAAAGCATTCCAGTTCATAGATTAATTGGAGAATATAAAGTATTTATAAAAATGCAAACTGAATAAACTCTAGGGGTCCTTGGTGCTCACTGAACTTGGTTGTTTTCTTATAAACCTTTCACTGCCCTGACAAGGATGCACACTAGTTTCAGTAATGAAATGTTTGCAAGAAAACCACCAAGCTCAGAGAACACCAAGGACTCCGAATTTCAACCCTGAGCTACAAATATTCTCCTTTATTAGTGAACAAACTTTCCTGAATGTCTAGTCTCCAAATACTACATTTCTTTTGTTATGCACAAGAAGCAAGAAATTCTCCCCACTAATGTAACCATCAAGTTTGGGTTACAAACTAGAAAGGTGCAGGCTTAAATCATTTGAACAAATTATATTACCAGATTCAGTCCCACATATGATAAATTAAGGGACAAAGTGATTTTCTTTCCCCTTTAAGATCATATTACTTACATCTGTCTTTTCAATGGTATTGGCTTGAAACTGTATTTATCAGGGGCTACTGCAGTGTTTATGTTCTTTTTCACAGGAATTAGTGATGGCGTTTCCATTTCCAAACCTACAAGCAAGCAAGCAACAGTTAAGTAGCAGAATAATTTAAAAATCCCAGGAACATTCTATAAGTATGGATTGAGCCGTTTGTACAAAACTAATGGAATTCTAGCTAGGCTACCATTAAGATAAGTCTAACCTAAGTACAGCCATTAAAAACTCTTAACTGCATTTACCTGTGGAACGAAATTTGGCATGGCTAGGTGCTGTGGTGCGGAGAGATTTTGGTTTTTCTTTCTTCTTTTCAGGAGCCTCCTCAGGCTTCACTTCTGATTTGGTTTCCTGAGGTTTTTCCTGAATGGAAGGTGCTTTGCTTCTGTTTTCTTCCTTTCGTTTTTTCTTTTCTCGTTCTGCAAAGGACAAACAAAACCAGTGGCTTAGGAGGGCTAAAGGACTGATGCTTTTTAGTCTTTCTGAAAGCACCCCTTTTACCACACAACATCCAATCGCATTTTTGCCTTACAGAGATACTTTAAAAGTCTAACGTTAGAATGTCTGACAATATATATTTCTTGGCCTTTTCGCTAAGATCAAAAATGTAAGCAATAGACTGGGGAGGCAGCTTATGAGTTAACTGGGAATGTTTAAAATATTCTCTCTCTCTCTTGTGCGGATTGTTTCCTAAATAGCATCTCTTTCCCTCATCCCCAAGGTTATCCACTTATTCCATTACACCTGGAATACAAAGTATATGATACACTTTAAGCAACACTGTGGTCCCAGATTATTGTAGTGAGAATCTGATTTCACTATAAAAAAGCTTTCATAATCTGTGCTTCTGTGGAAATACAAAGCTACTAACCTGTAGGCTGGGAGCTACTTTGAGAGCGGATCACACCCATCCAGTCGCTCACCAGTATGGAAGCCAGTCGACGAAGTTCTAATAAGGAAAGAATGTATAAAGCACTCAATTAATTAAAAAATGTTTTCTCAAGTATGACCCTACAAATCCAGAATGGTGTCCAATATCAGAGATCTGTATATGGTAAAGTGACAATTACCTTCATCTTCACTTGTTTTGCTGAGCTGCTTCACCAATTTGGCAGTATTGTTCTGAAAAAAAAAAGCAAAAGGAACAGTCTGTTAAATGACTGTTACAATCTACAGGGTGTATCATCGCAGATTATCACCCCTAAAACTGGGAATATTGTTTTGAGTACTGAAATATATGAAACTGAAGAGAAGTTAAACCCCAGTCTTCTTCCCTCCAATTTGGGACAAAACATTTTTTGCTTTGATTTTGAAAAGGTCAAATTAAAAGGATAATTTCCACTATTGTGCAGTTAACTAACTTGTTTTAGATGATCCACGGTCAGAGGTAAGTGTTGGAGTGTGAGTAGAATCTGCTGGAGAAGGGGTACGTTACTGGAAGCTTTTGAGCTTGTTAGCCACGTGTTAAGGAGCTTATAGCCACCAACTTTGATGAATCTGTAGAACGAGGAGACAAAGTCATGGTTCATAGGTAGAATGATATTACAGCTTGCTTAAATATAGGTTGCAGAATAATTACGAGTAGCTGGATACACACTTTTAAGTCAAGCGAGGATCACATTACTGTAATGGCTGCAAAGAATATGCGTAGTGTATACAAACTCACACGCTTAAATAGCATAGTTTACATTTTATTTGTTTCATAATAGATAAGTGTATTATTAGAATTTCCAGGAATACAGAATTAGAACAAGTATTATGTCTTCCGCTCTCGCTATCATCACTGCCCCCATCTAGACTCACATTCATACTCTTTCATTCCATTCCATTAATAAATTACCAGTGTATCGGAATCTGACTGAAAGCAAAGCAAGATGAACAGCGGTGAGAAAAATGCCCAAAATCCATAATAAAGTCCATGGGATCAAATTAAAATAAAATAACATAACTTAATGGTACTGTTATCAGAATTTAATTTAAAAACCCACTTGCTTTTAATACACTGAACATCTTGCTCTTGAAACTAGCAGACCTAACT
Organism: Thamnophis sirtalis; assembly: GCF_051295495.1. Lineage (NCBI taxonomy): Eukaryota > Metazoa > Chordata > Lepidosauria > Squamata > Natricidae > Thamnophis > Thamnophis sirtalis. The sequence goes on from NW_028261383.1 coordinate 33,095,718, forward strand.
TCATTCCCTACAAGCATTCAGCAGAACTTACTTTGAGAGTACATCTTGTGCTCGGGTCTGCAACAGAATGTTCAAGTAGATGCAACGACTGACCATCTTTTGGGCGTCTTTCATTAAACTGAAATGAAAAAAAAAGCCAGGAATGGAAACTTTCAATTTGGTTGCAGATAAAATGAATGAAGAATTAGTCTGCCAAGTATGTAAAAGCCAGTTAAGATTAAGAGAAATAATCGGGGGAGGAGGGGGAAGGAAATGAAATCACTCCATTACTCCATTCTTGAACATCATGTGTTAATGTAACTGTAAGAAACTGCAAAATGCTGACAAACTTTTAAAAAAATTAGGTCTATCAATATTTCATATTTTCCCACCTAAATGGCCTTATTCAATTAATATCAGTACAAAGAAAAATAAAATTTGGTCTCAACAAAGTATTAAAAGTGGTACAGTATTTCAGTATGCCAATAATTTGCAGTTATAGGCCATTAATGGATTCTTAACACTTGACACTTACTTAAAAATTTTAGTGATGCCTTCATGAGTTTTGACTTCTCCTTCTTTGCCAAGGAAGCAATCCAGTCCCTTGAGGAGCTCTTTTGGATCTATGGGTCTACCCATGTTTGCAAATTCTGTCAAAAACAGGAGAGGATATTAACCAATTTCATTGTATTTATTTTGTACAATGACAATAAAGACTATACTATTAAATTCTTCGGGAGGATAAAAAAATCAACAAAATTTTTAAAATGTTTTCAAAAATAAAACTTTTCAAAAGTTAGCAAGATTTGTTATTGTAGTATAGCAAACAAAATGCAAAAACACATGGGAAAGTGTCTCTCTCTTACTAGGTGCAAAGAATTATCATGTATCTCCTAATCAGCAAGTCCTTCAATGGGGATTCTTGAAGTTTTGGAAATCCAATATTTCGCTTTAACATCTATGAATATTTTGGTAAATATTGAGTAAGTGTTGAGTAAAGGAAAAACAAAGAGCCCCATTCCTTCATGAAAATTCATGTTCATTTGGCCTTAAAACTAGAGTCCATTTCTAAAATATGTAAAATACGCAAACATTTTGTTGATTCAACTAAAATTGAGTTAAGTCCATTTATCTAAAGTCCACAGCACCTATCCAGTCCAAATTCCAGAGCACTGCCCATCTGTCTTATTTTCCAAATAAGATAGTGTTTCTCCTATCCCCAGAATTGCCATTTGTCTTCAGCTTTAAAAAGCCAGGCCAAGGTATCAAATATGGATTTCTAAGTGCAAATGTATTTACAAAGTCTCACTGAATTCAATGTATTCCCTGCTAAAGTATCCAAGACCATATTCTTCTTTAAGATCAGAATGTAATTGTTGAAGATACCCCCAACCCCCCACTATTTGTCTTGTAGCAGACTATTGCATACAAATACCAGCCAAAAACACTCAAGATACTACCCAAGTGTTACAAATGATAACTATATCCCAGTGAAACTCCCTAGGGCGTTTATGGGGTCTCATTTGCCTGACATCCAATTGATCAAGCATAGTAATAAGGTTCTGTTTGTGTTACATTTCTATTAGAGTATTTAGAGTATTACCCTATACTGGTGGCCTCTAAAACTCATTTGATTCTGGATTCACATAGTACTTGCTGAGTGGGTGCCAAAAGTAATTTGGTAGTAATTCAAATGAAAAGTATTTCAAGCACCCTGATATACTGTATACATTTTCCATTTGCCCTCAGGTCTTAGTGCGTAAGTGGGAATCAATTAGCTGAACTGCAAATTACAGCCAAGTGCTCATCTTAATCACAGGGTTTGTTGTTTATGCTTAAGTTTAATATGGCTATGAGACTATATTATGTAGTTCAGAAATCTGCCACAATTCTGATTAAAGAGCATTGTTTGAAAGACAAACCATCTGATGGTAGTATCAAGATGCGTAATAAATTTGTATTGAATGTACTTGATCTTTTGTTGTCAGAGCTTTATATAGATATGTTCAAGGAACATAATTTAAAATTTTTAAAATTATGTAAATTAAATTTATCTGCTCCAGTAACATTTGGGCCACACATGGCTGACAGGTACTGACAGATTGGTTCTTAATTTCAACTTTTAACTATATCTTAAAGCAGCTATTTAATTCCAAATGTGGCTCATCTAAAAACTTTTTAAGGTGTGAAAACATACTGCCATTTTGGTCAGCTCATTAAGTTCTGTAAATAAGGCCTATACTGTGGTATGTTTATAAATTTCATGGTAAATGGAGCATTGTTCATCACCCCTTTGCACTAAAGGTGTTCTTGTTGAAATCATTGTAGCCTGTAGTTTTAACCATCTTCATTCTACTGGATTAGATATGGACATATCGGTAATGGGCTTGCAATTATATTACTGGGCTTCCAATTGCAAACTGTAATTGCATTTAGAAGTAGACAGCGTAATCAGGTGCATCTGATTAAATTCTTGTAGGTTTAATGCAGTGAAAACTGTCTGTCTTAAAAGAAATAAATTTGTTCAGGAATATTCCATTTTGAATTCAAAATGAAGCACAATAAATATACCTTAATGAAATAACCTATTATTTTATGTCATCTTGCAGCACACGTTTGCAAAATTAAGTATGCTAAGTTTTGGCCTTCCCCATTAATATGCCAAATATTTTTTAAAAACTTTCCACAGCATTAAGTAACTACATCTCTGTGGTAGAAGCAATGACCAATAGTCAATGGAGCAGTCTTCTTTCTTTTCCAGATAAAGCATCTTCAGTTCTTTTAATATAGCAAATTGGACTAAGCAGATACCCTACTTTTCCAAAGCCATGTAAGTTAGGTATTTGTGTAGAAATTATTTTCCCCTAAAGCAGGAGGGCCCAGGCCCAAGTGTACTCCTATGTTTTGGATAGAGTAATTCTAAAAAGTTGATGGCCGGAAGAAATCAATATCCAGTTGTATTTTCACATGGAGGAAAATACTATCCAGGTATAGATGATAGTGGAGTGGGACTGTAAAGTTGTTACCAGCCTGTGACTTGTAGAGTCCTTGTGCGGCTTCAGTCCAGTTCTGAAGAATTGCTATTGAAGGTCTGTATCATGAATTCACCCAGTAATGGAAAGACCAAATGAGGTGGGCTTTGGAGACTGAACTCCCCTTTCACCCCACAACATGGCCTTCCATATGCAAGACAGCAATACATTGTTGAGGAAAACTTGCACTGATGAAACTTTGGCTCAGCCTGCTTTGGTGAAGAGGACCTCAGTCTCCAGAGCTGTCATTCTGGCACTTTTTCAGCACTACAACCCCAGGAGAGAATTAAAAATAAAAATGTTACTTATCATTTATGCCATTTCAGTTTCTAAACCCCCACATCTGTAGTGGTTGGTTTTGCCAATAGTATTTTGACACCTACTCCAGTAACCGGGGAAAGCATTCTTTTCATTCATTCTGCCCTTGATTGCGATTGCCTGATTAAAGACTGAAGTTCTGATTGCTAACTGAAGTTTTTAGTTGCAAACTACATTTCAAAAACATTATTACATAATGATGCTGTAATTTTATTTTTTGAGATAGAACAAGGCAGGCTTTCATATTTCTGCTCCATTTGAACTGGCATTAACGATTGAGGCTCTGCAGCTCTATAACTGAAGTCATTCCGAGGGATGGGCGCATTACAGATCATGTGAGATTCCAGGCTGTTCTAAACTTAACCTTCCTTAGCAGATTAACAGATTATGATTAGGTTACTACAAAAGTTTTATCTTTATGTAAGTAAGGAACTCCTACATAATTTGAGAACTTTATAATGTAATGTTTTTTAAAAGAAGTAAATACTTAAGAAATTAGTGTGGCCATCATCTTGAATTTAATCAAGTTTTACAGGATAAAGCTTCACTTTTAAGAAACAAAGAATCCAGCAGCACCTGAAAAGACTAATAAATATAAGGCAAATATACTTTCAGATAGTATTGGGACATGTAGCAAAGGATATATTCAAACTATTCAAAAGATATTCAAGAATATAAGCTTTTTAGTTTCCCCTCTTTTTAAAAAGTTTTAAGACAAGTGGCCCACAATATATCAACTAATTCAAAACCAATTTGTTTCACAATGTTATCCCCAAGCAAAAGCTTCTAAAATTCTGAGTTCGTTCCCCCCCTCCCTTGTGTATAAACAAAAGTAAAACATTTTTAACTCAAGTAATGAGTAAACTTCTCACAAAAGATAGTTCTGCCTGATCAAAAGTTAAGATTTTTTTTTGGGGGGGGGAATCATTTAAAAATGTTTGAAGAACCAATCTTAAGCTTCTGTTATCAAAATTTTGGTAGGAATTAAAGGCAATTTAACAAAAAGACAAAAACTATACTTTGGAAATATTACTACATAATTTCTTAAGTATACATAAAAGAAGTAAAATGAGTTGCAATACAAGAGCATTTGAACTAAAAGGACGAGTGTTGTTTAGGTACATTTCAGCAAAACTGCTCATTCTTTCAACAAAATTTTGTTTTAATCTTGGTCCCTATTTCAAGAGTTGTTAGATTAGGTTTTAATTTGAAAAACTGAAGTGGCAATCCAGCTGCAATTTTTAAACTTACATGTATGTTTTAAAAACTGCAAGACTAAACAGGCAGTTTTATGGCAGTTAATTATTTGAATTATAAAACTATTAAAACCTCCAATTTGAATCAGGTTCTAAAACTATAAAGCTATGAAAAAGGTATTGTTTTAAGACATATTAATCAAATTAGGTTGATTAGTATATTAGCAGCAAATAACTTTTTCTTCAACTGATTCCATTTTTAGCACCTCCATTAACTTGTTTAAAATATAGTTATCATATCTGAGCATAAGTTTCATTCCAGATTTATCAACAGCTGTGTTTCAGAAACATTCTGAAAACATGTTTTCTTATAACTAAAGCCAGTTAGTAATGATATACGTTCACTTGGAAGCACCTCTCACTAAATCTGCTTTCAAGTATACAAATGAGCAAAACTACAATTGAACAAAATTAAAATTCAAGAATTACCAGCTGTTTTGAAAATAATCAAAACTTGGAAGGTTAAGTAAAAAAGCAATTATACACACACAAACACACTAGAGCAAATAGTTTTCTAATGTAATTTATACCAGCTAAATTAGACATTTATTTATTCATAATTGCAATTTGGAACAGGGCTTTCTATGAATTTCTACTCGGGTTGACATAGGATTCATTGAAAATGTTCATAATTAAACTTATGCTATTTTATCTCATATCTGAAATGTGAGTGGATTAAAAAAAACACCAAACTTTTTGGCTCAAATCTGAACTCTTGGGAGACTGTGACATCATGCTTTGTTAATAATTCTGCATTTAGCTAAATCTCAAGTAAAATATATGCAAGTCATTCATTGTTGGGGGGGAGGGCTTGATAAATTAAAGTTCCCATTCTATTTCTTAATCATTAAACTTTACAACTTTTGCATTATTAGTAGTGTCTGTCATCCTATTTTTATTAGTTTAGCATGAAAAAAATCTACAAGAACATGTGAATTTAAGTTTTACACAGCAGCCTAATCCTAAATGTACATAAGAAAAAGTAAATGCATCTTTGTCCTCATTCTGTTTTTAAATTTCATTTTAATAATGTATATGGAACTAATTTTATTATGAAGCACATGGCTGAGCTATCAAATATCTAACAAATTTTAGATACATTCTACTTGTATCCTAAATTGTTGGTTTCCAGATGCTTCGTACTTGGTATGTTTAAAATTAAAGGAAACTTTACTATTTCATGAAATTCTCAATTTGATAAATGCTCTAAAAATAAAAATTCAGTCTCACAGAAACTTGTTAAATTATAAATTTCTTATAGTTGTTATAATTGATATAGTTCAGTACAGAAACTCATCTAACAAATTATCTACAGCTCTCAAGTGACAACAGACTTTAAATGTTTTTCTAATCCAAAATTTTAGAAGCTATGTTAATTTGAAATTAATGTCTTATTTTTTCTTAGTATTTAATATTATGTCTACATTTTATACCCAGTAATATGGTAGACAGTTCATTATGTTTAAATAAGTTACCTTGATCACATAGGAACCTCAATAGAACAAAGCATAATAGTACTTTAATCTTTCCAAAGATTAACCTTCACAAAGATGGGCAAATACTAAATATTTAGCGGTTACCATCACTCCAAATTGTCGGACAACTGCACAGTAACTTTATATCCAACTTGCAATGCAGATACTGTAATTTTTGTACATTGTACAATGCAACAAAATAAATTATCTGACTAAAAAACGTAATTTGATAGGAATTGTAATGTGGGGGATGTCCAGCATATCCCACTAAGATATTCCCATGAAAAAGGTAACAAAAAGCAGGTTGTTAACTGTTGTCAGACGCAAGCCAGTCAGGTCCTCGCCATTATGTTCTTTCGGTTATCATGAAAAAAAAAATCCTAGACAGCTTTCCCAGAATCTTAGAGCTTGGATTTGCTAGAGCAAAAACAAGTTAACATTTAAATTCTCGAAGCCTGGATGAAAAGCAGAAAAATGAAGGATATTGAAGGGGAGGAGAGGCAAGGTATAGGTATTAGAAACATTATCTAAGTTGCATTTCTCTCTCCAAAGTACTCCAATTGACCTGAAAATTATCCAGGATTTGACTCCAGAGAATCATTCATTTTGTACTCATAGACTAATATCAGGATTTTAATCCAAGAGACACTTTTATATCCTACAATTCTATTAGTTAGCAAAGTGCTTTAAAATGTGTTCCCAAGGGAATTACTATAGTTACAATTCCTGTTGATTTACTAGCTATTACAAGTACTCAGTTCATTACTGTACCGTGCTAAAAGCCCCTACTCCAAGAATGTCATGTCAATCCATCAGTTGTAGAGATATTTGCTAGACATAAGTAAATAAATCAATTCCATTTGAAGTCAGAATTTCTGGATTGATCAGCTTTCATTTTCAACCATAAAACTGAGCTTGTATCAAAACAGCCTAAGGACATTCTGCGTTAAGAGGCTAAATGAGCCACTTATTACAGTAGTCTTTGAATCAGTAACGTTGTTTAAAATACATCTTCAGGCATACTTAGAAACATATCCTTTTAAGGATCAGTTTAGGGAGAAAAGTGGCAATACTCTTATGCTGCTGAACACCAAGAATTCCCCATTAAATTGGACATACATTTAAAGCCCTCTTAAGTGGATTCATTTAGGGTTGAGTTTCCATCCAAATTATACTTACATGGAAATTAGCCTGAGAAATTTCCAGTAAGTATGTTCAGGAATGAAGATTATATTCTTTGTCCATATAAAAATGAGTATTTTCTCCTAAGAGAAAATTTTCTCCATTTACTTAGTGCTCAGTAAGTAGGGGAATATATTGCCATGTTGAACTATTATCAATGTTATGCTCAAGTTCTAGTTCAGTCCTGATTTCCTTCAGTAGATGTTTTAAAAAAAGACCAATTTTGTCTTATATAAAAAGAGCAAGCAAACAGGGTTGGCTTTCCACATGTGTTTTTACATCACAGAAGGAATTTCACCCAGGTTGTTCAGTGTTATGACATGTCATTGCCTCATCTAACTGACATAATAATGTAGCTCAGTATCTGATACAGCAGCTAAGGCACAATAGTAGTTAAGGCTGAAATCTGTGGCAGCACAATTCTGTTGAAACTAGAGCTTGACCTTCCAGAATTAACATTTAAGAATCCTAAACAAACCAAGATTCTAAAAGCATTGTTTATTATCCATATATGGGAATCCTCTAAATAATGGATTTGGGGGAAAGCTTTGTATTTCCCTATGTATCTTTTAATTAATTTCCTGGCAAGCTGCTGTGCTGTTATTCAAACCAATAATTGTATAAAAAAATGAATCTTAACTTCAGAATAGCCCATTTCACAATGCAAATAATATTTATGTTAGCCCTCAAGACTATGACAGTATTAACCTTTGTCCTATTTTGCTAATTTACATTGTTCCTTATTCTGTTGTAGGCTGTTCTAGTCTGAGACAACTTCATAATCAAGTGCTTTTGAATACACATTTTTACTAAAAATACTTGAGGGAACTATTATTTTCTGCCAGGTTTACACTCAAGCCTTCCTTATGCAGCAGCTTACCTATTCCCCCCCCCCCCCCAATTAAATTGACTTTGTATTGCAGAGCATCTTGAGATGCCATGAGGTGAACCAATCATCAAATTTTATAGCCAGAACTGTCACTGATTTAGAAAGGGGGAAGAGGGATGTTTACATATGAAATGCTACCACCGGAGGCATAGATGGAGGCAATAATTTCAGCTTTGTGAAATGTTTCCCCACAGTACTAAATAATCATTACTTACATGAGGAAAAATCACAAAGGCAGCATTTCTTAAATGCTATCTGATGCTCATGCAGACCCATTTAAGAAACTTTTACGGAATTAACCAAGCTGGGAGGGAGTAATTTGAGCAGCCTCAATAGATTGGAAAACATTTAAAACCCATTATAGCCTGCATGCATCAGGAGTCATTTCATGGTGTTGACATGGAAGAGAACAGCAGCAAAAATAAATGAATAAAAACCAAAGTGGTCTGGAACAGAAATGAAGGTTGTGAAATGTAATTAATACCATAAAGATTTTGCTTACCAGGTGGAATTGTGGCTGTTCCCCTCCCTTTGGTGAGGTAATACAAGTAGCTGGATTCCCATTTTTTTTCCTAATGAGCACTTCTTTCCTAGTACATTGTACAGGAACGGTGGAATGTGGCAAATTAATACAAGATTCCCCCCCCCATTTCCTTTGTGTACATATGGCCAAAGAAAATGAAAATACAATACCCCTCCCCTTTTTTGGTAATTTCAGCAAGTGTCAATGACACTAAATATTTGGGATCCAGTGGTAGCATTTCATCTTTCTTAACAGTTAAATCTGACAAAACTAGAAAACATGCTTCCCTGACCCATATCTCATTTCAGAGACCTCAAGATGAAAAAGAGGAAGGGGGAAGAGACACAAAAAAGGTTGTCGGTCTATCACAAATATAGCCACTTAATAAATTTGTCCCAAAACAAATATCACAAACACGCAGGTATCACAAAAACCCAAAGTTCTCATGTGATGTTGAAACCTTAAAAAAATAACTCGGTGGATTCATGATAATACTTTGCACTCCTAGCAAGCTGTACCTAGAGATTTCCCAAAGATGAAGCAGTAGCGGAAGTTTGTTAATCATTTTGGAAAAGTGACAAACCGGTTAGCCAGTTCTGCCCTCCCCCAACTGCTTGCTCAGGGCTCCAAACATAAGTGAAGGGGAGGAGCTAACTACAAGCTGCTTACATCAGCTCTTGAAAGCCTCGTGGGTTCTTGTATAGGAGAGAGAAGGGGCGGCCATTTTAGAAGCATAGGCGATTAAGGAAATAAAAGCAAGAGCCTCCAGAATCTATTGAGAGGAAACTATATAGCAATACAACCCCATCACATGCACAAATTCTACCATTTTATATCAGTTCTACCAACTAGAACCTATTTAACACAGTTCAAAAAAGGGGATCCCTTGTTTGGTGAGTGCCGGAGACTCAAAGAACCTCTCATTATTCACCATTGTAAGGTCAGTACCTCCTCCTGCCCCCTCGTTTTTTCAGTAGATGAAATAAAAATGGAAACATCCTGTAAAGGAAAATTGTAATGCTGCTCATCAGGGACAGAAAGATTAAAAGTAAACACTGCCGTACTGCAGCGAGGGGAGTGAGGAAAAATAGATGAAAACATTTAAAAAGCAAATTAAGATCTCATTTGAATCCAATTGGTTTCTATTTTTCTATTACAGTCCTTTTAAAAAAATATCAAGTTTAAAATGATTTTCCAAACTCATTTTGCAATCTTTATTCCTAGATTGCTTTTTCACATTACAAGCCTACATACACATTGGAAAACCTTCGTTTTTAAAAAACACAAACCCCTTAAGACATCCTTAGAAATATAGGTGCTGACACAAAAACCCATCCTAAAAAATGACTCCATCTGGCTACTAGTTGCTTTCTTTGTCCCAACTCTTGCCCTGCAATCTTTATGTACAGATTGCTTATTTAATTCAAGCACTTCTTGTCTCCCACACAAAGAAGCAGCACTTTATAGTTCAGACACCACCATCTGTTATGTGGGAGCTCATTAACCCTTGACAGTCCTGGAGACGGTGGATTTTCTAAAGAGACCATCGTTCTCCTTATATATACATTTTTGGTGGCAAAATGCCTGCGTCTTAAGGGTTAACACCTCAAACAAAACCCACTTTCCCAATTTTTTGTCTTTTCTTCGTGCCATTAGCTCACTTCGACACGGATGAATTTTTTTGGTCAGTTGGTTGAAAATGCGACACTTACTATCCAATTAATTTTCTCGTCGACAGCGCCTCAAGGTTTAGCTTTTTTTGGATTAAGCTGTGTTTTTTAAAGAAAAAAAATGAATTTGGTTTTGCTCATTTTTTTAAAAAATAAGCAACTTTTTGCAATAAAAAGCTGCTTGATAAAAAAAAAACATCAGGGAAAGTTGTTGCTAAATATTAATTTTGGTTTTATGTTTTAGTGGCAGTTGTTCTCCTTCAGATCATAAAGAATTTTAACAGCTTCCCAATACAGACGATCAGAAATGTAGATGGCTTTTTTGTGTCGTCTCAGAGGCTCAACTGTGGGGCAATTTTTCTTTGTTTCACGATGTTCAACGGTGTCTCAAGCTCAAAGGAAACCTAGAAAATGAATAATTACAATTAATTTCAAAAAATGTAATTTTTAAAAAGCAGATAAAATACAGCATTTGGCTACAAAATTGCCCTTTCGTAAATCTACGTTTCTATCGGGTTAAAAGAACCAGAGGAGAGGAAATAATTTATCGGATGTTAATTTAACGTTTTGGCGGCTCATTTTTGAGTGGCTTGGGATTATTATTATTATTTTGCTGTTGTTAGGGAAAACTGAGCTTAGGGCTTTCTTTGAAGGTTCAAGTTTCAAGAAAAGATATAGGATTTTCAAATGTCAATAACCCTATAATGGGGGGAGGGAGGGGGGGAATAGGAAATAAAATTATCAGACCGTAATGCCCTTTTTGTCCCCCTCCCAAGCCGCTCCCATAATAACGTTGGCAGAAACACAGTACTCACCTTTAAACAGACCCCAGAATGGCCGATGGGAGCGCGCGCGGAGGCTTTTATACGGCGGCACTCCCTCCACTCAACGCCTCCTCCCACCGTCGTGCGCGGCGTCCAAAGAACAAAGCCTTGGCCGCCTGCCCCGCCCAGCTGAGCCTCCCGTTTGCCTAAATACGGGATAAAATTTATATCGACGCACACGGTTCGAATTCAATTTTGAAAAGCAGTTCAACGGTCTGCGAAAAATTAAAAAATAATCTGGGTTAAGCTCGTGACGCAGTTAGGAAATCAGGAATGCGCATGCGCGAGCGGCCGCCAGGCTTGCCGTCGTAAAGAGTTGCGTGCACGCGCACAGCCACGGGATTGCTCCGCCGTGGAGGCTGGGAATCAGACAAGGGAGATGGTTTCGGGAACTGAGCATGCGCGTAGTTTGGCCGCTTGAACGCCGAGCATCCTCCCGAGAGTTAAACAATTCTGGTCATGCGCAGTAAGGACCCAGCGCCGTTGGCTTCGATGGCTTCCGGTGGGGGTTTTATTGTAGGGAGAGGGAAGGGCAAATCAACCCGTGACAAAAGATATCGAAGCCAAAAAAATAGAAATCTTTTAAAAATTGATGGTGAAGTTTGTTTGCAATACATGTATGGTCGCTTCTCCTGGAGTGAACTGGAGGTAATAACTAACTGAAATGACCTGTCCTTGAAAATAAGGGCGGGAGGAAATGCCTCAGGGTTTCTCAAGGTGACCTTGAAAAAAATGAAGCGCAATGGCGCATGCGCAACGGTATTTGTGCCCCTTACAAGATGGCGGCTTCCAGTCGAGCCATGTTGCTGTATGGGAACTTGGCCTCTTTAGCCGCCCGCATGGCTTTTAATAGGTCTTGCGGGCTACGGGTAAGAAGACGCTTGTGTTTTTTAATAATTAGATTCCTATGTGGTAGATTAATTTTTTTAAAAAGCAGTCTAATAGTTTTTTCCCCAAAAAAATCCATGGTGTGTTTATTTTGCTTTATCATTAGTTTACCTGAGGATTTAACCATGCTTATCTCCTAATATAAATTATATGAAGTATTCTCTAAAGTTTACTCTTAAGATAGTAAATATAGAACTGTATGTCTTGCATATCGTCTTAGTTGCAGGATGCCCCAAGATGATCAATATGGACTACCGGTCGATGTTGTTATTCGTAGTTATTAAGTAAGCGAGTAATAAACTGTTTAAGTAACAATTTAGCTGCTATTAAAGTAGCATTCAATTACTTTCAGATCATAAATATTTAGAGGGGGCCGATGAACAATCTGAAACTTCATGAAGAGATCGATGAGTTTGGGGGACCCCGTTTAATCTATGTGGACTTTGCTATTTCTAAAATCTCTCGGTTTTCTTCCCTTTTCTCATAATTGATTATTCTTCTTTTCTTTAAAAGAGCTGTAAGTAAGCTGTAAGTTCATAGCTTGTTTTCTGTTCAATAAGAACAAATGTTCTAATGTTCATGATAGAACAGATATTGTTGGCTGTTTCCTGCTGTTAAAAAGATCTTTTTTCTAGAGCAGTGATGGTGAACCTTTTTGCAACTGAGTGCCTAAACTGGAATGTGCGTGCATGTATGCACACTGAAGTGCTGGAAACCCGAAGACCATCTGGCCAGCGAGTGCATGCCTGTTTTTTTAAACCATTTTCAGGCTGTTTTCCGGTGCTCGGGCACTGGTGAAGACCAGCTGGCCAGCGCGCAAGTGCATGCCTGAAACCAGAAGACCAGCTGGTGACAGCGCACATGCCCACAGAGAGGGCTCTGCGTTCCATCTGTGGCGTGCGTGCCATAGGTTCACCATCACAGTTCCTCCGTTTTTCCTATCTTATATTTATTGAAATAAGCTATACAGTTTTGCTTTCTTCCCAGAGCCTACATTTTTAAATTGTCTAGAGTAGATTCTTAAATACACATATGTTCCACAGTGTAATAGAGAACTTTGGTTCTTTTAGTTACAGCATAAATTTCCTCCATTGACCTTTTGAATGACAAGTTGGGAAGCTGGGATCCTCGGAGGACTGTTTCAAATGGCCTTTGGGTCTGGGATTCTTGTCTTATTGTAATATCTCTGTTGGTAATTTTCACTTGTATCGCTATCTTCTAAGGGAGTTTTCAGCTGGCACATCCTCCTCTCCAACCTTAAGTGTTTGAGAAAGATAAGGCTCCCACCACCCTCCTGCCATTACTAGCAAATTAAAAAAAAGAATACATTTTATAACCCCTGGATATATGGGGCGTGAGAATAACCTTTGGAGTCAGCCTAGATCCCAAATGGTCTGAGTCAAAAGGAGGAATGTAGGTGGGGTAAGAGTCTCAGAAGGGATGCTCCCTAGTTCTCTAGAAAGTAAAGACAAGAGAAGACCTCTCAGACTTCCAAGATTTTGTCACAGTAACTTTGCATTAAGGGTAATATTACTCATGATTTTGTTTCCTTTAGGCAACCTTGCAGTGTTGAAAGGCTGGATAGACTTGAGATGTATGACTAATAGAATCAAGACTTCCTCAGAGGAAAAAAATATTTTTAAAAGAGCAAATCCCTTTTATCTTAAAATAATCCCATGCAAAACATTCAGTAGCAAAGCAATAAAAATATAAAATTGTTCCAATTTCCTACAGAAAAAAGGATTGGTCTGTTTCCAATTCAAAAGCAACATAGTTACTGAGCTTGTACAGAGAGAATAAAACCAGAAACAAAAGCTAAGGCATAAGCACATACTATATCTGTTTTTCAGAGACAGTTTTCCTGAAACAGTGAATGAGAACAGCCTGTATAATAAGCAAAAATAAAAATCAGGAGGAATGTGGTAGCGCCATTTCCGACCATTTTATTAAAAGACTTCCCTTCCAGAATTCTGGGGATTCCAGTGAGTTGATTCTGAGACTGTTGAAGAGACTGAATGCACTTATTTCTTCCCAGCTGTTCTCATTTTAAAAATACATTTTTTCTTGCAAATGTTTCATTACCCAAATAGTTAACAAGAAGGGAGTGTGTTTTGCTCTCTTTTTCATTACCAGTGGCTTGCCCTGTCATGGAACCCCCAAGAACATTCCCATCAACACTGACAGCGCAAGCCACCAGCATATAAAAAGAAAGCAAACCCCACTACCTTCTAGCACTGATTATGTTACCTAGGTGGATAATGAAACATCTGTAAGAAAACAACCAGGCTCAGAGCATCAAGGACCTCATGATTCCTAATAGAGATGTCACTAGTCCCATACTGCTTCCTCGTGGTCAACGTGGCTGGCTTTTGGTGAATTTGGAGGTGGGCTGTGTGCTCTTTTGCACATTAATTACTAAGCCATACTGACTTGTAGAATTCCATACTTCCTGGATGATAAAGCAATTACAGCAAAGTAGAATCAATAAGAATAAGAAAATATATATTGGTATTGACTAAGGCAATCAACTAAACAAGAAGTGATAACTTGACATTTTGAATTTTAGTTTTCATAATCCCTTTACTGCAAATAGAGGGTAACTGTTGCCTACCCATTAGAGATTCTGCACTTAATTTCTGAATATTTGATTAAAAATGCTTTTTTTTACTTTTGATTTTTTTTCTCCTATTATGTCACTGCTAGCTATGCTGGTACCTGTATTTACTACTTGCCTTGCCTTGCTTTGTTTCCTAGCATATACCCACAACTTCCCTCCTGTTGCCCGAGCAATTGGCCTTTCGTACATACTGCACAGAGGTCAACCAAGAAGAACCCACAAAGCCAGGTGGTCATGAGATAGATTCACGTTACAAAGAAATGCCATGGAAATACTTGGAGAGTGAAGGTATGCATGAATAAAGGTAGACTGGAAGAATTTTGTGAGTCTAGAATCTGGTGGAAAATGTTATTTATTTGGTAGGTGTTTTTTGTGTAAATTTAGCTAGTTTTGGTTACATAACAAACCATGATTGAATAACTGTGGCTTATCATAGTGTGTGAAATAAGTGTCTCTGTGTTTACAAAATGCCTACAGCAACAAAGATCGACAATGAGATTTCTTAAGATGTTACATGTACTCAGACAATATGATAGTAAAATAACAGGTAGACTTTAGCTTACAACAGTCACTCAGCTGTGCCCTGTCCTGGTTCATGACTACTTTGTGGACACTCACCAGTTGGCATTTATATCCTTTTGCAATCACATGACCATGCTTTATAACACATTTGCTGAAAATTTGTGTTTTTCATTTAACATCCAGGGCATTTGCTTAAAGACTGCAGATTTATTTAACAACCATAGTGATTCACTTAATGACCATTGCAAAAAAGATAAAATTTGGTCACTCATGGCAGCAAGATTGGCAAAAATGTTTCAGATATGTCACCAGAATGTTGGAAATGCAAACAAACACAAGGATCTTATTATTACATGTGGTGGATCTGTCCATCGGCAAAAAAATATTGGGTAAAGATAACCTGCTTTATGACCATCACAGAGTACGATTAATGGGCACACTTCTTTACAGTTTTAAGTTGACTACCTTCATAAAAAATAAAAATGAGCAAACAAACCATTATATAGTTATATATGTTCATTTCTACTTAGTGACTGTAAAGATCACTGCAATTGTACCTTTGCCCTCACCAGAGTTCATTTCTGCAAACTCTTCAATCTCGAATAGCAGCACTATAAATAACTGGGTTCACATCTAAACCGAAACTCCTCACTTAGCCTGAGGTAGGAGCCCAAGTACTTGTTCTTCCAGAGAGACAAAGAATGTGAATGAGAGAATCATTCATGCTACCTTATTTTTCTTGAGGCAATGGCAGGGAATCAGGATACGTAATGCCTTATGGGAGTACAAAACTCATTTGTGTGTGTGTGATGCACGCAGTACAAAACATATTTCACTTTGAATCTGGAATGAGCCATAGTAATCTGGATGTTTTGTCGAACCCTTTTGGGTGAGGCACAGTGTGGGAGAAACAAAACCTGGTACCTTTTGGTTAATACTAGGTTTTACACAAAACCTGGAAGGATCCTGAGTGCTTAGAATATAAATCACTGGTCAATTATCCCATGCATAGAATAATTAATACATACTATAGAACATTTTGCACAGTCCTACAGTATAGGTATTATATGACTTTTCTTGCCACAGTTGTGAATTATTGCAATTGGTGAGTTAGTAACCCAATTGTTAAGGGAATCTGGCTTTCCCATTGACTTTGCTTGTTAGAAGGTCACAAATGGTGATCACATGACACTGGGACACTGCAATCATCATAAATGCATGCCCGTTGCCAAATGTACGGATTTTGATCATGTGACCAGCAGTTGTGTGGAAAAACAGCCATCAATGAACCTGTGCCGTTTTAACTTTGAACAGTCATTATACCAAGAGTTGTAAGTTATGGACTACCTGTGATGTGAGTGTTTTGTTTGGCTTAGGAAGCCCAGTAATTGTGAGTAAGCAGGTAAATGTAGGATTGTGTCATGTAATAAATCCTCAGGCGGCTTCATTGCTCATGTTTACATGTTTATAAGCTGAAAGCTGCTGCTGTGGAATGCTGTATTCATGAAAGATGGAGAGATGGACATACAGATGGTCCTGTATGAAGAGTCTTTGTTTTATGGGACAAAAGTTCCACATTTGTCAATTTTACTCTTTGCAAGTTTGCTTTTCCTTTCTGGAACAGTATTTAAAAGAATTTTGAGGTGGTTCTCAAACCTGTCCTGTTTCATCATATTTTCCTAGTGCCCTAGTTTGCTTTTCCCAGTTTCCTAGATTTGCTTTCATCTTTTCTGGCCTGGGCCTATTCTTTTCTCCTTGGCTTCCTTCCAGGTGAGACTGGAAAAAGGGAAGACTTATGCCTAGTTCAAAATATGGCAAGGGATACTGCTAATCAGAACACAGCAGAGCTCTAAATGGACAAGTGGTCTTGTTTAGTATAAAATAATTCCTTCTGTTGCTTTAGTGTGCAAGTCACACAGCCAGGAAAATTGCCTACTCTCATATAATGTTTTCTATTTCCTAAAACTACATATATAGGATTACCTACAAAATGGATTCATTTGGTAAACTCGAGCCATGGTCTTTTCAGTGGTGGCCACTCCTTTGTCAATTTTTCAATGCATATAGATAAGGTCACACATCAGGTCTGGCTATAAAAGCAAAATTCCATTTCTTTATTATTCTTTCCATTAAGATACATTCATTTAATGAGCTTGAATTACTATATATTTCTTATCAACAGTCTGGGGTAATTACCAAAATTATTTTTTAAATAATTTGAGAGTTGATTAGTTAGTCCTGGGAAAGGAGAAGCAGGAGAAAGAAAGTTAAAATAACTCACTTTGATTCTGTTTGGTACAAGAGGGGACAAAGGGACACACTGCTGGGCTTTCAAGATTTCTGTTATCATACCATACAACTATAAAATAGCATTCCTGGAATTTTTGAGCTGTTTCCTGACCTGACTTTCTTGAAAGGGTTGACAGGGTATATGAGATGGTAACTTATTGCTTTATGTATCCTGAGCACATTTGTAAAATGTTAGATACAGGCCATAATTTTCTTTTCCTTTCCCCTTTAGAATACATAACTAAATATGGCAACGATCCCGTCTGGCTTGGATACAGGCGTAATTTCAAGGGTCAGGTTCCACCACAGAAAACCCGGAAGATGTGCATTGTGAGTACATTCTGTTTATGAATATGTATGGATGGTTGGATAAGATGCAGCATATCTGTAATTTGTATTTGAAGGGATATTTCATGTTTAAGGGATCAATTGTATTTTTATTAACTATGCAATATAACATGGCTTACTTCTGGAATGTTTTCTCTTTGAATTGGCTAATCTGAGTATTTGGGAAGGGAGGGGCAGATTCTTACTCTAAAAATTGTAGGTGTTCATAAGACCATTGAGTCCAAATTCCTCTTCAGTGTGAGAATCCTAATTAATATATCCTTTCTGGTTTTTGCTTGAACCAATCAGGATGAATCCGTGGGGAGGCCAATTATTGTCAAACCACCTACTTATTGTTTCAGTGAGACTTGTCCCAGAATGCAGAATTATGGACTTTTGTTTATAAGACAAACAACAGTTGCATTCCGGGATGATCAGTCTTCATTCTAGATTATGTGACATTATATAGTACAGTATTTTAATATTTTACCTTGGTTTCTTCTATGCTAAACATTTACACTTTTGTCAATTTCTGCTCATGAGACAATTCCCAGTTTCCTACTGACCCTCGAACTTGTTCCAGGTGTCTAAATGTTTCTTAGAGTAGGGTGCCTAACATTAGGCACATTATTTTAAGTAATCTATGATGAATGGGACATTTATAGGGTTTTCCTCTCCTAATTTTTTACATAATAAATTGTTTTGTTCTGTCTGTACTTAAAGAGAAAAGGTCATGTCTGTGGGAATCCTTGTCCCATCTGTAGAGATCAACATCTTGTTTTGGATTATAGGGTAAGTATATGGGATTTTTTTTTCTTATATTTTTGTTTAAATGTACCTAACTTACCTGAAAGTCTCCAGAGTAGAGATACAAACATGTTCCATTGATTAAACATAGATAATAATATAAACAATATAAAATCTAGGCAGTTCTGGAACAGCTGGACATAAGAACTATAGGGGCAGCATTGAAATGTTAATGGCCTTAGCCCCCACAATTGCCTTACCCCCCACAACCTAACTGGATGAACTTTTAACAGGAAGTTTGAAAGACCAATGCCACTACAGAAACAATTCTGGTCTATCTTGCCATCAGTGGTATTCAGGCAGTAACAAAACAGTTAGGAATTTAATAAATAAAAACAGTTGCATTGGTTGTATAAGCCATGTTTCCTTTTCTAACCAATGAGTAAAATAGGGCATGCCCTTTATCTTACAGAATGTGAAGCTTCTTGAACAGTTTATCTGCCCTCACTCGAATATAATCCTTGATGCAACCCAAACAGGTAACACAGCTATTGCATTTCATGCCTGCTCCATTTAATTCCCTGTCCCAGGTATTCTCTTTCTCTCCCTTTCCCTCTCCCTTATGTAAATATTCTTGTTCCTTCTTTTCTCCCTCCACTCCATACACAATGTTGCTGCTGGCCACATTTGCAGCAACCACCCTATTTTCCAAAATCTTATTTTAGAAACTCTTCCAGTTGGTTTGCTGCTCTCCAAGCAAGATGCCAGGGCTTTAGAGCGACAGCATTTTAGTACAACATCTAAGGACCTCAATTCAAAACCACAGGATGTGTGCTACCTCTTTTCTGGTGGGAATAAATAGCACACAGAATCAAGTCTCTGAATGCAAATCAGTCTAGAATTCACACAGTACTTATGTAACCTTTGGAACGTATAATGTATTTGTCCTCTTATTTGAGCATGTGTGAACAAAGCAGGTTAGACTGAGAGGCCAGGGATTTTTTCAGCAGTACAGAAAGTTGCAGAGTTGTAGCTAAATGAGGAATAACTGTATTTCAGGTATAGGTTTTTTGTTTTTCCTACCACCATGATCTCTTATTATGTCTTGGAAACACGTTTTGTCTTGCTTTGCAGGTGTGTGTGTAAAGAAGCAAAAGGAGCTAGTTAAAGCCATTGATCAAGCTCAAGACAATGGTGAGTAGCATAAATGGGTCTGGAAAATAAGGCAGAGTTGAGTGGAAGGTGACAAGTGCTTGTATGATAGGTTTTGGAGTTTTCAGAGCATCAAGGGTGAGGATGGGAGTGGCTCACAGAAAGCTTGCACTCCCATATTTACTATTGCTTTACTTTCCCCATACAATTTGCCATTTTGCTGCCAAATTTCAGCACCATGGTCTTGGAGTGCTTTGGAGGTTGTAGACAGGAATCCTGCCTGCTCCATACAAGCCATAAGTTATCCACCCTATGCCATGGTTTATAAGCTCACTCAATTATAGGATATGCTAAGCCAGGTTCTCCCCCAACCTTCCATTAGATAGAAGGTGTGAACCCAGATCAATCATGGTCGTCTTTCTGATATGTTTTCTCTTGTGTCTCCGTTGTCAGGACTTCTACCAGTTAGCACTCCCTTGATCTCCTTCCCAGATGTGGATTGGAGCAACCAGCATCCAGCTGTTTCCAAGACTCCTCCATCCCCGGCTTTATGTAGCAAGACATCATGGTATCCTTGGTATGACTGGCAGCAACCTCCAGAAAAAAAAATTAAACTCTTCAGGAGGATTTACAAAGATTACCTGAAAGAAGAGAGCAAGCTTTCATAAACCAAGCAAAAAAAAGCAATTATAACATTCCCAAGGAAGCCTGTAACTGATCCTTTAAAAGCCTCTGAAGTATATCGTCCAACTGTTACAGGACTGCTATCTATTGTTTCCTCCAGAAGGACTTCTAGTGTCAGTAAATTGAATGGGATTACTGATGATTTTGGTGATTGAACTTTCCTGGAAACAAGTGACTGAATGAGGGGCGGGAGAGGAAGTATAGGACAGTGGTAAAGCAAAACAAAAATACAATGAAAAGCTATTTGATGTGTGTATCTACAGTGTGATGGGTTTTTCATTTTACAGTAAATCATGATTTTGTTAAAATAGGCTGCTGTTGGCTGGATTCAGACAAAACAAACAGATTTGCTCACCACACCACACCATGGTTTAGTACAGGAGTCTCCAAACTAGAGACAATGCAGAAGCTTCAAGGTAACTTTGTGTGGCAGTTGTTCTGAATCCAACAAGTATTTGCAATTTTAGCAATTGTAAAAATGCTGGGTTCAGTGAAGGTGCTGACTGTGTGCAACTGTTTTTTAAAAGGCCAATAGCATGTTAGGAATAATAAATGGTGTTAAAATAGATTCAATTATCCTAATGCCTAAAGGTAGTAACCCATTTGTATAACCACATCTAGAATATTGTGCACAGTTCTAGTCCCCACGCCTCAAAAACGATATGGAGGAGCTAGACAAAGTTCAGAGGAAGGCAGCTAGGATGGTGGAGGGCTTCCTGATGAGGAAAGGTTGGAACATGTGGCCCTTTTTGGTCTAGAAAGGAGTTGGATGAGGAGACCCATTTGAAGTTTACAAAATTATACATAGTGGAGATAGACAGGAAGCTATTTTGCCCTTTTGACAATACTAGAATCCACAGTCAAGCAATGAGATGGAATCCTAGAAGAATCAGGACAAACTAAAGAAAATATTTTTTATCTGAAGCAAAATTCAGCTTTGACATTCACTGCCACAAGATGAATTGCTAGCTTGGGCTGACTCCAAAAAAGGATTGGATCACAAAAAAGGATGCAAATCACATAAGTCATGGAGGTGGCCGTTGTCTATATTGATAGCAGTGTGATTGCCTGTTGAGGCCACCTGCTGGAAGACTAGTGGATTTCCTTAAATAGTTGGTTATTCCTTGTGAGAGAAAAACTGAATTACATGGGCCAGGAGTCTTAATTCAAGGATTGAATGAAATCCCTGAAAATCTCAAATTCGGGATTCCAAATGGAGAATTTATCGCTTTGATGAATGTTGTGAAGTTAGTGTTTAAATACTTAAAAGAGTCATAGGATTTCAGTTCAATTTAGAAATATATTAAAAAAATATGAAGGCTTCTCTAACAATCTGAAAAGTCAATAAATGCAGGGTGCATATTCTGCAGATTGTTAAAATATGAAATGATCAAAGAACATGCTTATGTTCTTATGGGCCTTCATCTTAGTAAAATATATTCAATCTAGTGATGATGATTTGATCTACTGGTTAAAAGTACCAGCTAGAAACCAAAACTGAATTCTAGGCCTGTCTTGGCGCAAACTCAACTTTGAGCCAGTCTCTCTCAGCCCTAGGAAAAATGACAAGCTTCTGATAAAAATATTGCCAAGAAAACTGAATTGCCAGGAATCGAGACTGAATCAGACACAAAAGTGAGAATTTATTAATAATGTTGATGATTTTTTTCCCATAGGATATTTCAATTTTAAGGAAACTTTTTAAATTACATAATATACTAGCCGATAACATTGCGTTGCCTGGGTATTTATTTATAGGGAGAAATGTCTGGATCAAACATAATTTCTAATGTTAGATTTTCCCACTTACTAGAGGAGGCCCCCTTGTGGAGTACTCTGAAGCCATTACCATGGCAACTCCACTGAGCTATACAGTAGAAGCCATTTTAAGGCACAACAGGCTGTATCTTAACAGAACACACACAACCTAGGGGTGCTTTACCCCTACTATTTTTCTCCAGAGGGTAAGTCACTTGTGTACCAAGTTTGGTTGAAATTGCTCAAGATGTTCCAGAGTTATGCTGGAACATACACACAGCCATTTTTATAAATACAGATTAAGGACAAATGTAGGATGATAAGTGTGCACATTTTTCTTATATTTATACTGTAGATACAGTAACAGCATTCATATGCTGAGAAACTGTTACTCTTATTCAGCAGTGGAAATATGAGAATGCGGTCAAGAATTTATTCCCTTAAAAAGTCAGCGAACAGGATAAAACATGTAGATTCTCTAATAAGGCAGAGCAAGTTCTAACAATGTAATCTTGCATATTTAACCAATAAATTGATGGCACTTTAAAAATTCCTGCTAGGAACGGACTTCCTCAGTGATTATCTGACCTCTGCCCTTTCTCAAAACACATCTAGCCTTGCAATTTTAATTACATATAAAAGGAAAGCATAACTCAGTCTTTTAATGGAGACAGATCAGTTGGTGGTGTAAATGGATAACAGTTGCTTGTCATGAATCCATATCTGGCTCTACTTTGCAACCATCCTCAAGTTGGGAAGCATGTTAGTGTTAGAACTAGATTGGTTGTAAGGGTTAAGGCATCAGGCTGACACCAAGACATCATGAGAACTCTAATCTTAAATGAGTTTTCTTAGACATGAAAGCCAGCAAATGTGCTTTTTCAAGAGGCAACTGGACTTTCCTGTTTTTTTCTTTGAAGACATTTCACATCCCAGAAGCTTCTTCAGCTCTGGATGACAGAGAATCTCCACAGACATTCAACTGAATCTCTCTCCCTCTCCTCTCTTCACACTTCTCTCTCCCTCTCCTCTCCCTCTCTGCCCAACCCTCCCTACAGGGTTGTTGTGGGGAAAAGAGGAAGGAGTATTAGATACGTTCTCTCCCTTGAGTTATTTATAAAAAACAATAATAATAAAGGTGGGTTAGAAACAAAAAAGGGCTCATTTCGCTAAGCGGCAAAATAGAACTTTTCAGTGGAACGTTGACAACCGTTGTGGGGCGTGGCTGCCCACAGTCTGGAACGCTGAGAGACAGAAATCGCGGGAACAAAGGAAATAGATTCAATAAAACTTCCACTTTTAAAAGATGAGAAGAAAGGATGGCACAAAAGCCGGTACTGTCCATATTCTTTTATCGCTCAATGTATAGAATCGAGCCGCCTCATCCTCACTTACACACACACAGACCCCTCCTGCGTTCCACCCTCTTCCAGATTCCACTCCCGGCTTCCTTCGGAACTTGCCACGCATTTTAACAATCCAGCCAACGGCCGTTCCGAAGGTCCCCGGGTTCCACGCACCTCCAACCCGCTAACCGCCTCCGAAGTCCCCAGCGCTGTTCACACGCACGCGCGCGCGCGCTCCCGCCTTTCAGATCGGGGAGGGGAGGCGCGGCCGGCGGGAGCCGAGCCCCCGGTTGCTATAGGCGAGTTTGGCGGCCCGGTTGCTAAAGGCGGAGCCGAACCCGGCACGTCGCTCCGAGATGAGCCCGGGGTTTTTGCGTTGTTAGGCGGAAGTCCGCGGCGCAACCCCCGGCCTAAGAAGGAGAAGGGAGAAAGAAAGAAAGAGACCCGGATGCCTAAAGTATGGAGTTCCCTTTCGACGTGGACCTGCTCTTCGGCGAGCGGATCGCGACGGTGGATCAGAACTTGCAGCCGTCGGGCAGGAAGGGAGCCGGGCTCGCCGCCACTCACAGGTAGGAGAGATCTTGGCGGCAATGTAAGCCTCCGAGAACCCCGGGCATTCCTAGGCATTGTCCCCGGGGCATCATGGGGAATGCCCCCCCTCCCGACTCCCGTCTCGCCGGCGCGCGAGTTACGCCCTCCTCCGGTCTCCCTCGCGGCGGGCGGAGCCGCACAAAGAACCCGAGCAGCTGGGCGACCTTCAAAGGCGGCGGGGGTGTGTGTGTGAGATTGGGGGGGGGGGACGACCGGCGTATGTGTGTGTGTGTGTGTGTCGTTCTGAGGCCGCCCCTCACTAAACAAGAAGGCCGATGAAGGGCAGCTTGGGGTTCAGGAGGTACATAACACAAGACGAACATAATTTCTTATGTTACATAGACTGTAACGTAAGAAATCCTGGGTCCCTTTTGGCCTCTGATTTTCTATACACACAAACACAGGTGCTCGCGCACACACACACACAGAATCTGTTGTAGAGCAAAGGTGTCAAACTGGCTAAAGGTAGAGTAGATGGGTAGAAAGGGCAGTGGTGTGCGTTAGGTTGGGGACTCGCCCCTCCTATCCCTCTGGTGATCCTACGAAAAATAAAGAATGGGTGAATGAAAGAGTGAAAACGAATGAAAATAAAGGATTTGGAACTGTCTCCATGCAGTGTTTGTATTATTGGTTGATTGATTCTGCCACCTTCAGAACAGTGAATCTTTTAGGACCACAGCTTGTGAATGTAATGTGTGTGGCTTTGTTACTTCCTGGCGTCTGCCTGAATCAGTTCCTTGCAAGGTTTCTCAGCAGGAATTCAGGAGTGGTTTGCCATTGCCACCTTCTTCCTAAGGTTGAAAGGAAGTGACTGGCCCAAGGTCACCCAGCTGGCTTTGTTCCTCAGGTGGGAATAGAACTCACAGGTTTCTGGGTTCTAGATTGATGTCTTAACCGCTATACCCTCTAAAAGACCACATAGATAGATCTATTTCGCACCTTATAGATATTCCTAAGTCTTAAGCCTCCAGCTGAATTTTAACTTGATGTGTTGTATCTTTAAAACTAAGCTACAACCTCCTCCTCTTCCAGCCCAGCAAAATGCTGCAGGAGGTTAGGTAAGCATGGCTGCAGTTCACTGCTGCTGGTAAAGGAAGAAAAAGATTCAGAGGTCAAAATCCTCTTTTCCATCAGTCTCATTAAGAAATTAAGTTGCTTGGGGTTTTTTTTTGGTTATACTGTATATCGATATCTGTATGTGAAGTCTGTTTTGCTGTGGCACATAAACTCAGGTCATGTGTCAGATAGGATGATCACTTGAAGCCATCTTGTGTTGAATCCAAAAGTGAGTTTAACCCCTTCTATCTGGAAGGTTGAATATGTGTGTGTGTGTATATATATATATATGGTGGTTCCTATTTTTCTACATGCATTTTTATGTGCTTTCGAACTGCTAGGTTGGCAGAAGCTGAGACAAGTAACGGGAGCTCACTCTGTTACACGGCACTAAGGATTTGAACCGCCAAACTGCCAACCTTGTCTTAGCCACTGCATACCTACCTACCTACCTACCTACCTACCTACCTACCTACCTACCTACACCCCTCCCTCCCCCCTCTCTCTGTACGTACATGCGCACGCACACACACACACACACACACACACACACACACACACAGAGTATATATAGAAATTATCAGTCCTTGGTTGGCTTGTATCTGATGCATCAAATTATCTGTTTTTTTTTAAATGTAAAGTATTTTGTTCTTGTTTTATTTTTGCTTTTCTAATTGTTACTACTCCATGTTTGCTTTACCAGAGCTGATATGAAGCAGCAACTCATGAAGATCATAGATGAGATGGGCAAAGCCTCTGCCAAGGTATGTTAACGTTTGTTAAAGAATCAGTTATACTTTTAGAGGAAGTAGAGATAGCAACAAACTATTGGGCTAAATTTTCTGAACAAGCTCACTCATTGAGCTAGAGTACAAATCCAACCAACTGTTAGATTGAAGGAGGCGCCATTGCCTTGCCAAATGTGATTCTGCTCATCTGGTCCAAACATTAAGAAATAATTAACACACACATCCTTTTGAACCAGGAAGCTGCCACATCTGGATCCAAAAAAGAACTTAAGAAATAAACAAGCTTCAAGACTTCCTTGGATTTGTTTTTATTTTAAATTTTTATTTACAGGTAGTCCATGACTTACAATCACAATTGAGCCCAAAATTTCCATTGCTAAGCAAGACAGTTGTTAAGTGAGTTTATGACTGTATTTGCCACAGTTGCTAAGTGAATCACTGCAGTTATTAAGTTAGTAAACAGTTAAATGAATGTGGCTTCCCCATTGACTTTGCTTGTCAACAGTTCATGAAAGGTGTTCACATGTCCCCAGGACACTGCAACCATCATAAATACATGCCAGTTGCCAAGCATCTGGATTTCAATCATGTGACTGTGGAGATGCTGCAATAGTCATTAGGTTGCCCCGTTTTATGACCTTATTTGCCACATTTATTAAGTGAATCACTGCAGTTGTTAAGTTAATATCAGTTGTTAAGTAAATCTGGCTTCCAACTTTGCTTGTCAGAAGGTTACAAAAAGGAATCACATGACTCTGGGACACTGCAACCATCAAAGATGAAATAGTTGCCAAGCATCCATCCAAATTCTGATCATGTGACCATGGGGAATCCGCATTGGTTTTAAGTGTGAAAAACTGTCGTAAAACACTTTTTTTCAGTGCCATTGTAACTTTGGGCATTAAACGAAGGGCTGTAAGTTGAGGATTACTTGCATTGCTTTTTGTTCAGAGTGCTGTGATTGGTGTGCAGGTCTCAGGATACGCAGGCTAAAAGATAAAGAATATGGGAAGCAAAGGGTATATTTTTCTCTCTAAGCCACCAGTGTTGAACTCAATTTCATTGAGGGCTGCATCGGGGCTGTGGTTGACCGGTATGTGTGTGGCAACTGAGTTGATGTGGCCAGCTTGATGCCACTCCCCAAACTGCTGGCATGTTTCTTCTTTGCATTGGGTAGACTAGGCCGAAGAGACATGGGCCAGCCCCTTACATTTACCAGGACAGCCCCATGGGCCAGATCTGACCACATCGCAGACCGGATCCGACCCACGAGCCTTGTGTTTGACACCCCTGCTCTAAGCATTAGTTAAGATGCCCGTCACATAATTCCATCTTCTCTTCCATCCTGCCTTCTGCCATCATTTTGGTGAAACTCAAAATCTCATTGATTTCAGGCCCAGAATCTGCCAACTCCAATCACCAGTGCCTCAAGGATGCAAACCAACCACCATGTGCTCTACATCCTGAAAGACAGTGAAGCAAAAATGTAAGTGTCATAGCAAAAAGAATTTGGATTCTATGTGAAGTCTACCTGTCTGGAAATAACATTTGCTTTAGTTCGGAAGGATTGATTTCCAGATAAATGCATAGGGCAGAGATTTTCAAAGTGTGGGTCATAAGCAACTTTGAGTAGTGAAACAATGTTTTTTGTTATTGTTTTGGGAAAATCTGGTCAGGCGTATGAAGACAAAATGGAAATGTTTTCAAAACTCACTCCTGCTTCATCTCATTTTGCTTGTAGAAGCTTACAGTGGGTAGAATCCTCTCTGTAGCTTAAATTCACATGATTTCATTTATGGTTTTAATGGTGCAAGGTACTGCAAGAAGCACTGACACATTAGAGTTGCATTGCAGCCAAAGGTTGCTTTTGAGAAGGGAGCCTATACTGCATATGTAATCCTAGTTTCTTGAATGTTTTTTTGTTATCACTGGAATGAAGCTTGATATTGCAAAGAGTACTGGTGTACAGAGTTGCATTGCAGCTTCTGCAAAAACCTTTGTTCAGCTGCAATGGGACTCTTTATGTCAGTGCCCCTTGCAATATCGTTCTTCCTTTTTGCTATAGCCATATGCCAAAAAGCTTTTGACAAACTGGTGGTGTCACAATCCTTTGTGTTAGGATCAATCTTTGGTCAAGTTTAATCTAAATTTATCAGATCTGGATTATTCTGTTCTATTTTCTTTTTGTTAGTCTATTCTCTGCTCTGTTCTACTCTACTCTACTCTACTCTACTCTACTCTACTCTACTCTACTCTACTCTACTCTACTCTACTCTACTCTACTCTACTCTATTTATTTATTTATTTGCTGAATATTTACCACTTTTAATCCTTCCCTGAAGAAAACCTCACTTTTTGTAAGATGGGTAGCTATATAAACTTGATTGATAAATAAATAAAATAAAGCTTTTTATCTTCTTCTTTTACTGATTTCAGGGCTGGCAAAGGGATTATAATTGGCTTCCTCAAAGTTGGTTACAAAAAACTCTTTGTATTGGTAAGTACAGCGGAAAATCACCCTTGATACATGGAATTTTTGCCACTAGTGGAAAAGGGTGCTTGGTTCCCAAACAGGATGGGTGCAAAGTTCTGATCAGGAAGTTAGGTGAGATCTCCAAGATCTCTTCCATCCCTTTGATCCAAGAAGTTTTAAATTATACTGATATATTTCCACACTGAGGTATTTAAGTCATATTCTCAAAGTATAAATTCTCTATTGCAAGGAGAATCTTTTTTTAAAACTTGGTGAAAGCTGAAAAGAAGTCTGACAAAGTTTATAGTTGGTTGTGATGCACTATTTCTTAGCCACACGAACAAGATTGTGATCTTGGAGTTGCCCCCTTTTATCACAAATGGAAAAAAAAAGAAGATTGAAAACATCCATTGTGTACTCTGAGTTAAACATCATTGCCATGTTTTTTACAGACATGCTGAATGCCCTCTTGTAAAGTAAAGAGAAAGAAAGATGGTTTAGGGGTTCAGGGACAAAACTTTATTCACTGAGCCATCGCTTCCTGTTATGCTCAAACTAATCTCAACAATAAGAAAATCAAATGATGCATCTTGGTGAATACTGTAGTGTTTGTTTGAAATCAGTGAAGGATCAGCTGAAATGCTTTTAAAAAAATGAATCATACAGTAGTATGTTAAGTAGTCATTCTTGTACTGATTCTGATTCAACACAATTTCAGTTTTGCTATTTAGCCTAATTTGATATGGAGAGGCTGTAAAAACACGGCTGCAGTTATTGTTTCTGCTCCAACTTGAGGCACAGAAGGTGAAACAATCCTTTTTCTTGTTCGCAGAATAAATCCCACCCGTGCCCCTTTAACAATCTTCTATTTGTGCGAAATGAAAAATTTCATGAGTGGTTCTGTTTGCTTTTAAACAAGGCTTTCACAATTTGTATCCTCTGAATGCTTCATCCTTAGATTTTTTTTGCACTGTGTTCTGCTTACCATAGCTATTATGGATTATTAACATACAAATTAAACTGCTTTATTTCAGTATTTGGAAACAAAGAACTATTGTCTTTGGTTTTATTATACCTCTGTTTGTGGTATTATTATCTATGTTTTTAGAAATCTAGTAATACCCAAAAATTATTAAGAATATCTCCAAGAAAAAGCTTTAAAATGGTTTTGCGGGGGCAGAGCCAATGACCCTTGGAAACTAAGCAGCTGGTGAATTGGAGCAGAATAAAATGGCAGCTCACCAGGCCTAATGCTCTTTAACACTAACCAGCATGTATAAATTACTGATTTGAGCAGAGAGTCCATAGACGGATTCAAACTGGAGGTTCTTTTAGTTTACTTTATTATCATTGTACCTCGTACAACGAAATTAAATGCCATCTCAGCATACATTGTAACTATAAAAATAAAACACAAACAAACAGCCTTCACATTCTATACAATTGAATTGAAAACCCCTGATATTGCATTAATATTGCACTATACAGTAGAATTCAATCGTGGCACGACAAAACCGCGGTCCACTAAAGCGCGCCTGATTAAAGCGCGTACCTGACGTCATCAGTAGCGTGACAAATAAAATTAAAAATAAATTAAATTAAAATTAAAATAAAATTAAAGCAAGCCGATTCACATAAAGGTAAGGGTTAGGGTTAGGGTTAGGATAAGGGTTAGGGTTAGGGTTAGGTTTAGGGTTACGTTAAGCGTTAGGGTTAGGGTTAGGTTAAGGGTTAGCATTAGGTTTAGGGTTAGGTTAAGGGTTAGATTTAGGGTTAGGTTAGGGTTAGGTTTAGGGTTAGGTTTGGGGGGGTTAGGTTTAGATTTACGCGTTAATTTTAAGTTTACCGTTCACAGCGTGCTGTTTTCGTCGCGCTGTGATGATGTCACGTACGCGCTTTCGTCGAGCGCGCTTTAGTCTACCACGGTTTTGTGGTGGAACCGAATTCAATATACTTCTCTGGGATAGAAGCTGTTTTTCAGCCTATTTGTCCTTATTTTTATTGTACTGTACTATCTGCCAGATGATAATCGTTAAAAAAAAGGGTGCCCAGAATGCGATGGATCTTTAAGAATGTTTTGAACTTTCTTAAGGCAACGGGAGTTATAAAGCTCTTCCCAGGAGGGGAGAGGGCAACCAATGATCCTCTGGGCGATGACGTTAACTCTCTGGAGCGCTGTCCTATCTGCCACTGTGCAATTGGCAAACTATAGACAGGTGCAGTAAGTTAAAATATTCTCTAGGGTGTAGCAGTAGAAGGTCACCAGCATTTTTTCATTCAGTTGTTGTTTCCTGAGAAATCTCAGGTAGTATAATCTCTGCTGGGCCCTTTTGAGCAGTGCTGCAATGTGAGTGCCCCAAGTCAGGTCCTCTTTTAAGATAACACCCAGAAACTTAAAACTGGTCACTTGCTCCACTCTGTCTCCATTGATAAGCAAGGCTGGACTTTTGAAAAGTGCAGGAAAAGTGTTCTGACCGAGGATTCCCAAAAGCTTGAAGCAAACTCCTGGTACTGACAAAAAAAACCCTTTGTTAATTTACTGTGAATTCTGCTCATTCACATGCAGTCTTTCAAGGGAGGATTTACAGTCACAGACCTTATCTGGCATAGAGAGCTGCCAGGCCGATATCTGCAAAACTTGACAAGGAGTCTCGGAGAGTCACGAACCAATTAAGTGAACTAATTGTCTCCTCTTTCGCTCCTCTTTTAATTTCCGGGGGGGGGGGAAATTTATCGTCCGCCTGTGGCCTTACTCCCAAGTCGACCCCTGTTCTTTAGCTGTTCTCGTCATCTGGCAACTCTGCGCATACGCACACTGGGAACAGTTTCCAGTTATTCCTTTCCTTCACTGATATCTGACTCTGAAGGCAGCTGATAACTGGCATACGACTCTGGCTCCCTCTCTGCCTCCGACACAGAGCCCTTATCAGAGCCTTCCCCAGACTCCAGGACTGGCCCATGTTCCTCCCCAACTCCCTTACTGTCTGAATCTGCTGCTGGCTCCACTGACTGCTGCTGGGTCACAACAAAAAGTTAGCCTGCAGCAGAATGCCTGGTTCAGAGAGCTCTGAGCTGTTTTAACATGGAAGCCTGTCTATTTTTCTTTTCAGGACCGTCATGGCGCTCACAATGAAGTGGAACCGCTGTGTGTGCTGGATTTCTACATTCACGAGTCTCTTCAGCGGCACGGCTACGGCAAGGAGCTCTTCCATTACATGCTGCAGGTGCAGCCCTCTTTTTCGGAGTTGCGTAATCCAAGAAATAATGTCCTGACTTGGATTAGGCCACTGTATTTCGTCGTTACCCCTTGTTTCTTAGAAAACGCAAAACCTCCTCTTTGCTCGTTAAACCTGCAGAACCGAGGCGTGGACATAAGAGCTATCATAATCCAAGAATGATTTGAAGAGAGACAGTGCTTAGGGCGCAGTACTGCAGGTTACTTCTGCTGACTGCCGGCTGTCTGCAATTTGGCAGTTCAAATCTCACCAGGCTCAAGGTTGACTAAGCCTTCCAGCCTTCCAAGATCAGTAAAATAAGGACCCAGATTGTTGGGGGCCATATGCTGACTCTGTGGACCGCTCAGACAGGGCTGTAAAGCATTGTGAAGTGGTATATAAGTCTAAGTGCTATTGCTATTTCTGAAATCCTAAAGCTCTATCAAACAAGAATTAGTGGGGTTCCAGTAGAATATTCCGTAGCTTGCTCTCGTCCAGATCTTCAGGAAATACTTAATTTATGTGATGGCTGGGAATTTGGGGACTTGAAATTCCAATGTATCTAGAAGTCCCAAAGTTGGAAGGAACTCTTTAATAGGAAATGGATTCTTCAACTAGCCAGGTTGAAGGCCATGAATGGGACTGACAAAAGCTTTGTGCAGCACAGGGACTCTTATTTTGAATAAAAATTTGCTTCATAGCGTAGCTCTTTTAGTAAAGATGTGTTTTCACTATTCTCTAAATAATGGCTACTATAATTTTTTTTTACTTTTATTTGGGAGGGAAATTGATTTTAGGAAGGTTAATTAATAAAGAGCTTCTTGTACCTGGACATTGTACATTTTAATACAAGTAGTCCTTGACTAACAATAATTTGTTTAGTGACAGTTTGAAATTATACCGCTAGTTGCACTCAAAAAGGTTTTTCACACTTATGACCATTGCAGCATCCCCATAGTCACGTGATCAAAATTTAGTTGCTTGGCAACTGGCATGTATTTATGATGGTTGCAGTGTCCTGGGGACATGTGATCACCTTTCGTGACAAGCAAAGTCAATGGGGAAGCCGGATTCACTTAATTGTGTTACCAACTTAACAACTGCAGTGATTCACTTAACAATTGTGGCAAATAAGGTCATAAAACTCACTTAACAACTGTCTTGCTTAGCAATGGAAATTTTGGGCTCAATTGTGATGGTAAGTCAAGGGCTACCTGTAAATAAAAAATTCAAAAAAAAAAGGGAATAAGAACCTCAGATATCTTTTTGTATGATTATTTCTTTCTGAGGTAAACACCCGCCCCTTCTCTTTTCAGATCAGATACAACCTGGCCTGATTGTGAAAGATAAAATAATGATATCTGTCTCTAAATCTTATTTTCCCCCCTGAGAAGTAAATTGCAGAGAAATTCTTTCTCTTTTTATTCACTCAGCGAGAGCGAGTAGAACCCTATCAATTGGCAATCGACCGGCCATCCGAAAAACTTCTGTGCTTCCTACGTAAACACTATAGCCTCACTGACACAATTCCCCAGGTAAGCCGTCTGCTTGAAAACAAAGCTAGCTCTCACTTAATAGTATTGTTTTGTCATCTGTCATCCTTTTGCCATCCTTTTGAACCAGAACCAGAAAAACATAGAGCTGGGTCATTCTGCATGCTTATGTGTGATTTTTGTAATGCTGATTTTCCACATTTTAAAAACCATGACATGAGCTGTGGAAAAAGTGACTTTACTGGCTAATACCTTAATAAGGGACAATGAAAATACCATATTTTTCAGACTATAAGACCCACTGGATTATAAGACGCACCTAAATTTACAGGAGGAAAGCAAGAACAAAATAGTTTTTGGCCTCTGTGCGTCATGTTTTTGCCTTCCCCAGCCCCTAGAAGCACTCTGCAGGCTTGTACTGTGACCTGGCAAAGATTCTACAATACATATGCTGAGAATTTAACCCGGCATCTTCTGCATGCATAGCATAAGGCCTATCTCTGAACTCTGTCCTTTTCTCTTTGTGATCAGCTTGGTTAATTTAATGCTTTTATTATTATTTTTGTTTCAGGTGAATAATTTTGTAATTTTCCAGGGCTTTTTCAGCCACCAGCATGGTGAGTCAGTGATATAAATACCTAGCTATATTAATTTGAAGTTGTCTGATCCAGCACAAAGTGTTTTAAACAGTAAGATTTCTGATTTCAGAGTTATGAAGACATACTGCGACAGCTGTTGGCTTAGAAATGCTGAAAGACGATATCCAATACATTTGCAGGGCACTTTACAGGAGAAATTGGATTATATTGCTGTCTTATAAACAGTCTATATAGCAAATAAATAGATCTACTGGAATGAGATATGTAGCGCTTGAGAAAGTTGAGGCGGTACCTGTGGTCTCAATTTATGACTGGTCACTTAGCAAGCATTCAGAGTTACGACCTGCCTGAAAAAGGGGACTTACTATACAGATCCATAGTTTCCTCAGTCATGCCCCCCTCCCCACCTTACAGTCATGTGACCAGACTTTGGGCACTCAGTTAGACAGCTGCATATATGGCTGTTTGCTGCATTCCACAATCACAAAATCAAATTCTTTTACAACCATTACCGTATTTTTCGGAGTATAAGACGTAGCTTTTTCCTTCAAAAAAGAGGCTGAAAATCTGGATGCGTCTTATACACTGAATACAGCATTTTTTTCTTTCTGTCAACCTTTAAAAAAAAAAGAAAAGAAAGTAATGAAAAGGGATATTAGATGGCAAGGAATAATAACAGAACAACCAGAACAGAAGTGCCTTTTATTGACACACCGTATTTTTTGGACTATAAGACGCACCTTTTTCCCTCAAAAAATCTGGGTGAGTCTTATACACTGAATACAGCAATTTTTTTGCCTCCTGAAACTCTGCCCCTTCCCCAAAATGGCCATGCATAGCTTGTAGGAGGCTTTCAGAGAGCTGGGGGCTGGGGAGGGCACAAATGAGCACAAAATGGGCCTTTTTTTGCTCAATTTTGCCCCAGTCCCTAGGAGCACTCTATAAGCTTCCTAATGCCCTTTTTTTTTTGGAAAAAAATATGGGCTGTTTTTGGGAGGTTTGCAGAGTGCAAAACCCTTTTTAAAAAAAATTTGCCTCTTCAAAACCTTAAAACCTGAAAACAAATGGACAAATACATCAACCAATCAGAGGAACACCGATGGGAACACTACTCTGAGGACCTCTAGCAGAGAATATAATGCAGCATCTCTAGACGCTATAACAATCCCACACATAAAACCAGAAGTAGGGATCCAATTCTGTGTGTAGGCAGCACCTTTGTCAAAATTAAAAGAACAACTAGTGAAGACTGTTAGAGTTTGCAGCTTTCATCCAGCACACAAGTAAATAATTCAGCAGGATTCATTTATAGAAGAAAGTTGTTTATATACAACAATATAAAACATGATGCATGTATGCAATACCCATGCAGCTCTTTCAACGTGGTAGGAGAAGCAGACCCAGAATTCAGAAGCACACATTTTACAGAAGCTATGAGCACCGAACTTAAATTTAAAACAAATCAATTAAGCTAAGCCACACCCAGGCTCTGAGCCATCTGACATAGCAGCAACAGATACTGTTTTTTAGTCACCAAACAGTTCACATTGGCTGACTTGTTATGGCTGTTCGACTCCTATCAGAGACTATAATGCAGCCTCTAGAGCAATGGTTCCCAACCTTTGGGGGGGGGCACACCCCACATAAACATCTCTAAAATCCTGATTGCCCCCCCCCCCCCTCGGTGACATATATGTTAGGTAAGCTCCCCGTTGGGAGAACGAGTACGTTCAGAGAAGCATTGTGAGAGTTCTGTTGGAGAACACCCAAACCAGCATACAGAGACAATGCAGTTTAAATAGGCTTTTACTTTCGTGGAAATAGAGGCATCAGGGTCCATCAAACAGTCCAAGTCATACACGGATAAGTAAGTCAGTCATCAATGTCTTTCAGTTAAGGGATAATCCAAATAACATAGTCCAGTATCATATAATCAGTTCAGAACTCAAAGTTTGCTAGCAGTTGCAAAACTTACAATAGCTCACGGCACTCAGATCAGATCAGCCCAGCATCTAACGAACAGAGAGCTAACAATCATTCTGGCTCCCTCTTATGGCCGATTGAGGAAAACAGCAACCAATCACATTTTACAGTATGATTTAAAGAAACAGGTACAGCATTGTTACATGATTTATACATTGCCAACCCAACTGTTAGAATTATATTCCTAACAATATAATTCTTACTTTGCTCAAAAAGCGAACTCTACTCACGCGGAGGAAGCCTAAAAGGCCATTAACCTGGTTTCAACAAGATTCAAATTGCCTCCATTAAAAATCAAATTGCCCCCCTGTGGGGCATGGGCCCAACATTGGGAACTATTGATCCAGACGCTACAAGAGTCCCACACGTACAACCAGAAGTATGGCTGCCATTCTGTATGTAGACAACATCTTTGTCAAAATAAAAAGAACAGCTAGAGAAGACCACGTAAACTAACATCTTTAAAGGAATCAAAATCACCAGATAAGAAGACAGCAAGAACGCAGTATCCTTTCTAGATCTCCTCCTCAGCATAGAAAACAATGGCAAGTTAGAAGCACGTGTCTGTTGAAAAACAATCCACACTAGCCAAGTGCTGCATTATCAAAATAACAACCCAGCTTCCCACACGAGAGCTGGGTGAGAATATTATTCAGATGAGTGCAAATACATTGCGGCAGCCCAGAACGCCAGAAAAAGGAATCAGACCTCCATCTACACAACATCTTCCAACAAAATGCATACCCATGCAACTATCAAAAAGTGCCTCACCGCTCAAGCTATGAAAAGAATGACATTGTCATAGTCAAAAACTTCTCAAAACAACCAACAGACTATTACAGTCACTGGATCCTCTAGAACAGGGGTCCCCAACTTTGGCAACTTTGGTGGACTTCAACTCCCAGAATTCCCCAGCCAGCAAACCTAATCCTTTGTCTGTGCAAATAAAGCTTCACTGCTTGTCCACTGCTTACGTGGCCCAGTTCCCAATCAACTGTGGCCCGGAAGTTGGGGGGCCCTCCTCTAGAATTTGTCTTATTCCCTTTTGATAAACGATTAAAAATAGTGCCAGGCAAAAGCAGTTATAAGAAGCCTTTTATATTCTTTCTACCTCATCCTCAGAAATTCTCTGTCAATTAGGTTTAGGCTTTCTGTGCTTAAATAAATTTTCGATATCCAGAAATGTTGCAGTAGATAACATATACTGCAGTTGGTCGGGACCAATCCTTGACTTAATG
Source organism: Thamnophis sirtalis (assembly GCF_051295495.1). Lineage (NCBI taxonomy): Eukaryota > Metazoa > Chordata > Lepidosauria > Squamata > Natricidae > Thamnophis > Thamnophis sirtalis. The sequence goes on from NW_028261383.1 coordinate 33,132,593, forward strand.
ACAACATTCTGCAGTTTGCGGAATGAATTACCTAGCTGGAGTTATGGAAATCTTTCAACGACTGACATTGTTTCTGCTCTTTCACTCAGCTGTTCATAATCGTCACACTGCAATTTTAGACTAATTTATTGAGATTTGTCTTCTCGCACCCCCACATAATTTTGAATGGCCACACTGTGGTTTTTGAAACATATTCTCTCATAAGAATGGAAACTTAATATTACTGGAGGTATTTTGGATAATACTTTCCTACCACAACCAAATGCTCATTTGTTTTATTTACCCTCTTGTTGCAGCTCCAGCAAGAAAACTGCCTCCAAAGCGCTCTGAGGGAGACATAAAACCATATTCGCTGTCAGATCGAGAATGTAAGCAGTGTCCAATCCTAACCGGAAAATGAGCTTGAGTTTTTTTTTTCAGGTGAATCGGTGCCTAAACTGAGGTGATATCTAGATTACAGCTTTGTGGAAATGGTTCCAGTTTGGTCATCTCCTCCCATTTTAGCACCCAATTTGGTCTGCTTTTGGGAGGTGGGGGGCACTCAGTTCATAAGACAGAAGCCTGTTCTGACCTAGGCTTCCCCGAAAATCACAAAGCAGATTCCTGGCCACGACAAAACCCCTTTTATTAAACGAATGTGAATTCCTCTCATTCACATTCAGCAAAGGCCTGGCACAGTCTTTCAAAGGTGAATTTATGACCACAGACATTATCTAGCTTGGAAAGCTGCCATATAAATATTTTCCAAAGGCAGTGCTGTGCAAGGAAACTTGGCACAGAGTCTCTGGGATCTTCACACATCTGAAACAAACAAACAAACAAACTGTTTCCTGCAAAAGCCCAGTCCCCTTCCGCTCCTCTTTTATTTCAATGGGAGGGGCCAATCACTTTCCACCTGTGACTTTACTCCCAAGTCGACCCTGATTTCTTAGCTGTTCTTTTCTTCTGGCAGCTCTGTGCATGCACACACTGGGAACAAGCTCCAGCTGTTCCTCAGCCTCACTGCTGTCCAGCTCCGTAGGCACCTGATCACTGCCAGATGGCCTCAACCTCGTCTCTGCCTCCGACACAGAGCCCTCATCAGAGCCTTCCCCAGACTCCAGGACTGGCCCATGTTCTTCCCCAATCTCCTCACTGTCTGACTCTGCTACCAGCTCTGCTGGCTGCTGGCGGGCCACAACAGAGCCTACATGCGTGGCTTTGTAAGGAGCCAGATAAAAACAATGATAAAATAGTTAAAAGGTAGGGAGAGGGGCATCAAGATGCCAACCACCCCCAGGGTTGCATGCTGTTCATTGTGTCCCATGTGAGTTGGCAGAGCCAGGTCTTCAAACTCCTTTGAAAGACCAGGAGAGCGGGGGGCCCACCTGACCTCTGGAAAGAGAATGTTCCACAGGGCCAGGACAATGGCAGAGAAGGCTTCCTTCCTGGATTCCGCCAGTGAAAATTCTTTTAACTAACGGAGTCCATAACATATCCTCTCTGTCTGACCCGGTGGGATGGGCTGACATAATGGGGATGAGATGGTTCCTCAGGTAGCCTGGCCCCATGTCTTATAGCACTTTGAAGGTAATAACACCTTGAATTGGACCTGAAAGTAAACCAACATCCAGTGCAGCTTCCGTAGCAAAAGTGTTGTATGTGCCATTCTTGGGATGCCCAAAATTGCTTGCAAATCTGCATTCTGGTTCTGTTAGATGAACTTAGCTTGATTGGGATAGGAACAATATTTGGTGTCCGAGAAAAATCTAAAACTTCTTCCAATCAGGAAGAATCGAAATCCTGAAATTTGATTCTGCAGGAATCAGAGGGATCTGAATTGGCATTTTCTAGGAAGAGCTCTTGTATGAAAACTATTCTTCCTAGACTTCATTATCAACTTTAAAACGCGCCAGCTTCATGTTATTCTCATTATGTGAGGAAGGTGAGAAACAGTGGAGCAGAGGGAAAGGGATTTTTCAACTTATTCTTAACTTGAGTTCTTTTTAAGAAAGACAGTCTTCCAATAATGAAGAAAAGCAGGCTGGGTTCTTTAGGCCTCTTTTGCTGCTGATCTGGGTCTGGAAGCAAAAATCTGGGAAATAAAGATTGTGATTTCTGTGTTTTAATTAAACTGTAAGACTAGTAAGATGAGATTAGTAGAAAGATTTCTTTGTTGTTCACCTATAGACAGAATTTTGCCAGACTAAATCAACTATCTGTATAACTATTACATACACTCTGTGAACTGCCAGAGAGGCTCTGCCTTCACACTTTTCCTGCCTACCAGAAAGTCTCTTTGTCCTCTGGGAAGGAACCCTTCCCTCTTGTGACTCTTTATTCTACCACAACTAATTAGTAGACAGTAAGATTTAGATTAGCAGACAGATTCATCTTCTGTGTACTACTGGGTTATGTTAAGTCGGCTAAGCGTAAGCCTGCTTAGGCAGTAATCTTATTTCTGTAAATTTCTGTCTGCTCTTCTCCTGTCTGATAAGTTATATTAAATCTGGTTAAGAACTGAATTGTATTTTCCCTTTTGTTTGTTTCCTCTTTCTTGTAGTCTTGAAGGAAGAGACTGAACCACCTTGGCCCTTCAACCAGTCTCGGGCACTGACCCGCTCTAGCAGTGTGGGGAATTCTCCAGTGCGAGGCTGCCTCAAACCTTTTCTCAACGAGCAAGAGTTGCTGAAGAACCTGCGCCTCTGTCCCCCACATGCAGCTGCCCAACACTTGATGAATGGTGATCCGGGCAACTTGCTTTCACAGAGGCGGAGAACCAGGTAGGAAGGGAGAGGCACTTTGCAACTTTCTGCTTTGCTCACAGGGCTAATGGGAGGTTGCAACCCCAATCCTGCAGTAGGCACTTAAATAGCAATAGCAGTTAGACTTCTATACCGCTTCATAGGGCTTTCAGCCCTCTCTAAGCGGTTTAAAGAGTCAGCATATCGCCCCCACAGTCTGGGTCCTCATTTCACCCACCTCTGAAGGATGGAAGGCTGAGTCAACTTTGAGCCAGTGAGATTAGAACCGCTGAACTGCAGATAACAGTCAGCTGAAGTGGCCTGCAGTACTGCACCCTAACCACTGTGCCACCTCGGCTTTTAAATGCTATGGACATGGGCTACGTTTACTCCTTTTGCTTCCAGTCACATACAGAAGTCCTTCAACTCTTAAAAGCACAAAGAGGAAGGATGAACTTTTAATGGCCAAGCAACACTTGAATTATCTTTCTGGTTCAGTTCCTTCTTGTTGCCTAATGTATTCCTACTGCTGCCTACTAATCATAAAGCCGCTTCCTCTCCTGAAATCACATGATCACAGCATAGTGGAACTAAAACTTGATTGCTCAGGTCATCAGTCCCCAACCTTTCCGGCTTTGAGGACTGGTGGGGAGAGGAGAGGGGATTGTTTGGCATGAGTGACAGGAAAGCACGCATGCGCAACTCCGTTTGCATGAGCAATGGGCACACGGGTGCATCCGCTGCTTTCATAAGTAGAGCTCGCTCGCCACTTCTATGGCCCGATTCCAAACAGGCTGCAGCCCAGTTGTGGGCCGTGGCCCCGGAGTTGGGTACCTCTGGCTTAGGTAATCTGTGAACCAGAGTGGCAGCAAATATAATAGCAATAGCAATAGCAGTTAGACTTATATACCGCTTCATAGGGCTTTCAGCCCTCTCTAAGCGGTTTACAGAGTCAGCATATTGCCCCCAACAATCCGGGTCCTCATTTTACCCACCTCGGAAGGATGGAAGGCTGAGTCAACCTTGAGCCGGTGAGATTTGAACCGCTGAACTGCAGATAACAGTCAGCTGAAGTGGCCTGCAGTACTGCACCCTAACCACTGCGCCACCTCGGCCACCTCGGCTCAATGGAGGTCCCATGGAGAATCTTTGGCTTAAAAGAAGTGGAATCAATGCCACAGAATCTTAGATCTTTTCATTTTCTTTTCAAATGTTCTAAAATTGTTTAGTTGAAGAAAAAAAAGGGGGGGAATATACAGTGGCTTATTCAATAACTGTAATTTTGAGCACAGAATTTGGACTCATTGTTTTGAGCCAGCCGTGTGCGGCAGCTGCCAAAAAAGCCAACACAGTGCATAAACAGAGGGATAGAATCAAGATCACGTGAAGTGTTAATACCACTTTATAATGCCTTGGTAAGGCCACACTTGGAATACTGCATTCAGTTTTGGTCACCACAATGTAGAAAAGATGTGGAGACTCTAGAAAGAGTGCAGAGAAGGACAACAAAGATGATTCGGGGACTGACAGCTAAAACATATGAAGAACGGTTGCAGGAACTGTGTATGTCTAGTTTAATGAAAAGAAGGACTAGGGGAGACATGAAAGCAATGTTCCAATATTTGAGGGGTTGCCCCAAAGAAGAGAGAGTCAAGATATTCTCCAAATCACCTAAAGGCAGGTCAAGAAGCAATGACTGGAAAGTAATCAAGGAGAGAAGCAACTTAGAACAAAGGAGAAATTTCCTGACAGTTAGAACAATTAATCAGTGGAACAATTTGCATCCAGAAGTTGTGAATGCCCCAACACTGGAAGTCTTTAAGAAGATGTTGGAAAGCCATTTGTCTGAAATGGTGTAGGGTTTCCTGCCTAGGCAGGGGGTGGACTAGAAGACCTCCAAGGTCCCTTCCAACTCTGTTATTCTGTTATTCCGTTTTCCTCCTGTATATCTTCTAGCTGTCCATGTTGCATTGCATGTGTTATTTTGCATATTTTGTTACAATTCTTAACCGATACTAAAAACTTTCTGTCAGACCTGCCATCACTTAAACCTCTAAATAGAAACGATCCTTGGCTCCATTTGTGGAGAAAGGTATATTTATTTATTTATTTATTTATTAGACTTATATACCGCTTCATAGGGCTTTCAGCCCTCTCTTAAGCGGTTTACAAATTTTTTTAGCAAATTGAGTCAGCAACTTGCCCCCACAGTCCGGGTCCTCATTTCACCCACCTCGGAAGGATGGAAGGCTGAGTCGACCTTGAGCCGGTGAGATTTGAACCGCTGAACTGCAGATCACAGTCAGCCAAAGTGGCCTGCAGTACTGCACTTTCACCACTGCGCCACCTCGGCTCTTATAGTTTTATAAGAAGTCAAGTATATTGCAGTAATGCAAAGGCAGAAGCGAATATTGTTCACCAAAATTCCTAAGTTCAACTATTCCCTCCCTTAGCTACCTCCCATTGTCCATTCCCAGTGTAATCAATCCGATTCAGGCAAGATGTTTACTTAATGGCATAGGTGGCCCCCTCCTTCTTCCAGTTGGGTGACCCTTGAGGCAGCATCTGGAGGAGATACAGCACTTAATTTCATTTTCCCCTAAGCCTTTCTCCTTTTATTCCCCCCTCCTCATACTTCATGGCAGTCTATCACTATATAGCAGTAAAGCAGAAGGTGGCAGCTGACACTTTCCTTTACTGTTTACATTCTGTCCTCTGTGGCTGTTAATGATTTACTTAACCATGTGAAGGCAGTGAAGGCTGAATGCCAACACTTTCACTTGAAAATATTCCAAGGATTTTTTTAAACAGAGATTTAGAAGGCTGGATTGGCAGTCAGCTTGCAGTGGCATGTTGTGATGACTTTGATGCTGGGAAGAAGCATGTTGGGAAGCAAGATGTGGAAGGAGCTTTAGGAGAAATACTTTCACCAAAGTCCAAGTTGACGTCCTTCAGAAGTGTCAGACTACCATTTTCATAATCCTCAGCTGTAGGGACATTTAGCTGGTCTGGCTGGGAATGATGGGACATGTCAGCCCATGTTTTTGGAGGATACCAAGTTGCAAATATATTTTCTTGTCGCATTTGGAAAATCCTGGATTGGAAATCACTCATTTGTGTGTATTTGTCTAATATGCAATACCACTTTGGCCATTTTGGTGACCCAGATTTATTAATCTGGTTAAACAAAAACCTATTTTACAGGCTGACCTAAATCTGCTTCCACATAATTTTGTGGGGTTTTTATCATGCAGTTGCTTCTGTTGAGAACTCATTGACTTCATTCACACATTGCTCTTATGTTTGGCTTATTGAATAAATTATTCAATAAGCAAGAGCAATAGCATTTAGACTCCCTAAGCAGTTTTACAGAGCCAGCATATTGTGCCCCACCTCCAACACTCTGGGTCCTCATTTTATCCATCTTGAAAGGATGGAAGGCCAAGTCAACCTTGAGTCTGGTGCAGTGGTGAAATTCACATTTTTTTTTTACTACCAGTTCTGTGGGCGTGGCTTGGTGGGCGTGGTGTGGCTTGGTGGGCGTGACAGGAGAAGGATACTGCAAAATTTCCATTCCCACCCCATTCCAGGGGGAAAATACAGCACAATCTCCATTCTCACCCTACTCTGGGGCCAGCCAGAGGTGGCATTTGTCGGTTCTCTGAACTACTCAAAATTTCCACCAGCGGTTCTCTGAACTACTCAAAATTTCTGTTACTGGTTCTCCAGAACCTGTCAGAACCTGCTGGATTTCACCCCTGGCCTGGTGGGATTTTAACTGCCAAATTGCAGTCAGAAGTAGCTTACAGTATTGCACTCTAACCACTGCGCCACTGCGGCTCATGGTTGTAAGTTGACGACTATCTGTAACGATTCTGTAATTTATAGGTAGTGTCATTGTTCTCAACAGAGAAATTATTATTATCTTTAATTGGACGGATGGTTTTCTTCAGTCTGGGATCTAACCTGTCTCCTTTTTTCTTTCTTAATACCCCCACCCCCTCTCTCCCTTCCTTCCTTTCTTTTCTCTCTCTCTCTCCCCACCCTCCATCTCCCGCTGCCAGCTCCCTGAACCGCTCTGAAAACAGCCACTGATCGCCGGTTTCTGCTATGTCTCCCCAACCATTGGGCCTCTACTTGTGTCTTGAGCACTTTCTAGCAGCAAGATTTGAATTTCATCCAGTTTCTTCATTCTCTTCTTTTTAATAAGCTTTATAGGTACAGCCTATATGGATGGGCACAAGCCTATAAAGAAGTAGGTTTATTTATATAACATTAGGTGTGCCTAAAAGTTTCACTTTTTTAACATCCCAATTTCCAAAAGTGCTTAAGTGGAACATTATTGTGATTGGGATGAGTGGATTCTCCCACTTGATTCTTTTGTCTTTTAGATCCAACTATTTATGAAGAAATCCTTTAGTTCTAACTGGTTTAAGTTTACAGCCTGGAAATGATTAGTGCTGATTTGTTACCTGGCATTACGGTAATATAAATGGATGCCTGCTACAGCATGGATTTTGCCAATGACCCGCACTATGCCTAAATTAATTTAATTTAATCTAAATTAGATTAAACTAGAGGGCACCCAAGTCCAGATGATTCTGGGTACCTTAGATTAAAAAAAGAGAGAGCAAGAACAATAAAAAAGAAACAGAATACAAGCGTCCAGAAGGGAAATCTGGAACCTAAAGATGGAAAGGGTAAATTAGTTGTCAGCCATAAATTATTGTTGAACTACATAAGGATTCTCTTTTTGGGGGGCCTGATAGCCAAAGGAGTAACTCTTATACTGTATCAGATGTGGGCCAGATGGTTTTTACAGTAAAGGTTTTATTTTATTTAATTAGTACTGATACTATTGCTACTTTGTGGATGAGGGCCATTTCTAGTATTGGCTTTAGATCTTGAAGATAATGTATGTTGTTTTTTCAGAGAGTTGAATGTGAGTTAGTAGAGGCATTGGTACATGTGTTGTTGGCTCTAGTAAATGGTTTCAGAGAGTTTGTAGCAGGTCGGAAACCTGCCTTTTATTTACTTGGTTGTTAATAGAAAGTGTAGATAAATCTTAAGTAAGATCACAAAGGAATATTTCTCATCAGATTTTGAATGAAAAAAAATTAAGAGCGTAATTGAAAGCTTTACAAACTGTCATTGAGCTACTATACTATTAATATTTCACTGAGGTTTATTTATATACTGGTGTTTGGCAAGTAATCTATTTCAACCTAAAAGACATTCTGTTTACGAAAAGATGTAAAAATGATTCTCCATAGGATCTCGGATTCAGAAATGAACCATGGAAATGAGAAAAAAACCCATGTATAAGAGGACAGTGTTCAGCTGTCAGTTTAAATTTACTTTAAATTTAGATACACAGTTCCTGACCAAGGGAAAGAAAAACTGCTAGATACTGTCTTTCCCTATAATCATATTATTCTCTTTCTCCCCGTCTCACTCACTTTCAAACACACATATTGAGATTACATGTAATCTAATGAGAAATATTCTTTGACAAGCTTGTCTTGGTCGGTCTTGAAAGTACCTTTGAACCCTTTAAATAGGGCTGAGTTAAAGCACGTGGCTGGTAGTCTTTTTTTAAGAAAGAAGCAGAAGTTTACTCTTTTCATTAGCTCTGCAGCAAAGTTTACTATTTATTATAAAACCTGGTTGTATTTAAGTACTGTAAGGCTTTCTCTTGGACTTGGTACATTGGATTTTGGTACCAAAATTTACCATTGAGTTCTCTGTCATTTTAAAAGACTAATGGTGATAATAAATCATGGTCATTATCTTAGGATCTGGTGGAAAGACCAAGCATGTGCCAAGGTCTGAATGGGCAGCCTTGATTCCTCACAAGCCACATGCGAACTCTGTTTTTTAAACCTGCCAAACGCTGCAAGAATCATTAAAAATCAGTGCCATTGCAATGTAATACTTAACATAGGCTGGATATAGTTGGAAAGCCAAAATAGATCTCTCAGTTCTGATCCAATGCTAGGAGGGTCAGAGTTAGGAGGGCTGCATTGAAATACATACTAAGGCTCTCCTGGGATCCAGAATGTGCCAGTGGCAACATACAGTGGGGCAAAAAAGTATTTAGTCAGCCACCAATTGTGCAAGTTCTCCCACTTAAAAAGATGAGAGAGGCCTGTAATTGACATCATAGGTAGACCTCAACTATGAGAGACAAAATGAGAAAACAAATCCAGACAATCACATTGTCTGATTTGGAAAGAATTTTTTTTGCAAATTATGGTGGAAAATAAGTATTTGGTCAATATCAAAAGTTCATCTCAATACTTTGTTATATATCCTTTGTTGGCAATGACAGAGGTCAAATGTTTTCTGTAAGTCTTCACAAGGTTGGCACACACTGTTGCTGGTATGTTGGCCCATTCCTCCATGCAGATCTCTAGAACAGTGATGTTTTGGGGCTGTCGCTGGGCAACACGGAATCACAGATTTTCTATGGGGTTGAGATCTGGAGACTGGCTAGGCCACTCCAGGACATTGAAATGCTTCTTATGAAGCCACTCCTTCATTGCCCAGGCGGTGTGTTTGGGATCATTGTCCTGCTGAAAGACCCAGCCACGTTTCATCTTCAATGCCCTTGCTGATGGAAGAGGTTTGCTCTTAAAATCTCACGATACATGGCCCCATTCATTATTTCCTGTACAAGGATCAATCGTCCTGGTCCCTTTGCAGAAAAACAGCCCCAAAGCATGATGTTGCCACCACCATGCTTCACAGTAGGTATGGTGTCCTTTGGATGCAACTCAGCATTCTCTCTCCTCCAAACAGACAAGTTGTGTTTCTACCAAACAGTTCTACTTTGGTTTCATCTGACCATATGACATTCTCCCAATCCTCTTCTGGATCATCCAAATGCTCTCTAGCAAACTTCAGACGGGCCCGGACGTGTACTGGCTTAAGCAGGGGGACACGTCTGGCACTGCAGGATCTGAGTCCCTGGCAGCATAGTGTGTTACTGATGGTAGCCTTTGTTACATATTTCCAAGCTCTTTGCAGGTCATTCACTAGGTCCCCCCATGTGGTAACCCACGGGGTGAGATCTTGTGTGGAGCCCCAGAACAAGGGAGATTATCAGTGGTCTTGTATGTCTTCCATTTTCTAATTATTGCTCCCACAGTTGATTTCTTCACACCAAGCTGCTTGCCTATTGCAGATTCAGTCTTCCCAGCCTTGTGCAGGTCTACAATTTTGTTTCTGGTGTCCTTCGACAGCTCTTTGGTCTTCACCATAGTGGAGTTTGGAGTGTGACTGTTTGAGGTTGTGGACAGGTGTCTTTTATACTGCTAACAAGTTCAAACAGGTGCCATTAATACAGGTAATGAGTGGAGGACAGAGGAGCCTCTTAAAGAAGAAGTTACAGGTCTGTGAGAGCCAGAAATCTTGCTTGTTTGTAGGTGACCAAATACTTATTTTCCACCATAATTTGCAAATAAATTCTTTCCAAATCAGACAACGTGATTGTCTGGATTTGTTTTCTCATTTTGTCTCTCATAGTTGAGGTCTACCTATGATGTCAATTACAGGCCTCTCTCATCTTTTTAAGTGGGAGAACTTGCACAATTGGTGGCTGACTAAATACTTTTTTGCCCCACTGTAGGGATGGGATGGAAGTGAGAGGAAGAGGAAGTACATGAAACACTCTAGAGCAAGTCCATTTTCTTGAGTTACTACGTTGATAGCCAGCAATTCTCGAGATTAGATACATTTAACTAGATGGCCTAGGGCAGGGGTCAGCAATCTTAAACACTCAAAGACCAAAAAGGGTCCTAAATGGAAGCTCCCCGTTCAATTCTGGAGCTGACCAGAAGTCCGGTTCTCCCACCATAGAGTCTCCTCCTAGCACGGCATCCTTTTTCCTCTACTTGTCCTAACCGAAAGCCCTATCAATTGTAGAGCCGATCGGCAACAGGAAGCCGCAGTAGAGGGATGAAAGAGCCACATGTGGCTGCAGAGCCGCAGGTTGCTGACTCCTGGCCTAGGAGCTTAGGAAGGCTCCTCTTCAACTAGAGCAGTGCTTCTCAACCTCGGCAACTTTAAGCTGTGAGGACTACAACTCCCATAATTCTGGTGGAGAGCTGTGGGAGTTGAAATCCATACAATTTAAAAATTGCTGAGGTTCAGAAATACTGCGCTGTTCTTCACATCAGTATTTAGGGAGGCTTCCTTTGTTGTAATAGGAGATGGGAAAGAGAGAGGAGCCAAAATAGGATTTACTAAAACTGACATGAAATCTATGACAGGGTTGCATAACTGTGGTTTGTGTACAGGTCATTCCTTTGGCCCCAGAGCCTTCCAGATTGGGGGAGCCAAAGAATTTGACCCTTTGGGCATTTTGCTGGGATTAGAGGAAGCTGAGGACCACGTGAGTACTTTAAGGGAACTAAGGTATCATGTTCTCCTCTTAACACCCACCTCACAAAATGAGGCTCTTACTTAGGTAATTTGTCCCTTCATGACCCATGTAGTCAGGTATGACCCTTTTGTTGATGGAAGTTACAGGCCCATGAATCTAATTATTTACTACCTTCGCTTTTGTTTTGAATATAGATCCATTTCTTTGAGAGTCGTGCAAAAACCTTTGCAGAGTAGCAATAGCAATAGCACTTAGACTTATATACCGCTTTACAGTGCTTTTACAGCGCTCTCTAAGTGGTTTACAGAGTCAGCCTATTGCCCCCAACAATCTGGGTCCTCATTTTACCCACCTCAGAAGGATGGAAGGCTGAATCAACCTTGAGCTGGTGAGTTTTGAACTAGCAAATTGCAGTTAGCCAGCAGTCAGCAAAAGTAGCCTGCAGTACTGCACTCTAACCAATGCATCACCAAAGGTCAGTAGAGTCAAACATTCCTTCCGTAATTCTGGGCGATGACTTGGTCACTTGGAGATGACTTAGAGAGTCAGTTTGGGGTAGTGGTAAAGGTGTTGACCTAAAAGTCGGGGGAATGTGAATTTTAGTTTTCCCTTAGGCATGAAAATCGGCTAGGTGATTTTGGGCTGGTCGTCCTCTTTCAGCCCAACCCACGTCACAGGGTTGTTGTGAATAAAATAGGCAAGAGGGTATGCTCGCTGCCTTGAGTTGACTGAAGTATGTTAAAAAGGGGGTAAAACTAATAACAATAACAACAACATTATGGTGGTCCCAGAAGGCCGGAATTTTTGCTTTAATTTGCAATTCTATCACCCTGTTCTCTTGAAAATAAGACCCCAGATAATAAGCCCAATCGAGCTTTTGAGCACATGCGCTAAAATAAGTCCTCCCCCCAAATTAAGCCCTCCCCAAAAATATTGCAACACAACAGCAGCCATGAGGTGACCATGCTCGCCACCTCTTGCCCTTCAAAAACAAGACCTCCCCGAAAATAAGGCCAAATGCTTGTTTTGGGGGTCAAAAGAAAATAAGACCCTGTCTTATTTCGGGGAAACACGGTGGATTTAACAGTGCATGTTAAGCTTGTTGGAAGCTTAACGTGCGTATTTCCTTTCACGTGCCACTGAAGTTGCCACGGCTTGGGAAGAATGATAGAACACAGGTAGTTCTCGACTTATGACCACAATTAACCCCAAAACTTCCATTGCTAACTGAGATACGGAACGATGCAAGTTTTGCTCCATTTGGTGACTTTTATTGCTTCAGTTGTTAAGTGAATCACTGCAGCTGTTAAGTTAGTAACACGGTTGTAAAGTAAATCTGGGTTTTCCATTGACTTAGCTTGTGACCCTGGGACTCTGCAACCATCATAAATATGAGCCCGTTGCCAAGCGATCAAATTTTGATCAGGTGACCATGGGGATGCTGCAAAGGTTGTAAGTGAAAAACAATCATGCCACTTTTTTCAGTGCCATTGTAACTTGAAATGGTCACCAAACAAAATGTCGTAAGTCAAGTACTACCTGTAAAAGGTAAGCTTTGAACCATGTGGATCCTATTATAGCTTGTACAGAATGAAGCCTTAGCCAGTAATCTAATCCATAAACTCCAGGAGGAAATACAAGTGCTAAATCCTTTGCTGTTTCAGCCCAGTGCCATTTTCTTTGACTTTCTCTGTTGTGTGGTCAGTTGCTTGTGCTTATATGTTGTCTTTTCAATGTTATTCTGCCTGTGATAGGTTATTGCCCTTTGGTCAGCCCCAACACGGTTGAGGTGTTTGCTTTGTAGGTCAAAAGGATGTGTTTGGTGTTTTCAACCTAGAACAGTTGCCATGCTCCTCAAAAGCAGGAGAAGCTGAAACGCTGAGCGTCATTTTCAGATCTGAAAATGGAAAGAGATTTTGGGAATTCGGAGAAGGAAATGAAAAATTAGGAACAGAGATTAAGAGTCCAGATTTCTAAATACGGAAGGGAGAATTGGTAGGCAGTGTCAAGAGGAAGCTGTTAGGAGTCAGGTGCGGAAAACAGAATTGTTATATTATAATCAAATGTTCTGTTATAAGGAAAGGAAAGCGGGGAAGCAAATGTGTGCCAAGTTCATTCAAACACTGTGCCAGGGGAGGAAAAATTAGTCTAACAAATGGTTAGCTTTCTCTGTGTGGTTGGTACTTGTACTAACCCTCCCTATCCTGTCCAGTTGTATAATTCCACAGATGTGTTTGCTGTGCCAGCTAGGACTACTGCAGTGGCCACTGTAGTCTAAGGCCAGATGGTGTCAGGTGGAAGAACAACCAAGACGCCAACTAACACATCAGGATGTGTTAGATTGTGAGAGTAGTTGTGTTGGCTTGAGATTCTGAAGAACAAAAGGTTTGAAAAGAATTGCATTATGGAACCAGTTAGGAATATTGGGGGGGAGGGGGGGATATTGGTAACAGGATGGGAGAAGATTTAGGCTGAATTCCCTTTCAGTTATGGTGCCTGTTGGATAACCTGGATCAAGTTATTTCTCCGTTAGCCAGTTTTCCTCATCCTGCAAGGATGAAACAAGCTGGGAGATCTGTGCTCTGGGATCTTTCCAAGCAGTTTGGGGAAAGGTTAGACTAAAAAAGTAACTGATTTGAAATCAGGATAGTAAAATCCTTCTTGCCTTTGAACAGTACTAATTTGTTCTCTGTGTTCTTACATCTTCAGATATTTTTTTTCACCAGAGTTCATTTTTAGGCCTGTTTATTGCCCCAATGCCAATATATTTGCTCCCGCTACTTATTTAACAAAATCCTGGGGGCTCTGAATGATTAATCTGAAGCCAAATGCCGCCGCCTCCCCCTCCTTTTGAATTGACCATCACTTCCTCTGAGATCAGGCACCTGAGTGAGACTGAGCTTCGCCATCTATACCAGGGGTGTCAAACTTGCTGCCCGCAGGCCGGATGTGTCATGTGGTGGCCACGCCCACCCCTGGTTTAGCGAAGGGGAGGGAGTCGTGATATGTCACATGACAACATGACGCCATGTGTTTGACACCCCTGTTCTATACTAGAAACCCGGAGAACTAGTCCGCCAAGGACAGGGTACGATACTCAAAAGTCAGAAGACTTGGTGCTGAGAACGAAGCACAACGAGAAAGCTGCTGTTGAAACCTTGCTGGTTTCTCCATTTTCAAAGCATCTAACTGGGCCCTCCAACAAACCCATTTGATCCAGTATTGCATTTCTCCTGCCTTCCATTTTCCCGATGGAAGAAGCTTGGAAGCCAACCTCGCAGCCCCTTGAGAAGGAAAGCTTCTTTATAGAACATCATAGGCTGAGGTTCCCCAACACCCCCACAGGTGTTAACCCAGTTCCCATGATTCCCCATGTGGGAAGGCTGTATTGGATGTCAACTCTGTTCATTTGTGGAGAACTCTTTCTCTCTCTCACGCTTCCCCTTCCCCCCTTTTGGTCCAGCAGTTTTCCAGCAGCCTTTTGTTTTCCACTCTACCTTCTTGGTCCCCCATCCCTTCTGATCAAAACAGCCAAGATCCTGACTTGCCTTCGGCTGTTCAGTGTGTGGCATGAACAAATAATGAACTTTTGTTTACATTTCAATAATAATAAAAGTTTGGATTTTTTTAAACATTACAACGTGTGGCTTTGTATTTTTTTTGTCAATTATCTTCTGGGGTAAACGGTTGCTATACTTCTGTGGCCCACTTCTCCGAGGCCCACCCTTCCAACACATGAACACGGGCCCATTGAAGAATTGGAGGAGATGGACCATTAGAAGCTTTGTATTGTTCGGTGGTCATCAGCAACCTTTCTGGGTTTGCTTTCTTATAAAATGCGCCCCCTTGGGATGGTCTTTTGTGTAACACTTGTTGCAGAGTCACGGAAGGACAAACACAGATGGAGATCTCTTGGGACACTACAGGAAGGCAAACTCAAGAAATTGCTAGCAATGCCAAAAGCTTAGGGCAGTGATGGTGAACCTATGGCGCATGTGCCACAGGTGGCACACAGAGCCATATTTGGTGGCACATCAGCTGTCAGCTGATTTTTCACCCTTCCAGAAGTTCAGAGGAGGCCATTTTTGCCCTCCCCAGCCTTCGGGAACGAGCTTCGGGAACGAACTTCCGGTTGGCCTGTTGGGGCTGTATTTTGCCCTTCCCAGCCTCCGGAGCCATTCCCAAAGCCTTGGGAGGGCGAAAAATGCCCCCAACGACCCAACCGGAAGTTCAGAAACAATCCATGTCTAGCTTCTGGAGGGCTTTTGGGAGGCCGGCAGAGGCGGTTTTCGCCCTCCCCAGGCTTCAGGAAAGCCTCTGGAGGCTGGGGAGCAGTTCATGCACACATGCGTGGGGGGGAGGTCGCACACAAGCATGGGGGGGGGGTCACACGTGCATGCACGGAGGTGGGGAGATTTGAATGGATGCACCCGCATGCACGATAGTACGCACGGGCACAATTTTGGCATGCCGCCGTAAGAAAAAGGTTCGCCATCACTGACTTAGGGCATCCCCTAAACTCTACTGAAGATGTTCCCTAGCCTGGTAACAAAACGGAAACCAACCCACCAGCTTAGAGAACGAATCCTCATCCTACACCAGAGCTACAGATATTGCAATGCCAATAGCATTTAGGCTTATATGCTGCTCCTGCCCCCATAGCACTTTACAATCCTCTGTGGGAGGTTTACAATGTCAGTATTGTTTGCTTATTGCCCCCAACAAACTTGGCCCTCATTTTACTAACCTCGGACAGATAGAAACATAATTCAACCTTGCGCCCTATTAGGATCAAACTCCAGGCTGTGGGCAGAGTTTGCCTACTGTTAGGTAAGCTCCCCGTTGGGAGAGCAAGTACGTTCAGTGAAGCATTGTGAGAGTTGTGTTGGAGAACACAACAAACCAGCATACAGAGACACTGCAGTTTAAATAGGCTTTTACTTTCGTGGAAATAGAGGTATCAGAGTCCATCAAACAGTCCAAGTCATACACAGATAAGACAGTCAGTCATCAATGTCTTTCAGTTAAGGGATAATCCAAATAACATAGTCCAGTATCATATAATCAGTTCAGTATTCAAAGTTTGCTAGCAGTTGCAAAGCTTACAATAGCTCACGGCACTTTCTAACAGCCAGCTTCCAAAACACTCAGATCAGATCAGCCCAGCATCTAACAAAAAGAGAACTGTCATTCTGGCTCCCTCTTATGGCCGATTGAGGAAAAGAGCAATCACTCACATTTTACAGTATGAGTTAAAGAAACAGGTACAACATTGTTACATGATTTATATATTGCCAACCCAACTGTTAGATTATATTACTAACACCTACAATATTGCACTCTAACCCCGGCGCCATAGGGCTCGTTGTGCCCAAAACCACAAAAGTCGCTCTTAAAACTGAGATGTTCTAATCACTCATTAGATACCTTCACTCAGAATGATTGAAGAGATATAGTATGAAAGGGGGAAAAGTGGGGGAAGAAACAGATTAAGATGTGACTCTAATTTATCTCCTGATATCTTGCATTCTTTCTCCGCGGCAAGGCAATTTTGGGTAGAAAAAAAAATAGAGCCTCAGGAATTGTTTGCACTGCAATCGGGGATATGCAGTATGCATTTTTGTAAGCAGAAGCATTCGATTTATAAAATGCTACCTTATAATCTGCTGTACTGGTAAAAATAGATTGTTATGTATGACAGATTCAGAATACAGAAGGGAAGTACATGGTAATGAATCCTGAGATTTTAGTCCATTACTTAGATATTTCCCCTTCCATTGAATTGGATTACCGCTACCTTCCTTCCAGTCATTGTAGTCAACAGTGGTAGAGTTCACTTTCCCAATGTTTGGATTGAAGGTGTCATGGATTAAACCTGTGGAGCAGAATTAGGCCTTTTTTTAGCTGTAAGCACAGCAGGTAAAGCCACCTGAAGTAGGGCGGTGGACATTAAGTGGTGTTTGTGTTTGTGTGTGTAGGTAAGGGTTAATAGCCTTTGTGCCTATTCATGACAGTTTTCACCCTACTTATCAGTGAAAAAGCAAAAAACAACCACCTTACATATAGTTGTAGTCCCATAAAACACTAGAAATTTTCCAGCTAATCAGCTGACTTGTAGCTTGCTGCAAGCAAAATACCTGCTGGGCCTCTAAGATTCTTACAGTTGTGGCTCTTGCAGCATGAGCCACAGTGGCACAGTGGTTAGAGTGCAGTACTGCAGGCTACTTCTGCTAACTGCTGGCTGCCTATGATTTGGCAGTTCAAATCTCAATAGGCTCAAGGTTGACTCAGCCTTCCATCTTTCCGAGGTGGGTAAAATGAGGACCCAGGTTTTGGGGGCAATGTGTAAACCACTTAGAGAGGGCTGTAGAGCACTGTAAAGCGGTATGTAAGTCTAAGTGTTATTGTTCTCCCCACAATGATCACAATTAAGGCACTTTGCAACCAGTTACAACTTCATAAGATTCCACAGTCACATGGGTTACCATTTGCAACCTTCACTGCTGGCTTCCACAATAAGCAACGTCAATGGGAAAGCCAGGATGAGGTTGCAAATGATGATCATGTGACCGTGGGATGCTGCTAAGAGTTTGCCTTAACAGTAGCAAGTGAGATTGGTGGAACTGCCATCATTAGTTGGTGCACTTGCATGATGTGTCTTACGACTGCTTGCTTAGCAACGGAGTTCCTGATCCCAGTTACTTTCAGTAAGCAAGGACTACCTGCATTGGGTTAACAGAAGTCTACAATACCTAGTATCAGCCTGGGTTGACCGACCGATGTGAGACCGATGATGCTCAGTCACTCCTCGTTCTTTGTGATATCATTTTGCCAGGATTGTCTGTTGTAACTGCTTCGTAAGGTTCTTGTTAGCTGATGGCTTTGTCATGAACAAGAGTTACCTCACACCTTGTCTGCTGTCAGTGTCTTTTTCCAATCACTTTTGATTTTCAAAGCACCAGGGTCTTCCCCAATGATTCTTTAAAGGAGCATATTTCTGGTTGAAATGAGAGGTACTTGGTACTCTCTGAGCTTGATGCAATGGTGAAATTCAATTTTTTTTTACTACCCGTTCTGTGGGCATGGCTTGGTGGGAGTGGTGTGGCGTGGTGGGTGTGGCAGGGGAAGGATACTGCAAAATCTCCATTCCCACCCCACTCTGGGGCCAGCTAGAGGTGGCATTTGCCGGTTCTCCAAACTACTAAAAATTTCCGCTGCAGGTTCTCCAGAACCTGTTAGAACCTGCTGGTTTTCACCCCTGGCTTGATGGTTTTCTTGCAGATGTTTCAGTACCCTAATTAGCACCTCGTTTGGGTAATGAAATGTCTGCAAGAAAACCATCAAGTTCAGAGAGCACCAAGCCCCCTCCCCCCACTCTTAACTTTGCATGGTGCGTCCAAAAATGATGGTGGGTTCTACTTCCAACAGTTATAACCTTAAAAGGAGTCTTCCCAAATCCTTGAGATTCTCTCTCTGCTCCCTTATGCCCAGACATATCCCGCATCTGTTGTGCTAATGGTACATATTTTGGTACTTCTTTTTCAAGGCTGTAGCATAATATACATGTACTTTTAGATGGACGGATAGTACTAGTGGACGATGTTTTTTTTTTAATGGATGAAGTTTTCAGATGTGCTGATGTGAGGTATAAAAATACCATAAGACTTTCCTGAGCAAAGGAAGCTGTGGCCTACCGTCTTGATTCCATTTCATGCGTCTTTCTCCTGCAGCACATCTTTTGTCCTCTTGCATTTTGGCTTGATGCTCCTGTCCCACCCGTTGCTTCCTGCTTGCCTCATCATCTCCACCCCCTGCTTGTTTTTCCCCTCCCATCCTCCAGGGGGAGCTCTGAAAAGGACAGCCTGATAGCTAAGAAGTGGTCCTACAGCCGCTTCAACAACTCAACTGAAAGTGCAGAAGAGCCAGAGAAAAGAACAAGTGAGTGACAGCTGATGAGGTAGGGGGGGGGGAGAAGAAAGGTTGTTTAGCAAGTGTTTAAAGTTCTGACCAATCCACTTTGAGTTCGAAATTCCAACTTTCAGTCCTCCTCCGCCTGGATCACATGACTGCATTTTGGATTACTTGGTAACTTGGACCACATTTATGGCTGTTTGCAGTATCCCGCAATCACATAGCCACATTTTACAATGGTTTTGCCAAAAACTGGCATTTACTTCCATTTTTGGGGCAAAGCTGCACCTATGGCAAACCATTGGTTTGCTTAATGACCACTCCATTTGCTTAATAACCCGCCACAAAAAAGGTTGCAAAATAGGTTCAAACAACTTGCTTTATATCCATCATGAGTTACGACCGTGATGAGTAGGCTCCTTTTTACTGTCATAACTCGAGGACCACCGAAATTTTCACATTTAGACTTAGCCGTTTACCTAACAGTCTGGGAAAACGTAAAGCACTGATGTGAATGCTTTGGGGAGTGAAGTCTGCATTTTGCCTGGGGCCACATTCAAACAACAGGTAGGAAAAACAACAATCCCTAAAACGTGAAACGCCCACAACAAAATGACTTCAATGAAACATGCACTCATCCAATGACTAGGGCCATGGGCCAGAGGTTGCCCCTGGCTATTGCAAAGGATTCACTTTAAAACAAATACTTGCAAAGTATCCTCAAGCCTGTAAAGATGTTTATCATGCTTGCCTGTTTGTTAAAAAACAAGAATTTTCTTTATTCTGGATCATCTTTTTGGTCCATCTAGCCAAGGCAGCATTATATCTTCTGTTAAGTAGATTCATTAACTGAGAATGAAAGATGGAACGTCTATGTGGAAAATGTGGCTCTTTATCCTTCTATCGTATAATACAGGTAGTCCCCAACTTACAACAGTTCATTTAATGACCAAAGTTACAAGGGCACTATTACAACATGCTCATGGTCATATGATCAAAATTCAGACACTTGGCAAGTGACTCATATTTACGATGGTTGTGGTGTCCTGGGGTCATGCGATCCAGATTCATTTAAAAACTGTGTTACTTCAGGGAATCACTTAACAACTGTGGCAAGAAAGGTCGTAAAATGGGGCAAAGCTCACTTAACAAATGTTTCACTTAGCAACAGTAATTTTGAGCTCAATCGTGTTTGTAAGTCGAGGACTACCTGTACTGACATAGATGGGACAGGTACACTGACCTGTGTTTAAAGTAGTCGCTGCTCATTTAGAAAACAATATCCTGGATGCTCATTCAAAACAAAAATGCAGATTTTAGGATTCTCAAGATACTGAACATTGCTCTTGAATGTTTCAAACTTTTCCTTTGTGTGTGGAAGGTCCACTTTGCGAGTTAGATTATTTAATGGCGTTCAAACGCATGTATTTGAGCTTGTAGTTTTCCTGCCATAAAACCAGTTTGGCCAGCTTAGGCAGAGGATTGTTAATGATACTCACCAGCTTTCTGTAAGGAAAAAAGTAGGAAAGATGGAAAGATTACAGCAGGAGAAGATTTGTTGTTAGTTGCGAAGTCGTGTCTGACACATCGCGACCCCAAGGACAACGTTCCTCCAGGCCTTCCTGTCCTCTACCATCCCCCAGAGTCCATTTAAGCTCACGCCTATTCCTTCGGTGACTCCATCCAGCCACTTCATTCTCTGTCGTCCCCTTCTTTTTTTGCCCTCCATCTTTCCCAGCATCAGGCTCTTCTCCAGTGAGTCCTTCCTTCTCATTAGGTGGCCAAAGTACTTGAGTTTCCTTTTCAGGATTTGGCCTTCTAATGAAGCAGCAAATTTATTTATTTAGCATATGGCATATCATCCACGGACTAGCAATACATATTAGCATTTCAACTAAATTAGTAGAACCCAATAAAATATGTTAAAAAGACAGGTTTAAATATCAATATCTAGGCCAGGGGTGTCAAACTCAATTACATGGAGGGCGTCATCAGCATTATGGCGGTCCTCAAAGGGCCAATTGCATGTATGACTACAGTATGTATCAGGAGTGCATTATGTCTAGGGCTCTAGCCATCTAAACATTGAAGCACAGCATCATTTATATTTTAAAAAATCAAATACTGGGCCGATATATGCCCTCTGCTTACAGACAGTCACGATGCAATCTACAGTTTGAAGCCGGACCCCGCAAACGCATTGAGGGGAGAACACTATTCCCCATTGATCATTCATCAAGCAGCTGATTGATTATACAATTAAATGATTACCGTATTTTTTGGAGTACAAGATGCACATTTTTCCCTCAAAAAAGAGGGTGAAAATCTGGGTGCATCTTATACACTGAATACAGCATTTTTGGCCTCCCGAAACCCTGCCCCCTTCACCAAAATGGCCGTGCATAGCCTTTAGGAGCAAACAGGCTGTTTTTTGCTTGTTTTTGCCCCCCCCACCAGCTCCCAGGAGCACTCTATAAGCCTCCTAAAGGCTATGCCCCTTTCTTTCGGTGAAAAACGGGCTGTTTTTTGCTCAATTTTTTTTTGGGGGGGGGAGCCCTCAGAAGCACTCTATAAGCCTCCTAAAGGCTATGCGTGCCCTTTTTTTGGACAAAAAAAACGGGCCTGTTTTCGCGAGGTCTGCAGAGTGCAAAAACTTCTTTTAAAAAATTGCCTCTTCAAAATCTTGGTGCATCTTATACTCCGAAAAATACGGTATATAATTAAAATCTCATCTGGAACATTCTTTAATTTTTGCACACTAAACGGCCTTTTCAGAACAGAACAAAGAGCCTACAATATATTAGCATGCATTCGTAAAATGATATCTGAACCTGGCTTCTACCTACTTTTTTAGGGGATATAACGAATAACTCTGATTCACCAAAAGCAACTCTGAGACCAGACAGCAAGTAAGTCTTTCCCTTTCTCTTTGTAGTTCTTTTCATCTTCATTTCCAGAGAATCACGGAAGGTCCAAAAGCTTGACTGATAGCTCAGCCTGCAGTGATACTATAAGCACAACACTATAATAAATAACGGGAAATGAACTAAAGAGACCGACTATGAAGCGACAGTTGGATCGGAATTGGAAAATTACAGTGCCTTCCCCAACCCAGTTCAGTACCTTCCAAATATGTGGAGCTACAACTACATTTACACCAATTAGTACTCTTGTAAAGCAGTTCAGGAATCCACTAACATAACATCCAAATCAGGACAACCCAACTTTTATTTAAACATCTCCAATGAAGGAGAGTTCACAACCTCCTAAGTCAGGCAGTTCCATGCTGAACAGCTCTTACCATTAGGAAACGATACCAACATCTGTCCCCTTGTTATGTGAACCGATTGTTTCTTGTACAGTCTTCTGGGGCAACTCTCATTCATGTTCTGCATGACAGTTTCTGGATTTTTCTCCCCTTCAGCAGTTCCTACTATGGGAATAAGAAAACGAATACACTTTAGCCGATGGATGTTGAGGTAGAAAAGCACTGTAAAAGCTATAAACCTGATTGATTAAACAAATTTATATACCCACTCAGTTCAAACATGGTGCACTCTAGGCAGCTTGCAACATTACTAATCCACAATCCAACATGCACCGGATGACAAATATAATCAAATCAGCCACTTGATTGGTTTCACATCAATTTCTGATCTTCAAGCCTGCTGGTCTTTAGGGCCTTTCAGAACAATATCAGGATGAGAGTCAGTCGTCCCATCTCCAGGGCAGGGTCAGCAACCCACTGCTCTGGAGCTGCATGTGGCTCTTTCATCCCTCTGCTGCAGCTGTCGCTCAAAATATGTGTCACAACTGCCAATGTGCGACACCCATTGGCACGCAATTTATTGAGCTTTTCAACCCCGGTAGGCCAACCATGGATAAATCCAAGAAAAGTTTCAGAAGAAAACAGAACGTTTAATTCAACTACATATGCTAGTTTTGTGGGCGCTCAGTTAATAGGCATTGGAAGGGTTTTGTGGTTCCAGGTTTTTTCTTTTCTGTGGGAAATGGGTCCAAATGGTTCTTTAAGTGTTTAAGATTGCTGACCCCTGCTCCAGGAAAATGATATTCTACAGAGAGAGCCCTTTTTCTTGTTCCCACAAGATGTACTTCTCTAATAGTTGAGATGTTCAACATGTCTTACCTTCCTGCTCTGGTGGGGCAGTTTTATACAGGACACCCACAATTATACTTACCTACCTGTATAATTACCTACCTGTTTTTTTAATCTTCCCTGATCTATCTAGATAACTGATCTTTCTCTCCCTTAGACTTAAAGACCCTGCTCTGAGCCATCCCCATGATCCAGAACCTGTGATCATTAGGCAGATGGAAGAGTCAGCCCATGTTCCTGAAGAATCTTCACCTCTCATGATGGATGCTCAAAGTCTTGGTGATTCAGCCTTTTGGGAAATGACGAAGAACTCCAATGCTTTCACAGTCCCTTACAAGAATGCCATTTGCAAAAGTAACCAGCAGGTTCCCAGGATTCTTCTGAAGCAGAGTAAGGGGAAGTACAATCTGGCCCCAAACTCATGCCAGGGGAAGCCACTGTGGATAGTAGCAGGAAGTCCTCATGAAGCCAAGTGGATCCACCACAAGTATCTGTATTGCAATACTAGACCTTGGTAAGGGAAATGGACCAAAATCATGGCTGTTGAGTTAACAGATAATGTTGTCTATAGGAAGTAAGACAACATTGCCAGCAGCATTGTTGAAGTATTAGTTATTGAAGTCTTCCTGTTTTCTGTCACTAGATCTGACTAAAGTAGCAGCATAACCTTTCTTAGGTGTGCTTTCTTAGATCAGAGTAGAAGCCATTTAGTATTGTTTGCTGCTCATTCCATACACTGGGGGGGGGGGGGTGAAGTGAATCTGGCCCTCTAGAATAGTAGTTCCCACACTTGGCAAATTAAAATGTGTGCACTTCCAATTCCCAGAATTTCCAAGCTGGGCAATTCTGGCTGGGCAATTCTGGGAGTTGAAGTCCACACATCTTAAAGTTGCCAAGTTTGGGACCTCCTGCTCTAGACAATGCTAAAGTACAACTGACAGCAGCTCCAGCTGACATGGTCAATGATGAAGGGTACAGAAGTTGTAATTCAGAGACCTCCTCACACCTGCCTGTATTTTAAGGATATGGTCTTGTTTATGCTAGTTTTTTTTTTCCATTTTGAAATCCTTCTAATTTCTTCTTTGCAAATGGAAGTTTGTTTAGTTAGCTGTTACTATATTTGAAATCGCATTTCAAATTCCTTTCTCCCCCTTTCTTTCAAAATTTGTGAGCCAAATATAGGTCTCCAAATGAGAATGAAGCAAAACAGATTTATAGACTAGCATATGCTGTAAACTTGGGGATTTAACCCACATGGAAACTTGAATGCAGATTTAAAACATATTGTTTAAAATGTGATAGAATTGAATTAAGTTATCTCACTTGGAGATAGTGTGCCATGTTGAATTTATTTAAATGTTAAGGAAGGACAGGCTAGAGTTCTGTGCTTTTGTCTTGACTTAATAAGAAAATGTTGGAAGGGATTTGTGCAATAAAAATATCCAATTTAATCAAAATGGATTTAGCACTTTGGGATCTAAATTCAGATCTCATTCTAGTTCGGTTTATTTTAATTTCTAATTGCTCTACATCAATTTACATGATGTAATTGGAAAAGGCTGATTGAAATAAAACCGGCATTTCTCATTCTTTGTTGATCCTTGTTAAATCCCTTTAAGTAACGAGGTTTAATAGAATATGATATGACAAAATACGCTTATGGGGGGAAGTGGGAGGAGCAACAGAAACAGACCCTAAAGTGGGTGTGTGGGGTATCTTAACAGGGCTTTGAGTTCTAAGCACATAGCGCTTATGTGCTGGATCCGAGTGCAGGATCCTGAATAACAGGAAATGAGCTTCCTATAATCTCGGCTTTCCTTACCACTCTCTGTATGGACTTTCTATCTGAGGCACTGCTGCTGACACCAAACGAAACAGCGATGTAGTTTAGTAAAACACTCTTAATTGTGCCTGTATAAAAAACAGGACTAAAATTAGGAAGTGTAATGCCTCTTAGTTGTTTTATGTATTAATGGGTGGATGTATTAGGAATACCTGTAATAATATTAGAGATGTGTTAGGGTCATCAATGTCTCTCTGTCTACATACATACATGCACGCACACACACACATTTTTGTATGCAGTTAAACTTATTTTGAAGACCAAAATATTGAAAACACTACATTTCAGCCAAATCAAAACAAAGGCGAAAAGAACAGAGAATTAATAGAATTCGCAGACTGTCTGAGCAGAAGTAAATCAGTCAACAGAGATTACCATTAGTAAATCCAAATCCTTCTCAAGATAATCATAAACAAAATTTGGTGACCTGCCTAGATATTTTCTTTAGTGGAACTACAACTATCTCAGTTTGGTTACCTTGTTGATGTTTGTTTTATTGCTTTTAAACTGCTCAGAATCATTTGAAAAGTGGGAAGTCATAGAAATGTGCTAAATCAGGGGTGTCAAACAAGGCCCGGGGACTGGATACGGCCCGCGGGGTGCTTAGATCTGGCCCATGGGATTGCCCTGGAAACAGCAAAGGACTGGCCCGTGGTGCCTCTGCCAGCGAAAACAGAGCTGGCAGGGCATGCAGCCCGCACGGTCTCTGTTTTTCCTGGCAGAGGGTTGTAGGCGGCCATCGCAACCAGCAACGGGAGCCCATTTTCACTGGCAGAGCACTCAGGCCACCATTGGCACCCCTGACATGAGTGGTGTCAAACTGGCCACACCCATCCCGGAACCCCCAAGGTCAAACACAACCCTGATGCGGCCCTCAATGAAATCGAGTTTGACACCCCTGTGCTAAATGAATAAATAAGTAGGCTTTTTTTCTGGTAATAAAAATAGAGTGTTCTCACCAGATCAGTCACGATGGAAAATTAATAAGTTGCAACCACTGATAAAAATAACAATGCAATAGTATATGCAAAACTCTCTTGTGCATGCCATCTGGACAGTAGCCCAGGCAATCATGGGGCAGTATATTAACTATCAGTGGCAAGGAGGCACTTCATCTAAATAATGGGAATGTTCTTTTTTGTGGGACAGAAAGGATATTATAATTAAGTATGGAGAGAGGTCTATCACAAAGATCACCATTGCTGCTAACTCTTTGCAGCTCCAAGTCAAGGTCTCACTACTTAATTTCCAGAATGACTCGTGCCCTGACATCATCAAAAAATTAGGTTTTTAAAGGAAAGTTGTGTTTTCTTTTAAAGAAGAGGCAAATTCATCAGCCACGATTTTTGTGTAGAATGATAGATGACTTCAGCTAGGAGCGTTGGGTTTTGACAGAGGACACAGTCTCACAATGCCAAATGCATCTGCCTGGAATCCACACTGTATATCGGACATTAATACAATCGAGCGGGTCCAGAAGTATTTCACAAGAAGAGTCCTCCACTCCTCCGCTCGCAACAGAATACCTGATGCCACCAGACTTTAAATTTTGGGCTTGGACAACCTAGAACTACGCCACCTTCAGTCTGACCTAAGCGTAGTACATAAAATTATCTGCTACAATGTCCTACCTGTCAATGACTACTTCAGCTTCAACCTCAATACTACATGGGCAAACAATAGATACAAATTCAAGGTAAACCGCTCCAAACTCGATTGCAGAAAATACGACTTCAGCAGCAAAGTGGTCAACGGCTGGAATGCTCTACTTGACTCCGTTGTTACAGCCTCAAACCCCCACAGCTTCAACCTTAAACTGTCTACCGTGGACCTCACCCCGTTCCTTAGAGCAGTGTTTCTCAACCTTGGCCACTTTAAGTCCTATGGACTTCAACTCCCAGAATCCCCCAGCCAGCACAGCTGGCTGGGGAATTCTGGGAGTTGAAGTCCATAGGACTTAAAAGTCGCCAAGGTTGAGAAACACTGCCTTAGAGGTCCGTAAAGGGGGTGTGCATAAGCGCACTAGCGTGCCTTCCATCCCTGTCTTACTGTCCTCATTTATTTGTACTCATTTCCTTTGTTCATGTCCATGTTTATACTTGTGCCTGCTATCTTGTACATGTTTGATAAACTAAATAATTTTTTAAAAAATGATGAGGAAAACCGCTGGATGCCTTTCCACGCTGATATTTGCAATGGTATAGGGTCTCCTGCTTGAGCAAGGGGCTGGACTAGAAGACTTCCAAGGTCCCTTCTAGTTCTGTTCTAGTCCACTCCTTGCAAGGTGCACGTGTAACTTCAGAGTTCTCACTCTCCCCGCCCGGAAGGCTCCCCACAAATTACAGGCAAGAACCGGAAGTCTCGCTTGGGAAAAAGCAGCGGGGGACGTCTGAACGGCAGCCCTCGCCGACCTTCTCAGTGCGCAGGCGTGGTTTGTACGGACTCGCCTCGCCAAGTTCACGCCGGGTCTGCGGCGGGCGTATCATTTCCTCCTTCGGTCAAGGAGACTGGCGACGTGCGCCTGCGCAATAGTTGGCGCAGGCGTCGTGGCCTTTTTTAAGCCGGCTGAAGCAGCGGGGTTCGCTGCTCAAGGGGCTCGCGGGCTGGGGGGGGTGGGGGAGGAGGAGGAGGAGGGTTGCCAGCGCGTGGAAGGCGCCTGCCTCGCGCTCGCGCGCCATGTACCAGCGGAGCCCTAAGGCGGCCCTGCGCGTGGGCGCCCGCTGCTCCTGGAGGTGGGACGGCAGCAGCAGCAGCAGCCCGTTCCGCCTGGGCCAGGGAGACTCGGCGCGCTGTTGCCACCCGGCGCGGTTGCGGCCGCGGGTGAGTGAAAGGCGGCGGGACCCGGGCGTGGCCGGGCATCCCCGATCCTCGCGGGAAAGAAGGGCAGAGGGAGGGGCGGATGTGCAAGGAGCAAGCTTGTAGAGAAGCGGTGCGGTGGGGTGGGGACACCGTCAGACCGGGGAGAAGGCAGAAGCAATTGGATCCTTTGCAAATTAAAAAAAAAAATTGGCTAAGATTGTGAGCTAATGGGTCACCCTTTGCAGATCTCCCTTGCGGTGCCGGGCTGGTCCTTGCTTGGGTCGGGGTTGAGCTAGGGAGGATTATAGCGTGGTTAAAGGTTTGCCCGGGACTTCACACATCCTCCTCCGGTGCTTCTCCGGTGACAGCTCGCCCGGCTGATCCGGTTGAAGCTCTGCTTTGACATTGCAGGGAAAGATGTGTAACCTGCGGGTAAAAAAAGCGGAAAACCTTAGGAGGTGTGGCTGGCAGCCTTCCCAAAAATTGCTCCTCGGTGGTGGATGTGACCCCCTGAGGGGTAGTGATTAAATCCCGGCATAATATAGGATTAGCTGCATTGAATGAAATTAGTTTTAGTCTTGCAGTACGACTGCTTATAGACCATTGAAAAATCAGAGAGTGTAAAGGAAAAGTAAAACCAGATCTTTGCATTGGAATGTATTTCATTCCTGTTTCTGGTCAAATCAGCCTACCATGCTAGGAACTCTGTCTGTACTTGTTTTGTGCTCACTAAAGTTATTATTATTATTTTTTTGCCTATAAAATGGTTGCTGGGTTCTTGCCTTATGTTAGATTTGACTTTCATTTTCACCAGCCGGTTTTAAATTTTTATTTTTCCCCGTATGGTGCAGAATCGTTCATGTTATGGCATCCCAATGATCTGAGATAATTTGTCTCTCTCGAAATAGAATAAATTATGGCAAATGCGTATCTTATGGTTGGCCCTTAATAATAGTTTAAAAAAAAACAAGCAACCAAATAGAGCATATATTTAAATATCAAAGTTTTTTTCCTTAATTACCAAAATTCTGTTCTGCAAAATAATGAGTTCTGTGCACTGTATGCATTACCCAGATAAAAGCAAACTTCCTGTGAAGAAGGCTTGTCACTGTTTAGACCTGTCAGGTGAGATCAAACAGCCCAGGTAGAAAATAAGATGCCTTCCAGAGTTGCCAAGCACAGAATACAACATTTTGGATGATTAGATTCATTATTCTGAAATAATCTTTCGTTCTCTCTCTCTCTTTTTAAGGATGTGGCTGCCTCCTGGGATAAATTATCCCCTGAGCTTATCTCTTCCACGCCAATAAAACTGACTTTTCCCTCCTTATTCTCCAAGAAGCTGTCAGAAGCTGCCCCTCACCTTCCAGCTCTGTCTCACCCTTCTGCAGAAAACTGTACTGTAATCCAATATGGACTGAAATTCAGCAGCCTGGAGACCAGGCCCCTTTTCCATCCAGCTGTTTCCTCCCCCCCTGAAAGCATGGAAGATGCCATCATTTTGGAGAATGGGAGGCAAGAGGGTAACCTAAGTGTACGGCCTAGCGAAGGACTGGACAGTGCTTCTTTAGATTCTTTGTATAGTCTCTTTCATGACTGGCATTTGCAATTACCTTATCCAACATCGGAGGCAGCACCTGCATCCCTTGCGCCTTTCCAAGCCACCTCCAGGGTTCCCTCCCCGGTCACTTCGCCTACCAGCGGTAACCGCGACATGGAGGAGCACCTCGAAGTCATGCATCAGAAATTACGGGAAGAGGTACTAGTGTTGCTGTTTTGCTGCTTAGAAAACTACATTTTTTTTCTCCTTTGTAGAATGGTAGGACGGCTGGGAGACTATTGATTATGAATTTGGTATTAGATAAAGACTGTGATCAGCGGGATGCGGTGGCTTAGTGGCTAAGGCGCTGAGCCTGTCGATCAGAAACATCAGCAGTTGAGCGGTTCTAACGGAGTGAGCTCCTGTTACTTGTCTCAGCTTCTGCCAACGTAGCAGTTCGAAAGCATGTAAAAATGCAATTAGAAAAAATAGGGACCATCTTTGGTGGGAAGGTAACAGTGTTCTGTGCACCTTTGGCGTTTAGTCATGCCAGCCACATGACCACGGAGATGTCTTCAGACAGCGCTGGCTCTTCGGCTTTGAAATGGAGATGAGCACCGCCCCTAGAGTCAGGAACGACTAGCACATATGTGCGAGGGGAACCTTTACCTAAAGACTGTTATAAGAGAGACAGTTTTGTCAAATGAGAGAGTTATGGTTTGTGGTTCATTGTTAGTTCTGAGGTTCAAGCAATTCCTAAGAAAGAGGTGATCTTTTCTAACCTCATCTGTTCATACATACCATTAATCCCCACCTTACATAAATTGTGTCAGCAGCCAGAAATAGAAATATACATAATTTTAAGTACCGTGTTTCCCTCAAAATAAGACAGGGTCTTATTTTCTTTTTACCTCCCAAAATAAGCCCTTGGCCTTATTTTTGGGGAGGCTTTATTATTTTTGAGGTGTAGGAGGCCCCTTAACCGCGGACGGCAGATCAGCTGATCCAGAGAGGGCCGGAGGTGCTGTCTCTGTTTCTGGCACACACTTGCCAGCCCTAGCATTGCTGAGCCTGCTGCTCTTTTTGGGGCCGCCATTAAGAGAAGGGGTGTGGTAGCTAGGGTTTGCGGGAATGGCCTCTGTGAAACCGTTCCACGTGGATGGCAGGTGCATGTGGGGCGCGTGGGGCATGTTCCCCCTCCCTTCCCCCCAGGAAATGGCAGAGACTGGCTGCACATGCATTTAAATATTTTAGGGGAGGGCTTATTTTAGCATATGCGCTCAAAAGCTCAATTGGGCTTATTATCCAGAGAGGGCTTATTTTCAGGAAAACATAGTACAATACAATAAAATATGATTTTTAGAGTAACTGGTAAACGCCTTCAATAACTTGTAAGTACAGTACTTAATGACAAATTCCTTCTCTTCAGTGTTGTTTTTTTTAAAGTATAAAATTATCCTTCCTTTCTACGAGGTGTATTCAAATAGATTACTGGCTTGGCCAATGACTCTGCTATATCAAGATACAAATTGTGAGTGAGTTATAATAGATCCCAAGATCCCAAAATTCTTTTGGATCGCTTCAAAGCAACTAGCTATCTTAATGTTTTGCTTTGGACTGGTAAGCCTTATTGGGCATGCACAGTATGTCAAAAACAGGACGTGATGAGGTCCGGGCAGGTGGACAGAGCCTCCCGCCATCACCGCTACTGGTTAGCCCAAACCAGATAGAACCAGCTGAATTGCACCACTGGTTTAACCCTTTGTTGCAATTTGTAGGCTAGCACTGATGTGTGTGTTTTTTTTAATTATCTGCCATAGCACACCTGCATTTCCTAATTACCAGAGGAAGAATAATGGTTTTTGCTTTAATCATCTCCTATACAAGACTCAATATGCTTGTTTAATATTTGTGATTAGAAATATCACTGAGTCATTGGAGCTACAATGCTGTTCATTCTAATATTTTATAGGAAATGACAAGACAATTATTTGAGGAGGCAGTGTAGTTCAAAGCATACTAAATCTGCAGGTAAAATGATTACATAGCAGATGATTAAGTGGGTTATTAATCTAAAGAATATTTGACTTCATAGACTAATGTTTGCAAAATAGTTTTGTCTATCTTAAATACCTAAATTATTTTATAGATGGAATAGGTGGTCTAAAATATATTGCACTGAATTTGAAAGCTTGCAGAAACAGAATTTATCTTAAGGAGAGTTTATTATCAGTCTTTTCTGCAAGCAGTTGAAACTTTGATTTGGTTTCCAAAAATATCCCCCAAAGGTCTCGATTTATGCACATTTATATTCCCCCCAAACCCACAATAGTGGAAAATTATTTGTACAGTCCAAGCTGCTGATGCAGGCACTTCAGGTAAGCATGTAGGATCCCAACATCCTTATTAACTAATGCTTGATACAACACACATTCATGAATAAAAAATAAGATTGTGAAATCTGCATTCCTATTCATGGAAAGTTGAGGCATTAGAATTTAACTAGAATTAGTTTTGTCTATACTAGACAGAACATAGGCATAAAACTCTCAAAGCGAAATGTTGTCAATGGATTTCTGAAAATTTTTGAGCTATAAATTCCTCACTTTGGTTTGCTCTTCTTGTTCTCTCTCCCATCCCTCCAGTTACCAGGCTTTTTTTCAAGGACTCATAATTATGCAATGTATTCCCGGGACGTAGAATTCATCAATGAGATTCTGCATCTGAAAACACGGTCAGTCTTTTAATCAGGGAAGGAGGGTGGCAAGTTAGAATATCTGATGGCTGGATTGTCTGTCTTTTACTGAATGTGAAAAGTTCCATAATATCTATAGCATTTTAGAGAGAAATTCAGTCTATATTTATGGAAGAGCTGGGGAATTTTTTTCCCTTGAAAAGTTTCCCAGATCTAACTAAAATTTATAGTTGGGCCTTGATCTTAGAAAACAGAAAACTATGGCCAGTGTATCTGATCCACAACCATCTTTGCAAAACATCTTGACTATTGCAACATGACCAGTGGTGGGGTTGCAGGCGGTACACCCCGATATGTGTGTACCGGTGCCTGCCGGAAGCAGCAGCCACCGTACTGGAAAGGTGCTTTGGAGGGTCTGCCCACCCTCCCTCGTTTCTTACCTGTATTTGAAGGAAATGGGCCATCTGCGCACGCATGGGCAGTATACAGCGCCTGCACAACGTTCTGCTGAGCAGTTGGAGCGTCGCAGGCAGTGGGTGTGCATGCATGCGCAGCGTGCGTGTCCGGGGTACACGCTCGGCTCCCGTTGCAGCGTACCAATTGCAGCGGGAGCCGAAACCCACTATTGAACACAACTATTGCAAGGCATCCCATCTTGACTATTACAACACGTCTACATGAGGCTGCCCTTGAAGAGCTTCCAGAAGCTCCAGTTGGTGCAAAATGCAGCGGCCCGCATGATTTTGGGCAGACCCCAGTGTGTACATGTATCACCTCTTCTACGGGAACTGCATTGGCTGCCGATTTGCATCTGGGTGCAATTTAAGATGCTTGTTGTCACCTTTAAAGCCCTTCATGGCTTGGGACCAGGTTATCTCTCTCTTGTTGGTCACATCTACCTGACCCATCAGAGCGGGGGGGCAGGGAATCCTGCAGGTCCCATCCCTGAGGGAGATACACCTGGTGGGACCCAAAAGAAGAGCCTTCTCTGTGGTGGCTCCCTCTTTCTAGAACATCATCCCCCCAGAGATTAGAACGGCCCACACTCTCATACTTTTCCGGAAGGCACTGAAGACCTGGTTCTGCCAGCAGGCCTGGGGAACCAAGAGCTGGATGCAGCCCATTACATGGCTCCTGGAATCTGCTGTCCCTAGGGGTGTGTGTGTGTGTGTGTGTGTGTGATTTTATTATATTATCTGATTCTTTTATTAGTCTTATTGTTATTTAATATGGTTTTAAATTAAGGCGCCTTGAGTCAACATGGGTGACTAGGCGGCAATATAAATTTAATAAACAAATAAATAAAACAAACATCAATCATGAGAGAGGTAAGAACTTGCCCTCTTTTCAGTACATGTATTTTGTTTGCTAAATGTGTACAATATTATCCTCCCCTACTCCCATTGTCCATAGTTGAGGGAGTCGGTGAGACTTCTTCTAGCCCAGGGGTGTCAAACTGGCACGCTCAGGCCACGCCTACCCCAGCTCCATGGAGGGGGGAAAAATTGCGATAGATCACCTGGCGGCAACGTGGCATGACGAGTTTGACACCCGTGCCCTAGCCCTTTCCCCATTTATGGGGACAATGATAAGTAATCACATTTTGCATAGCAAGGAAGGTGTGCAATTTTTAATAACAAATTATACACTTTCTTTGCTACGTAAAATGTGATTATTAGCAATTGGCATGACAGGAAAGGCAAAAGACCCATCAGGGAAGCATCTGGAATTGGTTTCATAGATTCTGAGTGGTTCTAACGGAATCCTTCGCAACGCTAGCCAATAAAGCAACTACTTTATCCAATTAAAGATTTCATGAATAGCACTGATGCTGGAAGAAAACCTGCTAATTTTCACCATCTAAGAGTATATTGTAGGAGGCAGCTGCATAACAAAAAGTCTTGGGCTATCACTTCCTACTGATGTGCCATTTTGTAAGTTGCTACAATAACTCTCTGCTTTATAGTTTTTCTGACAAATAGTGTAAGTACTTTTAAAAGCTGCTGCAACCCTTATTTCATTAATAGTAAGGATGTATATTGTCATCTGCTTGATTCATTAAAGCTGCTGCTTCTTTCCCCAATATAACTAATTTTTAAAGTTTAAGAATAGTGTCCCTGCCCTCCCGCCCCCGGCAATCTTTTGGGCACCAGGGACTGGTTCCATAGAGAGGTTTTCCCGCAATCGGAGTGGACGTAGCTTTGCATGCTGTCTGCATCCTGCGGATGGGTCTTCGCTTGTTTGTGTGGACTGGTTTCTGGCATGCCGCCGCCCGGTGCTTGTCCACAGAGCAGGGGTTGGGTACCCGTGGTTTAAGAATACGTAAATGATTTGTGGACTATCCAGCATTTTAGATTCGGTATCCCAAACTGCTTTGGAGAAGATAGGAGTGCAGTCCTCGGGCCTAGCCAGTCGCCTATTAAAGCAGCCACGATTTTTCTTGAGTTCAATTGCAACTTGTCACATGATCCTAAGAAAAGATGAAGCTGCTTTAAGATGTTGCAGACAGAAATGCTCTTTGTGTTTCCAGGCATCTTCTGGAAAATAAAACACAGCTCTTAATCTACTGTAATCGGTACTACAGATATAATTTTTATTATAGTCGTGAGTGCCTGTTGAAGGGGGAAATTCAGTCTTCCTTTCCCAATGCTGTAGCTGCAACTATGCTACTCTTATTTCTGAGAAGGAAATACAAGTAGTCCTTATTTAGTGACCCGATTGGGACCCACAATTTGGTCATTAAGCAGATTGATGGCTAGGTGAACCTGCAACTGTGCTTTCCTTTACAGGGACAAGCATCTTCAGCTTTTCTTTATAGCTCTGTTGTTAGTTGCAAAGTCGTGTCCAACCCATCGTGATCCTATGGACAACGTTCCTCCAGGCCTTCCTGTCCTCTACCATCCTCTGGAGTCCATTTAAGCTCATGCCTACTGCTTCAGTGACTCCATCCAGCCACCTCATTCTCTGTCGTCCCCTCCTTCTTTTGCCCTCAGTCATTCCCAGTATTAGGCTCTTCTTCAGTGAGTCCTTCCTTCTCATTAGGTGGCCAAAGTACTTGAGTTTCATCTTCAGGATCTGGCCTTCTAAAGAGCAGTCAGGGTTGATCTCCTCTGGGACTGAGCGGTTTGATCCAAGGGACTCACAGAAGTCTTCTCCAGCACCATAGAACTGCAGTTATAAAAATGAGGATTGGTCACAAAGATACCTTTTCATCTCTGTCATAACTGTGAATGTTTGCTAAACAACTCTGTCAATGTGGACTGCCTTTACTATACTTAGAAGGAATCTTTTTGTAGTCAGAGATAAGAACTCAGGATGTGTTATTTTGATTTA
The DNA here is from genome assembly GCF_051295495.1 of Thamnophis sirtalis. Classification (NCBI taxonomy): domain Eukaryota; kingdom Metazoa; phylum Chordata; class Lepidosauria; order Squamata; family Natricidae; genus Thamnophis; species Thamnophis sirtalis. The sequence continues at coordinate 33,167,940 of NW_028261383.1, forward strand.
GGTAGTCAGGTTGCTTAGTGATGGTTCGAAATTAGATGTCGCTCTCCCTGGGGTGTTTGACTATGCTTTTACTAAAAACTGGCCCATAGCGAACAATCAAATCACCAAGTGACTGCTGCATTTGCTTTAGGACCGCTGCAAAAAAGACTACAATCATTACTACTTATGACAGTAATGGTTAGGTTCAATTACAGTTGTAAATCAAGGATTACCTGCAATCCAGGGCTCCCCAACCTGTGAGCTGCAGCCCACTGGTGGGCCGTCAGGTGTTTGCAACTGGGCCGTGGAAATAGAGAGCGTATGCGCACGAAGTTATGCACATCCCCACTTGGCTCGAGCAGTGGGTGAGTGCGTGCACAAGTGCTCCATTTGCATGAGTGGGAGCACACATGCATGCTGCTCACGCAAATGGAGTTGTGGGCTTGCCCGCTACTCGCGCCAAACCATCTTCTCTCTCCCTCCCTCCCTCCCCCCCCCAATCCGCAAAGTGGGAAAAGTTGGGGAGCCCTGCTGTAGTTATCAGTCTTACATGGGACAAGATAGGAAATAGATATATAAGTCATAATTCGATGCATATGGGAAATCCACAGTGAGAGACTTATTTAAACATGCATGCAGGGTGCATTGATGTGCAGATAAGGAAGTGGAGGCAGTCCTCGACTTACAACAGTTCGTTTAGTGACCATTCAAAGTTACAATGGCACTAGGAAAAAAATGACTTACAGACGTTTTTCACACTTACGACTGTTGCAGCATCTGCATGGCCACGTGATCAAAATTCAGATGTTTGGCAGCTGACTCATATTTGTGACGGTAGCGGTGTCCCAAGATGACTTGAGCATCTTTTGAGATCTTCTGACAGCGGGGAAGTCTGATTCTCTTAATCGTGTTAGTAACAATTGCAGCGATTCACTTAACAGTGGTGGCAAAAAACAGTGGTCGTAAAACGGGGCGCAATTCGCTTAACGAATGTCTCATTTAGCAAGAGAGAGTTTGGGCTCAGTTATGTTCATAAGTTGAGGACTCCCTGTAGCCTTTTTCACCGTGAGGTGATACAATTCCATCCCAATTCGAACTGTTCTCTTCTTACTTCTACCACCAGTGGCCTAATGCTATATCAACTGGCTGTTATCTTGTGCCGTTTTGTGGCCTGGAACTATTTTATTCATATGCACCTAGAGGTGATGAAGGTGACGCAACATCCTGAGAACTGGAGCATCCAAGTGCGGTGGCGGATTAGAGGACTGCCTTTCCATGTCTTCCTGATGCGTTTCTTCAGGAATAAACCTGAATTTTACAGGTGAGGCACCTCAGATGGGATAGTAAACCTTAAGGCTGAAATAGAAAAGTACCGTATTTTTCAAAATATAAGACACACTTCCCCCCCAAAAAGACGGTGAAAATTTGGGTGTGTCTTATACACCAAATGTAGCCCTGCCCACCCACCGGCCCCTACCCTTTGGCCTCTGCCCCCCAGCAATTTACCTCCTTGCAGCAAATGGGAAAATGGGGTTCGCGGAGGCAGCAATAGACTACAGCAATCTCTGCAGCCTGAAACAGCTGATCATCAGGAGTTACCTGCTGAAACTGAAATTGAAAGTGAAAATGCAATGGGCTGTTTGCTGCAAGGAGGCAAATTGCTGGGAGGCAGAGGCAGTTTTTTTTTTCTTGTGCTAATCAGGCTAAACTGGAACAGGCTGCTTTCTGTTTGCTGCAAGGAGGTACCGTATTTTTTGGAGTATAAGACGCACCTTAGTTTTCGGGGGGGGGGGGGAATTCTGCCTACCAGATATTCATTTGGCATTAGGGCTAAAAAAAATCTTCGAAAAAGCACCCAAATGTTCACCCTCTTTTAGTGTGGGAAAAGTGTATCATACTCTGAAAAATACGATGTCAATGACTATAAATGCCTATAGGGTTAGGGTTATATATGTTCAAATATATGTTCAAATTATTAGACTTATTTCTTAAAGACGGCTTTATTGTTGTTCTAGACAACTTATCAAAATGAAGAAGCTTTTTAAAATAAATGCTTGACCTGAAGAGGTCCAGTGCTATTGTATCTTCTTTTAAACATCGGAGAATAAAAGATACTTCCAGAAAGCCACATCAATTTTAACAGCATCTGTACAAGTATAGTCTGAAATGTAACACCACAAACAGTGTATATCTTCTGTACTGTTTGCTGCAAGAAGGCCAGAGTTGGGTTGCTCCCGGTTCAGCCCATTTCGGTTGAACCGGTAGTGGAATTCAGCCCTGGGTCACAGAACCAGCAGTGCCCCAGGCCTGCCATGCCCGAGCTGGTTCCCTCGCTGCCTCTGGGCTGCTGCCATTTTGATTTTTAGTGACTGCACGTGCACAGTTCACTGTAAATTGTTCTGCGCATGTGCGAAGAACAATTTACATTGAAAAGCACACACACACGGGTTGCAAGCCGGTAGTAAAACTGGCAGCAACTCACCCCTGAAGGAGGCAAAATGCTGGGAGGGAGAGGCAGATTTCCACCCCCCCCTTGTTTTCCTCCCCAAAAGCTAGGTGCATCTTATACTTCGGAGCGTCTTATACTCCAAAAAATGTGGTAGGCATAGAATGCCCTAGTCTTGCTTCTATCTAGTCCTTTCTCTGTGGACTCCTTGGTGCTCTCTGAGCTTGGTTGTTTTCTTACAGATATTTCATTACTCAACTAGTAGGTAACATCTTCAGGGCAAATGCAGTAACACTGATGATGTTACCTAGTTGCGTAATGTCTGCAAGAGAACAACCAAGCTCAAGAGACTCCACCGTTCAACCCTGAGCTACAAATATTCTTTTCTATTGATTTACTATTCCCTTTTTGGCATCAGAGCTGGTCCTTCCTTAATATGGGCTGATTTGCTCTACTTATTGGCCGGTGATGTAAGTGCAATTAAAATTAATCAAGCCCTTTAGGACAGAGTAAAACCGATTACTCAAAACATATTACAATTCTACCTCAGTATTTGTCTTAAGAGGACGGCAGAATGGTCTTGCTTGGCTAATTTTCGTTTCATTCCTCTTCCAGAGTTTATGATGCCTATTCCACTTTCTTCTTAAATCCACAAGGGTTAATTAAGTGTCACAAAGTAAGCAAGGTGAGTTCCTGAGCGTGGTGAACAGGCTTGCAGAAGGTGATACTGGCCTGATTCCCAACTGCTCCCCCACTCCAGAAACAAAACCTTTGCTTGGATCTTGACAAGAAAGCAAATATGTGGAAACTAATGTTGTGTTTTCTTTCCTTTCAGCTCATGCCCTCCCAGCCACTTCAGAACAAGCTAAAGAACCTTGCTGTAGCCTCTTTGCTGGGCCTGGAACTGTCCGACCAGAGGCCATCACTTTTGCCGTGGCTAGTTAGCAGCAAGGGGCATCAAGATTCTATAGGGGGCAGTTAAAAGCCTTGCCTTCCTGTCAATACCTCTCTTGGTTCATCTACCTGTCTGATAGGGAGGATGCCACTAAACAACTCATTGTATGTCTGTGTTTCTTCTGTATAGTGTGGATGTTGCCCCATGTTGGTGCTGTTCATTGCACTAGTAAATGCTGTAAAGATGATTGCAATCTAATATTGTACATAATAATAATAATAATAAAAGTTTACATTGGAAGAATGCCTAGTTGTGCCTTAGGCTAAAGATACTGCCAGGAGGCAATTGATTTTACCTCCGATCATCCGTAATGAGATCAGAGGCCTGCTATCCATAAAACATCACGATGAAGTCCCTCACCCCAAAACTTTCTTCATAGATGTGAAAAATGTGTAAGCACAGCTGCTTTCCTTCGGCGGTAGCTCTGCTATTCAGGCTATTTGGGACGTGAAAAAAGAAATGGAGGATGAGTGTCACAATGAACCTTTGAAGAAGAAGAAGCTAAATGGAATTTTAAAAAGTCAGTAAGAAAAACGAAAGGAGTAAAAGCATACTGAAAGGGCTACATGATTTGAGGTACCTTGCTCAATAGTAGTAGTAGTAGTGTAGTAGTAGTAGTAGCAGTAAACTGTGAGAGGGATCTTGGAGTCCTAGTGGGCAACCATTTAAATATGAGCCAGCAGTGTGCAGCAGCTGCCAAAAAAGCCAACACAGTTCTAGGCTGCATAAACAGAGGGATAGAATCAAGATCACGTGAAGTGTTAATACCACTTTATAATGCCTTGGTAAGGCCACACTTGGAATACTGCATTCAGTTTTGGTCGCCACGATGTAGAAAAGATGTGGAGACTCTAGAAAGAGTGCAGAGAAGAGCAATAAAGATGATTAGGGGACGAGGCTAAAACACGAAGAACAGTTGCTGGAACTGTCTATGTAGTTTGATGAAAAAGAGTAGATGAAACATGATAGCAGTGTTCCAATATCTCAGAGGCTGCCACAAAGAAGAGGGAGTCAAGCTATTCTCCAAAGCACCTGAGGGGAGGACGAAGCAATGGGTGGAAACTAATCAAGGAGTGATGCAACTTAAAACTAAGGAAAAAATTTCTGACAATTAGAACAATTAATCAGTGGAACAACTTGCCTCCAAAAGTTGTGAATGCTCCAACACTGGAAGTTTTGAAGATGTTGGATAACCATTTGTCTGAAGTAGTGTAGGGTTTCCTGCCTAAGCAGGGGGTTGGACTAGAACACCTCCAAGATCCCTTCCAATTCTGTTCTGTTCTATTCTATTCTATTCTATTTAGACTGCAAAAATCCAGATGAATGCTATTGTGCACAGCAAAGTTTTGTGTGTCTTGCTGCTTTGTCCAATAGTTACATGGCTATTCGCAGCTCTGATCTTAGAACTCTAAAAAAGTAGAAAACCCATTATTCCACCAGAATCTTTAATTCTGAAGATTGAACTCCATGTAAAACTTACTGCCTTTGAGTCAGGCTTGACTAGTTTTTTGGCCAGATTTTTCAGAATAGGTTTGCCATCGCCTTCTTCCTAGTCTCTGAGGCACATGTATGGATGGGTGGTGAAGTAGAGCTACAAAGGATGTACAGGTTGTCCCAGACTTAACAAGAGTTTGTTTAGTGACCGTTCAAATTACAATGGCACTGAAAAAAGTGACTTAGAACCATTTTTCACACTTTTCACTGCAGCATCCCCGTGGTCATGTGATCAAAATTCAGAGGCTTTGTAAATGACTCATTTATGACGGTTGCAGTGTCATGGGGTTATGTGATTCCCCTTTGTGGCCTTCTGACAAGCAAAGTCAATGGGGAAGCCAGATTTGCTTAACATCTGTGTTATGACCTTAACAGCTGCAGTGATTCACTTAACTGCAGCATGGTAGGTCGTAAAATGGGGCAAAATTTACTTAACAAATGTCTCACTTAGCAATAGAAATTTTGGGTTGAATTGTGGTTGTAAGTCGAGGACTACCTGTATTTTACTAACCTCTCCCATGCTTCGGTTCTACTGGTAAGGTGTTGACCATGTTGCTCTACTTCAAATCAGAATGCTGTGTTGCTCGGTTAAATATACATGTAGTCCTCGACTTACGACCATTCATTTAGCGACCATTCCAAGTTAAAACAGCACTAAAAGAAAAGTTTTCATGCTGAACAAATGTTCCAGCATCTCCATGGTCAGATGCTCAAAATTTGACACTTGGCAACTGATGTGTTTGTGACAGCTGCACTGTCCCATGGTCCTCACTTTTAACCTTCCCAGCCAGTCTCTGACAAGCAGAGTCAAAGGGGATTTGGTGAATTACCACATGATTCATGTAAACAGCTGCAGCAAAATAGGTCGTAAAATGAGCTGCAATTCTTTTGACAATTGCTTCGCTTAGCAACAGACATTTCAGGCACAATTATCGTCATACGTTGAGGACTAACGGCAGCTTTGTTTTCAACATTACAACATTCTGATAATTTTATATTCAAAATTGTACAATTCCTTGAGAAAGCTACCAACATGTTAGTTTTGCTGTGTTATAAATCTAATATTTAATATAAACCCAAGGCTCACTTTTCAACAGGAACGAGACTGTCACATTCGTGTGTTTAAAGCCTGGCGGGGGGAGAACAGAAGAACAGAGCTTATTTTGGTTTGTTGCATAATACCCTCTAATCATATGTCTGTCTGGAATGGAAAATTTCCTTCAGTCTGAACTTGTGATATGTATTGCAGATAGCATATTCTCACAAAATTTCCATTTTTTTTCAGAATATGCTACCTGTAACACATATCTGTGTGCTCTTCTGTGTGTTGTATTTGCATCTTTGAACACACAAATTTGGGCTTTGTGAGAGGTGCATGGAATCAAACACACTACATACTACTAAGATTTTCTGCTTGCTGGTATTGAATTATGGAAAAGTATATGATATGCTACTGAGATTTATTAAGATTTCTAGCAGGTGTGGGAATGCAGCTTCTCAATGTCATGCATAACTGGTTATTGCTTATTACCCCCTCATCCAACAAAATAGAGAAAAATCAAAGTACTTAATTGCTTATTTTAGTGGAATTAAAAGTCTTAGCTTGATGCTAGGTTCAAAGTGCCCCAAATAGGAGAATGAGATTCAAGGGCCTATTCAGCCATTGAACTTACAGGTCTTTATGGTAATAATTACGTCCAAAAATTACAATTAATAAGGATAAAATGAGAGAAAATTCCATGGATGCCGCCTTTACATCCCACAAAAAGGCAGGATACAAAGACAATAATGGTATAATGTTGTCTTTAAATGTTGAAGATGATTTGAACACTGAATTCTGTTTGTATGCATTCTTGTATGCGTCTTTTTAAAGAAGAAATTGATTTGTTAAAACAAACATTAAATTTGTCTAGAAGGAAAATGCAAGCAAATAACACAAGGGAGCTTATTTTAAAAAAGGGTTTATTTTATGCCTCTGAGTAACAGCAAAACTATACAGCTCTACAAAAAAGTGTCCAAAGGTGCTATTCAGCACCAGAATGGTCAGGACTGAAGACAAGTTTTTCTTTTATCCCAGCTCTTCTCGTGTCTTGCCCAATTTCTTGGGGAGTTTCTTGGTTGAGGCATCTTCCAGTTCTTTGGCCTTGTAGTAGTGAGGGGCCACTTCCAGCAGCCAGGAACTGTCAATTTCAATCACCTACAGAAAACACAAAAGCAGCTCGAGCCAGGCTTCTGATTTCAGCACTGTCTCTTGGATACACAGACATATTTAGATAGACGGTTAGATAAATTTAGATTAATTAGATTAAATTAGATTAGATTAGGATAGATAAAGAGAGAGAGAGAGGGAGAGAGATAGGAGAGAGATGAGAGGGATGATAGAGATGGATGGACAGATAGATATAGACATACAGTAGATGAGAATGGTGGGTGGATGAATGATAAACATTTCATATTTCTTAACTGCCCATTTCCCTCAAAAAAGGGCTCTGAGCGGTGCGGAGTATCAATAAAATTAAACATTAAAATCAGAATAATTTGGAATTATTTTTTTTATAATTATAAAAGCAACATTATAAAAGTTTCCAAAGGTGAAAAACTCAAAGATGGGGAGTTAGTAGTTGTTAATACAAGTGAGGGGTGGGGGGGAGTTCTCATAGGGCCGGTCAGCTCCATAGTTGTGTGGGCCTTTGTGTTCCCCACTTAAGGCTGCACAGCCAAGTTTTGACCCCTTTGTGGAAGGTGAAATGATTGGGGCATTTCCTCACATCTGAGGGCAGGGTGTTCCACAATGCAGGGGCAGCGGCAGAGAAAGCCCTCTTCTTAGCTCTGCCAGTTTACATTCTTTGACTGATAGGGTTTTAGCATACCTTCCCTGTTTGAATGAGCAGGATGGGCTGATGTGGATGGGGCGAAGCTGGTTCCGTAGCCAGTTTGACCTGCATATTAGCTAGGTCAAAAGGCCATGGAAAGGTGATCCAGTGTGAGGCGTCGGATGTAAGAATAAGGCTAACTGAACTGGCTGTAAAGGAAATCCAGAACTGCTCTTCCACAAAAGTCCCATTAATACCCGATTATTGAATCCTCCAGCTCTTTTAATCATTTAATCCACTAATGAGAAGTCACCTCTGTCTTTACCGTTGCAGCAACAGCAACATGAAGTGACTTGTATATAAAATATTGAGTTAGGCCAGAATCAATTAATTGATTCCATATTACACAAACCTCTTGTTTGACACTTCAGTAGGAAACCTACAATAAAACGCTACAAATTCACAAAGTATTCAGCTCTTCCTCTATTTCAATTCTCAAAAATGGATATTTTCTAACGCTTAAAGGCAACATTTTTATTTGACCTAAAGCACCTGCTATATTCACATATCGGTTTTCCTTTGAGCATAGATAACATTTTGTCTCTGAGGAGAAACTTTTTCTTCAGAAGGTTTTAACTCACCTGTCTCATGAATTCCTTAGTGGTGAAAACCAGTTCATGATAAATGATCCAGCGGGGCTGCTCTTCAAACAAGGAGCTGTTGGGATGGATATACACTGTCTGCTGATGCTTGACCGTTTTGTAACCACTGCGGGTTAGCCGGGCAGTGTGATAAAAGAAACCGGCTGTTATAGCCTATAGAAACAGAGTAGGAAGGGCCAAATGTGAGGTAGACAATGAAAGAAATGGTATCTGGATATAACTCATTGTATTGTAATTTAAATAACACAAAATAAGCTATTTTGACTGTAGATTAAATAATTGATGAAAAACAGAGTTAAAAATATATTAATAAACAAACATTAAAAAGTATCTTCTGCAAATTTAGAAATCAATCTTTTTAAAAAATGTGTGTGTAAGCGTTCCAAGTTATGCACCCACAGAAAGCAGAACTCCGAGGCAGGTGGATCCTTCAAAGGACAATTTTATTAGATATTGGCACAACTGGGGAAAACCGACTCTGAAAGTTCCCATGGTTTTCACCTAATTAAAAGAAAAAGTTTCCCTGCTTCCCCAAGTCACCAGTCACATGGTGCAATCGAGGTGCTGGCCAGTTGCTTGGTTACTTTGCTCCTCCTCTCCCAGCCACTTGTTGGAATGACCTTGGTTCCCACAGGAAAACTTCTTATTTTGACTACAACACCCCAGCTATTTTCCACCCACTCCGATCTAGTGGCAGCCCTGAAGCCTAAAAGATGGGCCCAGCCAGGTTCACTTCAGGATTGACAATGTGATTGTTATGGTTTCTAAATTAGATGGATATGCCAAATACATATACGCTTGTCTAAAGGAATTTTGGAAACCCAAAGCAAAAGAAAATAACAGGTGTACAGTGCTTTTACCTTGCGGATAGGAATGTAGTCCCCTTCAGTGGAAGTAATATCCACCTCAATGCGTTCCATCAACCCTTCCAGCTGTTCTCGCACATCTCGAGCCCGCCTCATAGAACGAAACTGGATGAAATTCTCATAGCACCATTGCATGGAGTAACCGCTTTCTACCCACTAAGAGAGAAGGGGAGGATTAATAGAGATCAAAGGCTTGCTGGAATTTCAAGTGAGGAATACCATATTCTCAGTGACTTGACTACACGGTATTGAGTACAAGTAATCTTTGATTTATGACTGTAATGGAGCCAGCCTATTACAGTCGGAAGTCATGACAGACATTAAGTAAAGCATGTCACTTAACAACCCCCACCCCTATTCTCCCAATGTGATGGTTAAATTATGCACAGGTTGTTAAGTGGCGCATGGGATGCCTTGAGTGAGGAAGGCCTAGTGCAGGCCCTGAACCAGGCCTCTTAAGGCCTCCTCCACCCAGTAGGTAGGGCCTATCCCTATCTCTAACCACCATAGCAGGTCCCACATTTTCTCTACTATTAATAACCTATCTGTACCAGTTATTGCCCTCAGTCCCAGAAAACACCCATTTTGTATCTCTTGAAAGTAGAACCTAATGCCCTATGAGCTTTGGAAAATCTCACATTAATATCCTAGAACTGCTATTAAAACACAGAGAAGAAGCAAACATTATTTATCATCCTTCTGAATGACCTCTGGAATAAAAAGTATTCAATAGAAGAGAATATATGTATTCTCAACTACGTAGCATCATCAGTTCTAGACAGAAGTGGGGTTTGCTCCTTGTTTATACAGTAGATTGCCAATTTTGATGGTGGGATGGTTTTCTCCTTAGTAATTCTTTGATTAGACTGTTGTATCCTCTTTTTTTTCTTAAAGGAATCTTTGATATACAACTCTACAATAAATGCAAGGCTGGCCATGATTTAAAGTCATCTACTGAAACTTTCATCATACACTAATCCCACCTCTACTATCCAGGATATGAAATATTCTTCCCTACTCGGAATTCTAAGAATTGCAGTTCTAAAAATCTGCAGGTTGCCAGGCTGGCCTTGACATTTTGTCCTCACCTGAGTATAAACATTGAGAAGAACCAGATGGTCTCCACCAGGCAGGAAGAAATTCATGCGGGCATTGTCAGCATGAACTACTTTGTCCTTAGGGCGGTAAAAAATGGCATTGTTGACTGAAAGCATAGCCGCAATGGTCAGGATTTGCTCTGAGCACTTGTATCTGGGGAATTTCCAGTAAAGAAAGAATAATGTTGGGTTTTACTGTGATAGAAATGAAGTGAAAGTGAACAAAAGCAATAAAAGCAATCAGAAGACTTCAGAAGAAAAAAGGGGAACAGATAGATTGAGAGGAGGAGACATACTAACAATAAACTAATGAAAAGCTAAACAAAAATATGATTTCAAATCACAATTTAAATCAGACCTTCTAATCAAATGAAACTTTAGAAGCACATCAATTTACAATTAATATCAAGTAGGTAGATAGATTCTTAAAAAGAAGATAAAATATTTAAAATTTTACTCAGGAATTGGAAGCATTTTTAATATAATAATTTCTTTTCAATTCTATCCACACTTAATCAGGAATGATTTTACGCTTGTAATTTATTATTTAAATTTTAGAAATACTCTAGATCTGTAGGATTTTTGTAATTACATAATCACCGTTGTTCAAATATGTTGGAATTTTCTGGGAGGAATGTAATAGAGAATTAAGGATTCAATTTAAAAAATAGGAGATGGATACAGTATGCTGCCCTTGTGATTCCTGAACAAATGTGAACAAGGCCAAAGCCACTATCAACATATTAAGGGGGGGGGGGGGAGCCAGACACAGCAGATAAGGACTCACTGTTCAGAAGCTAGAATCATCTTCGAGAGCATGGGATCAACAGGCAATTCTGCCATCTTCCGGCCCAACTAAATACAAGACGCAGAGTTAATAAATTCAATTAAAGGAGAAAAAAACTCACAAGTGTAATATATTTCTCCCACAAGTTAAAACACCATTTCTGATTGAAGTATATTAGCCAAATATTTTGAAGTCATGTGTGCAACAAATTAATGATATCTGTGACATCTGTTCCGATCACTAGCCATCCTAGCAGACCTCCCTTTTTAAGTATAGAAAGGGACATGCAGGTACAATACATTCAAATATCTTCCATTCTTCATTGCACTTCTGTTTCCCCTCTCTGCAACCAGGTACCTCCTTCTAAATTCCTCAAAGCTTCATATATCCTCAGTCTTTTATCCTCATAATAACTGTACACTGAGCTGAGATATAGCTATCTATGAGGTGGCGCAGTGGTTAGGGTGCAGTACTGCAGGCCACTTCAGCTGACTGTTATCTGCAGTTCAGCGGTTCTAATCTCACCGGCTCAAGGTTGACTCAGCCTTCCATCCTTCCGAGGTGGGTGAAATGAGGACCCAGACTGTGGGGGCGATATGCTGACTCTGTAAACTGCTTAGAGAGGGCTGAAAGCCCTATGAAGTGGTATATAAGTCTAACTGCTATTGCTATTGCTATTGCTATTATTTATTTATTTAGATGACTTTTGTAACAAAAAAGTAATCTTGATTCAGGCCCACCTACTTAAAATAGAACACTTTAGTGCTCAAATCAAATTGAACAGAAATTTTTCCTGTTATTGTTGATGCAATAATGACAAGGCCTCTTTTATGCTATCCTTGAAGATCACAATGAAAATAATTTGTCTCCATGGAACCTAAACTAAGAAGTAACTAGAAAGTATAGTTGGATTTGAATACAAATTTGAAGCTTCAGTCTCTTTTCCAACTTCTAACTTCACTCCCACTGATAGACAATCACTTTGCTTTCAAAATAATTGTCCTGCCCTGACAAAATAGCCTTGAATAAGAAATCATACTTTGGTGAGTTCTCCAAGATGATTGAGGGCCCCCAAGGCATACAGCTGCTCCAACGCCAATACTAGAGTCTCGTGGGGTGGTGGATCCATGAAGTCAAAGTGAATCAAATCATTGATGCCTAAAGGAAGAGAAGAAATACAATCCAACTAAGTATTGCATATACAGGTTTCTAGTTTCTACAAGACCTTGAGCCTAGGTATTTCCATCTTCCATCATAAGATGCATCTACTGAAATTTAGCCCTTAAAAATGATCCAACTTCCATTGTGGGAAATCTTTGTAAATATATTCTAGGATGGAGCATGCAATCCCCATATTTTGCTACCCAGGACTGCCAAAATACACACCTAAGCTTTTGAGAAGAAGCACTACGTTGCCAAGGTTGGTTCTCTGAATCTCTGGCACTGTGGTTTCCTCCATCTCATTTTTGTACGCCCAGGCTGTGTAGAGACGGAAGCACTTCCCTGCAGCCACACGGCCTGCCCGGCCTGCTCTTTGGTTGGCAGAAGCCTGATGGAGAATATGAAGTCTGTGTTTTTACTGAGATCGGTGAAAACTGCTTATTCCCAGTCATCCAGGACATGGTTGTCCCAAAGGTGCTTTTTTCAAGAGGCAACTGGACTTTCTGGTTTTTCTCTGAAGACGTTTCACTTCTCATCCAAGAAGCTTCTTCAGCTCTAAGCTGTTCTTGGATGAGAAGTGAAACGTCTTCAAAGAAAAACCAGAAAGTCAGGTTGCCTCTTGAAAAAAGCACCTATTGGGTTCCCCAACTAAGACAATCTTAAATTCCACAGTGTAAATGGCAATAAATATGTTTCTCTCACCATTTATCTTTATTGCAGTGAAATTAAGATAATGAGTCATCTAGATTTAATTAGATATATTCTGACTTGTTTATTTTTTTGTTATTTTAACATTTACATATGACAGAAATGTTAAGCCGCTCAGTATTTATTTGGATTGGCATAAACTGTAAGCCTGTTAAAATCTACTCAAGCACACCACCACTATACATTTCTAAAAGTTCTTAGTAATATTATAATGTCCACAAGGAATAAAGTATAGTTCAAAAATCTACATTTCAGAAAATTCCAGTTTTCCTCAACATTCAGAGACTGCAATTAGAAGAGATGCTCTAATCATTTTTTATTAATGTTCCACTATCACAGGATTCAACAAGATAATTTATTTGACACTCATAATACTCTCTTAACAATCCTTGCCGAACTACCCCTTGCTTTGATCTATATGTTATGCACACATTCTAACTATTGTTCTTAAGGACCCTGCAGGGTTAGAGCTTCAGCATTGGTGGGTTGGTGAATACCATTACATGGATAGTACAGAATGGATTTCTACACAACTTCATAGCTTTACAGAATCAGAGATCATAAATCCCTGATGATTTTTCATTGTTCTGCGGTTTTTATGAACAGTTTCCAGGTTAACTACATTCTTAATAAATTACTTCCTGCAAACGAATTAGCACCAACACAAATAAGAGAACCAGATTAAATAAGAGCTTTAGATAACTTTGAAGACATTCAAGTTCAGCAAATGAGATAGATTAGATGGGAAAGGGAATGGGGAAGTAAAGTACTGATACCAGATACCCGAGAACAGGGGGTAACAATGAGGGACTCCATGCCCGTGCGAGCATTGTAACTCTTCTGTTTGCAAAACCCAGGGTCAATCACGTAAATTATACCATCGATGGTCAGTGATGTCTCTGCTATGTTTGTGGCCACAACAACCTGAGGAGAGAAGAGATACTCATAAATGATTGTGTAAAGTAGCTACTTATACTATAAATATCATAAATTATAGTACCTTAATTCCATGAGATGAAGGAGCTCAAAACAGAAGTTAGTATTTTTCAGCCATGGCATCAACACCATGGAACAAGATGTTTTAACCAAGGCAGCTTGAAGGCTGGGGAATTCTGGGAGTTGAAGTCCACACATCTTCAAGCTGCCACGGTTGAGAAACGCTGTTCTAGAAGCTCGATGATGGTCTTCTGGAAGATAGCAAAGACCTTACTTTTCTGTAGGGCCTTAAGGAGGCCTACCTGCTAGCTGGAAGGTGATTATCTTAGCTAATTTATTTGCTGTAACATCTCTTGTAGCTTATTTATATAGTGCATGTCTTTTTTTTTTTTTTTACCATGGATGTTTTCAGACAGTTTTTACACTTTTTTAAGTCACCATGATTCAAATTGACTGTTCAAACAAATAAATAAAATGTAGAACACCACGCTGATTAAGGCGGTCTAACTCTAATCCTGATTTCTTCATTAAAAACATCCTAGGAAACAAGTCTCTGAAAGATCTCTGTCCAAGAATTAGCTAATACAAATAAACAATACTATATAGAGAAATGGCATACTGTAGGTCTTGGTAAAGCAGCTTCAAATATATTTACTATGGAGGCGAAAAATCTGATTGTCTTGAGTCCTTTTCTTTCACGTAGTGATTGAGTTTCTGATTTCCCACTCCTTCTTTAAAACCAGGACAGTCACTAAAGTGTATTAGGTCAATTACATGTCTGTATTAGTGACTTGAGAGGAGATGAAAGAAGAAGGGGGGAGGGTTAGGGGAAAGTTGTTTAAGTACATACTGAAGCAAATGTTGCTATTGCTGGAAGGCAATCCCTGATCTATCCAAGTCAGACAAGATGTTGCACCTAGATTCAAAGGCAATTTGGGAAGGCTAATGTCAAATGTCAGTACTGCTGAAATTTTGCTGCCTGGTAGACAAATGTATGGTTCTTTCAAAAATCCTTTCCTCTAGGGAGGTTAGAGGTTCTATTTTGTGCAAGAGTTGTGCATGTGTTATGCTTTCTTTTGTTGGTAGGCAGCCAATAGGCAAATGAAAATACATTATGCATTGTGTACATTACATAAGCATTATTAATCATGCTGTCAAGCTTTCAGGCTGCAGTTGGTAAAATACATATTCAATGTTGCTTTTATTTCTGTGTTGTACACGTTCTGTTGATGCTGAATTTTCTGCATGTTAATTGCACAATGTGTTTCCTTATTGTTAGCATTCCTGCAGGCTGCAAATACAGAGATTAGCACTATTCATAGACAATATGAAGAGAGAGTTGGTTTAAAGCCAAGAGCTAAAGGTGTGATTTTCCCCGTTGTTGTTTTTGTAGTCTCTATTGAATGCGATATAGAGTATTGCTCTTTGTTAAGCTTCTGTGATAGTTGGCATAGGGAAGCAGGCTTTAAAAGACTTCAATTTAACTAGATAGCAGTCAACAGACATTATTATTCCACCACAGGAAGATACTTGTTTTGCATTCCTATTGTCTCTACAGTGAATACTTGAACTGTTCAGCAAATGGAACATATAACACTTGAGGAATTCAGAATTTGTTCTTTTACCACTGCCAACCTGGCTGTTTTATCTCATTCTCAAAACAAAATCTCTTCTCTTTGTGCACACCCCTAATGTTCATCTTCTTTCAACTATCTACAGTACATGAGTATCAAAAAGAGGTCCTCCCAATATTTATTCCCTTCAAGCAACAAAATAGAATACTAAACAACTGATGTCTGAAATTGCATCTCCTCAAATACAACACTTAGGCCAAAGTTTTCCACCCTGTCCTTTTCCAAACATCTCAAATGCAACTCTCTAAATAAGGGGTCTCCAAATTGGGCAACATGCTGGCTGGGGAATTCTGGGAGTTGAAGTCTTAAAGTTTGGAGCCAAGCCAAGTTTGGAGACCCCTGCTCTAAATAATGAAAGCTGCACAGGTTAGCCCTTGCTGCTTTATAAAACCAGCTTTTACCTTCCGGGCCCCTGGTGGGGTTGGTTCAAAGATCTTGGCCTGCATGTCGGAGGGCAGATTAGCATAAATTGGAAGGACCAAAAGTTCTGCAATTTTGGAGCCCAAGCGCCGGCAACGATCTTGTAACATCTCACAGCAGGCTTCAATTTCTTCCTGTCAATAAAAATGGAAGTGAAGCTCTGTTTATTATACTACAATACTGGTAAGTAATGGTGGTAAATTAGGAGAAAACATACAAGAGCTTACCTGGCCCGTAAGAAACACAAGGATGTCCCCTCGGGGCTGAGTTACATGAATCTGAAGCACCGATACCACACAGGCTTCCAAATAATCAGCCTCTGGTGCCTATAGGGAAGAGGCAGAGGGAGAACAATCAAATTAGAGGTAGTCCTCAGTTAGTGACCATTTGTTTAGCAACCATTCAAAGTTACGGCAGTGCTGAACAAATGAGAGTTAATCCCCAAAGTTACACCATGTGAGTAGCTATAATGAGCCTTGGTGGCGCAGTGGTTAAAGTGCAGTACTGCAGGCTACTTCTGCTGACTGCCAACTGCCTGCAATTTGGCTGTTTGACTCTCACCAGGCTGAAGGTTGACTCAGCCTCCCAACTTTCCGAGGTGGGTAAAATGAGGACCCAGATTGTTGGGTGCAATAGGCTGACTCTGTAAACTGCTTAGAGAGGGCTATAAAAGCACTGTGAAGCGGTATATAAGTCTATGTGCTATTGCTATAACTGCATGTGATCAACATTTGAGTGTTTAGTGGGTTGCCCACAAAGGCACCTCAACTCTCCCATTTATCTCCCTTTGCATCTCTGTCCTTTTGGTGCCCTGCACTCCGCTGCCTCAACCTGCACTCCTCTGATCCTGCCCTCCCCAGCTGACCTTTGCCATCTTCTTCCTCCCATTGTTGATGAGGCATGTCTGACCTGACCTTTTTGGGGCAGCTGTTGGCTGCGTCAGCCTTTCTTTTCAAGGCTGTGTGCACCATTCTCCAAATTGTGTGTGGCCTTGATTTGAGGCTTTTAAGCTTTCCAAAGCCTTGCAAGAAGGCTGCATGCAATTTGGACGAGGTTCCATAGGATTTGGACAAGGCCGGACATGGCTTTGGGAAGCAGGTCTGGCACAGCAAGTTAGGCAGACCTCGCAGCAGTGGGAGGCGAAAGATGGCGAAGATCAACGGAGGATGACAAGGACAGTAGAGCAGTAGGATGACTGAGGATTACCTGTAACTCTTCTTGAGTTAAATAAACACAACTTCATCTCCCTTAATGGTTCCTACTATTGCTTGTCCTTGTTCCTCATTCAGTTTTTCTTCTCTAGATTAGATAGATATGCTTCTTCTATAGGTGATTTTCTCATTTTGCTCTAATTTTGTGAGACTAGAAAGACTTGTTATAGGACAAGGGTATTGGAAAAAATCTAGTCCCAATTGTGGTTGTAAGGCAAGGACTACCTGTAGGAAATAATGACTGTACAAAAGATAAGCCAAGTTAGGAAACCTGAACAGAATGAAATCCAGTTATGATGGATGCCTGTGATGCGGCAGCACACAACGACTATAAAAATGAAGAGTGGTACAATCTACAACTTCAGCTTACAAGCATATAAATACACGTTTGGATGTAGGAATTGGCATTCTAGAAATCTTACATGCTCTCCTCACATCCACATCCACCGAGGTTGATCACTTTGTTTCCTCAGCCCTTTACACATATATACACACAAAACACTTAGGGCTTGCTAACCTTAGTGTAAAAAATGTCAACAGGAAAACGGCGCCCTGGGATGCGGAAGATGGGAGCATCGTCAAAGAAGGTGGAAAAGCGCTCGGTGTCCAGGGTGGCACTAGCAATCAGCACCTTCAGTTCAGGCCGGAAACGAGCAATGTCCTTGATCAAGCCAAACAGGATGTCGGTGTGCAGTGTGCGCTCATGAGCCTCATCGATGATGATGACGCTAGAAAGCAAGCCAGAAAGCAATATTTCTAATCATTTGCAAGGGAGTTTTTAATCTTGGGTCTGTTTAAAATCAGGCCCCTGTTGGCTTTTTAAAAAAAAAACTAAGGAAGGAAGACTACAATTTACAATCTACTACAGAGACTACAATTTTAAGGAATCAGCAGGAGATCAGCCTTGAATCTAGCTCTTTTAAAACCATAGCTTACTCATTAAATGATCATTACTCATCACTATGATCCCACACTGCACACCACTCTCAGAACTGCGGAGACCATCTTTCCAACTATTGTCCTAAAGCAAGCTCTAAAATGGACTGCACTCTGCAGCAATTCTAAAATGAGACCCTCACATGAAATATCATTTATTGCCCTAGATCCAGCTTACCACGCAAATTTTTGTATTTGTATTTTTTGTATTTTATTAATATTTATAGGCCGCCCTTTTCCCCGCGGGGACTCAGGGCGGCTTACATAAAATAGGGAGGGGGGGTGTAAACAATAAACATAAAACAATACATAAGAGTAAAATAGTACACAACATTCATTCTTCATTCGGGTGGGGACAGATTCCAAAAGGACATCTCTGGCAGTGGTGGGATTCAATTTTTTTTACTGTCGGTTCTGTGGGCATGGCTTGGTGGGTGTGGCAGGGGAAGGATACTGTAAAATCTCCATTCCCACCTGACTCCAGGGGAAGGATACTGCAAAATCCCCATTCCCCATGACTCCAGGGGAAGGATACTGCAAAATCCCCATTTCCTCCCAATCAGCTGGGGCTTGGGAGGCAGAGAACAACTGGGAGCAGGGCCAGAGGTGATATTTCCCAGTTTTCCAAACTACTCAAAATTTCCGCTACCAGTTCTCCAGAACTGGTCAGAACCTGCTGAATATCACCTAATAAATTGAAATTGAAATTGGTCTCTGGACTCAGATTCATGTTTGAAAAACCATAGCATAGGTATGGTTTTGCTCACTCATTCTCATTAGAATTTATTCAGTGAGCATTTTAAAATTTAGCTGTATTCTGTGGAATTTGGAAATAGTTATTTTTATAGTTAGTCACATTGACTACCAGGCAAGATTTGAGCTAAAATAGATCTGAGTAGTGCAATTTAATTTGCTATGGGAAAGCTACTTCAGCTATTTATCTGACAACAAACAAACATCCCTGTGATTAAGCCACTAGTGCAAGTGTCCACTGCTGTTACTCACCTGTAGCTGCTCAGGTCAGGTTCAGTGAGAAATTCTCTGAGCAGCATCCCATCTGTCATGTATTTCAACACTGTCCGCTCTGAAGTGCAATCTTCAAAACGGATGCTATATCCTACCTGTGGTAAAGGCACAGAGCTGTCTTTATTACCCACAGAGCAACGTTTGTCCAGGAATTCTATTTAATTCAAATCAAGGCAGCCTCCAAAGAAATATAAATATCCCCCCAACTTACAACCACAATTGAGCTCAAAATTTATGTTATCAAGCAAGGGAGTTTTGCCATAATTTAGCTTTCTGTCCATAGTTGATAAGTGAATCACTGCCATTGGTAAATTAGTAACACGGCTGTTGAATCTGGCTTGCCTATTGACTTTGCTTGTGAGAAGATTGCAAAGGGTGATCACATGACCCCAGGACACTGCAACCGTCATAAATATGAACCGGTTGCAAGCATCTGAATTTTGAGCATATACCATGGCATTGGTGAACCACTTTCATACTGTTGCTAAGAAAACTAAATAGATATATCCAAGAAGTCACCAGAAATCAATCTCCTCTCCAAGGAAATAGTAATGCTTGTATTACCTTGAGAAATAGATACTGTTATGAGGCTAATGAGTATTATGATGGCCAACACATCACTGCCTTCAGGTCCATGGCAAATAAGGGTGAACAAGGGACACATTGATTTTTATCTGAAAGTTTGGGATAATGCTTATATTTATAAGTAGCCCTGCTGGATCAGCCAACTTGATGCTTCTGTAGAGAAGAAGATGGAGAAAGGTATATCCCTCCTCCACCACTGTACATCTACAACTAGTATTTGGAGATATGCTGCCTCCAATCCAGAAATAAAACTGAAATCTCAAAACCAAAAGCCCTTAATACACCTGTCCTTCAATGTACCCATCACTACATTTTGTGGCACTGAATTCTATAGGTGAATAATGCATGCTCTATTTGAGTGTGAATGTTTTCAGGCCAGAGAATCAACTTTTTCTCCACCGATATTGGCTGCCATTAAAATCATTACTGGCCATCCCAAAATTAGATCAGGGATTATAAACTGGCTAAAATGATTGTTAATATAAACTATACAAATTTGTTCCTTCCCCTCTCCCTCTTCAAAACATACTTCATTTCCAAGCTTGACATTCATTTCCTGGGAAACACGGGCAGCAACACTCATAGCTGCGACTCGCCTGGGTTGAGTACAGCCAATCTTCATTCCTTTCTTGGTGTAACCCTGTTAGGAAGAGACAGAGAGAGAGAGAGAGCGAATCTCCATGATTCAAGATCTCAATACCAAAGCTGTTATGTGCATAAAATGGTTTGTGTAGGAGCTAAAATACTATGCATGCTGGGGACAGTGGATTATAAACTCAGCAGTTCATAGCCGCACTCAATAATTTATGGGTGTGCATAGAATTATTTGTGTCACTGCTAAAACCTCTTCCTGCTGGGGTCATTGGATTATACACTCAATTGTTTATGGGTATACTAATAAGCAGACAATGGAACACCTGGGGTTTGTCAAGTATGAAAAATTGACTTGTTTCCTCTGTGTAAATCATCCCAAAGCACTGATTCAAAAGTTTTAGTACATGCACATTTTAAATATTCCTAAAATCTAAAACCGTTTTTCAAAGGCAACTCTGGAAATGTAAATACTCAACTTGTATTGAGTGGGCAGCAAAATGTGGGTTTTGTAGAATGTGTCAAAAGGCAAGATGTGGTCAAATCAGAACACAGGCGCTGTAGAAAATACTACCTACCCTTCTAAAGTTCTGGATGGCACTTAACAGTGTTGTTTTTCAGTGGGGTTTTGGCTTGCCGTGAAGGCTGTGAAAGATAATTTCATTTTTAATGTTAACTTTTTGGTTCATTTATTTACTTATAAATACACTGTCCAAAGCTTGAACAACTGGAGCAGTTTATAAAATAAATACCTATTTGAGGGGATGTTGTTGTTTTTTAATGTGCATTTTTTCATCTTGATTCTTGCCCCACTGTTGCAATCGTAACAGTTTTAAAATCCTAAGTTTCATTTGGAATCGAGGGCAGAAATGAGGAAAAAATCTTTATGGATCAATTTTTTTAAAAGCTGGAATCTCCTTGAGTTTTATTTGTAGCTCAAAACAATGTCCACATACCCCATTCAAAGCCTGAGCAACCATGGACCAGTGACTACCATGATTTCCAGATAAAGGCACTGGGGCAGAGAGAGAGAGAGAACAGGACAGCTGAAGTCCAGCCAAAGACAACCGCAGCACAGTGAGCATTTCTGGAGAACCAAATTGCAGTGCAGACCGAATCCTAATATTGTATGCAGGTCTAGGATTACAGAAGTAGGTGTTTGCCCCCCTTGCTTTTAGAACACCAATACCTAGCATGAAGTAGGGACCAAAGAAGCAGTATTTCCCTCCTGTAGGCTTCACCATGGATCTCCTTCACTCCTGTATTTAATTATTCTCCCCCTTCCCTATCGAGTTACCTCTTCGCACAAATACTGTGGGATTTGAGTAGTCTTGCCAGAGCCAGTTTCCCCTTCGATAATCAGCATCTGATGTTCAGCAATGGCGGCCAGTAAGTCTTCACGGTATGGGAAAATAGGAAGGCTGCGGCGCACCTCCTGGATAGACAACTTCTTGAGTTCAGCCTGGGACAGTTCTGGCTTCTCCTCCTGGCACCAAGGAAACAGAGATAGACAAGTTTCCCTGGATCAACAAGAACTGTTGGAGTCTCTTTGCTTCTATATTTCCTATCCCTGGACAAAACTGATACTGCAAGCAGAATGTGGGAGGCACTGTAGGTCAATGGCATTTACCTTTGTTTACCTGTCAAAGCTGTCAGGCGCAATCCTTCGTAATGCTTGATAACAACCCAGAAACAATCTATTTGATTCCAGAGGTGGATTCCTACTGGTTCGGCCGAACTGGTAGAAACTTGGCTGCCTGGGTCACTGGAACCAGCAGCAATCCAGGCCTGCTACACCCATCAATGGTTCTCTCAGCGGCACCATAGGTGCTGCCATCTTGTTTTTGCCTTCTGCGCATGTGCAGAACAATTTTTGTTACATTGTGCATGCGCACGCAGTGCATCCCTTAGCAAATCAGCAGTAGCAGCAGCCGGAACCCACCTGTTTGATTCCCTTAATTTATTCTATAGAGATATTAAGCTAGTAAGTCTGACTCAGCTGCAAGAGTTTCCTTTGGCCACCCATATTTAAGCAGCACTTTAATACAGAGAGTGATGGCCTTGGGGGAAATATTCAGAAGCTGTTACAAAACCAAAAAGGACAGAAGCAAGCCTTGAGCCATGGGGATGGATATAATATTAGGAAGAGACTCAGGATGGCTCCTACTTGACTCACTGGGATTTAAGAGGGAGGGGGAAAGGAAAGCAAACACACAAGATTCTGTTATTTCTACTTCCCTCCTACTGTCAAATCCTAGATTCCTTATCTATGTTCTCATTATTGTAATATTTAATAAATAGCTTCCTTTTACTAACTCATCGAAATCAATTCCCATTTTCTAGAATTCCTTCTGTTGAGGCAGAGCTATTTGCCCAGCTTTTGCTTCTAAGACTCTTAATTTGTCCATGAGATCTCTAACCCAGGGGTCCCCAATCTGTAGGCCATTGTCCAGTACTGGACCGTGGGCCAATCACCATTGGGCCATGTGACTAGCTTTGACACTGCGCGCATCTCCACGTGAGACTTGCCACAGCCCCACTTATGCAAGTTTCGTCACGGCTCCACTTGCGCGAGCGTCACTGTGAACATTGGACACATACATGCTTGCCCCTCCCACAAAATAATCCCACTTTCCTCCCCCCCCCCACACACTCCAGGCCACCAACCCGAAAATGTTGGTGAATTCTGCTCCAATCAATTGGCCAGAATCACTTCATTGAGTTGGGCAGCTACAGAAATTGAATAAATAAATAAAATGAAATAAATAAAATTGATCGTTACATCCCAGAAAAATAAGTATTTTTCAGGGACAAGATCTGAATTTCCACTAGGAGTTCTTGGCTATGTTAGTGTCTCATCTTCTCTATTTCCCAGCCTGCACCTTCTTACCTTGTTCTGATTTGCGCCCCGCATTTGCACAGCATTCACAAACTGGATCATCTCATCCTCCTCAAGCACATACTCATAGTCTTTGCGTGGATGGCGCTGATTGGCGTCCCGGGCCCCAAAACGGAGAGCAGCTGCCCCAATGTGGTCTTCCTCCCAACGCCGCTGCTCATCTCTTGGAGCCATGTGATCCTCTGCCTGGGGCTCCTCATAACGATCAGGAATCTTCTGCAGGACAAAATCAAAGAGAATCACCAGTGCATTCAGCAGCTCAATAGCCAAGGTTTTAGTTCAACAGTGCAGTATTTTTTGCACATTTTCTTCAGAAGTATAAAGTTATATCCCCAAGTGTGTGTAATTTCAGGAAGCATTAGAACTCTCTTGTCTTTTTGTACATTCTATCTACTGACCCAAGAACCAGAATCCCGTGAAAAGGACAGCAAGTAATAGGCCTGAACTTCAGTGCTTGGGTTCAGACACAGAGGTTTAATCTAATGCGGCAGAAGTAAAAGCTAATAAAAATATTTAGAGAAGAACTGGATTTTACGTTCTGGAAGATTTTTTTTCTTTTGTTTTTTCTGATGCATAACTTTTTGTTTTTGTTTTTAATGTTATATAAAATGGCTAAGATATGAAATCTGAAAATACATCGGATCAAAAAATAAACCAACAAGCAGAAAGACAGAGAAGCTGCTCTTAATATAGGCACACTTTGAGTTTCAAAAAAGTCCAGAAAAATGATAAAAGGATAGCAAGAAACATTGCAAAAAATACAAGCTGCTGCTAATAAAGTATTTCAGATAGTGGGACTGATAAGGATTGTTCTGAGTCCCCTATTTGCCCTGGTGGATATTCGTGAAGACAAAAGCCAGAATTTACCGAACATTTGGTCTTCCATGTTCAGTTTATTGAGCTGATTCCAAGTGAAGCAAATTGTGTATTTACTGATGTTCAGCAATGGAAAACATGCTACAGCAGTGATGCAGATCCTCCAATGGTTGCCAACAGGTATCTAGATGCAATTTAGCCCCATATGTTGGTCTCTGGTTACCTGCAGATTATCTTAGGTAGAGTTCTTTCCTACCCCTGATTATTGCAAATGTTTAACTGGAGATTACCACCGGGATAACCCTGTTGAGATCCGGATCCTTACTACCCTCCCGGCCTTCCGCAAAGCCACCAAGTCCTGGCTGTTCCAGCAGGCTGGGGGGAGCTGAGAAGCATCTACCTCCATAGAAATTGTGAATGTTGGTTTTGTTTTTAATATGTTGTCTTTGTTTTGTTCCCCCCTTTCCCTTGTCTTTTGTGAGCCGCCCGGAGTCCTCCGGGAGTGGGCGGCATACAAGACAAATAAATAAATAAATAAATAAATAAATAAATAAACAAACAAACAAACAAATAACCCGAAAACAATACTTTATGTCCTTTCTTCGATCTACCACTCATAAGAGGGAAGTAGCCATCTCACCCATCCCTGGCCCCAAACTTTGCACACATCACCCCCCCCCCCCTTACCTTGCTGCGGCTCTCCTCTGGCATGTAGTAACGATTGTGCTTCTCCATCTTCTCCTGTTCTCCAGCCTGTTTGTACTGTTTGGCCAAGTCACGCACTTTGCGTTTATACTCCAGCTCCTGCTGCTCAAGGGCTGATAGTTCTTGCTCAGAGAAGAGGTACTCCTCATCGGCTATTTCTGCTTCCAAGTCTTCTATTTTATCCTTTTCTCGTTTGGCTAAATACTCCCAACGGGATTTCTTACGTAGTTCTGGAATCTGACGTATAGGAAGAGAAAAAGAGTTTTTATCCTCGTTACAGTCTGAATGATTTTGTTTTTAAAAATAAATTTGAAAGCCCAATTTTCATTTCTTATTTGAGCATTTTATTTAATCATGCTCTGTCCTGGCAACATCACTGCAAGGCAATACTTCTGAAAGCAAAATTTACTATGGTGGCTATGATTTTTTTATTCAAGAGGCAGATTTCATTGTGCAGCGGTTTTTAATGCAAACATTGCATCTCAAATTTTATTTGGAGTTCCAAGTTGGATTACCTTTGCAGATAATAATGTAGCCCAATTACTAGTGAAATTTTAAAGAATACCCTCTGAAAAGGCAGGCTTGGCTAAGCATATTTTGGTTGCATATATACATTTTTAAAACAAAGATTGCTTCGGGAAAACTCAAATGAATCTTTTGCAGATATATAGTTTATAAGATGATCCAAAGATTAGTCAGATTGGCATTGATCCTGATTATTTTCCATGGGGTATGACCTAAATATTTTGCTGTATAAAACTAAGATGATTTGATAATTAAACATGGTAATTAATGGCCAAAGTCAAAATTCTATGTTCACCTGTAACTTTTGAAAAATTACAATTTTCAGGTCCATAAATATCTTAATAGTTTATATTTAAATAAGCACAAAATAGCCTTTTCAAAATATTTTTTTTTTAAAATCCTGATCTCTAAAAAAATTTGCCCCTGTAATGATACTGATTTTGACACAGTGGATCATATTTCATTGTGTTATGAATTGTATGAGTCTTCTGCAGGATATTATCTGTCTTATTCTAAAATCAAAAACAGGAAGAGAGTCTTTTGAATATGTTAACATTTTACTCACATCTGAAAAACCTAAAACTACAGAGATAATAGCCAGACTATGGCTATAAAAACTAGGTTTTGAGCACCACACCAATGAGTTTTACTTTTTAAACTAGTATACCTAATGTCAAATATTAGATTATATTTCTAATTTGCTAGTTGTGCTTTTTGGCCATAAGTAGATTAAAAGTTTATAACATGGAAAAAATATAACAACATTTTCTTGTAACATTTTCATTATTGTCTTGTTGGCTTGTCAAAAAAGATAATTTAAAAAAAAAACTTTCTACTGTTTCCTTTGCTTAAAGACCAGGCTTGCTGATCAGGAGTCTAGCACACAATTTGGTTCACTTTTTTCCCATGTCTCTTCACTTTTTTCCCGTGTCTCTTTTATACTCTCCCATATTCCATCAATGCCTCATTGTAGTTCACTGTCAAATTATTCTTTATTTTAAAAACAATGACAAAATCAAGCTCTTACCATGAATTTCTTGTCCTCTTCTACCATCTTTAAGCGCTTTTGAGCTTCTTCATATGCCTAATAGGAAACAAATATACAATAATAACTCAAAACACAGCAGTTCCAAAAATACTTGTTAACAAATGCTAGATGCAATACAGGTAGTCCTCAATTTACAACAGTTCATTTAGTGACTGTTCAAAATTACAACAGCACTGAAAAAAGTAACCTATGACTGTTTTTCACACAATCGTTGCAGCATCCCCATGGTCATGTGATCAAAATTCAGACATTTGGCAACTGACTAGTATCTATGACAGTTGCAGTGTCCTGGAGTCGTGTGATCACCTTTTGCAAACCTCTGACAAGCAAAGTCAATGGGGAAGCTAGATTCACTTAACAACCGTGTTATTAACTGCAGTGATTCACTTAACAATTGTGGCAAGAGATGGGGCAAAATTCACCTAACAAAGTTTCACTTAGCAGCAGAAATTTTGGGTTCAATTGGAGTCATATGTCAAGGACTACCTGTATTTTTAGGACTATAGATTTAGACATGCAACAAAGCAGTTATCAGAGACTTACAGAAAAGTTGGGAATAATCTCAGCAAGAAAGTGGAACTTCCTCTTCTAAATAATATAAGTATTAGGTATATTTCTCAGGTATGAGAAGAGGAAGAAAATACCACCAAAGGCCAAAACATGAGAACTCTGGAGCTGGCATAGCAGAGATTTGAAAGTGATTGAAAAGGAGTCAGTCACATGTTTCCATATTGGGAATGAAGGCCTTGCAAAGCAGGACTGAAATAAAAGATTCCATATCTCAATGAATCAGCATTAAAATTTTAGCCATTAGTCTTGCACAATGTTGAATAAGAACTATACCATGGTTTAAAAATAAATCAAAACCCTAAATTGTATACAAAGTTCTGAAACTTCTGCAAATTAACACAGACAGTTCACTAATTTTGCACAAGTTTCCTTAATTCCTATTCTCACTTTCTCCAGAAAGTGGAAAGGATATCTACAAAGATATGTAAGCGAACTATGTCTGATTCCTGTTCCCAAAAACATATTCAGGAATCTTTTTAGGTTTTCCACTTTTACCAAACATTGTCTACATTCTTTCAAGTCTGCTTTTTGGCTAGAATGGCTAGAAAAAAAAGCAGTGTTGTATTAAAAAAACTGTATATTGTTTATGCCTGAACAGAATCATCATATATATATATGCAGTGATATTCATAATGATATGCAGGTACAGATATGTGTGTGTGTATATATTTGCAGGTGCATATAGCTCTCCAATATCCATTTTTTACCTAAATTTTCCAGCCCCAGGTGAAATGCTCCTAATGCAAAAATGGGGGATATAAGAAAAGAATGGGCAGAACAGTTAGGACAAATGCAACCAAGAAGGGCTGCCCCATTACGAAAGCAAAATCCAAAGGCAGAGACCACACCTTCTTGTCTGATCGTTCGAGGATATTGCGAGTCTTCTCTTTGTCCTTGCGTTTCACACGTTCCGCAAAAGCATCACGTTCTTCCAAGTCCTGCAGCCGCTCTCGTTCACTCCGGTCCCATTCATCCTCTGAATCCTCCTCTGGAATCCTAGGCCAAGAAAAGCAAGAATGTCTGCAGCTTTCCTTATTTTTCTCACAACTCTGCTTTTTGCAAGAGATGGATGCTCACCGTCCCGTGTCCTCTCCACTAGGCTTCTCATCAGAGTCTTTGTCTTCCTCTTCTTCCTTGCGCTGCCTCAGGTGTTTGTGCCGTTTCCTTTGCTTGCTCTCAGGACCTTGTGAGGGGTGATGACGCTTTGAGCTTCGGCCTGCTGTTGCTTTACCGGTTTCTTCATCATCACTGTCCTCCAACAGGGTGTATGAACGATTCTTTTCCTGCAAGGCTAAGGCCTGTTGCTCAGCTAATCTTGCTGGACGCTCCTGCGGCACCTGGTGTGGAACCTATCAACCATTGGGGAAAGTGAACAAATCAGTTAAAACTCCAAAACATTATAATTTCTACACATACCCAACATAAACCATTTGAGAACGTAGCTCTTATTCCTTAGCACCAGCCTAGAAGACACATGGCTTTCCCAATTTTTCCAAGTATATATGTAATATTGAATTAATTTTGAGTAAAATATTGAATACAGGACTGTTCACATCTTACTTCTGCCAAGATTTCATTAATCGGATGCCTTATTAAGTCTTTACCATCCATTTATTGTTGACAACTTGATGGGATATTCTACAGATAACCCTTAGGCACTTCATGCGAAATACTTGAAAACACAAAATTACTAAATGCTATATATTATTTTCACACTTCCATTTATTTCTTATTGAATTCTTAAAGAAAGTAAAATTAATGGAATCTGATGCATCCACCCTTATTATAGAGCGGGACCATCAAAGAATCAGTTTTTGCAGAAAAAATAATAATACATTCCATTTCCAGCTGGAGAATTACTACTAGTTTGAAGTCAGTAAAAAGTGATGTTGGTGCCCTTCTGAAATTTTGAATTTCAACTCCCATCATCTGCACGGTGATAGCTATCAGTTTGTGTCCATCTAATCAGTGCATTTCCTGGTTAAGATTTCCTAATTTTCAAGGAATGTATCAACCACACTAAGTGGACCACACAAAGAAAATTATTTATTTAGATGATCTACAATAACAGAAACTTGTGAAGTATGATTGTGTTGTATCACCTCCTTCTTAAAATTCAATGAATCAGGGAGTAACCACCAACAATGCTTAGGCAACTGTCTGTATATCTCTAAAGGTCATCTTCCTTACTCTCTACATAATTTAGTAAGTGGATTCAAGTAATCAAAATACAATACTTTCACATTCTTGCTCCTTCTAATCATTACCTATAATTACTGTTCTTTGAAGCTTCTTTGTTTGATGCTCAGTGGAAAAGGTGTCAGAGTGATACATGCACAATCAGTGAAAAAAGGTCTACAATTTGAAAGTCATGCTCAAGGAAGAAACTAGAAAAGGGGAGGGAAAGGGGACACCAACTACTATTACATAACAACCGTGTCCCATATGACTGGTAGTTTTGATGGTTATTGAAGCTTTGTTGCAAGCTTTCAAACGCAAAACAAAATTCAGGACAAACTGGTTTGGATCCCAAATTTTGGTGGTCCGCAAAAAAATTATTTGCATTTTTATATCGCACTAAATACTATTTATCTTCATTAAAAAATCATATTAGTGGTCCGTGGGATTTAAAATTATGAATTTGGTGGTCCCTGAGGTCTGAAAGGTTGGTGACTCCTGCTTTAGCCCACAAAGCTAAAGAGAATTTGTTCCAACATATTGAAAAAACGGGAATCAACAATTCCTTTGCTTTGTCTTCCTAGCAGCTTTAAAGAAGCAGTTTTGCGTCTCTCAGCAGCAGTTAAGACCCCGATACGCACATCTGGGGACTCTCCATCATGTCCCCAGAAATAGAATCTGGTGTAAACGCTCAACCACTCTCTCTTCCACTCCTCCCATTTTATCTGAGGAAAAAATGTTGACCACTCGGAGAAAAGCTTACATCTATCGTTTAACAGATTAATAGAGTTGGAAGGGACTTTATAGTCTAACCCCTCCTGCTCAAGCCAGAGACCCTGTACCAGTGATAGCGAGCCTATGGCATGCATGCCACAGGTAACACACAGAGCCCCCTCTGTCAGCACGCGTGCTGTCGCCAGCTGCTCTTCTGAGTTCTGGCCAGCCAGCTAGTCTTCATGGCCCCGGAGCACCAGAAACCAGCTCAAAAAACAGGCTGTTTTCAGCGTCGTTTTCGTGCCAAAAACATTCTGAAAACAGTCCCCAAAACATTCAAAAAATAGGCATGCATGTGCCAGCCACTGGTCTTTGGGTTTCCGGTGCTCAGTCACACACAAAGACCAGCTGGCTGGCACCGACATGCGCACTGACCAGCTGGTCTTTGGGTTTCTGAGGCATGCATGTGTCTTCTGGTTTGGACACTCGGTGCAAAAAGGTTCGCCATCACTGCCCTATGCCATTTCTGACAAATGGCAATCCAATCTCTTATTGAAAACTTCCAGTGATGAAGCTCCCATAACTTCTGAAGGCAAAGCTGTTCTATTGGTTGATTGTTCTCACTGTCAGAAAGTTCCTCCTTATTTCTCGGTTGAATCTCCTTTTACATTTTATTGTGTAAAATGTTAATACCAATTTGGATATTATTATCTTTTTGCCTCCATAGTGCACTTGCACCCCTTTTTCGACAGCCCCGCCCCTGGATTAGCCCCGCCTCTCACAGCAAACCTCCCCCCCACTCCCATGCCTCAATCCCGCTATTGGAAGTGGGTCGCGCGCTCAACTGCCAAACCGTCTCACCCGCTCCCAGAGTTGCTGGGCGAAGGCGCGCGCGGTGGGCTCGGTCACCCGCAGCGTCTCGGTCTCCTCTAAGCGATCGAGCAAGTCCTCGGGAGTCCGGCTCCGCTGGGCCAGGCCCACCATGAAAGCAACGACATGGCGCTCACTCAGCCCCAGAAGGGTATGGAGCTGGTTCGAAACCCAGCGCTCCAATTCTCCCGCCATTGCAGCGGGATGCTGAACCCCCCCAATTCCCCCCCCCGGCTTTTCGAACTACGTGATAGTATTTCCGGGCTCGTGCTGCTGGGAGCCAATCAGCAAGCTCAGAAAGGCAAAGCTTTCGTCATCTTAAAGCGACGTTTTAAAAAAGGCAGGGTTACGTTACGTTGCTCTCGGGTTTGTCCGTCTCTATAACGGAACTATGGGAGTTGAAGTCCAGTAGCCCAGGGAACAGCCTATCTTACGTTCTAATCTAATCCAGAGGTCTCCAACCTTTAAGCCTGGAGGACTTCAACTCCCAGAATTCCCGTGTGTGTGTGTGTCTGTTTGTGAGAGAGAAAGAGAGAGAGAGAGAGCTATTATCTGATGAAGAAAGATATTCCTTTGGAAATAGGGAAATCTTGAATTCCATTCAAGAGCAGCTGTTTTGAAATCAGGGATTTTGCTTCCCGAATACATTTTCTGTGTGTTAGACTGCAGTGCATGGAGAATACAGAAGAGCCAAATTATTTAAACCATTGGCAATCACAATCTTTCAATGCTCTTTAATCTCTCCTTTTTTATTTTAGAACCTCACTTGTGTTCCCTCAGACTGGATCCCCCTAAAAATCAAGATTTTTTTTCCTGAGGAGCACCCTCTTAATCCATATGCTGGGTGTCAAGAACAAGTTTCAATCCTTCCCTGATTAGGTATAATAAAACAAAGGGAGAAGTCTATCAAGATCCTTCACTGTATGTTTTATTTGTTGCAGTAGCCTAGACAAACCATTCTTATTTTAACATAAGGATTATTTTATTTGATGATACCAGGGTTGAGGGATAGAGGAACCTGATGTGTGAATTATTTTGATCGTGACGAGGGGAGCAGTCATGGCACATGCAGTTATCTCTACCCATAGGCAACCAAGCTTCATTGGTTGCCAGTTTGCTTCTGCATTCAGTTCAAGGTGTTGGTTTTAACCCTCAAAGCCTGTATGGAATGGGGTTAGGTTATTTGAGAGACCACCTCTCCCTGGTTACATCTACTTATCCCAACAGGTCAGCAGGAGAGTTATGTTATGGGTAACATATGCTAAGGACTTGTATCTGATGGAACCTGCTTTCTGGAACATCATTCCACCTGATGTGAAATTAGCCCCAACTCCAAATGTCTTTTAAAATATATTTTTTCCCATTGGCTTGGGGATCCCATAGAAACAGGAACCCTGCAAGATGGTTACATTGCATATAGGATATTGATCCATTCTTCCTGTCTTATTTATACATTATGTTTTATGGTTTTAATGGTTGTTTAGCCTTTTTAACTCTTTGTTTCATTATACACTGCCCAGGGTCACATTTATGAGATGAACAGCTATATAAATTCATTAAATAAATAAAGGTAAGAATTAAAATGTTTTGCTGAAGCATACCAAAGTCTAACTGGTCCAGCATTTTGTTTCCAACAGTGCGTAGGATATAACAGATATATGTGACCAGCAGACCACGAAGGAACATCTTATTGTCATTTCTTATAAGTACTGTATTCAAGATGGGTATTTTAAGGAAAAGATCTATGTAACTGTCATGATGAGTAGAGGAATGAAGACTACAAATTATCGTGCAACATCATTCTGGTTTATTGTTAATAATAATAATTACATGTAACAAAAAACACTGATGGAAATGGCTGGACACAGCTTCTTCAGCCCTCATTTAACATACATTGATCTTTGCAGACCCCATCACACACCTGTCAAAGAAAAATATGTCTGCAGTATTCAGTCACTCACTCACTTATTCATGGGCTTTATGTTTGGCTGTCCCAGCAGTGCAAAATAAAAGGAGAAATGATAATTAAAAAGGGTGCACAGATAGATAAATTAGTAATGAAGGGAGAGAGAAGATATGCAATTTTCTCTTCTGTACCTTCCATTCAAACTTTTACTTCTTCATTCAACAGTTTTTGTTCCTAAAGCCTCATCTTTCTCCTTTCATACATTCATCAACTTCCTCTCAATCTGCATTCTCGTTCCATTGATGAGTTGTGCCATTCTTTGACTAATTTAATCGAGCACGTCAACCAAGCTTCACAGTTGGGGAAGAGAAGATTCCTGTTCAACAATTTAGAAGAAGTTTCAATTTTATTTGGACACTTCCATCTTAAGGTCAGATTTTCAGCCAGGAGGACAAAGGAATTATACTTTTGGTTCCAAAAGGTGGAATTGTGAACTATTACAGCCCTGAGACAGGACCTGGGTTGTGGAATAGGGTAGGGTGGAAGGTTTGGAGGGCCTCACTGGCCCTCAGCTTCCCTGAGTCAACCCACCTCCTCATTTTTTTACTATCAGCACTACAAATGATTTGCCCCCTGCCTCACTGCCCAAGGTGAAAGGTCATCCTGAGAGACCCAAAAGCTATATAGCTCCTCCTTCTCCTCATCAAAAATGAACATGCACAAGATGTGCAAGCTGAGCAGTAGTGCTCAGATTTTCAGGTGATGCATAGAAGTAGCCAGGAAAACATCTTCAAACAAATGCACCATGGCTTTGCTTTCCTTAACCTTAATTAAGAATTTGTCCTAGTTAAAAATACTATGCAGTATAGAATGGCAAGTACAGGTAGTCCTCAACTTATAATCATGATGGAGAGAGCAAAATTCATCATTAAGCAATGAGGTCGTTAAGTGAATCATTCATGGCTATTAAGTAAGCTATCATGTGACTGTGACTTGCAACCTCCTGCTGGCTTTTCCATCAATTTTTGCTTGTTGGAATCTGGTTGAGAAGGTCACAAATGGCAACCACATGATTGAAAAATTGATAAGAGTGAGCTGATTCAAAAGTGCCTGGATCACAATCACAAGGGAACACTGCAGCGTGTGGACCAGCCGTAAGTCTCTTTTTTCAGCACCATCATAACTTTGAAAGGTTGTTAAACTGATGGCCATTAAGCGAGGATTAACTGTACCTATCAAAATGGATGGTAGAATAATGTTATTAGTATTATTGCTAGTAGTAATAATACTGTTTTGGCCAAATAATCCAAAGTCCCCTGGGGTGAGTGGGGGGGGAAAGGTCAATTTGGTAGCCACAATTGTCCAACTGAAGGGGCAGTCCGAGTGTGTTGTGGACACCATCTAGACGATTCCCTGTGGCCACCCCTGAAAGCATCGCTTCTTTTTTTTTTTTTAACCATTCATGGCTCTGTTCACTTCACTTCATGCCCACCCATCTACGTCCATATGAGTTGTGAATTCTAAACATGAAATGGATGCAACTAAAACCAGAAGCTGTACTTTTCTCCTGATTCTGCTTTGTTTGTCCATTCCATCCCCCCCTGCCTCCCCCCCTTGTTCCGTTTACTTACTTTAGCCTGGCAGTCCCACAAGACCACCCCAGCCTGAAGTCAAAGAGAGAGAAAACACAAAATGCCACCACAAAGAACAACGGTCTCTGCCCCCTGTGCAGAGATAACTTTTCCCTAATTGCTCAATTCCATGCCTTACTAAGTGCTCTTGTTTTAAAACACAGAGAGGCCCATCCCCATTGCCCAGTTACATGCCATATTACTCACACCTAGAGTCATGCTATGTTGAATTGACTTCCTCTTCAATGGCCCCCCTCCCGCCCCCCGAATACTGATAAAAGCAGTGTGAAACCTTCCCTGCTCTCCCCTCCCGAAATATGGTGCTTTGCTTTGTTTTCCTTTAAACATCATAACAAGACAAGATACTTTATCAAAAAGAAAAAAGCAGAAAAACAACAACAACAACAACCAGACAAAGTTACATCGATGTCCCTCAGCCCGGAGCTGAAACTTTCAAATGCTGTGTGGTTGATGGTAAGGAGTAAAATAGGTCAATGATGTTAGCCCTTGGTGTTTGAAGGTTCAATGGTCTTTCCTTAGGGAAAGTTTTAAAACATGTCCACAGGCTCCTCACTGACTGATGGGAGCGGCAGAAAAAGCATTGGTTGAGATTCCCCTCTAAGATAGGACTGCATTTTGCACCATTTGGAGCCATCTAGATGTGGGATATTTTTTTCCTAAGCGAAGAGATTCTGTTTTCAGGGTCAACGCAAAGAGAAGAGCGGGTGAAGATGGTGCGTAACACCCGAAGAAAGAAACATTTGGCCTTCAAAGCTGTAGGAAAAGGCTGATAGGTCTTTATTGGTCCCTGTTTCTTTTTCCTTGGTATGTCAGTCATTGGAAGACAAAAAGAGATTCAAGGTCCAGCTGAAGGGTTTGGAACACGACTTCAATCTTGAACTGGATTCTACCTTTTCCTGCACCGGAAGGAAAAGCTATCGCCGACAGGACTCATCTAGAAAAAGGAAAAGAAAGAATACTGGCATAGTTAGCAAATGAAAACAACAACTCCTGAGTTTGCATTCCCCATTTCTGCACTTCTTAAAAAGGCCTTTAGATGGCACTTCAGTATTATTTCTAAAGCTCCTGTTTATGACTATTCTTCCAGCTATAGCATTTCTGGTTTTACTTCTCTATTTATAATGGTACAGGGGTTGGGTTTTTTTTGGTGGAGGGAGATCTGGATGAAAATTAGTGTTTCATCTGATCTCAATTACAAATACTTGTAGTCTGATTATTATTATTTTTTAAACTTTGCTCTCCTTTTGTTGCGATTGCTGGATATAGTTCTAGACATCAGAATCATCACACTGATATTCAGGGACAATCTTTCTTCAGGGTTGTCGAAAGCTCTGTCTATCATGGAAATAGATGGTATTATTCCTGAAACAAATCTTTGAATTCAGCTCAGTGAATGTGCTCTTTTGATCAGCAGAGGTTGACATTTGTGAGCCTTTCCAGCTATAGCATGCTTGAAAGTTCCCACTGTATGAGGATAAGCAGGGAATTTTTAACCTAGGGAAGCTTTCAAGCACTACATACAACATCTGCTACTGCAAGTCAAACAACAGACAGATGTGTGAAAACTCCTTAATCTCTATACGATGGCAGTTGTCTACAAGACCTTTCTTCTCTTACCAATAAACATAATGTCTGAAGTGATGTAGGGTTTCCTGCCTAAGCAGGGGGTTGGACTAGAAGACCTCCAAGGTCCCTTCCAACTCCTATTCTATTCTATTCTATTCTATTCTATTCTATTGTATTCTATAACAGGTTGTCACCCCATTTTAGCTCAACTCGCAATTTACAATTGTACAAGTTACAATTCAAAACCCAGAAAAAGAGACAGAATTTGTATCAAGTGTGATTGTGGAAAGGTTTTGTCATCCACTTTAATCCAAGCATTTCCAGGGAATTTCCAGATACTCACCTACAATAAGTGGTTTGCTCCTGAGCAGGCCAGGGAGGCCACGATGAAGCAGCAGCAACTCCTCTTCTTCCTCTTCCTCATCTCCAAGGGGGTTTGTGCTAACCAAAGACTCTGACTCTTCTGGGGGCCCAAACTCCTCCAGTAAGGAACTCTCTGATGGGTATTGGAATGTCCTCTCCAGCTGATTCTCACTGAATGAAATCTTAAGCTGCAGGTGGGGAGAGAAAGAGGGAGAGATGGATGGGTGGACATGGATGGTAAATACTACAAGTCCGTACTTGCAGTCACCCCATTGACTTCTGGCTATGCAAGATTATGCCCTTGGCCCAGTGGTGAAATTCAATTTTCTTTACTATTGGTTCTGTGGGTGTGGCTTTGTGGGTGTGGTGTGGCTTTGTGGGTGTGGTATGGCTTGGTGTGTGTGGCTTGGTGGACGTGGCAGGGGAAGGATACTGCAAAATCTCCATTCCCATCCCACTCTGGAGCCAGCCAAAGGTGACATTTGCAGGTTCTCTGGACTACTCAAAATTTCCGCTACCAGTTCTCCAAACTACTCAACATTTCCGCTACCGATTCTCCGAACTACTCAAAATTTCCACTACCGGTTCTTCAAACTACTCAAAATTTCTGCTGCCGGTTCTCCGAACTACTCAAAATTTCTGCTACTGGTTCTCCAAACTACTCAAAATGTCCGCTAACGGTTCTCCAGAACCTATCAGAACCTGCTGAATTTCACCCTTGCCTTGGCCCATCTCAAACTAGATTTGCTTTCTCTAATCTGATGCCTTTGAGATGCCGTACAAATGTGTTGGACTTCATCCCCTTAATCCCCAGAGAACAGAGTACATTATGGAGGACATCAGTTGGAAAGCCTTCACTAGATTAACAATAAAATCTTGTGCATGCACACTCAAAAATAAGGTCTATTAATTTAATGGGGTTTACTCTGTGCCAGGTAAAGTAAGTATAGGATGAAAACATGTACAGGCAGGGCCATTTTATTCCCACGGGCTCATCTTATGTATTGTACCCATACGGCAGGGGCAATTTCTAGCCTGCAAGAACTCTTTGTTCTTGGGAGTAAAATCCTGGTAGAGAATTGCCAATCAAAACTTGATGCAAAGAACATACAGGTCAAATTATCGAACCACATATATCTGATACACATATCTGATACTCCATATAATGGAAAATCCCCAGATATCAGCACAAGAAACCCTTTCTATTTACCCTCCATTTTCAATAGTATAATTTAGGAAATTTAGGAGAATGATCAATATTCACCACTTTGATACATTACCCTGAAAAACAACTTGAAGGGGCATATTATGCTAAATCATCATACAGTAGATCTGGCCCTTTAAGGTGCTTAGATGGAAGAAGCCTTAGAGAAGGCTGACCATGCCCCACATAGGATGCCTTGAGCTCCCCAAGGAAAGGTGGGATGTAAATTACATCATATTACCATATTATACATCAGGTGGCTCGGGGGCTCAATGGGGGAGCTTTGTACTGGAGGTAGTTGATTAATCAAAATTCAAGCATACCTGCCCCTCTCCACCGCCCTCTGTGTGTCTGGCTCACTTCTTAACCATCTTGTGTTAATGATTTTATCTGCTGTGCTTTTATGATGGTTTTAATGTTTTTCAATGTTTTTTATGTTGAAAACTGTCCAGAATCATTGGCTAAATCCTGAATCCCCAACCCTCGAACCCCAGCCCACTACCGGGTCAGGGCTTATTCGGAATTGGGCTGTGTGAGTGGCTAGATGGAGCACTCACCTGCAGTTTAATTTGCACAACTGGCACGCTGTCGTGCATGTGTGCATGCTGGCCCACCACTTGGGCAAGGGCTATGTGCTGCCCCCCCAAACATGGTACAGTTCCCCTCTCCCTCAGCCAAGCTACCAAGCCGCAAAGTTAGGGGGCCAATGAGATTAATAAACAAATAAACAAACAAATACATAAATTGTAAGTAAATGAATGCTACTGATATACATCTGCTTCAGTGGTGGGATTCAGCCAGTTCGCACTTATTCGGGAGAACTGGTTGGTAACTTTCTATGTAGTTCAGAGAACCGGTTGTTGGAAGAAATCTTTTGTTTTTTCCCACTTTACAGGGCTAATCCTGTAAGGAAGGCAGGAAGGAAACATTCTGGTGTTGTTTCTAGCCTAATCTTTATTGCCCTGCTTACAGAAACTGCCTCTCCAGTTAACCCTTATTACCATTGTAACAACTAAGCGAAGTGCCCATTGACCTGAGTGACATTGACTTGGCCACGGTCACATGATCACATGTCCACTGAGCCCCGCCTACCCAGCTGATCATTAGGGCAGAGAACTGGTCGGTAAATTATTTGAATCCCACCACTGATCTGCTTCTACCTTAAGTCTCTCTACTTAACAGGGATGGTCTTTAAAGTTTCTTGTTAACTGTTGTAGCAAATTAAAATTTGGTCCTTTACTTTTCGAAGGGAGGTTATAGTATACATCTGTGAGACTCTAGGGGTTAAGTCTCTTAGGAGGCCAAAGATGCCTTATAAGAAAACAAAGGCTTAATGAGTTTGAGTTGCACTTATAGTACAGTAACTACATTTAGAGCCATAGGAGAATTACACATGAAGAATCCAGGATGGGATCATGGGAGTAGAAGCACAGTGCGTCTGGAAAGCCCAGTAATGTTAAAGGAAAGTGTGTAATTGAGTGTGTGTGGCCTCTGGAGAACTAAATTAAGGGAAAGGATGCAGGCAAGACATCCAATTACGTCTGCCTTGCAACAGAACCCATTTATCAAAAACAGAATATTTGTAGCTCAGGGTTAAAATGAAGGGTCCTTGGTGCTCTCTGAGCTTCGTTGTTTTCTTGCAGAGGCTTCATTACCCAAATTATGTAGTATCATCAGTGCTAGCACTGATGATGTTACTTAGTAACAAAACATCTGCAAGGAAACAGCCAAACCCAGGGAATACCAAGGACCCCTCAAAACCCTCTTATGTGCTGCTTCCTGGGCTCTTCTCATCCTGAAAAGATTTACTGTAGTTTGCTTGGGTTCAACCGCAGAAATAGTAATATTAAAAAAAAAAAAGTTGAAGGACTTCAAGCAAAAGGGCTGCAGTGTCCTGGGAGATGTAAATAAAAAGGTTGCAAATGTTTTAGTCAATAAATCTTTCTTCCTTGGCTTCCTAGGATGTCTCCTCACCATCCCAGGTCACACCCTACAACCATTTTCCAGCCGATACGGTGTGCAAATTACAGCAGGTGAAAAACTTTCAGAAAATAATATTAGGCACTCCTGTGGCAAGGGGGTATCTCTTGTGTGAGAGAAGAACGTATGGGTTATGCCATCTTTGGTGATTTTTAAGAAGAGACTGAAAGGCTATCTTCTCAGGGATGGTTTAATTTATTTTCATGCCCTCTACACAGGATCAAGACTAGATGATCCTTGAGGTTCCTTTCATCATCTTTTCCAATTCTATGACGTTAGAACCAGGTGTGCTTTTTATCATCCTCTAGCTTAATATACAAGAAAGCCCAGCAGTCAAAAATAACAGGAGGAAAAAGAGAGGATGTGTACCCCATGAGAATTTCTCAGTCATCAGGAATTAGATGGTATACACATTTAATAAATTAATTAACAATTAATTAATTGTCAAGATGAGCAGGAAGGTTGTCGTAACTGATCTCAAGCCAGACCCCCCCCACACACACCCAAGGATGATCCCCATTTGGGGTACACATCAATATGTGTACAGTAGTGTGTGCTACATGACAAAAACCCCAGCAAGAACCAGTTTGGTGTAAACCAGGAGACCAAGTTCTAGACCTGTTTTAGGCATGAAAGCCAGCTCTGTGATCCTAGGTCAGTTTCTATCTCTCAACCCAACCCACCTCACAGGGTTGTTGTGGGGAAAATAGGAGGACGAAGGTGTATTAGGCAAATATATCCCCTTGGGTTATTTATAAAAATAATAAAGGAGGTACAAATAAAGGTAAAGGTTCCTTTCGCACATATATGCTAGTCATTCCCGACTCTAGCGGGCGGTGCTCATCTCCGTTTCAAAGCCGAAGAGCCAGCGCTGTCCGAAGACGTCTCCGTGGTCATGTGGCCAGCATGACTCAATGCCGAAGGCGCACGGAACGCTGTTACCTCCCCACCAAAAGTGGTTCCTATTTTTCTACTTGCATTTTTACATGCTTTCGAACTGCTACATTGGCAGAAGCTGGGACAAGTAACGGGAGCTCACTCCATTACACGGGGCTATGGATTTGAACCGTCAAACTGCTGACCCTTCCTGATCAAGCCACCGCGTCCCTTCAAATACATGAGTACAAACGCAAAGTTACCCTATCCAGGGAGCTTACGATGTTAAGTAAATGCATAGTGGGAAGGGGAGAGAGATCAGAGTGGCAAATTGACACCTTCAAGGCACATGCAGCTGCCTTATGCTGCATCAGTCAATTGGTCCATCTAGCTAGCTCCGTCTTGTAGACCTGTTCTTGAAGTTTCCAAAGAGTTTCCCAGTTGCTCCTGAAGATTCAGCTTCTCTTTAAAGCTTTCTGACTAAATCTCAAGAGACACAGCTTAATGGGTGCGTTCCGTAATAATCATGCAACAGATTGCAGAATTGATCTTATTTAGAATAAAAGCTATCTAACAGGATGGAAAGTCTGGGTCAAGGGCTTGCCCTGGCCTCGGAGATCAAGGGGCAGTTGAGAAGAACCTACTTCGATGGCAGCAAGCGTATGGAGCAGGCGTTCAAAAACACTGAAGTAACAAAGAGTGACTGTGAGCATGTATAGCAGGCATTTTCTGCGTCCCATGAATGCTTTTAATGAATGAGGGTTTGTACTAGTAGCAGATTCCATCTTGAGCTCCATTTGTTCTTATCCATGGGATAACCTTTTGTTTGGCAAATCATTGTATGCCTTGGGATTTTTATAGACCTGGAAGAATCTTCTGCCACAATACTTCACTGTAGCAAATGAATGAAACAGTCTGAAACAGATTACCAACTATATTAAGACAGCTGAGGTAAGTGCTTAAACTAGACTATGTGGCTTCTTAGCAAGATAAAAATTCAGCAATAGGAAGAGGTGGGTGGCAGGAAAAAAAAATACGGAAGAAAATGTTTTGTCCTTCAAATCTAATTCCATGCTAAGGGAAGTCAAGCATAAGAGGCAATCTGCTAGGTCTAACTGAAGATCCTGTTTTTTACCTCTTATGAAAGAAGGGCATGAAGATAACAATCTTGCCTAGTTTGCTCCAATACCACTTGCAAAATTGAAAGAAGGTGGGGAAAGTCTCAATCTGTGCATCCTTTCCCAACTCAAGATATAGGGATGTCAACTTCCAGAATTCTCAGCCTATGTGGCCACAGTCCCTGAATTTGAAATATATCTGTTGGCACCATTTGCCACCTAGGTTGGTATAAGAAAAGACACGAAGAAAGAAACACCAAGCATCTCATTTACAGTACACCGCTTTCAAATGTACTCTATAAATGATTCATAGCACAGGTTGAGGTTTGCAAACTCAGGAAGCCTATTTTTAATCCGTAAGCAGAGCTTCACCAATTCTGCCCAAGAAAGGTGAGGTCTTATCTGCATGCTTCTCTTTCCTGTACTGTCCCCGACTTACAACCATTTTTAATGACCCTTTGACGTTACAACAGCAGTGGAAAAAGTGACATGACAGTTTTTCACACAACTGTTGTAGCATCCTCATGATCATGAGCCATGCTGGTGCAGTGGCTAGAGTGCAGTAC
Organism: Thamnophis sirtalis; assembly: GCF_051295495.1. NCBI lineage: Eukaryota > Metazoa > Chordata > Lepidosauria > Squamata > Natricidae > Thamnophis > Thamnophis sirtalis. The sequence continues at coordinate 33,209,803 of NW_028261383.1, forward strand.
TGCAGGCTACTTCTGCTGACTGCAATTTGGCAGTTCAAATCTCACCAGGGTCAAGGTTGACTCAGCCTTCCATCCTTCCAAGGTGGGCAAAAGGAGGACCCAGATTGTTGGGGGCCATAGGCTGACTTTGTAAACCGCTTAGAGGGGGCTGTAAACCACTGTAAAGCGGTATATAAGCCTAAATGCTATTGCTGCCATGTGATCAAAATTTGGATGCTTGACGACTGGTGTGTATTTATGAGACATTGCAGTGTCCTGAGGTTATGAGATCCCCTTCCGTGGCCTTGTGACAAGCCGAGTCAATGGAGAAATCAGATTCACTTAACCACCGTGTTCCTAATTTATCAACTGCAGTGATCCACTCAAGAACTATGGAAAGAAAGGTCGTAAAATGGGGCAAAACTCACTTAACAACTGTCTTGCTTAGCAATGGACATTTTGGGCTCAACTGTGGTCATAAGTCAAGGACCAACTGAAATGGTATTAAGGATCCTGCTTTTGCCGCTTCCCCCTTTCAGTGCAGGTTCTTCCCAGCCCTGCTGCATAGAGTTCGGAAGAACATGCGATCTTTGACATTATCTCCTTCCCAAGCAGTTCCCATGGGAATTAATCCAAGTTAATCCCAATTAGGTGAAGTCTATTAATGACAAGCGTAGAGGTGAAGGCAGAGGAGGAGGAGAGGCAGAGATTGCTTTATAGATCAAGTTCACAGCAGGGGTAATGCAGAGGCTGGTTCGGACAACAATGTGCTCTGTTTAACCTCAACTTGATCTTCAAATACCTGCAAAAACTATCCAACGGGTATGTTATTAGGCCTAGTTTCAAGGTCCTTGTATTTATATGTTTGTATATGTATATTTCCTAATGTGATACAAAGTCTGTCCTCTCTCTTTTTATAATACTATGCGATCCCTGCAAGCAATCCAAACATTTTAGGAAGTTCTTTTTATTTGTTTTTATATGAATAAAATGCTATTGCATGAAGTCCAAAGAAACATGGATTCCTCAACAACGGTCTTAATAAAACTTTAAATCAATCTTCCCAATCACAGGCCTTCTAGATGTGTGGGGTAACAACTCTCATGGTCCAGCTCTCAACAGAGCTGGGTTTCAAGCCATGGAGTTAGGGTACTTGTGGGTGCTCTGTTCTGATTTTGAATGATGCACTGAAATGATTGACAAACTTAGGACCCCACTTTGACCGAATGCTTTATTTTCCCATGTACCTTATTTTTCGGAGTATAAGACACACTGGAATATAAAAGATTTTGAAGAGGCAAATTAAAAAAAAGTTTTTGTACTCTTTAGACCACCCAAAAAGGGCCCATTGTTTGCAAAAATGGCCTAGCCTTTAGGAGTGTTCCTGGGGGCTGGGGAGGGCAAAACCAAGCAAAAAACGGCCCCATTTTTCTCTCATTTTTGCCCTCCCCAGTTCCCAGGAGCACTCTGGAAGCCTCCTAAAGGCTATGCATGGCCATTTTTGCAAAGGGTGGGGTGGGGTTTTAGGAGGCCAAAAATGCTGTATTCAGTATATAAGATGCACCCAGATTTTTACCTTCTTTTTTTGAGGGGAAAAAGGTGTGTCTTATAGTCCAAAAATATGGTATGTCAATAAAAGGCACTTCTGTTCTGGTTGTTCTCCTATTATCCCTTGCCATCTAATATCCCTTTTCATCACTTTCTTTTCTTTTTTTTTAAAGGTTGACAGAAAGCACTGGGTGTTAACTACACTTAATTAGTTATATTATATATTGTATTACTAATTAATGTTATTGCTAGCTGTGAAGTCGTTTCCGATCCATCGTGACCCCATGGACAATGTTCCTCCAGGCCTTCCTGTCCTCTACCATCCTCTGGAGTGAATTTAATCTCATGCCTATTGCTTTGGTGACTCCATCCAGCCACCACATTCTCTGTCCTCCCCTTCTTCTTTTGCCCTCAGTCTTTCCCAGCATGAGGCTCTTCTCCATTGAGTCCTTCTGTCTCATTAAGTGGCCAAAGTACTTGAGTTTCATCTTCAGGATCTGGCCTTCTAAAGAGCAGTCAGGGTTGATCCCCTCTAGGACTGACTGGTTTGATCGCCTTGCAGTCCAAGGGACTTGCAGGAGTCTTCTCCAGCACCATAATTCAAAGGCCTCAATTCTTTGGTGCTCAGACTTTCTTATGGTCCAACTTTCACAGTTAATTAATATTATATTACAATTAAAAATCAGTGCCAAGTGACAGCAACATAAGGAGTACAAGAAGCTGGAGAAGTTCCAGGGCCTGAAGCGAGAACTAGAAAGAGAACAAAGTAAAAGGCCAAAGAGGCCCCTGTTGTAGTAGGGGCTGTGCATCCTAAATTGGGAGAGTGGCTTTGACAGACTCCAGGAACAACCTCAGAACTAGACTTCAGAGGCCCCTTCCAACCCAAGGATTTTATGTTCTAAGTTCTCTGTCGAGAAAAGAGACAGCTAAGATGCTGTGCTGAATCCCCCCCAGACTCTGGTAGATGACCCATATTGAGGAAGACCAATCCATCCATTAGGATGAATAACAAAATACAGACTTGGAAGGGACCTTGGAGGTCTTCTAGTTCAACCCCCTGCTCAGGCAGGAGACCCTGCACCATTTCAGAAAAATGGTTATCCAATCTCTTCTTAAAAACTTCCAGTGTTGGAGCATTCACAACTTCTGGAGGCAAGTTGTTCCACTGATTAATAGTTCTGTCAGTAAATTTCTCCTTAGTTCTAGGTTGCTTCTCTCCTTGATGAGTTTCATCCATTGCTTCTTGTCTTGCCTTCTGGTGCTTTGGAGAATAGCTTGACTCCCTCTTCTTTGTGGCAGCCCCTGAGATATTGGAAGAATTCTATCATGTCACCCCTAGTCCTTCTTTCCATTAAAATAAACATACCCAATTCCAGAAACCATTCTTTATATGTTTTAACCTCCAGACACTTAAACATCTTGGTTGCTCTTCTCTACACTCTTCCCTTCTTCTATTCCCTATGAGTGGTGTGTGTATATATGTATGGTATATCTACATATACATGAATGAATGATTCAGTGAATATGCTTCTTACCCTGTCTCCAAAAAACCTATGTCAGAGGAACACTTTTTTTGCCTTGGGTCACACGAACTTATGTATGGTTAAGTTAGGCTCTGAAATAATCCCATGAAGTAATTGAAGGTACAGAGAAACTGGCTTTTGTTCAACTTTTACACCCAAGTCAGCAAAAAAGGCTTTGTATGACATTCAATTTTTAAGTTTTAGTTTAACACACTAGCTCTATTTGCACACTACCATGTTGAATCATGTTTTAATCTAGGGTATTCTTCAAATGCAGCCTGTGCAGAATAGTATATGGTTCTCTGTAATCTGCGAACTCAGAAAACTGAAGGAATTGAGCAAACCATTATTTACCCTGAGTAGGCTTTCCGTGTGAATTGAGTTACCAAGGGCAATTTTAGAAAAAAGAGTAAAAAGTGAACAATCCTAACTGAGGATTAAACCACACTAATTTGGAGAAGGTAGGAGATGAGTTTGGTTCTTTTTCTCAAAGCATCATAACCCCCTACTCAATTCCATTCATCCCTCCAGGAGCCTCTATGTCAAATTTAATTTTTAATTTAAACTTTCACAGCTGATTCGGGATTGGCATAGCTGCTTACTGGATAAACTGGGCTATGGCCACCAGCACTGTTGCTCTGATTGCAGCACAACTCGGATTGCCTGAGCAGAGTTAGAATTTGGAGGGAAAATGAAGGAAGCCCAGAACTTTATGGAATTGAAGGAAAAAGGAGAGGTAGGGAGGAGGAGGAGGAGGAGGAGGAGGAGGAGGAGGAGGAGGAGGAGGAGGAGGAGGAGGAGGAGGAAGAGGAGGAGGAGGAGGAGAAGGAGGAGGAAGAAGGGGATGGAAAAGAAAAAGGAGGAAGGGGACAAAGGAGGAGGAGAAGGAAGGAAGGAAGGAAGAAGGAAAGAAAGAAAGAATTATTCGTGCATTGGTGCTAAGACTATATTTACATAGACACCAGGAGTTAAGATAGGCACATGGAAACTTCTTTTAAGTACAGCAAGAGACTATAACTACCAGTACAAAATGGGTATGTGGCATTTGATTCATCATTAGCTTTTGGACAGCAAAGCATTTCTTCTGGGAGGAGTACCTCACTCTCGTCTGGGTTTTTCCCTTTGCTGTGGCAGCAGCATGCGCAGGAAGGGAGGTTCTGCAAAATTCTCCTCGCTTCTCACAAGAGGTTGCAGCGTCAGGCAGCTGTCCTCCTGGCCCTCCCACCCCGACCAAGCGCTTCTGCCCTTATTTAGAAACTGAGAGGGTGACTCAGACCTGGCGAATTCCTTAGGGGAGTAGGCCTGCGGGTGGGGCAGAGCAGCTGCTGTGGGCGGGGGGGGGGGGAGAAGAGATGCTGGTGGAGGAGGAGATGCCCAGTGGCAAAACTGCAAAGCCAGATGTGGAGGGATGGCAGAAAACAAAAGGAAAGAAAGCCAGGATGTTTCGTGAGGAAGCAGGGTGCTTACACCATACAAGCCTTATTTCAAAGAACCTGCCTTTGTTGGAGAAACATCTGTAAGATGTCTTCCCCTCCTTCCAGTCTGGACCGCTAAGTAGCATTCATCCACATTAGGGACATTCTAGCAAGCTGTGGAGACCCTGGGATTTGCAAATGTATAAAAGACCTTTAGGGAGAAGAAAGTATACTTCACTACGGGAGCAACAGTTGAAAACCCTAACCCAGTTCTATCCTGCTGGGGGGTCAGGGAGATCTGAGGGATTAACAAAAGAAAATATCTCAGAAAGTGAGCTAGCCAAATTCCTGAACAAAATCACTCTAATCATTTGCTCAATTACAGCAGGGGTGGGTTCCTGCCAGTTTTAACCTCTTCTATAAAAGAGGTTCCACAAATCTACAGTGCTGTTCCAGCTCCCTCCCCCCCTCGCCCGTCCGCACATCATCAAGATGAAGAGTGAGAGGAGGAATTCTGGGAATTGAAGTCCACAAGTCTTAAAGCTGTCAAGTTTGAACACTCCTGGGGTTTTTTTTCTAAAGGGTTAGGGGTGCAAGGATCTTGTAACTTGATAGCTTTAAGACTTGCACACTTCAATGCTAGAGTTCCTGAACCAACATGACTGGAGGAGGAATTCTGGGAGTTGAAGTCCACAAGTCTTAAAGCTGTCAAGTTTGAACACCCCTGTTTTTTTTTCTAAAGGATAAGGGGGTGCAAGGGTCTTGTAACTTGACAGCTTTAAGACTTGCGTGCTTCAAATGCCAGAGTTTCTGAGCCAACATTTTGGTTGCTAAGCAAGAGCGTTGTTAAGTGAGTTTCACCACATTTTACAAGTTGGCCACGCCTACCCAGTCACATGACTGCCAAGCCACTCCCACTCAGTCACATGGCCAGCAAGCCACTCCCACAAAACAGGCCATACTTACAGAAGAGGTTCTAAAAAAATTTGAAACCCACCACTGAATTACAGACCATGTTGATTTTCATAGCTGAGTACTTTCTTTTTTATTTCTGATCTCCAAATCCTTCCATCAGGGAAAACCACGGGAGAACATGCCAAGTTGCTAACATCATCATACAAAGTACAGAAGATGCAGAGACCTTTATGGACCATTCTAAGTTTAGAAAATCACATGGCTAGATATTTTTAAGGGAGTAAAGAATGGGAACTATATTTTTTCTTGTCTAAGTAGGGAATTTCAAGAATCCCAGAATCCTATATTCTGTTCTTTTGCCCTGTTTTTAACTTTGCTACACCAAGCCATTCCTGGCACGTTATTATGTCCTTTCCTTCCTTCTTCACTAAATGCAGTAACCCACTTCCTGAGTTTTACTTCTGTGTAGAGGCCTCTGCGTCTCTCATGCCTGCCCTCATCCCCCCCCCCCACCACCAAAAAAACTAGCAATTTCCTGTTTTCAGAACAACTATGAAGTGGAGCTAGTGCTCAGAAAATTTAAATAGCTATGAAATGGATCTTATGGAGCCAGACCAAACTGTTTAGGATTACCTAATAGAAACATAAAAATACACACGAGAGTTGTATTTAGTTTATAACTTGCAAGAACAGTTGCAAGAGCCAACTTGACATGAAAACTATTTGGGTGTCTCTGGGTGAGTCATTCTCTCTCAGTCCAACCCATCTCATAAGGTTGTTGTTGTGGGGGAAATGGGAGAAGGAAGGAATATCAGGTATATTCACAGCCTTCAGTTACTTATAAAGCAATAGAGTTGGGGATAAACACCTAATAAATAAACATCATTGCTCAGACCTAGCCTACCTCTCAGGACTGCTATGAAGCTGGGAGATGCTCCTACTCCTACAGTACTGTTAATTCTCCCCAAGTCCTGGCCTAAGTAGGCCAGCATGAAGAACTGGAAATCTAGTAACCAAGCCATACTTCACAGACTAAACCACAACTGAATGGATTCATACAACATGCTAAACCATAGTTCATAAGCCAGAGTAGACGGTTCACAAAATAAAAACCAAAATAATCATTTTGCAGTTTAGTCCCAGAACCTGGCCATGCTGTCCATCCACTCCTGGGTAAGTGAACTTATCTATCTCACTGATAATGTTTTAAATGTCCACTCTTCATGGGTACATTGACCACTAGGAGGTCCTATTGGCACCCAGGGTGGGTTGCTGAAGGTTTTATTACCAGTTCGCAACCCATGCACAACAGTGTGTGTACGTGCGCTCTTCAATGTAAATTGTTCTTTGTGCATGTGCAGAACAATTTACAGTGATCTGTGCATGCGCAGTAACTAAAAACCAAAATGGTGGCAGCCCAGCAGCAGCAAGGGAACTGGTTCGTGGGTATGGCAGGTCTGGGTTTCTGCGACCCAGGCCTGAATTCCACTACTGGTTCAGCAGAACTGGGCCAAACCGGGAGCAACTCACCTCTGATTGGCATGTGACCAATTTCATCCTTTTGGGACTAATCAAACATCTAGAATTCGATGGCAGTGTTTTTCAACCTTGGTCACTTGAAGATGTGTGGACTTCAACTCCCAGAATTCCTCAGCCAGCATGGCTATCTAGGGAATTCTGGGAGTTGAAGTCCACACATCTTCGAGGGGCCAAGGTTCAGAAACACTGCACTATGGGGTTGAAGGTTTCGTAAAGACTTGCACATTGGGGCATGACTGAATATGAGCATCTACATCTCTCTGCTCTGAGAGTCAAAAGGAAAGTGGAGTGCATATATCATCCTGAGAGTTTCATTATGACTAGGTGATGATGCAAGATACAGTATATTGTGGCCAGTAACATACCATTTATTTTGTCTGTCTGTTGCATTTTGATTCTTCTGGGGTTTTTTGTAAATTGTTAATTGGTATCTATGCATATGTATATGTATGTAGATAGCCCTCGATTTATGACCATAATTGAGCCCAACATTTTTGTTGCTCTATAAGACAGTTGTTAAATGACTTTTCTTCCATTTCTTGCCACAGTTGTTAAATGAATCACACCACTCACTAAGTTAGTAACACGGTTGTTGCCAAATATGCCACCCACAATCAACTGGATGTTTTTTTGCTCTAATCCAGCAAGATATTTTCTTGTAAGATGTCCTAAAATTAAATGAAGAAATAAAATAACACACCAGCTGTCAAACAGCTTGTTGTTACACCCTGGGCCGGAAATTGTCTCTCAAGATGTGATAAGCAAGGCATAGGTTTTATAAACATATAAACAAACCCACTGAGTGACTTTGCACCAATCATTCTCTCTCACCCCAACCCAGTTCACAGTGTTGTTGTTGTGGGGAAAATAGGAGAAGGAAGGAATATTAGGTATGTGTGAGTTGTTTATAAAAATAAGAAAGGCAGCACATAAATAAATAAATATAGAAGTGATAATCTTTCTTGCCCATTTTCCTGGTTAAGAGGCAACGCCAAATGTATACTGTTGGTAAGGCATAGATATAGCTTTAAAGCATGCCCAAACAGCAAAGGAAGATCAGAGAATGTGAGCCATACAGAACCAGAATTTAAAAAAAAGAATTGAATACAATTTTGACTGTGGGACTGTCCTCTTTGTTGACTTCTGTGGATTCAAGCACTATTGCGCAGTTGAACAAACGAAGCCAAGATGGGGAACAGGAAAGCAGTGGTTGCAATCCCAACCCAGAGTGCGCAATTGTGCTATTGTCTCTCTCCCCCCACCCACTTTCTGCCTGTCATACCACCCAGGATATGCTGTTTTGCATTTTCTCCATGCTACTTTGTGCAACTCTGCTCACTCAGCCCTAATACATTGTGACGAAAGAATAAAACAAATTACCAGAAGGAAGAAGAGCTACCCAGAAGGTAAAATTGCACAACCGTGACTAGAATTGTCATTTCCAAAGGGCAGGAAATCAAGGAGGAAATCAAGAGTTGGAAATCAGCAGATCATCCCTTGGAATCATGAATGTCTTTACTCAACTGGACTGAGATAATAGACTGTGCCAGTGGAAACTAAAAAAGAGCAATGTAAAAATTATGGATTTGAGGTGATACTCTATGTGGCTGAGGATGCAAACTCTATTGCCAATTGAGAAAATACCAAATCAGGATTCTGAAATCAGCTTCACTTCAAAAATACTGTAGTGTCCCCCATTTTACAAGACAGACCTCAGGTAGCAACCTGGGGCTAAGAGGGACAAATGACATGAAAAGCAGCATATAAGCCCTTCGTCAATACCAGACTTAAGATGGTCCAGAGTCACAAGACTTGGGCGGCCCTATAAATCCTTTAAATAAAATAAAATAAATGGCATTCCAGGGCCTGCTGATTTTGCAGCCTTCTCTCCTTCTTATATTTTTAAAACATTTTATAGTCAACAGTTGGTGGGGTAAACATATATCTAATCACAGGGAATCCCCAACTTACAATCACAATTGAGATCAGAATTTCCATTGCTAAGTAAAATGAGTGTTAGGCGATTTCATGACCTCTTGCCATGGTTGTTAGGCAAAACACTACAGTTGTTCAGTGAATCATGCAGTCATTAAGTGAATGATACTTCCCCCATTGACTTTGCTTGTCGGAAGCAGGCTGGAAAAGTCGCAAATGGCAATCACATCAGTGGTGGGTTTCCCAATTTTTTACTACTGGTTCGCTCACAGACTCTTGCATGCTTGAGCATGCGCAGAAGCGTCCGGGTGGGTGAGCGGAGTCTCTTGCCGCCGCTATTACCAGTTTGCCCAATCTGGGCTGAACCGGGAGCAAGCCACTTCTGAATCACATGACCCCAGGATACTGCAACTGTTGTAAACACATGCCAGTTACGAAGTGTCCAATTTTTTATCCTATGAGCATGCTGCAGCAGTCGTAACTGTGAGGACCAGTTGTAAATCCATTTTTTTCAATGCCATTGTAACTTCGAACAAATCACTAAACAAATGGTTGTCAGGAGAGAACTACCTGTACAGATGATGCTCCTTCCTTCCTTCCTTCCTTCCTTCCTTCCTTCCTTCCTTCCTTCCTTCCTTCCTTCCTTTCCTTCCTTCCCTCCCACAGTTTTTCTAGAACAAAATGACATCTATTCCAAAATTAAAGGGTTTTCCACAAAAGCATTAAGACCAGAATTGTTACACCACTGACTCCAATCCCAGAATTTTCTCTCAGCTTCTTTCCCAACATAAGTGTTGGGAAAGCCATGATGACATCACATATGCCATGATGTCATTGTGCAAATGATGTAATTCCTGTAAAAAGGAAATCTCAGGAAACCCACCAGTACATGGAAGCATGGAAGCAAAGGGAGGAGCGCAAGTAATAGCCTTGTTAGCCATCTGTCCCTTTACTTCCTGTGCAGCAAATCAGTTGCCTGTTTGCCTCAACAGCTGGATAAGAAGTTAAACAAAATGTGCCAGGGATGAAGAAATACTTCCTTTGTCTGGTCCCAGAACATTTGCAAGCATGTTGTTTCCAAATTATTATTTACCAAAAGGATTTCCAGTTTTTGGGAAAGGGGAGGGGAGGAACCCAGCTCAAAATATACTTGTGTTTTAATAAATGTACTGCATGTAAATCAGCTGGCAAAGATTTTTCCCAGTTGAGGCTGAAGACAAGTGCATCTAAAGATTGGCACCGCAAAACAGCTGATAAAGAGTAGTGGTGAAAGATGACAACTCCCAAGCACTCTGATTAACAGTTAATCCCCTCTTTGGCGATAAAGTGGGAAAATAAATTGTGCTTTTAGGAGAGCCGCTTCTGATTAGAAAGATATAATCTGAGATAGAAGTGGCTATAGAGAGAAGAACTGGATGAAACTGGATGTAGAGAGGAGCAAAAAAATTATAGTGTATGCTGAAGGTAGGATAGTCAGAAAGAGTTAACAATGGAGTCACTGAGATCTGGCACATTCTATCTTAAGATTGTTTGAAGCCAATTGGACAAAAATAGCAGACTACGACCAATATTTCTCTAAAGAGAAACTATTAAAATGGACTGCAAAGAGTCCTGGAACGTTTTCTAGGACAAGGACGTTGACACTGAAAGTTGACATCAAATGTCTGAGGAGGAATAACAAATTAACAGAGTTGGAAGGGACCTTGGAGGCCTTCTAGTCCAACTCCCTACTTGGGTAGGAGACCCTATACTACTTGAGGCAAATGGTTGTCCAATCTCTTCTTCGAAGACCTTCAGTGTTGGAGCATTCACAACTTCTGGAGGCAAGTCATTCCACTGATTAGTTGTTCTAACTGTCTGGAAATTTCTCCTTAGTTCTAGGTTGGTTCTCTCCTTGATCAGTTTCCACCCATTGCTTCTTGAGAAAGGGAGAACCAGGTGATGCTGATAAAAAGCAAAACTTTTAAATTTTTATTTGTACAATATTTACACTCTGCCACACTCCTAAAGGATAGAACTCTGGTGTGTTACACAGAGTCCCCCTATCCCTAGATACTGGCCCTCTTCCCCTAGATGATCAGATACTGTCACCCAAATGGCTGGATTCCGTAAAATATTCTTTCTTTCTTTCTCTTTCTTTCTTTCTCTTTCTTTCTCTCTTCCTTCCTTCCTTACAAATAACTCAAGGCGTTGAGCATATACAACACACCTTCCTCATCCTATTTTCCCTACAATAACAGGGAGATGATTTGGGCTGAGAGAGTATCTGGCCTGCAGTCACCCAGCCGGCTTTCATGGCTAAGGCGGGACTAGAACTCGCAGTCTCCTGGTGATTGGCCCAAAGTCACCCAGCTGACTTTCATGGCTAAGGCGGGACTTGAACTTACCTTTTCCTGCTTTCTAATCTGGAGCCTTCACCACTAGGCTGAATTGGCTTTCCTTTAGGGGAAAAATTGTGTTGGATGGTTTAGAGTTCAGCACACTGTGATGCACATCGTATTATGTGAACCAGGCCATCACATTCAGCCATAAAATTAGATGTGTTTGGGAAAGATGTATTAAAAATAGACTTGTCTTTAATTAAACCCAGTTTAGCCTGTTATTTGAACTATAAAATTGAAGGTTTTAATTCAGATTTGACTGTTTCATGTTTCTGCGACAGACTCCCTATAGGGGAGACAATCATCAGGGACATTTGGAAAGCCGAGACCTCCCAAAAGCAGTAGCCACAATTGTATGAACAAAGCCCCTGGTTTTTAACGTTCTTTTGAAGAGCCTAGGTTCTTGTAATCAGGGAAAAAATTTTCAGCCTACATCAGTCATCATAATCAATCCACCTTAGGGTAAAAGTGATTTAGCTTTGCAAACAGATGAAAATCAAATAGAAATAATTGAAAACAAATTATTAATTATGTATAAAGAAGAAATGCCTGGAATGTGGTATCTTGCGCAGGCTATTTACAAAACTGCTGCTTACATGTCGGATTTATAAATTCTTCGGAAACTATTTTTCCAAGGAAAGAGCAAGCAAAAAGGCCCAGACTATGATCCATCACTTCAAATTGAGGTTAATCTGTTGGTCACTCACAGCCTCAGTTGGAGATTATCATTCTTTCCTCAGCATATCCCTTTCTGGATTGAACAGAACCAGCCCTAGTTTTATTTCATTTATGTCCTACGATTCTAACGAGTGTTCAAGGTGGATAACAAAATTTGACAAAAGAATATAGCACAGATTACAGTGAAATTAATACTAAAAAATTTAGCAACTCAACATCTGGTGAAAGACATCCATTTTCACACATAGAAAAAGTGAGACCAGTGGTGGGATTCAACCTTATTTATTACCGGGTCTGTGGGAATGGCTTGGTGGGCGTGGTGTGGCTTGGTGGGCATGGTAGGGAAAGGTTACTGCAAAATCCCCATTTCCTCTCGATCAGCTGGGACTCAGGAGGCAGAGAATAGATGAAGGCAGGGTCAGTCAGAGGGGGTATTTACCAGTTCTCCAAACTACTCAAAATTTCCACTACTGGTTCTCTAGAACTGGTCAGAACCTGCTGAGTATCACCTCTGAGTGAGACCCAATTCAATTTCCATGGGAATGACATGCAGGATCTGGAATCCCTTCCTTTGCACCAACATACCTCTGGAATATATTTCTGCAGCCCTTCTGGAACTCTTATGTGGCTATTAAATTAGGGGAATAAATCACAAATTAATAACAGGAATGTTTCTCAAGAATGTTCCTCAGGTTCAGGCAACTGGAGAAGGGATGGATTGGAGGTGAGCCGAATATATTGGGTGGTTGCTTAAAGGCACTTGGCATAGAGAGGTGAAGAGTGAAAAGAGGCCTTCTATTGTAACTGTAGCAACTCATACCTCAGTACTGGTTAATGACTTCCTTTGGAAAAACACAGCAGGCAGCTTCTGCTAGAGGAAGCTTTCTTTCGCTTCTTCTAAATCAAGCTGTAATTTCCCCCCACTCAGGCAAGAACATACCTGGAGAAGCTGGGCTTTTCTGGTGTTGACTAGGATTAGCAGATTTAGATGAAGGAAGGCCTATGGAGATATTTCAATCATCCAGGTCACAGTTGTCCCAAAAGTGCTTTTTCAAGAATTTTTCCTTGAAGACCATCCAAGAAGCTTCTTCAGTTCTGAAGAATGGGAATGATAAGTATTGGATGAGAAGTCAGAACTGAAGAAGCTTCTTGGATGAGAAGCAAGACATCTTCAAGGAAAAACAAAATCCAATCGCCTCTTAAAAAACCATATTTGGGATGGATGAAGAAACTTCCCATTACAGCCTAATTGTGAATACTATAAAGTCAGGCAAATGTTGGGCCTCTTACCTATTGGAGCATCTCATTTGACTAAAACCAGAAAGAATTTAGCAGATTTCTGCAATAATGTTGAGCATTCAGACCCCTTTGATTGTATGTTCTCCATGTTAGGTTACAGTGCTTGACTTCACAAATTATGCTCAGCAACATTTGTTGAGCCAGCCTGGTTCATAACATAAGATTAAGATATACCATGATTTGCCAGTCAACATTATCTGTGTCACCCATTACTCTAAGCCACAAACCAAAAAGCAGCATTAAGCCATTTCATCATATGATAAGTGCCCAATGGAACTCTGTGAGTGACACGAGTAGTCTCCAAATTAAATAAAATTTAACTACTTTGCAGACCAATTTTCTAGACATTGTAGAAATGTCTCGCTACAAGAATAATTGCCTGACCACTAAACATGGGTCTCAGTTTCATTGGTCTCCAGCACTGTTTTCCTTGATAGACCTGAATGGTCTCCCATGCCTTTACAGCTAAATTTTTATTTTAGAATAATCAAAAGTTTTTGCCTCACTACAGTCTTAGTCTGAATCCAATTCGCCCAATACCTCTCATTTGGAAGCATCACAAAATAAATTCAAACATAGAAGGTTAACTTGTTTGCCAAATATTATCTTTACACTGGTTCTTTATCCTCCTCCACCCAATTTTACTGATGGTTATAAAAGAGAAAGACAGGGGCTAAACTCTTATTTTTAGGAGGGAGAGGGCTTGACCTACTGTTCTGCACTATAGAGCCAAGGTGGCGCAGTGGTTAAATGCACCACTGCAGGCTACTTCAGCTGACTGCAGTTCGGCTGTTCAAATCTCACTGGCTCAAGGTTGACTCAGCCTTCCATCCTTCCGAGGTGGGTAAAATGAGGACCCGGATTGTTGTTGGGGGCAATATGCTGATTCTGTAAACCGCTTAGAGAGGGCTGAAAGCCCTATGAAGCGGTATATAAGTCTAACTGCTATTGCTATTGCTATTGCACTGATGTCACTTAAACCTCATGTTTGTAAAGCTACCAAATATTATCTATATATCTATCATCTATCTATCTATCTATCATCTATCTATCCATCCATCCATCCATCCATCCATCCATCCATCCATCCATCTATCTATCCTTGTTCTGTGTATATGAAATGATATACGATTATATTTATATATCAATAACTCCCTTTTTATTACCCATAATTTGGGATAGATGGAACTGAGCGTTTACTAGCTGGATGCCCTTCCTGATGCCACATGGAGTTTGCAGTAAATATTTTTTTCTTTGCGCCCTAGGAGAGAAACACCTACCATTACCAAGGTTTGAACTCTCAACCTTCCAAGTGGGAGGCAAGTGTCTTTATCACTAAGCCACCACACCATTCATGATCATGTTTATATATCAATATAGAATATATACGTAATATATGTTGATATCATATCATATATCAATGTGATATATGAAAGAGACTTCCTCTGTATTTACAAGGCATATTTGTACTGCACCCTAAAATAGTCAAAATCAAGATGGAGACATTTGAAAGCTGTATTACTCTCTTGCAAAAAATAAATAAATGAAAAGGCTAATACAGGTTTCCTAGTCCATAAACTATCTTATTATGGGCATAAAGAAAACCGCTCGTGCTTGCCCCGTTACTGTATGTTGATCCTGCAACCTATTAAAAGAAAGTTAATGGGTTGAGCTTTTCCAAGCTAAAAATTAAGTGTTGGAAAAAGCTTCCCTTGTTAGATTTCTACGTGTCAAGCAGCTGTGAAAAGCCCATGCGTATGCCATAAAAGGTTTCCTTTCTTCTTTTCTTCTGCTAAAACCCTAGAAAATCTTTTGCAGTGAGGAATGGGAATAGCATCCAGAGGCAAAGAATGAAATTCCTCTAAAGCAAGTCCTTTGCAGATAAAAAAGATTGCAACAGTGAAAAAGTGAAAAGAACCAGGCCTCTGTTAGTAACAGTGAGGAATTCCATCCCGCCACAGGGTTGCCGTCACTCAAATGCCCTAATGGCCTCTCGGTGCTCACTCAGCAGCCACATGGCTAGTCAGAAGCTGGTAAGAAACAAGCCAAGGTAAGGATCAGCCAACATCTTAAGAACCAAGAAATTACAGAACAAAAAGGAGAATCCTCTCTTGGCAGAAGCCGCTATCCAGACAAAAAAGGAAGGAAAACTATCTTATCTGCTGAGGTCTTGGATGAATTCTCTGCCAACAGAAGGATTGTGCCAGAAAAAAAAGGAAATATTCAAACTGCATTGTGGTAAAGCTTAATACGTTCATTGGGGATAGTTATATACCCCCACACCAATGCTTTCTGTCAAGATTGGATGTATGAATGGGTATAATGAGGGCAAAAAATAAGCCATAATTATAATATATATTATGCAAATAATAAGCTGTAACGGTTCCTTGAGAATAAATCATGCCAAGTTCAGTGAACATATCTACATGACCTACTAAGCCACTTAGAAGATTAATGGGGTTGCCTTGCCTCCAATCCTTTTCTCACAAGATCCTTTAATTGGAGTCTGTGATTTCTCCATCCCTAAGCATGGAGCAGCAGGATAGACAGCCACTTTAATAATACCCTGCAGATTTGTCATGTAAACATCTGGAGAATAACTAGATGGCAGCAAAGAGACCTCCTCCCAGCCACCTATTGATCAACTGGATTGTTGGAGTCCGGATCGATAGCCGTAGCCTAGCCTGTGAAGCAATTGCATAGACTGGATTGATTAGATATAAACAATGTATTCTTCCAGGCTAGAAGTATACGGGGCAAGTGCCTAGATTAGTGATGGCTAAACTTTCCCGGACCAAGTGCCCAAAGCGCATGCTTGAATCCCATAAATGCAATTAGCAACCTAGAGGTGAGTTTCTAATTTTTTTACTACCACTTCGGACATGCTCCTGCATGCGCTTGCACATGCACAGAAGCAACCAGGCGGGTGGGCGTAGCCTCCCGCTGCCGCTACTACCAGTTCGCCCGATCTGGGCCAAACCGGAAACAATCCACCTCTGGTCCGTGCCCCCGTGCATGTGCCCTACCCTTGCATGTGTGCATGTGCCCTGCCCCGTACATTGCCCCCTACAAGCACCCCGCTCCCCCCTACATGCACGTGTGTCGCCCCACGCACATGTGCAGCTGAGACCCAAAGATTAGCTCCCTGGCGGGAGACACACACATATGTGCAGCAGAGCTAAACTGGGCTAACGGCTCATGTGACCACAGAGAAGGTGCCGCATGTCACCTATGGCACACGTGCTATAAGTTTCCCATCACAGGTCTAGATTGTAATAAGCCATAATAAGACCTGCTTGTTATTTGCTTAGCATATGAACCCAACCACTGTATTTTTCTTCCCTGGGGTGTAAATCTGTGGTTTATTCAAATCATTACACTACAGATAGTCCTCGACGTAAAACTACAATTGGGACCAGAATTTCCATTGCTAAACAAAGGGTTGTTGAATGAATCACCACCACATTTTATCTCCTTTTTGCCACCGTGGTTAATTAAGCAAACAATGCAGTTGTTAAGTGAATCGTGCGGCCATTAAGCAAATCTGGTTTCTAGACTTTGCTCCTGGGAAGTCAGCTGGCAAAGTTGCAAATGATGATCACATCACCCTGGGAAGCTGCAACTGTTGTGGATATATGCCGGTTACCAAGCACCTGAATTTGATCACATGATGCTGCAAGAGTCTTAACGCGGAGGAACATCTATGCTTCATTTCTTTTTCAGGGCTGTTGTAACTTTGAATGTCACTAAATGAATGGTTGTACATGGAGGACCGCCTGCCTATGGTTCCATTAAACAAAGGCAAAATTGCCTTTCTTGGGAATGCTGTGATTGCACAGTCTTACACTAACCAGCATTAGGTAATCTTCAAAGTTCCTTCCAGCCTTCTGCGACAGGTATTGTGTGTGGACCCAGCTGGCTATAATCTAGTTATTAATCTATAGTTAAAACAAACCAGCTAAATATGATGTGCTAATTTATCCCCTGAGAAATAAGCACTTGTAAGCTCAGAGGGACTCAGTACTGCAGCACTGTCAAACTCATGAGCCAGATGCATGACACACTGGCCACGCCCACGCCTGGTTTAGCAAAGAGGAGGAAAGTTGCGATACGTCACGTGACGACACGAGTTTGACACCCCTGCAATACTGAATAGATCTGGTGAAGATTGAACAGTTTAGAACACATAAATTCCATAACACTGTAATTAATAATGAGCTATAGACTTGGGATACCCAGAAACACACACACACACACACACACACACACACACACACACACACACATATATATATACATACATACATACATACATAATACATATACATATACACATACACACACACACACATCTATATCTATATCTATATCTATATCATCTCTATCTCTATCTATCTATCTATCTATCTATCTATCTATCTATCTATCTATCTATCTATCTATCTATCTATCTATCTATCTATCTATCTATCTATCTTCTCAATCTTACACAGGAAAAGACCCGAATATACACCAAAACCTGCATACCTGTACCTGTGAAAATCTACGAACACAGGCACAGACATTTAAAAGGCTACTATAGTATTCAGGGAATCAAGAAGATGGGTAGGTTGGTTCACCCACCATAAATTGAGACTACCAGATCTGAGCTACAGTAACTGAAATGATCATTAAAGATAAAGGTTCCCCTCGCACATATGTGCTAGTCGTTCCTGACTCTAAGGGGTGGTGTTCATCTCTGTTTCTAAGCCGATAGACAGTGCTATCTGATGACAATTCGGTGGTCATGTGGCCAGCATGACTAAATGCCGAAGGTGCACGGAATGCTGTTATCTTCCCACCAAAGTGGTCCCTATTTTTCTACTTGAATTTTTTACGGACTTTCGAACTGTTATGTTGACAGAAGCTGGGGCAAGTAACAGGAGCTCACTCCATTACACGGTGCTAGGGATTCGAACCGCTGAACTGCCGACCTTTCTAATTGACAAGCTCAGCGTCTTAGCAGCTGAGTTCCCTAAATGATCATTAGATGGCAGGAAATAGTTAAGACATTTCTGTAACACTTTCCTATCACCTGGTGGTTGTCTGGATTTTTACAGGCCATTCTAATAAGTGCTGCAGGAATGTATATTACCAAATCACTGGTACAGACAGGTACTGCCTTAGGCACAAAGCCAGTTGGATGACGTTGGACCAACCACATTGTCTCAGCTCTTTGGAAAATGTTGAAGGAAAGTCCCTGCAAACACAGACTTGAAGGCATCAAAACAGGGAAGATGCAGTGCATCCTGGTTTTATCGTCTCCGGCCATCTGTTCAATTCAGCTGAGGAGAGAAGACACCCCCCCTTCTCCCCCCTCCAAATACACAACTGCCAGGTAAATTAATGAAAGTAAAAATAATATGTAAAGTACACTATTCAGTTTGCCCCTTGAGATGAAAGTGGTTCTGGATTTGGAAAGTATTAAAATTGCCTGCAGGTGTTTCAGATGCTAATGATGCATACATGGAACAGCTGCTTTCTCCCCACTACAATGTCGTGATGCAAGTTCTTGCATTAGGTTATCCTACTTGAGGTCCAGAATTACAGTATTTGGGACCTGACACACCAAACACAAAGTGTGCAAAGCTCTTTTGTATGGTTGATTCCCTCCTTCGTTGCCCTGCAGTTGAGGAATGACCCAAAGCCTTCTCAGGTGTGAAGGCAACCATATCTCCAGTTTCTTCCTTCCTTCCTTCCTTCCTTCCTTCCTTCCTTCCTTCCTTCCTTCCTTCCTTCCTTCCTTCCTTCCTTCCTTCCTTCCTCAGCAAGTAGCTCAACTAGCTGCTATGATATAAAAGACTTCCAACATTCCACTTTCGTTGTTCTTCTTTAAATGATTCACACCCTGAAGTGGAGTTGCCATTTCCAACAGTTCCATGGCAATTCTGCCTATGTGAGCTTATATCCTTCGGCCAGGTCTGACTCATAACTCTATACTAGTTTTAATCTAGCAGAAGTGCTCCTCAGAGAGAAGAACAAAAATGACCAGCTGCTGCTTAGGAAGATTTATGCTAACTAAGAAGCCTCCTGAGATCCTCCTAGGGCACTCAATGTCTTCTTCATGTGTTTTCCATCTTTGCTAAACACACTGGCCTGACTCCCCACCCCCCACCCCTACCCCCCCAGCACGTGAACTGATCAGGTCCTCTGACAATCCTTTTGAATGTTGTCTTTCATGATTGGGGTTTTCGGCCCAGGCCAGAAGTCAGAGCCCATGAATTTCCGTAGCTTTGCTTGCTCAAAAGAGGAAGAAGAAGGCTAACAGGCAAAGAGTTGCATTCAGCTGATGTCAGCTGGCTTTGCTTCCTCTGAGAGGTTGTTGTGTCAGCTCTGGACACCAGCCAGGCAGTGACAGCTCACGCCAATGAAATGCAGCCTGGAGGCAGGAGGGGGAAATCCAGTGAAGGCTGGCTGCTTTGGGCAAGCAGTTAGATAAAAGGGCTATTTGTGAAGGGAGAAAGGAAAAAGAATCTTAAGAGGGAATTAAAAGGCTGGAATTTTCCTAAGGGATGCCACAAAAGAGACTGGACAGAATAAGGCAAGTCAGGGAGAGACAGAAAAGGGCAAGGGTGGGGCAGGACGAAGATCCAAAATTAGGCTCTTCTGTTTCCCTTTAATGGCTATTCAAGAGCAGATGTTAATGGGGCCTATCATGCCTGATTTTCTGACTTTTGTTTCGTTACCGTTATTATGCAAATCACTGCAGCTGTTAAGTGAATCACATGGTCATTAAATGAATCCAACTTATCCCATTGACTTTGCTTGTCAGAAGCCAGTTGGGAAAGTCACAAGTAGCGACTCTGGAATGCAAAACACGATTTGGAGGAATGCTGCCTCTGGATGGCTTGCCGGATATTCAAAATCTAGCCTCTATTCAGACAGCAGTCCCCCTACGGATCACAGTGTGAAAACCCTTTTTGTTTGATTTTATAATACTGGAATACAGTATTTAACTATGGAATGCATACAGGTAGTCCTCAGCTTATAACCACAATTAGGGCAAGAGTTTTCATTGCTTATTTAAAGTTGTTAAGCCTTAATCAGCTGTGTTTGGGTTCTCAAAAATCCTGTCAATCGGGGGAAAACTCTTGCTTCCTTGTTGTTGTTAGTGGCAAAGTTGTGTCCGACCAATCGTGATCCCATGGTCAACGTTCCTCTACCTTTCCTGTCCTCTACCATCCTCTGGAGTCTATTTAAGCTCATGCTGACTGCTTCGGTGACTCCATCCAGCCACCTCATTCTCTGTTGTCTCCTTCTTTTGCCCTCAATCTTCCCCAGCATTAGGCTCTTCTCCAGTGAGTCCTTCTGTCTCATTAAGTGGCCAAAGTATTTGAGTTTCATCTTCAGGATCTGGCCTTCTAAAGAGCAGTCAGGGTTGATCCCCTCTAGGACTGACCAGTTTGATCACCTTGCAGTCCAAGGGACTCTTGGTTCCTATGATGGATATTATTTTCAGAGGCAAGTAGACTGAATGTTCTATTAAAGGGAAGAGGTTGTCTCAGGCATTAATACAATAGCTTTTTACCTCTGTTCCAGGGGTGGGCAATTATTTTTCCCAACATGGGAAACTAGGACTGTCATGGAGGACCATACCAATAGGGCTGTGAAGATGTTTGATCACACACAAATACACATACACACACACACACTTTTCAAAAAAAATATTGTAATCATCTTTAAAAATAAAAGCAATCCACATGAACTGGATAGGGATGACCAAAGGGCTGAATGTGGCCCAGGGGTTGTAAAATGCCTAAGTCTGCTTTATTCGTTCTGTTGGAGAACAGAGCTATGCTTTTTTGGCTAGAAAAGAGCTATGTTTTTATGGCTAGAGATTCACTCAGGACAATGTAATGCTCAGGCTGTCATTGGCTGGAAGAGATGGAGGCAAGAGAGCTATGGATACTACCTTGAAAAACTAATGAAAAGCAATAATTCATAGTAAGGTCGAATGGCTTGTACATTTTTTTTAAGTGTATGTGATGAAGCAGGAAGCCCCTTTTCATTCACGCCTGAAGCAGAAAAAGGCCTTGGGTAGATGCTGAGTTCTAAATGTAGAAATTAAAATATTGCATGATAATAAAATTAGAGAAAGCTTTTATCTATACAAGAATCAGTTGATACAGAGTAGGCAAACTATAAGCATGAAGCAGATTTTACCTACCAGTAGAGAATTGAGGCCTTTTTTCAGCTCATCTTCCAAAGCTGCTAGGCTGACTTAATCAATCATAATAGGTATGTTAGAATCTCATTATGGGGAATGCTCTAAATCAGAGTGTGTCCAATCTTGGCAACTTTAAAACCTGTGGACTTCAAAATTCACAAATTCCCAGCCAGCCATGCTTCTAATACACAAGTCCCTTTGATGTAAAGATGAAAGAGAAGGAATATGAAAAAGCTTGATTGGCAAAGGGAAGACGAGATCAAGAGTCTATGCCAGTGGTTCTCAACCTCATTCATTAAATCCAGTGCTTTAAATCTTGGAGTTACGTCTTGGGGGTCCATGGCCACAAAAGGCATTTAAAGAAGGTCTGTAGTATCAAAAAGAGGGCTGTGAAAATATATACAGACCAGTGGCGGGATTCAAAATTTTTAGTACCTGTTCTGTGGGTGTGGCTTGGTGGGTGTGGTTTGGTGGCAGGGGAAAGATACTGTAAAATCTCCATTCCCACCCCACTGCAGCGGAAGGTTACTGCAAAATCCCCATTCCCTCCAGATCAGCTGGGACTTGGGAGATAGAGAATAGATGGGGGTGGGGCCTGTCAGAAGTGGTATTTATTGGATCTCTGAACTACTCGAAATTTCCGCTACCGGTTCTCCAGAACTGGTCAGAACCTGCTGAATTCCACCTCTGATACAGACCCCTCATATCCTAGACATAAACTGTTTCAACTTCTACCTTCACAACGATGCTACAGGGCACTGCACACCAAAACAACTAGACACAAGGAGAGTTTTTCCCCAAATGCCATTGTTCTGCTTAACAACTAATCCCCACAACACTGTCAAATAATTTACTAAGAATGTATTACTATTATTCTTCTTTCCTTCCTAGTACCTCTCTCTTTCCTAGTACCTCTTTCTTCCCACATGACTGTAACCATGTTGCTTGTATCTTTAAAATTTATATTGTTTTGTTTCCTAGTAAAATTTGATTGCTTATTAGTAACCTATGACTATCACTAGGTGTTGTATCTTATGATTCTCGATGAATGTATCTTGTCTTTTTATGTACACTGAGAGCATATGCACCAAAGACAAATTTCTTGTGTGTCTAATCACACTTACAATACAATAGCAGAGTTGGAAGGGACCTTGGAGGTCTTCTAGTCCAACCCCCTGCCTAGGCAGGAAACCCTATACCATTTCAGACAGATGGCTATCCAACATCTTCTTAAAGACTTCCAGTGTTGGGGCATTCACAACTTCTGGAGGCAAGCTGTTCCACTGATTAATTGTTCTAACTGTCAGGAAATTTCTCCTCAGTTCTAAGTTGCTTCTCTCCTTGATTAGCAATAGCAATAGCAATAGCAGTAGACTTATATACCGCTTCATAGGCCTTTCAGGCCTCTCTAAGCGGTTTACAGAGAGTCAGCATATTGCCCCCAACAATCTGGGTCCTCATTTTACCCACCTCGGAAGGATGGAAGGCTGAGTCAACCCTGAGCCAGTGAGATTTGAACCGCTGACCTGCTGAACTAGCAGTAGCCTGCAGTGCTGCATTTAACCACTGCGCCACCTTGGCTCTTCTGATTAGTTTCCACCCATTGCTTCTTGTTCTGCCCTCAGGTGCCTTGGAGAATAGTTTGACTCCCACTTCTTTGTGGCAACCCCTGAGATATTGGAACACTGTTATCATGTCTTCCCTAGTCCTTCTTTCTATTAAACTAGACATACCCAGTTCCTGCAACCGTTTTTCATATGTTGGCCAATAAAGAATTCTATTCTATTCTATTCTATTCTATTCTATTCTATTGAAGAAAAATGTTGAGAACCACTGGTCTATGTAATGGCTGATCACTCAAAAGAATAGAATAAAGCCACCAGCTCAATTCCTCCTTTTTCTTTTTTATAAATTTGTTTTTCTTGAACCTACAGGAATTAATTCTACCCAGGAGACTTCACCCATTATGCCGAAGCAATCCCAGGAATGCACTTAGCAGAGAGTTAAAAGGTTTCTATGCCCAACATAGAGCAGTGGTAATCTGCCCCTCAGCTCTGCTACTCATGCAGCAAATGAAGAGGGAGTTTCCATGTTCAAAACCTGATGGTCTGTTGCAGGAAGCCAAAATCTGCCGGGAACCCTGAATGTGTACATTGCCTCAAACCAATCTCATGAGCAACTCGGTTCTCCACTGCCAACAGTGAAGCTGTAAGCAGAGGAACCTTCTTTTCATTTGCATGCTCAGAATAATGAGAACTGAACATAAGACCTGAACAGGAGTGAGTGAACAGGTCAATTCCAACTGCATGATAAAGATAGGTAGTCCTCAACTTACGACCACAATTCAATTTACTAAGCGAGACAGTTAAGTGAGCTTTGCCCCATTTTACGAGGCTTTCTTGCCAGAGTTGTTAAGCCAATCACTGCAGTTGTTAAATTAACAATATGGTTGTGGAGTGAATCTGACTTCCAGATTCACAACACTGAAACTGTCATAAATATGAACCAGTTGCCAAGCATCCGAATGGTTGTAAATCATGGATTAGAATTAATCCATTTGAACTCAAGAGTTTGTGGCAGCTAGCTCTGACAGTAGAGGTTGATCCTTGAAGCAACATGATGTCCCCCTTTAAAGAGTAAGAGATAATCTAACTTTCATTTTGCCCACAACTGTTAACTACTGGTTTTTTTTTCATTTTGATGTTCTGTGATCTAAAATCCGAGAATGAACTTACTTCTTTCCTGAAAGAGCAATTGCGTCACAAGTCCACTACATGCAAATATATATATATTTGCACAAATACAACAAAATGTAACAAAAAGGCAACAGTAAAAATATTGGGTTTCTGCCTGGATGGTCTCTTGTGACGAGACGAAGGACAGAGAGTGGAAGTAGTGATCTTCCTCCCATATTTGGGCATACCGGGGGTTGTAAAAATCTAATATATTAGATTTTTACACGTGTGTGTGTGTGTGTGTGTGTGTGTGTGTAGCAAAAAAACACCCCACCTTCCTCCATCATAGAGAGAGACCAGTGAGGATAGCATCATATAAATTTTCTTCCTTTAGGTATCAATTACCCGAATGAGATCCAAAAACCTCACAGTTCCACGACACAAAGGAATTGAATTCTCTAATGTCCTGCCCAATGGGTGCATGTTTTTTTTCCCCTTGACTAGCAATTATTTTTCACCTTTCTTTAATAAAGCTTAATCTGAAGGTACAAACAGTTGATCATTCTTATGCCTTTGCTATGAAAACATTCATTGCTGACTCTTGCAAGCAAAGCTGCAGTTAAGAGAACTGGAGCAGGATTATCTCTCCATCCTCTGTTGATTTGACACTGACTGGAAATCCCAAGGTCCCAAAAATGTGCTTGATTGTCAAGTTCTGACACCCTCAGTTACATCAGCAGTGGAATTTTACCCGCTGCTACTGTTTCTGTTCTTACACCTTTGAACCTGTTGCAGCAAGTTAAACAAAAAGATTTGGCTGGTTGAATTTCTCCTTTCAATGTGATTATGAATTGCAGAATTGTACTGCTTCTTTACATACGATTCATGATGTAAAGAACGAAGGATTAAAATGTATTCATGGTAGTGAAGAATTTTCAGAAAACACAGATCTGGCAGCTGTCTCTGGAATGTGAGTCTCCGAATTTCTTCAAACAAAGATTAGCTGGAATTCAGAGAATCCTGCCTGCAAATATGCAATACTTTTCTATAGGCTGATATGAGGAAAAACAATGTTATGGTTTTCTTTTCTCCTTCTTCTGATTGTGTGCAGGACCCTATCTCTGCAACAGTTTGGAAATGATTGCATGTGAGACTGAGATGCATTTGGGATATTCAGAGTCTTACCAGTAGCTGTGGTCTTTGAGATTTTTGTTCTGACATATCAGTCTCTATCACCAATATATGACCATTCCCAAGCTGATTTTTACATATCAAAGACAATGGCAACTTATGCTTTTCTAGCGAATCTGCAGCCCTACTTGGCCATAGCATTAGCGACAAGTGTAACCCTATTTTAATTTATTAATAAACTTTTATCTAACCATCTGAAACCAGCCAAACTTTAGGCAGTGTTAGAGGGTTTAACAAGATACAAATCCAACATTAATTTATGATTAGACTGATTATAGGCCATCAAATTGGCTTCGACTCCTAACAGCCACATTTTCTGTACAATGATCCATCCCTCACCTGGTGCTTCGGATCTTCCAACATTAATGAAAGTATAACACTAAAAATGATTAAATAGAGAGGAGATGGCTTCAAGAAATTGAGCCCCAGCCTTGAGGGGGAAGTGGGAGAGAAGAAAGAGTGGCTGGGAAAGTAGAATATGTGAAAAGAAGACTCAGAATAGCCCTTGTTGTCTTTAGAAGGTTCTGAAAAGGCTTTCAAAATTCTTTTAATATAGCCTGCAACAATAAAGGAGAATTTTTGGAATCTTGGTGGTATTTGTTGCTTGATTTGGCCTTCCTCAAAGGGATGATAGATATCATGATTTGTCAATCCTCCCAAAGGCCCTCTGGAAGGGCCACATTTTCATCATCTTCTGGACAGCTTATGAGGGTGGGAACCATATGGTTCCAGGAAACAAGCTCTTCCAGAACGGCCACGAATAGAGTATGTGCACCACTGGGCTCTTATTTCCATTCTTCCTACTAGGAGGACCATCAGAAGGTACTTCCCACTTATTTGGGTAGGAAAGGAGAAAACTGTTGTGGAAAGCTGATGTAGGTGACCAGGCTGAGCCTCAGGGAACAGTCAAACATGTCATCCGTCTCAAGTACCTTTGTGTCCACAAGTGATCTAAATCCAGCCCACTTTGAATGCCATTGACTCTTATCTACCACCAACTTTGACTGTTAGTGGTTCAGATTGTTGTAGAGAATTGTAGCATACAGTAAACCTATATCTATTCATCCAAATGGCCTGGACTTCTGATTTCCTGTGCTTGACAGGTGGTCTCCAAGATACTCAAGACCCTGAGCCATTAGCCTGGGATATGCCTAATTGTACTCCTTAAAAATGACCATTCTCCCTCACCACTTCTCTGTCTTCTAAATACAACACCCAAAGTTCCTTTTGAAAAGTCAAGTATCTTAAAATCCATTTACATCTATTCGCTGAATGCAATATAATATGCAGAATCCCATGTTCCAGCAGTAATTAATTACCAGAAGAAGGGCTCTCCTTAATGAGTGATAATGAAAACCTGACAAAAGATTTGCGTAAAGGGCTATATTTAGTTAAATTGTTAGCTAGTTACTCCAGGCACCCCACCTCCTTTTCATTCACTAATCAGAATGGATATTATACGTGGCTTATAAATGCAAAGTTTCCTTTCAGTCCTACTTGATTCCATGACTTCATCAGTATGTGTATCAGTGGTGGTTTCCTACCGGTTTGGACCAGTTCAGGTCCGAACCGGTAGTAGCTTGGTGGCCTGGGTTGCTGGAACTGGCAGAGACCCAGGCCTGCCACGTCCCCTAACTGGTTTTCCTGGCCGCCATCTTGTTTTCTGCTTCTGTGCATGCGCAGAGCAATTTTAGTTGTTCTGTGCATGTGCGCGCAGAACATCCCTGAGTGAACCGGCAGTAGTCTCTGCCAGAACCCACCCGTGACATGTATGCCATTTTCTTGGCCATGAAATTGGAAGGACTGAGAAGAAACCCAGTTCATAAACCTAAGGGGGAGGGAAAGAGATTCACAATAAGGGGCTAGAAAATTTGCAAAGCCAGCTGCAGGGGAAAAAAAGTCTCCAGAGATCCCTTCAATTGCTAATGATTTAACTAAATAACTTTCTTATGATGGACGGGGGAAAAACAGGCTTCCTCTATTCTGCTTGTGACCCAAGACATGGGGTAGACTTGTTAGGTTGAAAAGGCTTTTGTGGAGGAGGACTTAAGACTTCTGTGGAAATGTGTGTGCAAACAGTACCATGATGTTCCCAGTCTGACCACCAACCCGTTTTACACACACTGAACTTTGGGCAGCAAGTTCTGGATCCTCAGGCTCAAGTTTGTTGAGTTGATACTCAAGGAAGAGGACAAGCGGACACGCTTGGTCCTAAGTTGCCAAACATGACAATTTAACAGAAATGTCACATTATCCAAAAAAAAAAAAAACAACGTAAGAGATTGTCTCTTCTGTACAAGGAACGGAGGGAAACCAGACTTGGATGAAAACTGAGGAAACCTTTTTGTTGATGCTAATATAATCTCCAGCTAATTAAGAGGGTGTCCAGTTATGACTGATCTTCACTCCACCAAATAAGTTTTGCAGTTAGGGAGAACAAATGACCCAGACATCCCTTTGTCTCTCAAAGTCACAATGGAACCTCAACATGAGAATGCTTTTCCCATCTTAAGTTCTACCTGGAAGTCTCAAAGTGGATCTTATTCCACTAAAAAGTAAATGCATGGCGGCTGCTGCTACAGACATTCCTTGGCTCACTGCTCTGACCAGGCCTTCTCCTGTCTTTATATCGCTTACTCTAGAGACCTTTTTACATTCTCTGCTCATCTGGCTTTTTATATACTTCTGCTTTGCCAGCCTCACACCTCAATCAATCTTCTTACTAAATGGTCCAATTGGCACCTACACATGTTTCCTGCCGTTCCACTTTCATTTGGGGGAGGTGGGGGGGAAGGAAAATTGGTAACAGGCCCACTTCATACATCATCCTAAAAATACACACACCCGATCTGCACATATACGCTTTGAGGGAGAAAACCACATGCTCGATAGTGAATTGTGTCTTGGAACTTTCACAATCATTTTAAAGCAGCATTGCGCTCTTAAATGGGAGAACTGGCAGATAGAAAGTAATGGTACGCAGGTGTTTAATTCTTCTGCTCATGTTTTTACCATATTGTCCTCTGAAATTTGAGAAAGTTTCTAAGCAAGCACTTAGAAAGCAGGTGATGAAGGAAAGCAAGGTTAAGAGGAGACACTGTTTGGGGGAAGTCAAATCACCCTTCTTCACCATTTCTTTATCCTGGCAGCAGGGTTTCTAGTCTTCAATCTCCACCACCATGCTTGGCTCTAAGCAGAAGATGTGAAAATTGGTGCTCAAATGTCATATTTAGCTGAAAAAAGTATTTGAGCTTCAAAAAACTCTTTGACATGCTCCTTGGGGAAATGCAAACTTTTCATTTCTATCCTATCATTTTACATACATGCGGACGTGCTAAGGTGTATGTTGCTCAGAAAAAAATGGTGGTGGTTGACTGCCATTATGTGAATCATGGTATTCCCACTATTGTATGATTTTGTTACTATAATTTATAATTAACTAATAATGTTACATTGTTAGTTTCTTCATGAACTGTGAATCTATATGGATTTGGTAGCACACACGCGCCATAAATAAAAGGATTGGAGAATGGATGCTAAAGTTCAGTAAAGTGCTTAATGTCTCATTCCATAATAGGAACGAATGACTTTTTAGCAGGAACTGCTTTCAAGAGGTTACAGCCAACACCTGGTGAAATTTCAGACGAACAGGCGGTGGCATAGTAACTACAACCATGATATTGATTACCCTTTGAAGTAAGCGAAGATTTGTATTCTGGAAGTGTGCTTGGAAAATACAGTCAACACAACAAAGGAGCTGGCCTATAGTTGCCACTCCTGAGGTCTGTCTATAAATGTCACATATGTTTAAAGGATATTAAAAATTGGCCTGCTAAACTAATTTGCAAATGAATAAAACAATTCTACCTGCCTGTATTAGTTATTTCCTTTTGCTTAGGCGTTGTACAAACCCTGAAACGTGCAAGGGCAGCTCCAAAGAATATTTTGCAGCTTGCACAAAAACATCCCTACCAAGAATGGTGGTTTAAGCCTCAAATCCAGCATGCTTTGTTTTTTTAAATCGTATATTAGGAAACCTTAATGCATTTCGCAGGATGTAGCTGTCTTCCTCTGAGCATTGCTGACAACTCAAGGTAAGGGGGAAATTACAAGGCAGAACCGTGTGGAAGAGATAAACACAGAGCAACTGGGGACAATATTGCACCAGGGGAAGAAAAGGACAGCGTGACTGGATGAAGAATTAATCATTCATGGAATTTTGGGACGGTGGGGCTGGTTTCCTTGTATGGCTCCTTCCATCTTTGTTCTTAGTGTGGAAAGCTCATTCAAAGAAAACAGCAGCCTCACACAATCCTTGAAGAGGTGGGTCTCCAAGACTTCAATTTGGAGGCAACCTCACTGACCTCTGCTGAACAAGTGATCAGAGGTACTGGAGATTAATTGTTTTACTGTGTGAGGCGGGGTGTGAAATTGCTCTGTATCCCAAGGACCTTTCAACAGACAAAAAAAATATATTGCGCTATTGTAGTTAGCATAAAAGGAAAGGTTAGTATTACAACTACATTGTCAATGGAAAGTCAGGAACCCAAGGCTAAAGCACTGAGTTGGAGACAGGGATTTAAAGCCTTGTGCGTCCTGAACTTTTGTGCCAACCAAGAACAAACTCAATTTTCTTTGCTTCGTTTGCTCATCTGAAAAAAGGGGAGGAATTAGGGATCTGCTTTACAGAAGCCAAAGTTTTGTATTATATGAAAAATATCAAGTTCTAATAAGGCAAAAGAGTAGTTTGGTTGCCAGCTTCGAATCGAATCCCTGCATCCTTCATCAACAAGAATTTCTAGAAATTGAATTGTTCCAAAAATATTCACTTTCTGAGGTAAATGTCTCCAATAGTGTCAGAGGAATAAAGGAACAAGAACGCAGGAAAAGGTAATAGCGATCACGGGGGGGGGAGGGGGTGTTGATGGGCGTAACAAGTGAAAGAGTAAAACCAAGCACCTGAAAAAGTTGTGGCCACTCAAAGGCCTTAGAACGAGACAAATGCAAAAGTGCAGATGTTTACAAAATGCAAACAGCTGCAAAGCTGACCTTCGGGAAGGGCTTGGAGGATCACCTACCTTTTTCCGATGTCGGTCGTTCTTTGCAAGACACGATCTCTGCAGGGAGAGGTAGCCTCCAATCACCTGGATCTCCTCCACTGTGGGGTAACGCTTCTTCATGGGCATCGTGGCCATTGGCGGAGAGCTCTCGATGCCGTTCTCCACAGCTGTGACAGGTGACACAGGGGCCTTCCGAGGATTGATTGTGATGGTGTTGCCACTGCGACGCTGCATGGCTGGATGCGGGGATGAGCCCCGGGCCAGGCTTCCCATCCTGACGTCCTCCTTAACTTTGCTGTTGCTGCTGCGTCGCATGGCCTCGGCCTCAGACAGCGGCTCCTCAACAGCGTCCGGGAGAAGTTGTTCACAGCTGGGTGAAGAGCAGGAAGTGGGGACTGGGGGCTTGGCTGAAGGAGGAGAAGGACTGGCTTCCTGCTTGGGTTCTGGGGGAGGGGAAGCCGAAGCCCTCAGTGGCACTACCATGAAGGAGTTCCTGGAGTGGAGGCGCAGGTTGGCCAAGGCTTTGCCCTGGATATCGTCCTCAGCCGAGGGGCATTCCACTGCCGCCTCCATATCACTGGTCTCCATCCTGGGCCCTCTGTCTGGGGACACAGCCTCCCTTCCCCACCTTTTCCCAGTGGGTGAGCGCCTTGGGGGACTATCTGGCCAGCCCTCCCCACTGCTTGATTTAGCTTCAAATTGGCTTCGATAAGATGCCACAGTGCAAGGGCCTGGGGGTGTCAGTCCCGGGAGGTCACAGGGAGGGCTGGGGAGGCGATTGACACATGGCAGCCGGGCCAGGATGGGGTCTGCCGGAGAATGGACTAGCTTCCTTCCTCCAAAGCTGCTGCTTTCGGTTAAATTCTCAGTGCTGAGGGACTTCACCGGGGGCGATGGCATCGCCATCCCTCCACCGTCCTCTTGGCTGAATCGGCTAAGCAATTTGCTCACCCGCCCTTGGCGCTGCTCGGGCAACGATGCCCGATGCTCAGCTCGGCCCACGGCGTTGAGATCCTCCACGCTGCGGCTCAAAGCCGACTTGACGATGAAGACCTCCCCTGCACGGATCTCAGTCACGCTGCCCCCACGGCGGGCCAGCAGCTCATTGAGGGACTCCATGCTGCCAGATTTGGCTTCTGCCGAGTGGCGGTCGCTAGCCAGCTGTGCCGGTGGCGCCCCATGGGCTGTTTCAATGATAATGACATTGTCTGCCCGCAGGGTCCGGACGCCTGGAATCTGCCCACACAGATCCACTATTTGCTTGGCTTTGGTGTTCGCAAGTTCATTTTCCGGAGGGCCAGACTCATGATGATGGCGGCGCTTCTCCAGTTGAATGAAAGGATTTTGGTGGACTGGACCAATCTTCTCCTGTAGCACAGAACTCTCTGGCTCCCCCTCTTGGTAGGATGATGTTGCAGCAGGCATGGAGGATGGGCCACTCTCAGTTTCCCCTGGTCCGCTTGGTTCAGAAAAAGAAGTGCTTGAACCTTGCTTGGCCCGGCGTCGTTCAATGATTTCCCGTTTCCAAGCCGGCATCTTAGCCATGCGGTCTTGTTGCTCCTGTTCCCGCCGCCGTGTCTCCTCTTCCTCCTTTCGCCGACGCTCCAGTAACTGGAGTTTCCATTCTGGCAGTGGAGGAGTTGAAGACATTTTTGCTGGAGGTATGAGATAGCAGGAAACAGGAGGGAAATCTAGGGGGTGGGGGAAAGGAGTGAAAAAAAAAGGAAAAGAAAAGATTTGGTGGGATGTTCAGGGAGCGAGAAGGAAGGGAAAACAGAGACAGGAAAGGGGGCTTGACAGAGCAATTTAATGAACACGAAAAGCAAGACAAAAACAAAAGTGGCAAGGAAAAAAATGGAATGAAAGAGGGAGTAATGAAAGAGAAAAAAGAGGATCTGGAACAGGCTTGGAAATGAGTAGAAGGGGTTTAGAGAAATGGGCAACGGTTGGAAAGGAGAAGACAGACAGTATTAGAGTAACAGAAAATGGAGGCTCAGAAATAGAAAAATGATCAGAGGAAAATGGTAGGAAGTGACAGATGGAGGTGGAATGAGGGAGAACTGGATTGGAAAAGGAGAAGGAAAGGTGGGAGAGTACGGGGAATACATTCAGAAGAAAGAAAAGGGGAAAGAGTAGCTTGAAGGATCAGGAAGAGGAAGATGATCTGTCAGAAGATATTGCAAAATTAAGTCCCTTTAGCTATGAGAAAGGGGGGAGAGAGAGACAGAGAGAGGGGGGAGGGAGAGAGAGAGAGAAAGAGATAAAAGGCTTCCTTCAGGCTCAACCTTTGATGTTTTTCCTCCTCCCTCCTCCCTCTCCTCATCCACTCACTCTTTCCAACTCATGTCACACACACTGTCTCTGGTGTGTTGGGGAGGTGACAGTTCTACACGGAGGCTCCTTACACAAGGAATCCAGGCATCCTTGCAAGTCAAAGATTAGGTTTGTTTACAAGATTTGACACAACGCCCCCCCCCCCCAATCTTGATGGCCAGTGCAAGGGCAGTTAAAGGGTGGAAGAGCATGAAAAAGGGGAAGAGGAACTACAGGGGATTTAAAAAAAAACCAGCTTCCATGTGTTTTTGTGTTACTATCGGGTGTTCTAATCTAACCTTTTTAAATGGCTGTTAATAAAAAAAAAGAATGCAAGGACATAGTTGTGCCTGAGTAAGCAATCTAGATTTTTTTTAAAAAAAAGCCTTGTGCAGTGATATGGAAGAGACAAGGGACATGACAATGGGGCAGGTTTATTTACAGGGCAGTTTTATGCCATCCACTCAGAAAATAAGCCTGGAGTAAGAATTACTCACGGGCAAGGGGCGTACAGGATTGCAGCGGAAGCTAGGGAAGGCTTTTCACCCCAGAGAGGGAATCTGATTGCAAACAAAGGTGATCCAGGAGGAATAGAGTAGATCTCCCTCCTCGTGGTCTGTTTAAGTAAAATTGGCGCTTCAGACGCAAATGTTTGCACAGATCTCTAGAGTGATAGCAGACATGTCTTTAGTCTGAAACATTACACTGGGAGGTGGTTTCGAGAACCCCGAACTGGCAAATTGGCAGAAATCAGAAGATTTGGATGGATTTTACAAGAAAAATGTAGCAACAGTGATAAATGTTAGTATGTTCAAAAGCAAATGAGGATGAAACTAAATGTTATTAAAGAAAAGGGATTCTGGGTTGGTCCAAGAAAACCCCCAAAGTTGGACAGGAAGGGGCTCGTGATAGAAAGGCCAATAAGATAAATATAATTCAAAATTACCAGAATCCCAGCGTCAGAATTTCATGTTAATTCCAGCTGTTCACAAGCCTACAAAAACAAGGGAAGGAACAAATGGCAACACCCGAGTACGTTTTGGTACCACAATCCAACTTTTATGTTCTGGAAAGCCAAGACATCTAACCAGAGGATGGGGAAGATCAGAGTTCACTTAGAATCTAGGCACCCAAAAGACTAAATACTGTTTGGTAATTTTCCCGGAAAAAAAGAATTGCGTACATCCGGAGTCTTCCAAGAACTGATACCTCCAGGAATTTGGAAAAGAAGCCTTAAAATAATCTTCTTAAAACGTTAGTGTGTTCCACAGTCCCCAGATATGCAAAAGCGATGCAGGAGATGGGGGGAAAAACACCCTTTGAGGAGCTGGGGAAGTTCTCTTCCGGAGAATTAGGGCTGGATCCGTAGAAACGTCAGAAAGGGAGCAACACGTGTACTGTACCATCCAGGAGAGGGAGATCCAAAGACCCTTTCCCCCCTTCTACTTTCCGCCTCCCGCGGAATGCTTCAAAGATCCAGAGGAAAATCAGACGGGATCTGGAGGCTGAGCAGATGGGGATCCCCCGCCCTCACACCATCTGAGGAGAACCCCAACTGAAGATCTGGGTCGTCGATTCCTCCCAGCCGCCAGGAATCCCCTGATCCTTCCAACCAGGAAGCAAAGGAATGGATCCCTCTACGTACGCTTTTCAAGCCAGCTGGATCTTGGAAGCCCGAGGCAGGCGAGAGACAAGAAGATCCCCCGCTTGGTCCATGGCTTGGAGGAAGCTCGTCTGGCTCCAGCCGGTCGGTTAGCTCGGAATGGAGGGGATTTTTTCCCCCAGCCGCCTCGCTTTCTCTTCCTTTTTTTCTCTCCCCCACAGTCCAAAGGAAGGGAGGGAACTAGGCGGATCTGAGTCAGGGTTCTTGCTTGAGGTGACGGGTTGGGGCGCTCCGATCCTTTCCCTCCTCCTCCTCCTCCTCCTCCTTTCTTCGGCTGCTTTCCAAGAAGACGCGTTCGCGGGCGAGGCGACAGCACACGACGGAGGAGCGGGCGGGCGACGGGGTGGAAGGAAATCTCTGCCGGTCTCTGAGCGCATCCACTTCTAACCCTCTGCCGCCGAGCTCCACCTCCGCCCGGCTGCTAAAATCCTTTTCAGAGGAGACGGGGGGGGGGGGGCGGGAGAGAGAGAGAGAGAGAGAGAGAGAGAAGAGAGAGAAGGAAGGAGGGAATGTGAAGAGGAGGAAAGATCGGAAGCGAAGGGAGGACGGAGCCCGAGACGGGAAGAAAGAGGAAAGGGGGAGGACGGGGGTCTTTGTGTGTAAACAGAAGGGGAGGACAATGAAAAGGGGCGGGGCGGGCAGCAGACAAATGCGGCGGGGGGGGGGAGGCTGGCGGGCGGGCGGTGAAGACAGGAAGGGAGGGGTTGGTCTGTCGCAAATGTTTCATTTGAGAGATTTCCTATTTATTTCAGGGCTCTCCGGTTCTGGACCCCCCCCCCCCCCGGAGACCGACGAGGAGATTCTGCTCCGTAGAATCAGGCGGCCCTTCTCTGATCCGTAATAGCCGATGCCTCTTCCTGCACCTCCGTGCATGGAATCCAGTGGTTCTCCCATTCCACACAGATCCTTTGCGCAAACACGTGCCTTCCACAATTCACACAGGCCGGGTTGCCTCATCCACAGCCACCCTGGCTCTGGTGTGGCTTGTAAGTCACCTCACCTGGAAAGGATCAGGTTGGGGGGAGGCTGGGTGTTT
This sequence comes from Thamnophis sirtalis, assembly GCF_051295495.1. Lineage (NCBI taxonomy): Eukaryota > Metazoa > Chordata > Lepidosauria > Squamata > Natricidae > Thamnophis > Thamnophis sirtalis. The sequence continues at coordinate 33,245,159 of NW_028261383.1, forward strand.
CACATGTTATATGTTTGCTCTCAGGAGTAAGCACCCATGTTAGTGCTACCCTGTTCCCCTGAAAATAAGACCTCCTTGGATAATAAGCCCAATTGGGCCTTTGAGCTCATGCACTAAAATAAGCCCTCCCTGAAAATACTGCAACACAGCAGCAGCCATGAGGTGACCACGCTCGCCGCCTCCTGCACCTCAAAAATAATAAGACCTCCCTGAAAATAAGGCCAAGCGTTTATTTGGGGGGGGGGGTCAAAAGAAAATAAGACCCAGTCTTGTTTTCGGGAAGCACGGTGAATCAGTGATTCTCAACCTGGGATCGGCAGAAAAGGGGGTGGAGATGTCATCACGAGGAGTTCACAAGGCTTGAAGAAATATTATGATTTAAATCTTGAGTTAAGTCTTGGGGGTCTGTGGCCACAAAAGATATTGAAAGCGGTCTGTGATGAAGAAAAGGTCACTGTGCTGGATATCTAATGGAGGTTCTCAGCCATCCAGGTCATGGTTGTCCCAAAGGTGTTTTTTTTTCCAAGAGGCAACTGGACTTTCTGGTTTTTCTTTCAAGACGTTTCGCTTCTCATCCAAGAAGCTTCTTCAGCTCTGACTGGATGGTGGAGGGGAAAAGCACCTTTGGGACACTGTGGTAGATACCATAGTAAATACTAAAAGTTGCTGGGCATTTTATAAAATTCACACCACCGCACAATTTTTCTGTCAGGCCTTCAAGCACAAAAGCTGTCCCTTCTCCCCTCATCTGTGATGGTCATACTAGGGCCATGATGGCAAACCTATGGCACACGTGCCACAGGTGGCACGCAGAGCCCTCTCTGTGGGCACGCCAGCCATCGCACCAGCCCAGCTCCACAGCGCATGTGCACAAGCCTCCTGCTGGCCAGCTTGTCTTCAGGTCCCTGCCATGCACGCCCAGGGGGTGGGGGGACGCATGTGCAGGGGGTATTTGCATAGCATTTTGGGGCCTCGCAGAGTTCCCCTGTGCCCCGGTTTGGCTTTCAGGTTGGTGCAGGACGCCATGTACCCCAGGGGTGAGTTCTGTCTTCTGCTACTGCCGGTTCACTCTGGGATGCAGTTCACACGCACGCTTGATGCACACTACACACACATGCACAGTAGTAAAAAAAAAGTGCTTCTGTGCATGCGCAGAAGCAAAAAATAAGTTGGCAGCACTTATAGCGCTGCCAATAGAACCAGTTCAGGGGCGTGGCAGGCCGACTTACTACCTACTCGGCTGAAGCGGTCTGAACCAGTAGGAACCCACCTCTGGCATGCCCTCCGCGCCCCGTTTTGGGCCTGGAAGGCCTTCTGCACCAACCTGAAAGCCAAAAATAGGCAGGGAGGGTGCATGCGCGGGGCAGCTCACATGAGCATTGAATTATGGGTGCGGGCGCGTTTTGACACATGACGACAAAAAGGTTAGCCATCACAGGGGCTTTAAATAAGGTAGTCCTCGACTTACAAATATTTGTTTATTGACCATGGGAATTTACAAAAAATGACTTACGTCTTCACACGTATGAGTATTGCAGCATCTTACAGTCAGGTGATCAAAATTTGCACACTTGACAACCCTCCTATTTTGGTTGCAGGATCCCAGAGTTGTATGATCATGATTTGGGACCTTCTCAGCTGGCCTCCAACAAGGGAGAAACTGGATTTGTGATGCACTCAACAACTGCAGTGATTTGCTTAACAGAGTTGGCAAAAAAAGGGAAAATTGGGCCTGACCAGCTTTATTAGCAGCTGAAAGTCTGATCCCATATATGCCTTCCAGTGGTGGGATTCAATTTTTTTTACTACTGGTTCTGTGAGCTTGGCTTGGCTTGGTGTGCATGGCTTGGTGGGTATGGCAGGGCAAGGATACTGTAAAATCCCCATTCCCTCGGCACCCCACTAACTTGCTTTCCAGCTCTGTTCTCCTGTGCAGGGCAACAGAAGAAGACCCAGCATTATCTAATAAAATGAAATTCAATGGTGAAAAGAGTAAGGTTCTACATTTAGGCAAGAAAAACGAAATGCACAGATACAGTATAAGTGGTACCTTCTTCAATAGTAGTAACTATGAGAGGGATCTTGGAGTCCTAGTGGACAACCATTTAAATATGAGCCAGCAGTGTGCAGCAGCTGCCAAAAAAGCCAACACAGTTCTAGGCTACATAAACGGATAGAATCAAGATCACATGAAGTGTTAATACCACTTTATAATTCCTTGGTAAGGCCACACTTGGAATACTGCATTCAGTTTTGGTCGCCACAATGGTTGCAATGATGTAAAAAAGATGTGGAGACTCCAGAAAGAGTGCAGAGAAGAGCAACAAAGATGATTAGGGGACTGCCGGCTAAAACATATGAAAAATGGTTGCAGGAACTGGATATGTCTAGTTTAATGAAAAGAAGGACTAGGGGAGACATGATAGCAGTGTTCCAATATCTTAGGGGTTGCCACAAAGAAGCGGGAGTCAAACTATCCTCCAAGGCACCTGAGGGTAGAACAAGAAGCAATGGGTGGAAATTAATCAAGGAGAGAAGCAACCTAGAACTAAAGAGAAATTTCCTGACAGTTAGAACAATTAATCAGTGGCACAGCTTGCCTCCAGAAGTTGTGAATGCCCCAACACTGGAAGTCTTTAAGAAGATGCTGGATAGCCATTTGTCTGAAATGGTATAGGGTTTCCTGCCTAGGCAGGGGGTTGGACTAGAAGACCTCCAAGGTACCTTCCAACTCTGCTATTGTATTGTATTGACTCCAATCAGCTGAGTCTCGGGAGGCAGGGAATAGATGGGGGTGGGGCCAGTCAGAGGTGGTATTTGCCAGTTCTTCGAACTACTCAAAATTTCCGCTACTAGAACTGGTCAGATCTGAATATCACTTCTGATGCCTTCCATATTTAAATACTGTATTGGCAAGAAATGTAACCATTGTAACATCAAATATCCAGGGCTTTCACAGTGTGATCTGGGGACACCATTTTCTGAATACATGCGAGATTTTGCATATCTTCCAAGCCATCCAGAGCCAGCATTACTACACACTGTGTTTTGCAAAACCCTGTTGCCATGCTGAGCTGGAGCCAATGGTTTTCTTGGCGCAGTCCATCAGGATTGACTGCAAGCTGATGAAGATCCATTTTTCATAGTTGTTCCAAGAATCGAGGAAGATCGTTTAGAACTCAAGTACACTTAATCAAAAAATTCTTTCTGAAGATACTTACCAAAAAACCCCCAAACCCTCCTCTTTATGGAGGAGCTATCTTGGGATAGCATGAGTTCAGTGGTGGGATTCAAATTTTTTTACTACTGGTTCTATGGGTGTGGCTTGGTGGGCGTGGCAGGGGAAGGATACTGTAAAATCCCCATTTCCTCCCATCAGCTGGGACTCGAGGGGCAGAAAATAGATGGGGAAGGGGCCGGTCAGAGGTGGTATTTACCAGTTCTCTGAACTACTCAAACTTTCTGCTACCGGTTCTCCAGAATTGGTCAGAACCTGCTGAATCCCACCTCTGCTTGACTTCAATAAAAGGCAGGTGGGAGATCTACCCACAACCAAGGTGGCATTCCACTTTTTTCTTGAGAGCACATCAAATAAACAAAGAAATAATCTTCTCTTGTTGACAGACGCATCTTGGGATGCTTACCTGATTCAATGTCCCAAAGGGACTTTTCCAAAAGACAACTGGATTTCCTTGGTTTTTTTTTCTTTGAAAATGTTTTACTTCTCATCCAAGAAGCTTCTTCATTTTCAAAGGGAAAAACCCCCAAGAAAATCCAGTTGCCTCCTGAAAAAGCACCTTTGGGGCCACCATGACCTGAATGACTGAGAATCTCCATAGATATCAGACTGAAGAGGTTGGGACCAAGAATGAGTATTGGTATCACCAAAACATAAGAAGACATCTGCTGAATTGGTTCATAAGCGTTCTGTGTGATGTAGCCAACTTTATATTTAGGAAGTTCTCAAGGCAAGACCGGAGGGTGATGCATCCCTTCAGTTGTCACTCCCCAGAATCTGAACTCCCCCAGAACTCTCTAGTACCTGTGGATGGTTTGCCAATTGCACAGTGGCAGATAGGACAGTGTTCCAGAGGGTTAACGTCATTGCCCAGAAGATCATGGGTTGCCCTCTCCCGTCTTTGGAAAAGCTTTATAGCTTCCACTGCCTTAAGAAAGTTCAAAACATCCTTAAAGAGCCATCTCATCCTGGGCACCCTTTTTTGGAACTATTACCATCTGGCAGACGGTACAGGACAATAAAAACAAGGACAAATAGGCTGAAAAACAGCTTCTATCCCAGAGAAGTGTATTGAATTCTACTGTATAGTGCAATATTAATGCAATATCAGGGGTTTTCAATTCAATTGTATAGAATGTGAAGGATGTGTGTTTGTGTTTTAGTTTTATAGTTGTAATGTACATTGAGATGGCATTTAATTTCATTATATGAGGTGCAATGACAATAAACTAAACTAAACTAAACTAAACAGAAGGCAATATTAAAAGAGATTAAAAAAAAAAAACAGCCATCTGATCTTCCATGAACTAATTCAGTCCCCTTTAAATAAAGCCATCGCTACTGACTGTCCTTGACTTAGAACAGTGATGGCGAACCTATGACACGCGTGTCAGTGCTGACACGCGTAGCCATTTGGGGTGACACGCACAGGATTTCATGCGATTCATCCTCGGCTCCTGCACGGCCGCCGAGGATGAAAGAATCTGTGCTGGAGGAACGGGGGGGGGGGGGGCGGGACATGTGATCTCCCCCGCCCACACTCACTTACTGTATCGCCGCCGCCCCTTTCTGAGCGCAGGGGCTGCTGGTAAGGCGTGCGTGCCGTGCGCACACACGTCATCAGCGCAGCGAGGGAGGACCTGCAGGAGAGGAGCGCGGGAACAGTGCGCGCCTCTCTCCAGTCAGGCCGGCACAGAGAGTCTACTCCTGGGACTGTCGGTTACGACCGCACCACAGCAGGGAACAGCGGAGTGCCAACGGGAACTGTGAGCGCCATTAGCAGCAACTATTGGGGTGCCATGGACTTGTAATTGCCCACAATAACTGAGATAAGTGAGGGGGAGGTTGTGTTAGCTTGTTAGGCTAGTTAACCCCTAATTGGCTATCTATAATTCTATCTGCTGTCACTGGCCCACTGATGGAGCACCCAAAAAATAAAAAACAAAGGTTAAGTAAAGGGAGTGGTAGTGGCAGTGGCCGACCCTTTCAAGAGACATGGAGCGAGATGTATGGCATTATAGAAAAAAATGGCAGATCATTTTGCGTTCTATGTACTGAAACGGTAGTAAGCAGAACGTGGAATATAAATAGACATTTTGAAACTAATCATTCCCAGCTCTTGGAAAAAAGTGAGGATGAAAGGAGGGAATACATTTCCAGGAAGCTACACCTTTATAAGAGCCAATCTAACTCCATCCTTAAATTTATGAAAGGCTCTACAAATTTAAACTCTGCAAGTTTGAGCATTGCTCACTCCATAGCTCAGCATGCAAAAGCGCTTAACAAAGAAGTTACTAAGCAGGTATGTTAAATAATTTGTTTTTGGTTTATTAAATACAATTATATATTGCAATTATACATTTTTGTAGTTTAAACTATAAATTGCGCAAAAATATGTTTTTGTCGAAGTGACACAACGCGAGTTATGCTCGATTTTTTGCCGATTTTTGACACACCACGCCAAAAAGGTTGCCCATCACTGACTTAGAAGAATAGAATTCTTTATTGGCCAAGTATGATTGGACACACAAGGAATTTGTCTCTGGTGCATAAGCTCTGTCATCTATAACTGTCTGGTTTGGTTCTGCAACCCAACAAGACAGACACAGACTTCAGAGGATAATTAGAACTGCAGGAGAAAAAAAACTACTATGACTATTAGTTTTCCATTGAGCACCTGTATACTGCATGAGTGCAAAAGAGGGCTGTGAAAATATTTACAGACCCCCCTCACATCCTGGACATAAATTGTTTCAACTTCTATCCTCAAAAACGACAACACTATAGAGCACTGCATATCAGAACAACTAGACCCAAGGACAGTTTTTCCCCCCGAACACCATCACTCTGCTAAACAAATAATTCCCTCAGCACTGTCAAACTATTTACTAAGTCTGCATTTCTATTAATCTTCTCAGCGTCCTATCATTCATCTCCTCCCACTTATGACTGTATGACTGTAAATTTGTTGCTTGTAGCCTTACAATTTATATTGATTGTTTCCTAGTATGATTTGACTGCTTAATTGTACCCTATGACTATCATTAAGTGTTGTACCTTGTGATTTGTGATGAATGTATCTTTTCTTTTTTGTACACTGGGAGCATATGCACCAAAGACAAATTCCTTGTGTGTCCAATCATTTAGAATTCTATTCTATTCATAAGATACAACATTCAGTGATAGTCTTAAGATACTAAACAGGCAATCAACACAAATCTGACTAGGATACTAAATAAAACAATCAGTATAAATCATAAAATACAATCCATGAGGTTATAGTCCTAAGAAGGCAAGGAAACAGGTAATAGGAAAGATGAGAAGGATAGATGGTGAAGGATGCTGCAGTCTGCACCTGCATACATTTAATTTCAGCCAGTAATTTTGATTTTGAATATGATATCTCTCAGCCCCCTTTTTTGCAGCTTTTCCATCTCTATATTCTTTTTAAGGTGTGATGGCGAGAGCTATATACAATACTCCAGTGGCATAGCTTCATAACAGGCCTCATTATACTTGATGTTCTATTATGAACTGGCCTACTAATGATTCCAAGCATAGATTAAAAAAAAGAAATTAGCCGCACACTGAATGCTCACTGTGGATGTTGGTGTTACAGTGACAGCAACATTTCTTTCCTGTTCCTTTTCCTCTTAATGTAATATTTGGAATTGTTATTCCAGCTTGCTTCACTTTACTTGTGGTAACTTTAACTTACTGTTGCCATTTTGAAGATCCTTTAAAAACTTTTCATTATCTCTTTTTGATTTAAACACGCTGAACAGTTGGTATTGTCCATAGATATGATCCAGGGGTGGGTTCCTGCCAGTTCTAACCTCCTCTATAGAAGAGGTTCCACAAATCTACAGTGCTGTTCCAGCTCCCTCCCTCCGCCTGTCCGCACATCATCAAGATGAAGAGCGAAGAGGAGGAATTCTGGAAGTTGAAGTCCACAAGTCTTAAAGCTGTCAAGTTTGAACACCCCTGGGGGGGGGATTTCTAAAGGTTTAGGGGTGCAAGGGTCTTGTAACTTGACAGCTTCAAGACTTGTGTGCTTCAAATGCCAGAGTTTCTGAGCCAACATTTTGGTTGCTAAGCAAAAGCGTTTTTAAGTGAGTTTCACCACATTTTACAAGTTGGCCACGCCCACCAAGTCACATGGCTGGCAAGCCACTCCCACCTGGTCACATGGCTGGCAAGCCACTCCCACAAAGCAGGCCACACCTACAGAAGAAATTCTAAAAAAAATTGAAACCCACCACTGATATGATCAGTCTAGGGGGCGGTGCTCATCTCCGTTTCAAAGCCAAAGAGCCAGCGCTGTCCGAAGACATCTCCGTGGTCATGTGGTTGGCATGACTAAATGGCAAAGAAGCACAGAACGCTGTTACCTTCCCACCAAAGGTGGTCCCTATTTTTCTACTTGCTAGGTTGGCAGAAGCTGGGACAAGTAACGGGAGATCACTCTATTATGCGGCACTAGGGATTCGAATTGCTGAACTGCCAACCTTTCTGATTGACAAGCTCAGCATCTTAACCACTGAGCCACCGCATCCCATTGGTCACTTCTGTGCTCATCCTCAATTAAAGCATGCATCTACAAGCTGAAAAAGCTTGAACTTTAACAACTGTGGCAAGAAAGGTAAAATGGGGCAGAATTCATTTAACAGTTGTCTCACTTAGCAACATAAATTTTCTGTTCAAATGTGGTTGTAAGTCGAGGATTACCTGTAAATAAGAGTTGTTGTGTCACCCTTGTCCACACACTTACTGCCAATCTCAACAAATCTAGAAGTCGTAAATCAAAACTTACGTTTTTAGAAGCCATGTTGATTCCTTTCCAGCAAAACTGTTTAGGAATCACCATTATTTTCTCTTCTATAATATTTTTAGCCACTTTCCCAAGAACTGTTGCTAACAGTTTAATGTCACTTAATCCCTTAAAAAAAAAACAGTCACAGAGGTTATTTTCCAATCCCTGGAAACAGATTGTAAAACTAGACAGGTTACATATTTTTGTGAAAAGAAAATCAATTTCAAATTACCGTTCTTCAAGAATTATTTGGAGTTTGTTATCTGGTCTCAGAGAACTTGTTTTTAGTTTGTCAATTTGAGGTATGACTTCATGTTTTGTTACTTCTTTTTGTCGCAATTTTAAATCAACCTTTACTAGGGTGGCTCAGTGGCTAAGATGCTGAGCTTGTCGATCAGAAAGGTCAGCAGTCCAGCAGTTCGAATCCCTAGCATTGCAAAATGGAGTGAGTTCCCGTTACTTGTCCCAACCTAAAAATGCAAGTAGAAAAATAGGAACCACCTTTGGTGGGACGGTAACAGCATTCCATGCGCCTTTGGCGTTTAGTCATGCTGGCCACATGAACATGGAGACGTCTTTGGACAGCACTGGCTCTTTGGCTTTGAAACAGAGATGAGCACCGCCCCTTAGAGTCGGGAACGACTAGCACATATGTGCAAAAGGAACCTTTACCTTTACCTTTCTAAGGTCACAGACCAAAATCATAGTTAAATATTGGAATAAAATCAAAATAGAACAGAGCAGGACGGGAAAGGACATAGTAATGGATGTTATGGCGAAATCATAATGGGTAACCAGAATCTGCCTAATTTAGTAAATATAGCAAAACATAGCTACATTAAAAAAAAATCTCACTTTTTTGCAAACGGTCTTCTGAAGAAATCAGCTGAGGTGTAGATGCGTGGCTTGTATCCTCCACGTGAAGACCATAAAACATTCGTTCAATTTCAATTTCTGTGGTACTTTTCTATCCTTTCTTAATGCCCCTTTAGTTCAATGATTGGTTTCCTACTGCAAATATATTTTAAAATCGTTATTAAAGCTTAATCAACATCTCTGATCAATTGCTTGCATATATTTTGTGTTACATTAGCATTGTATTACATGGACTTATATTTACATCACATTAGACATTTTTCATCTAAAAAACCTGGCCTCAAAATGTAGGCAATAAAAATAGAAATCAATACGTTCCAGTTTGAGCTCCCTGGCTTTTACTTAATCTAATACTTTTAATTTAGTTTTTGAATTAAACCTTTTCCGAGATCTTAAAAAACACTGACTTATAAACTAACCAAGAGAGTAGGGTTTGTACAAAAGGCTAAACCACGGAAATCTAACCAAAGTTAAAACTAACCAGAGAGAATCTTAAAGGATCTAATTACAGTAAGCATGTTATACAAAAGATTTGGAGTACCCCCATGAGATTTGATCCCGTCTCTCACATTAATTTTGGAGTTTTAATAAAAGAATTGGCAGTTCAGATTATTACTTTTAAATGTGTTGATGGAGTCAATAATTTATTGGAGACAATCTGATTTTATGGATAAATGGGGGTGATTTGAATAATGATTACCCATATTGGGCTTCCTTATTCTGCATCCTTTCAGGATTTGGAAATGATGAGGCTGCAGATTCCAGAATTCTTACTCATCTTCCGAAGACATTCGTAGGACATTTCCAGTTGAGGGATGTAATCCTACATGTTTCATAAGCTGATTTCTTCTTCTTAGAGATTGTGTTCACAACACAGGCTTCAGCTGTATTTAATTAAAAGCACAGTGACTGCATTATTTGATTTATTTATATTAAATCCTTTATATGGCTGCTTATCTTATGCAACAATGTCTCTCGGTGGCGGGCAAGAATTAAAACTAAAAATAGCAGATTAACAGAGTTGGAAGGGACCTTATAGGTCATCTAGTCCACCCCGCCCCGCTCAAGCAGGAGACCTTACACCATTTCTGACAAATGGCAGTCTAATCTCTTCTTGAAAGTCTCAAGAGATAAAGCCCCCACACCTTCCGAAGGCAAAGCTGTTCCATTGGTTGATTGTTCTCACTGTCAGAAAGTTCCTCCTTATTTCTAGGTTGAATCTCTTCTTAGTCAGTTTCCATCCATTATTCTTGTCTGGCCTTCAGGTGCTTTGGAAAATAGCTGGACCCCCCTCCTCTCTGTGGCAGCCCCTCAAATATTGGAACACTGCTATCATGTCTCCCCTGGTTCTTCTCTTCCCTAGATAGCCATGCCCAGTTCCTGCAACCGTTCTTCGTATGTTTTAGTCTCCAGTCCCCTATTCATCCTGCTTGCTCTTCTCTGCACTTTTTATAGAGTCTCAACATCTTTTTTATAGTGTGGTGACCAAAACTGAATGCAGTACTCTAGGTGTGATCTTACTTAAGGCTTTATAGAGTGGCATTAGTACCTCACTTGATCTTGATTATATCCCTCTGTTGGCTATTTTGGCTGCCGCTGCACACTGCTGGATCATATTTAGCTGGTTGTCCACTAAGACTCCTAGATCCCTCTCACAGTTACTGCTATTAAGCCCGGTTTCACTCAGTTTTTATCTGTACTTTTGGTTTTTAATCGGGACCACAATCCAAGTAACAAATGTCCAAGAATATAAAAAGCGATCCCAGTTTTGCAAAAACAGCATCGGTCAACAGCGCTCACTTAACATTATTTGCAACATATATTAGAGTAAGCTTAATAAATTATAGCATACATGAGCTTTTGGAGGGTTTCTGACCTATGATGATCAGTTGGTTAATTTATGATTCAGCGTACTGTTCAAACCCAGGAAATGGGCACATTCAGTAACCGCTATGACGTCTCCGTGAATGGAGCTACAGAAAATCACAGGGGAACACTTCAACAACTGTTAAGCAACCACCCAACACTTCCTGTTCTCTGGAGTTTACCAGAGTGCCTTATGGGTACATTACAGATAGCCTACATTGAACCAGAATTTGTAAGACTCCTTGCAATGGAGTCCTGTTTTTGTGAGGCTGCTTTTGTTATCCCAAGAAAACTTGATTATAGCGGTTTCAGTATTATACATATTTTAGGAATTAAATCAGCTTAACTGGATAAAGAATGCTAATATGACCACCATTGGCTGATCCTAGGAATTAATGGCTGTCCATCTTTAAATATGCCGCACAAGAGCAACTTACTAGGATAATCACCAATACAGATCAGTGTAGTGTTGTAAGCCACCCAAATAAATTGTGGAATTAGTTATTACTGTATGGTGCTCCCTAGGCTTGGTGCTTGGTGTTATAATACCCTCTAGTGTTTTGCAAACATTATAACATTTTCTGGAGATGTAGCCATGTTTATTTTTCATTTAACATGTATTTCTAATTTATATTTCAAAACATTGGTCTTTTGCAGCCGCCCAGCAAACAAGAATCTAGTGATACCTTGAAGATTGGTCTATTTATCACTACCATGCATTTCTGTGGATTTCAATATACTTTCTCAGATGCTTGGTTCGAAGTTGCCAAGGAGTTAGGGTGTATGCACAATTATTTCCAAGAAGAGGGGAAAAGGAGGGACAGTGTGGGTGGGGAATTGGTGAAGAAAATTGGAGGACAAGAAATAAAGTTGAGTGGCAAACAAGCCTAATAAACAAACAAATGAATTTGAAAACCTAATATTGTCCGTGTTGCACATAATAGCCATTTTTTGTTAGTTTAGTTATTTTATCAATAAAGGAGAATATTTGTAGCTCAGGGTGGAAATGAAGGGTCCTTGGTGCTCTCGAAGCTTGGTTGTTTTCTTGCAGACGTTTTATTACCAAATGAGGTAACATCATCAGTCCTAGTGCTAGTCATTTTATGCCCGCTCTTAATTTTGTCTTTCCTTTACAGTACTGTCTTATCTCCTCCTTGTTTTCCCCAAGCAACTAAATGCATTTATTTATTTATTAAATTCATATGTTGCCTATCTCTCTGTCCAGCAACTCTGGGCAGTTTACAACATCTTTAAAGCACAGTGTAAAACAATGAGAGCATTAAAAACATTTAAAACCCTCAGCATTAAAATTAAAACATTAAAGATTAACAAGAGCTTAAAGGACCAATACATGAACCACCTCCAAAGTGGAAAATCCCCATCGGGGCCCACAGCTAGTTGGCAGAGCAAGGTTTTCAGGCCCTTTCGGAAGACCATATACACCAGGGGTGGGTTTCAAAAATTGTTCGAACCTACTCTGTGGGCGTGGCCTCCTTTGTGGGAGTGGCTTGCCACCCATGTGACCTGGTGGGAGTGGCCAAGACGATGTTACTAGATATTACTAATTACTAGATATTATTAATATTACTAGATCATTATTAATGTATAGATAACTGCGGGACATTACACACCCACCCACACCCACAAACTATGACAGTGCTAGGAAAACACCCAAAAAATAAAAATCCCCCCCCCCCAAAAAAAAAGACTGCCAATGAAACCAGGTTTTTTTTCCTAAGCCTAAGAACAGGGAAGACAAAGTCACTGGAATAAAAGCCATCAAGGCAACGTGGAAAATTATAAAGGACAGGCACTCACAGAACCATCAACCACCTCAGAATTACCTAAACAAGGAGTGTCAGCCTCTGCTTCACTGTTGCTTCGGCTGCCATGAAACGGGGAGGGAGGGCATGGAAGAGTTCTGGAATTCAAGCTTCTGCAGAGGGGTTTTTAAAAAGAAAACAGTCTTTTTGGGAGGGGGAATGGGCTGTGCTTCTGGTTTTGGGGATCCCCCCACCACCAAAGACCAGTTGCAAATCTCTCCAAATCCTTTTCAGGATTTTCTTTTTAAAAAATGCCTCTCTGCAGATGATCTTGAAAACCCCCATCCCATCTCTGCTTGGAAACTTCCGCAACTTCACAGTAAAAGCAAGTAAGAATTTCTCTCTCGCTCGTGAGATTTTCTTTACTGTGCAAAGGCTTGGTTTAAAACTGCAGGCTCCCGGGGAGGGGGGCAGGGGAAAATGCTGCCCATATGCCCCCTTCCAAAGCAAGCTTGCAGGTTTTCAAGATCATCCGGAGAGGCATTTTTTAAAAAGAAAAACCCTGCAGGCACCCAGCGACAGGGGCTAGGAGCTAGGAACCCGGAAGTTAATTACTTCCGGGTTCACTGACGAACCGGATCGCAAGAACCGGTGCGAACCGGCAGGAACCCACCCCTGATATACACACACAGACATACACACACACACACACTTGTACAGTGGTACCTTGATACTCAACTGCTTTGAAACTCATTGCATTTGGTACTCAATGCATTTTGATGCAAAAGTTTTGTCTCAGTACTCATCATTTGTTTGATACTCAACACACACAAGTTAGAACATGCCAGTGTGTCAGATGCCTTGTAACTCATTATGTTATTCCTTATGGAAAAAATTGTTTGGTACTCATTGTTTTTGGTACTCATTGCATCTTCTGGAACAAATTAATGATAAGTAGCTGTATATGAAAATTCTTTCTTGGGATTGTTAACTCATAGAACAGTGTTTCTCAACCTTGGCGACTTTAAGTCCTGTGGACTTCAACTCCCAGCTGTGCTGGCTGGGGAATTCTGGGAGTTGAAGTCCACAGGACTTAAAGTCGCCAAGGTTGAGAAACACTGTCATAGAAGAATGGAATTACTAGTTATTCAGATTTTTTTTTGGGTAGCAACCCTGAGAAGGCTCATTCTAAGTACACAACATTATTTGACAGTCCTACAGTGATTTTCACTCTCAACTCCAGCTATCATTGCATTGTTAGTGAAAGTATGGAAAGGCATTATAATGGCAGTGAAAATGGCCTTGGGAAACAGGAGGAAGAGCCACAGGTCAGGCAATGGTCAGATAAGAGGCACCTAAGCCCACAGTGAGGCATGGCAAACATCTCAGAAGGGATCCTACTGAGCTTCTTGGACTGTAAAGATGAGTGGGTGGGGGGGGGAGAAGAGATATATTTTTACACAAAATTCTGTTCATTTAATGTTACACTGAAGATATAGATGGTACTCCTTGGTGGGCTTCTTGTCTGGACTATATCACAGCTACAACAGACATGCCTCAATTGACAAAATGGGCTTTGAACTATATATTTTTCCTCCTCCTCCCCCTCCTCCTCCTCCTCCTCCTCCTCCTCCTCCTCCTCCTCCTCCTCCTCCTCCTCCTCCTCCTCCTCTTCTCTCTTTTTACATTTTGATTTTATTGGGCAAATGGGTCTATAGTAACAGACTGATGGCGCAGCAATGACCAATGCTGCAAATGCTTTTAATACTGGACAGAAGGCTCTGTAATGGAGCTACAAGCATGTGTGCTTCTATTACAAAATGTTTCTGAGCAAAACAAAGCCCTTTATACGTCTGCCTTACAACATCTTTGCCTCATTTGCAATCTGCCAAAACGCTAGCCACCTACGTGCTTTTGAGCTTTTCGTATTCCGTGTGTGTACATAATGGGTATTTCCTTCTGGAGAAAGAATGGCACACCACAAGTTAGGCTGTTTATAGTTCTGAAGCCATAAATACAAGGAGTTTATGTTTTGCTGTGGTGCGACTTCTCGCTAGCTTGGGAGTAGAGCAGAACGCGTAACACCAATTTTAGTGTGACACACACAAATAGCAATCCAAATTCAACAACAGGAAATGGGAAGACTTTTTTTTTAGAACCGAGAGACTCGGAGGCTGCCATCATTTTGGCTCAGGCGTTTGTGGAGGAGAAATAATAGCTTTCGATCTGTTTTTTATCAGGGAGCAGCAGGTCTCCTGTTTAAGAAATGAGGTTAACCCTTTCTAGGCTGTATCTCTCTCCATCTGATGCCAGGATTGTTTGGACATGTGTTTGCTGGTTTCTGAGGAACATAAACTTTTGGTGTTAGCAGTTACTCTTATCACACATATTAGATTAGATTAGATTTGTTTATTTATAGGCCACCCTTTTCCCTGAGGGGACTCAGGGCGGCTTACAATCAAAAAAGGAAGGGGAGTGTAGGACAATACGAAAAAAGAAATGTGCACAAAGTAAATTAGACAATAAAACTCAACATTCACTCAGCATTCGGGAGGGGCGAAATAAGTCCCGCCCAGCCGCCCTGTTTAGGATAACCCGCTCCCTCCTAAATAGGAGGGAGACGGGGGACTCCTTACAGGGTAAGGCTGAGGAGTATGTCCAGTTCTTGGCGGACAAAGTTGCCCGGTTTCGAGCGGACCTGGACTCCACCCCAGTAGATCCAGCCGAGACACAAGGAGAAAACTTGGCAAACCATCTCTGGGTTGAGTTTCAGGAAGTTGCCTCTGGGGATGTGGACAAGGCTATGCGAGCTGTGAGTGCCTCCACCTGCATACTGGACCCGTGTCCCTCCTGGCTGGTTGCCAACAGCAGTGAGGTGACACGAGGCTGGATCCAGGCGGTTGTTACCGCTTCTCTTCGGGAGGGGTACTTTCCCACCGCGCTTAAGACAGCGGTGGTAAGACCCCTCCTGAAGAAGCCGTCTCTGGATCCAGCTGTTCTTAATAACTATCGTCCAGTCTCCAACCTCCCCTTTGTAGGGAAGGTTGTTGAGAAGGTGGTGGCTCTCCAGCTTCAGCGTACCTTGGAGGAAGCTAACTATCTTGACCCCTTCCAGTCTGGCTTCAGACCCGGTTACAGCACAGAAACCGCTTTGGTCGCATTGACTGATGATCTCTGGAGAGCTAGGGATGGAGGCCATGCTTCCATCCTAGTTCTCCTGGACCTCTCAGCGGCTTTCGATACCATCGACCATGGTATCCTTCTGCGACGACTGCGGGAGATAGGGGTGGGCGGCACTGTCTTGCAGTGGTTCTCCTCCTATCTCTCGGACAGGTCGCAGTCGGTGTTAGTGGGGGGGCAGAGATCGTCCCTGAGGCCCCTAACTTATGGGGTGCCGCAGGGGTTGGTCCTATCCCCCCTACTATTTAACATTTACATGAAACCGCTGGGCGAGATCATCCGAAGGCACGGGATAAAATATCACCAATATGCGGACGATACACAGTTGTATCTGTCCGCCCCGTGCCAACTCAATGAAGCGGTGGACGTGATGAACCGGGGACTGGAAGCCGTTAAAGACTGGATGAGAGCAAACAAGCTGATACTCAACCCAGACAAGACCGAGTGGCTGTTGTGTTTCCCTCCCAAAAATTTGACCACCATACCATCACTCAGGCTGGGGGGACAAAATTTAAACCCCTCAGAAAGGGCCCGCAACTTGGGAGTCCTCCTGGATTCACAGCTAACTTTTGACCACCATCTCTCAGCTGTGACCAGGGGGGCATTTGCCCAGGTTCGCCTGGTGCGCCAGTTGCGGCCCTACCTGAATCGGGAGGCCCTCACAACAGTCACTCGAGCCCTTGTGATCTCTAGGCTGGAATACTGTAATGTGCTCTACATGGGGCTGCCCTTGAAGAGCATCCGAAGACTACAGCTAGTCCAGAATGCGGCCGCGCGAGTGATCGTGGGCGCACCATGGTTCGCCCACATAACACCGATCCTCCGTGAGCTGCACTGGCTACCTGTTGGTCTCCGGGTGCACTTCAAGGTCCTACTCACCACCTATAAAGCGCTCCATGGTAGTGGATCTGGCTATTTGAGAGACCGCCTTCTGCCAATTACCTCCCTGCGTCCCATCAGATCGCATAGAGTTGGCCTCCTCCGTATTCCATCCGCCAGTCAGTGCCGACTGGCGACTACTCGGAGGAGAGCCTTCTCTGTTGCGGCTCCGACACTATGGAACAATCTCCCCGTGGAGATTCGTACCCTCACCACCGTCCAGGCCTTCCGCACAGCCCTCAAGAACTGGCTAACCCGTCAGGCCTGGGGATAATGGCGGGACATATGATTGCACATGGGTATTGTGGAAGATAGCAATAGCACTTAGACTTATATAGTGCTTCACAGTGCTTTACAGCCCTCTCTAAGCAGTTTGTAGAGTCAGCATGTTTTCCCCAATCATCTGTGTCCTCATTTTACTGACTGTTGTGGTCCATCGGTGGCCTGCGGAGCAGCAGAGTCAGACAATGAGGAGGTTGGAGAGGAACATGGGCCAGTCCTGAGGGCTGAGGAAAGCTCAGACGAGGGCTCTGCATCTGAGGCAGAGAGGGAGCTAGACAGCAGTGAGGCAGAGGAACAGCTGGAGCCTATTCCCAGTGCGTGCATGCGCAGAGCTGCCAGAAGACAAGAACAACTAAGAAAGCAGGGGCGACTCAAGAGTAAAGCCACACCTTGGAGGTGATTGGCCCCTCCCATAGGAAACAAAAGAGGAATGAACGAGGAGGGGGCTTTTGCAGGAAACCATTCATCGGTCTGGAAAGTTCTGTCTGTGAGAAATTCTGTGTAAAGTTTTGCTTTGCTCTGTGTTTGGACTCTAGTTATCTGGCAGCGCTCCTAACAGGATAAGGTGCGTGTGGATAAACATTCCTCTGAGAGACTGTTTGATAAGCCTTGCCGACTGTGAATGAAAGGAATTCACAGTTGTGTAAATAAAATAGATTTTGTTGGGACTAAGAATTTGCTTTTGCTTTCTAAGGAAGCCTGGGTCAGAACACCGACTCGGAAGGATGGAAGTCTGAGTCAACCTTGAGTCGGTGAGAATCAAACTGCTAGCAGTCGGCAGAATTAGCCCTCAATACTGCATTCTAACCACTGCACCAACAGTGCTCTAGAAGATCTTGCTAGAAGCCATACTAGAGTAAGGGGTACCGTTATACTCAGGACTGATCTTTAAAACCTTAAACATCTGGGCACACAGTGCCTGCTTAAGCACCTGATGTTGAATCAGCCTTCTCAATATTGAGCACTTTCTCCAGAAGAGCACTTCAGCCTTCTTCGCTTCTGAGATACAGGTTTTTTCCCCCCTCTCATTCATTTGACCAATTCATACAATCCCTTCATGAATGAGGAAACTTGCCCTTTTGATCTGGTCCTTTCCAATGTTATCTGCTAACATAGAAATATGTTATATTTTGGTCTCCGTGGCAGCACAGCACCAGGTCAAATCTTAAAAGGGATGCATTTCCATGTGATTGTAGCCAGGGGTGGGCTTCAAAACTTTTAACAACGGGGTCTCTGCCTTGCTGGGTGACTGTGAGCATGGTGGGCATGGATTAGTCATTCTCCTACACCATGGTGGGTGGGTGGGGGGTGATTTTCGCCCTCCCTGGACTCCAGAGGCTCTCCGGAGGCTGGAAACAAGCCCATTTCTGACCGTCTGGAACTTCTGAGAAGCCCATTTTTCACCATCCCTGGGCTCTGGAGGCTCCCTGGAGGCCGGAAATGGGCTCATTTCCAGTGTTCCAGTGCCTCTGGGAGGCCTGCTTTTTGCCTTCCCTGAGCCTCCACTCAGGCCCTGCACTTACCTGGCATTCAAAACAGGCCATGTAAAGACTCCTGGGAGGGGCGGGGTGGGAAGGGCAGGGCCAGCCAGGAGTGGGATTTGGGGGTTTGCTGAACCACGTAGAATCTTTGCTAGAGGTTCGGCCAAACCTCGACGAACCCGGATCAGCCCACCCTTGATTGTAGAACGCCCATGGATTCTTTTCTGCTTGGTGATTCGCTTAACAACGGTGGCAAGAAAGGTCGTAAAATCAGGCCAAACTCATTTCACAAATGACTTGCGTAGCAATGAAAATGTTGGGCTCAATTGTGGCCATAAATTGGGGACTATCTCTATATGTCAATGGCTGGTGAAGGATGAGCTCCCAGAAAGGGACAGTATTGTATGAATAAGGAAGCAGCCGATTCTGTTTATGCCAACAAGGATTCGCCACAGTAAAATGTGTGATGAGTTTTCCAGCTTGCAACCAAGTCCTTCAGAGAAGTTTCCTATGAACTGAACTGCACACTGCTGTTTGGTTTTTCATTAAAGAAAACATGTGGAGAAATGTACTCCTGCAGGGGCTCTCCAGAGTTCACAACAGCCGAAAGAAAATTAAGCAAATAAAACAGGGCACCCTTCTATTAGCTAGAGATGTCAGAATGATAGCACCTTGGCTTGTATGTGTGTAGAACTCATTTCTAAGAAAAATTAAGAGTGAACATCTAACTGGAAATTTAGTTTCACTTATATTAATTCAAATAACCATATGCTTCCCTGACTTAGTTGGGGGAGAGACATGAACTGAAAATGAACATCACATAGAGAGCAATACGGAAATAAAAACACAGCGCCACCAAATTAAATTTCTAAAAGTACCTTGCTCATTTCCCCCTACAGGAATCCTATGGGGGGGGGGAAAATAACATTAAAATATTTAATTTTGAATGAATGAAGAAACAATATTACATCTATATGTTCCTATTACAGGCAGTCCTCGACTTACGACAGTTCATTTAATGACCATTCAAAGTTACAATGGCATGGGAAAAATGACTTATGACCATTTTCCACACTTACAACCTTTGTAGCATCGCCATGATCATGCGATCAAAATTCAGATGCTTGACAACTGGTTCATACTTAGAATAGAATAACAGAGTTGGAAGGGGCCTTGGAGTAACTGTGTCGCTATCTTAACAACTATAGTGATTCACTTAAAAACTGTGGCAGGAAAGGTCGTAAAATGTGGCAAAACTCACTTAACAAATGTCTCACTTAACAACAGAAATTTTGGACTCAATTGTTGTCATAAGTAAAGGACTACATGTATTCATAGGCTGGCTTGGATCCATCTTCTCAGTCTCACAAGTCTTCTCTCCATCCGCGCTTGTGTCTGAAAAGTTGCTGCTCTTTCAAATGCTTCTAGATCCCTGATGGTGAACTTACAATACACATTTCAAAGGTGACAACCCACAACATTTTAGGTGATACATAGGCATTCATCAACATCCAATAACTAAAAGCAAGCTCCATTCTCATGTCATTTTTGGAGGCGCTGGTAGACATGCAAGAGTAGGGCGTGCTCTTGTGTGGTCTCCTGACCTTCCAAAAATTGAGGGTTGATTGGGGCAACCAGAAAATTGAGGGCAAGGTACCTCTGGCTGCAAAAGAAAGATGAAGGGGAAACATTTAAGAGATGGGAAGTGGGATGAAGCAGAAGTCCCCAAAGTGCTTTTTCAAAAGGCAAGTGGACCTTTGTTGTTTTTCGTTGGAGACATTTCACTTCTCACCCAAAAAGCTTCTTCAGTTCATGAGCATGAAAAACAAAAGAAAGTCCACTTGCCTTTTTAAAAAGCACCTTTGCGATAACCATGACCTGGATGGTTGAGAATCTCCAGATACAGATTAGATACAGATACAGAAGAAAAGTGTTGGAAGGGACCTTGCAGGTCTAGTCCAACCCCCCCCCCCCCCCACTCAAGCAGATGATGAAGCAGAAGTTTTTGCCAATAGGAAACCTTCTGCTCTGCAGCTCTTGAGGAAATGCTGCAAAATTCTCTTCGTCATATTTCCTCTGGAACATGTGTTGAGCTGATAGCGCACTCCACTTCCCAAAGAGCATCGTGGGAAAACATGTGAAATTAGAAACAACCTCCACGTGCAGATGGAACTATTGTCTTTACTGGCAGTGAATAGGTTTGCCAGTAAGAGCAAACAATTGCTTTAGTACTAGTGAACTATTTCACTGATATTTATTTAGAAAACTGGTATAAAATTAGGATAGTTTTTGGGGGGACGGGGGTGGGGAGGAAGAGCCAGTTTGGTGTACAGTAGTGATACCAGGCTAGAAATTGGGAGAGGGTGAGTTCTAGTCTTGCCTTAGGCACAAAGCCAACTGGTGACCTTCAGCCAGTCAGTCTCTTTCAGCCCTAGGAAGGAGACAAAGGGACATCATTCCTGAAACCTTGCTAAGAAATCTTCAGGGATTTGTTAAAGTGGTTGCCACTCACTTGAAGAACAAATGAAAAAAAAAGGAGGGGGAAAACTTATTTGTTTTCAGTACTAACCATTAATTTTTAAAAAGTTGTCTCTGGTTAGTGATGGTAGGTATTAATATGGTAGATGCTTCAGTGGGCGATAACTGGGAGATAACAAGTCTTAAAATGGGTGCATTATGGGTCCATTGAAAGGACGCAGTGGCTCAGTGGCTAAGATGCTGAGCTTGTCGATCAGAAAGGTCGGCAGTTCGGCGGTTTGAATCCCTAGCGCTGTGTAATGGAGTGAGCTCCCATTACTTGTCCCAGCTTCTGCCAACATAGCAGTTCGAAAGCACGTAAAAATGCAAGTAGAAAAATAGGGACCACTTTGGTGGGAAGGTAACAGCGTTCCGTGGGCCTTCGGTGTTTAGTCATGCTGGCCACATGACCACTGAGAAATCTTCGGACAGTGCTGGCTCTTCGGCTTTGAAACGGAGATGAGCACCACCCCCTAGAGTCAGGAACAACTAGCACTATGTGCGAGGGGAACCTTTACCTTTACCTATGGGTCCATTATATCCTATAAAAAGTCATGCAGTACAGCAATGAAACCACAATAAGAGACAAAACCATATATGTTTTTATTTTAAAAAGCATGATCCTTGGTATACATAAGGAGTATCCTGGTATCAAATTAAGATAAAGAAATGTTTCCAACCTTCTTAAAATCCAGAGAGTTTATTTTGTAATATATGAATGAGTGGTTATTAATGGTAAAGAGAATATGTCTGTTTGTGATATAATCTGACTTTTTTCCCTCTCTCCCAGAGCTTAAAAAAACCCTAAACAGACCACAAGAAGATTTGTATTTGCTTTAATGTCAGATGTAATCAATGATATTGATTTTGGTCGCCACAATGTAAAAAATATGTTGAGACTTTAGAAAGAGTGCAGAGAAGAACAACCAAGATGATTAGGGGACTGGAGGCCAAAACATATGAAGAACGGTTGCAGGAACTGGGTATGTCTAGTTTAATAGAAAGAAGGACTAGGGGAGACATGATAGCAGTCTTCCAATATCTCAGGGGTTGCCACAAAGAAGAGGGAGTCAAACTATTTTCCAAGGCACCTGAGGGTAGAACAAGAAGCAATGGGTGGAAACTATTCAAGGAGAGAAGCAACTTAGAACTGAGGAGAAATTTCCTGACAGTTAGAACAATTAATCAGTGGAACAGCTTGCCTCCAGAAGTTGTGAATGCCCCAACACTGGAAGTCTTTAAGAAGATGTTGGATAGCCATTTGTCTGAAACGGTATACGGTTTCCTGCCTAGGCAGGGGGTTGGACTAGAAGACCTCCAAGGCCCCTTCCAACTCTTTTATTCTGTTGTATGTTACTATATAGACAGTACCTGAACGTTGATTTACATAAACGTTTGGAAACTCTAAACTATTTAAAAGTAGCTGTTGAAATCACAATGCAGTAAAAAGACTGAAGCTGATAGAACAATGAGCCGCGTTTTCCAGACTGTTGAGAATTATTATGTCAATAAATTCCAGCTGCCTTCTCTGTCCTTGAAGAAAATGACCCAAATAAAGGCCAAGAAAGCCTTTAAAGCCCGAAACATTCACACCTTTTCTCTCTCACACACATATGCCCACACAGAGGTAGTGACTGCTGTATTCTGCAATAGATGTATCTTCCGTGGCTGCTGGCTTCTTTTTTGCCTGCAGTACAGCTAGTTCCCAACTTACAACTGGTCTCTTAGCGACTATTTGAAGTTATGATGGACACGAAAAAGAGGATTTATGGTTGAGACCCAAAGTCCCAGTGGGTGCCCTCCCATAGTCACATGACCCGCACGTCAGGCGCTCAGCAACACAGATGCATTCATGGCCTTTTGTAGCATCCCATGGTCACCTGACTACATTTTACAATGGTTTTGCCAGAAAGTGGCAATTGCTTCCAGTTTTTGGCAAAACTGCATCCGTAGCAAACCATTGGTTTGCTTAATAACCGCGGCTTTCATTTAATGACTGCAGCATTAACTTAACAATAACACAGAAACGTTGTAAACTCAGATTGATCACGTAATGGCAGCCTCCATGATAGTCATTAACCTGAAGTCTTTCTGTAAAGTATCTACCCAAGATGAGGCATATCTGAGAATTTGCTGTTGAGCAAGCAGATTTCCCCAGAAAGACTGGAGAATCTACAGTACATGGATAATTGGGCCAAGCGGAAAGGTGACAGCAATTGCACAATTTCCCACTTGCACAAGTGACTAATGCTACTTGAAATCAGATTTTGTCAGTCAGATAACTGACTGATATCATTCAGCTCATTGCATTGGAGAGATGATGGGAAGCCAAGAAATGAAGGGAAGAGAGATGTCAACAATCAAGAAATAAAAAGTGAGTTGTTGTTGTCGTCGTCATCATCATCATCACCTTATCTTGTATTTTGTCATAAGTGCCATAATAGTTCAGGTGGCTGGAACCCCAGAAAAAAATATTTAAAATCATACCAAGAGACATTTCCTTAATGAATTCACTATAAATAAGGTGGAAAATTCCTGTCACTTCAGAGAGACAATTACGGTAGTTCAATTACATAAAGGGAAATTTATGTACATACAGTAAGTTCCTTATGTACAAGGAACTACATGGTCAGAGACACTCAGACCAGAAATAACAGAAGTTGCAGCTATGTAGATTTTGTTTAAATATAGAAAAAAACAAACTTCCTGTTGATGTGTATAACAATAAGAATAGAATATTTTGCCTACAGGAGTGGTGGATTTCCCATCTCTGGAGATCTTTTAAAGAGACTAGACAACTTGTGACCCTTTGGATCATTCCTCCATCCAGAGATATTTCCTTACCAGATTCAGTGCCTTTGATGATAGCAGAGTTTCTAATGTACTTAGAAAAAAAAAATCAGGTATATATTCACAGATGTATCTGCCTTGAAAGTAGCCCATGCTGAACTGTATACCACAGTCAAACGTCAGGAATTGATCACAAGAAATGTTTTACCTCATTTTGCATTATTCATAAAATGTTTTATGAGCCTTTCTATGTTGCAAAGCGTTTTATAAAATTTGCCAAATTTCAATTCCACAAGAGTCATGGGTCCCAGATATTGGACACATTCCATAAGTTAGTCCAGTTGAAGTTGTTGTTGTTAGTTGCAAAGTCGTGTCCGACCCATCACGATCCCATGGACAACGTTCCTCCAGGCCTTCCTGTCCTCTACCATCCTCTGGAGTCCATTTAAGCTCATGCCGACTGCTTCAGTGATTCCATCCAGCCACCTCATTCTCTATCGTCCTCTTTTGCCCTCAATCTTTCCCAGCATTAGGCTCTTCTCCAGTGAGTCCTTCCTTCTCATTAGGATTACCAAAGTATTTGAGTTTCATCTTCAGGATCTCACTTTCTAAAGAGCAGTCAGGGTTGATCTCCTCTAGGACCGACCACTTTGATCGCCTTGCAATCCAAGGGACTCGCAGGAGTCTTCTCCAGCACCAGAGTTCAAAGGCCTCCATTCTTTGGCGCTCAGCCTTTCTTATGGTCCAACTTTCACAGCCATACATTGCAACTGGGAAAACTATAGCCTTGACTAAACACACTTTTGTTGGCAGGGTGAAGTCTCTACTCTTTACTATGTGGTACCAGTTGAGGTACCTTGGTCCAAAACCTTTTGTCCTATAGTACTGTTTCATCTAGTTAAAGGTTAGAGATACAAGTCTTAGTAGTATATAGATTGGACAACCACTTCTCACGAATGATTGGGGTTTTTTGTAAACTGCAGAAGGCTGGAACAGATGATCTTTGTGATGTCTTGTCTATAGAGATTCTCAATCATTTAGGTCATGGTTGTCTCAAAGGTGATTTTCCAAATGGAAACTGGATTTTCTTGTTTTTTTTTTCCTTTGAAAATCTTTTGCTTTTCATCCAAGAACCTTGAAGTCCAGTTGCCTTTTAGAAAGCCTTTTCGGATGCAAAGAATCCCAGAGAAAACTTTTGGGATGTTTCCCAACCCCACAATTCTGTAAGTTTATGAAAAGAGTTCCAAGAAGTTACAGAGCAGAATATATTAGCCTTTAGAAACCTAACTTCTTACAATGATCCTAGGAAGAGGCAGAGACAGGGTCTTCTGCTTGGGCAGGGGGTTGGACTAGATGACCTGCAAGGTCCCTTCCAACCCTGTTAATCTGTTACTTCAATTAGCAGAGAGGCAACCTTCCTCAACCCAGTATTGTCCAGATGTTAGACTACAGATCTAATAAAGATCTTGCATTGGCTGGAAATTATGGGATCTTAAACTAAACACATCCAAAGGATAATAGGAGGGAAAGTTGTCAACAAATGAGATAAAGAATAATAAAAACACAGCCAGGGAGAAATTGATTTCATAAATTATGGTGGAATTTTTTTTTTGGCTTTTAGATTACTTGCTTTTGGAGATACGACTTTCCCCCCAGTTTGTCATCATCCTGATCTCTGCAATGAGGAATAATGAAAATCTGATTAATCAAAGCATATTTGTAAATCCATTAAACATAAGAGTATTCTCGGTGATACGAAAATCTATCTAGTTCCTATGCACAGTTACATTTCACCACAGCATTGACTTTACCCTGGATTTCATTCTGTGTCTAGTATGACTTCCCAAATTTGCAATTTTGCACTTGTTCCCCTTGGTGCAGCTTGGAATTCTAATTGTATTTTCTTTTTCATTAAGCCTACAAGCTGTAAGAACCGAGTACCATGGTGAATTTGCTTTATCAACTTCTCCCTCACTCAGTAAGTTCAGAGACAAGGAGAATCTGTTTAGATTTGTTTACCCTTTGGGACTGAATGTTTTGCTAACCCAGAAAATAGATGACTGCCAGAGTCCAAACAAAATAAATGCCCTTTTATGGTCTAGATTGTACTTGCATGATGAAAACATTTCCACACTGCTATGAATTTTCTGGAATGGATCCTTGCTCTTGGTTATCTGACTCAACTCTTTTTTCAGATGGGTTTTGACAATTCTCAGCAAGTCAACTTCAGGGTGTACCGGAGCTTGCCCGGAGCACAGGGTACCATTCCAGTATGGTGCTCCAGAGGGCCCACCCGCCCATGCTCCTTACCTGTCTTTAAAGTCTTCGGCACTTCCACGCACAGTGCATACAATGCCTGTGTGATGCTCCGCCAAACAGCTGGAGCATCACAGCGGCTCGCGGAGGTGTCGCTGGACAGTAAGACGCACGCATGTACTGTGTGCATGTGCACTGCGTGCATCCATGTACCGGTTGGAACGGGATGCGGAACCCACCAATAGATATAGATAGATATAGATACCGTGTTTTCCCAAAAATAAGACAGGGTCTTATTTTCTTTTTACCCACAAAATATGGCTTGGGCCTTATTATGAGGGATTTATTATTTTGGGGTTGCTGGGCGGCTGCTCTCTTCCGAGCGGGCTCCCAAAGAAAAGAGCCGGACACAGCCTCATGGATGAATGGCTGTGTTGTGCTGTCACAGCAGCGCAACACAACAGCCATGAAGCGACCACACTCACAAGCAGCCACCCAGCAAACCCGGTTTCCAACCTGGCACATCGTCATTCACTGACCTAGTAGTACCGCCAAGCCACGTGAGCGCCTGTTCACCACCGCCCAGTTCCCGCGGCTTGGTGCATTTGAAATGCCAGTGAGACACTCTGCACGGCTGGAGAGGGGGGTTGCACGAGCGGCTGTTACACTTAGCCGGCAGCTGGCCCACAACTATAGAGCGTACGTCCAGAGCTGCTACTGCCAGAAGACTTTGTTTGGAAGCCGTTGAAAAAGCATGCGGCGGCAGCAGCAGCAGAGGTACTCTGCCTCTGCGGGGAGAGCTGGGCCAAGGCATCGTGAGGCTGGGAGGCGCACGAGCAGAAGCAGAACAGCTGCTCGCGCAACTCCCCTCTCCAGCCGTGCAGAGCGCCTTTCACTGGCATTTCAAAGGAGCCAAGCTGCGGGAGTTGGGCGGAGGTGAACAGGCGCTCACGTCGCTTGGCGATACCCCCAGGTCAGTGAATGGCACTGTGCCCGGCTGGAAAGGGGGTTTGCCGGGTGGCTGCTCATGAGCGTGGTCGGTTCATGGCTGTTGTATTGCACTGCTGCGACAGCGCAACACAGCCATTCACCCATGAGGCTGTGCCCGGCTCTTTGGGAGCCCGCTCGCAAGAGAGCAGCTGCCCAGAAACCCCCCTCTTCAGCTGGGCACAGTGCTGCTCACCAACTTAGCGGTATCCTGAAGGCACCAAGCAACGTGATCCCCTTTGCCTCCCCCCCCCCCGGTTCCCGCGGCTTGGCACTTTTGGGATACCGCTAGGTTGGTGAGCAGCGCTCTGCCTGGCTGGAGGTGGGGGGTTGTCCAGGGGGCTTTTTTGCAGGGGAGGGCTTATATTTTTGCCCACCAGAAAAATGTGGCATGGCCTTATTATCAGGACGTGTTGTATTTTTGGGGAAACACAGTACATACATACATACATACATACATACATACATACATACATACATACAAAAATGAAAAAGAAAGAAGAAGAAGATAATGATGATGATTATTTGCTGTAAATAAAGGAGGACAGAACCAAGATGGAATCGAGAAACTTCAAAATTCAGACTTGACTTCTCCCAACACCCTGGCCGATCGCATTTTATTCATTGGCTTCCTGTCCAAGGAAGAAGTCTCCCTGGATATCCATATCTATCCACTTCAAGTCAATAACATTGTTCCAAGTTTCTATGGCAGACATAACATTGACAAAGGAATACAGTACAAAAACCTTTAGCAGATAAAAGTATGCAACACCTCAGCCTTGGGAGAGAAATAAAAGAAACTCAGAGTAAACCCACATTGGTTCTGTATGGCAAAAGACGCTGCAAAGGGAAACTGGCAGGTGTTCAAGCGCTATTATACCTGACAACAAAGGTAGAAATTCCAATACTTGTTGTTTCCTGACCTTGAAGGGTTGACAGTCTCATAGTTTTTAAACCAAAGTATATACACTTTTAGCTTTAGCACTTCCCCCAAGCAGAAAAGAAAGATAAATCGAGCCAACTTGTTAGAAAGCACAATGAAAGTACTATACATGTGTTTTAAAAACAAATTTATTTCCAGTTTCCTGTATTTATCTGGTACGCAAAAGTGATATGAGACTGAAACTTTCTTTCCATTGTTGCCTTTTCCCTAAGTTCTTCTGACCGGAACATCAGCGGTGCTTCAGATCCGACATACACCTAGCTAAAGAGTGGCAGAAACTGAAGTTACAACCAGCAGTATTGGAAAAGAGGCATTCCTCTGGTCACAGAGGTGGAAAAGGGGGCACATTCTTAGCCAGCGATGGTGGAATAGCCCCACAGTGAAATAGGCAACAAATACATTTAACAAACAAATGAAACACAAATAAGATACACTGAAGAAACTTTCAAGAGTTTCTTGGGGCAGGCTGCTCTTCTGCTCTCTAGTTGTACAGACTGTATATTTATTTATTAAATTATGTGTGGCTGTTCATCTCACCAGAAGCGACTTCAGCATTGTACAGCAAAAAAATATATGAAACAATTAACATGTCAAAAACAGCCATGTTAAAACTAAAAAATAAAATATAAATAAAACACCCAAGGGATTTGAACAGCAAGGATGCCAACTTTATCCTGAGATTAAGATCACCAACTCATTGAAGTTCTTCAAGTAGCAAGTTGAACTTTTGGAAAGTATATTTTTTGACTTCCTCTGTACTGAACGTCATCTTGCTGGCTTCTTCCATCCAAGGCAGGGGATTCACTTCTGGGCAATAGCCGCCTGGTCTATCTGGAAATGGAATAATCCCAAGGCAGATGTCACTTCCCATTCTTTGCTCCTATTGATTGGGTGCCCGCTGTGATCTCCTCAGAGGCAAGATGGCTGCACGGACTGGAAGTTGGGACTGTTGCCTTTCCCATTTGGGAGGCCTTGTGTGGCCTTTGTGCTGGATTGGGGGTCTGGCCTAAAAATGGGACACAAGGAGAAGGTTTCAAGACAAGTCTGCGGATGTCAATTGCTAAACAGCTGCCTGCACTTCTCTTGCCCTAATTCTATGAAAATTGTCCCTTTATCTTTTGTGATTCCTCTCCTTCCTCCCAGTTCCAACACAAATCATTTCCCTAGCTAACCTAGAACAAGGAACCACAGACCCTGGATGCATCTAGGACTTATTTACAGCAAAATTATATTCTTTTGACTGGACTTTATGGATAATACAGGATGGCTGAATGGCATTTATGCTGACTGGAAATACTGTGATGCAGGAATAGAAATTTTGGGTTCTCATCTCATTTTCTTTTTTCTGTGAATTAATCTCTCCCACCCAGAAGCACTCAGAGTTTATCCTTAGTTTCACTCCTTTTGGCCAGTTCTCACAGATTTTATTTTAATTGACCCAGAACTTCATTCTTTGCTTAGCTACTCAACCAAGTTTAACACTGTTCTGAGTTATTTGGGATTCAAACTAGCGAGAAAGAGAGGGAAGGAGGGAGGGAGATAGGGCAGATAGAAGACAAAGGGCTTAGTCCAATTTAACTCGCTTCAGTCCATGGACAATAGTTTCTATCTGTAGGGCAGGGGTGGGGAACCATTACCCTATTATGATTTGCTGGCTCAGGAATTCTGGGAGTTGAAGTCCACAAGTCATAAAAGGGCCGTGCTTAACCATCCCTGCCCTAGAGATTCAAACATCCTGTTCTCACATCAATAGCAGCAATAGCAGTAGACTTATATACCGCTTCATAGGGCTTTCAGCCCTCTCTAAGCGGTTTACAAAGAGTCAGCATATTGCCCCCAACAATCTGGGTCCTCATTTTACCCACCTCGGAAGGATGGAAGGCTGAGTCAACCCTGAGCCGGTGGGATTTGAACCGCTGAACTGCTGATCTAGCAGTAGCCTGCAGTGCTGCATTTAACCACTGCACCACCTTGGCTCTTCACTTCTTCACATCATCACTTCTCTTGCCCATTTTCCTATAATCCAGTTTCAAGATCTTCTAATGTTGTCTCTTACAAATATCAGTGCTCATAAATGTTCATAATTAGCCAGTCATCTCAGCTATCTTGCTTTTATTGTTATTGTGTCCTTCAAACCAACTGTGGTTGTGTGGATCCATTTTTCTTGGCGACATTTTTGACAAGTACCCTTTTCCTGGGGCTGAGAGAGAGAGAGAGAGGAAGGATCTGGCCCAAAGTGGGACTAGATATCCCCCATTCCTAGTCTAGGCCCATTAAGACTTACAGGTTGTCTTTGACTGACAAAAGTTCATTTAGTGACCATTCAAAATTACAGCACTGAAAAATGTGACTTATGACCGTTTTTCAACCTTTGCAGCATCCCCTTGATCATGTGATCAAAATTTGGACACATAGCAACTGGTTCATATTTATGACGGTTGCAGTGTCCCTGGGTCATTGATCCCCTTTTTCCGGCCTTCTGACCAGCAAAATCAATGGGGAAGCCAGATTCACTTAATAGCCAAGGCGACTGACTTATCAACTGAAGGGATCCACTTAGGAACTGTGCCAAGAAAAGTCATAAAATGGGGCAAAACTCACTTAACAAATGTCTCACTTAACAACAGAAATGTTGGGTTCAATTGTGGGCGTAGGCCGAGGACTACCTGTATTGTATACTAAACTGGTTCTCTCTCCATTTCTGCCCTTCAGCTAATAAAAATTCAATATACTGTATTTTTCAGAGTATAAGATGCACCAGAATATAAGACGCACCAAGATTTTGAAGAGGCAAATTTAAAAAAAAAATGTTTTGCACAATAATATTCAAAAGAAGGAATGGGCCCCTTAAGATCAAGCTGTATGTCCTTCCTAAACTTATTTTCTGAGTTCCTTCCACACTTTTTTGTGTGAGTCACTGTTGACTCATTGCGACCGGACAAGATCTTGCAGTTTCTCTCCTGTCAAAGTTCTTCAGAAGTAGTTTCCCTTTGTTTTCTTCTTCCAAGGGCTAAGAGAATGACAGGCCCAAGGACACCCTGCTGGCTTTGCCCCTAAGACCGGACTGGAGAACACAGTTTCCCATTTTCATGTGCCTTAACCATGATACCAAACTGTTTTTTTTTCTTTCCTTCTAGGTCTAGTTGCTGAAAATCAACGAGGAAAATAAATAGGTCCTAAAATAAATTTCACATAGAGGAACACTCTGATGCTCCTGAAAAACTAGGATGAAATTTGAAAAGCCTTCCCTCTGTCAAATTTGCTTCAAATTTGTGGTCACCACAACCCTTGCAGTTGCAACTAAGATGGTGGGTTTAGCTCTGAGGCAACTGAGGTTGCTCAAGAGCAGGGATGTCAAACTGGATTCTTTTCAAGGGCTGAATCACCATTGTAGGCGGGCCAGCCTGGGGGATAGTGTGTGTGTGTGTGGGGGGGGATGGACTCCTTCTATAGCACACTGCCGGCTAAAGTGGAGCGTGGAGGGGCTCACATCCTGTTTTCGGCCTGGATGGCCTCGTGCAACACTCTGCTGGCCTAAATGACAACACTCTGCCATTTTGGCTGCCAGAAACACTGTAGGCTGGCACTTTGCTATTACCCAGACCGGCCCTGTGGGTCAGATTTAAGCACCCCGCAGTCTAGATATAGAATACAATACAATAGCAGAGTTGGAGGGGACCTTGGAGGTCTTCTAATCCAACCCCCTGGCTAGGCAGGAAACCTTATACCATTTCAGACAAATGGCCATCCAACATCTTCTTAAAGACTTCCAGTGTTCACAACTTCTGGAGGCAAGCTTTTCCACTGATTAATTGTTCTAACTGTCAGGAAATTTCTCCCCAGTTCTAAGTTGCTTCTCTCCTTGATTAGTTTCCACCCATTGCTTCTTGTTCTACCCTCAGATGCCTTGGAGAAAAGTTTGACTCCGTCTTCTTTGTGGCAACCCCTGAGATATTGGAAGACTGCTATCATGTCTCCCCTAGTCCTTCTTTTCATTCAACTAGACATACCCAGTTCCTGCAACTGTTCTTCATATGTTTTAGTCTCCAGTCCCCTAATCCTCTTTGTTGCTCTTCTCTGCACTCTTTCTAGAGTCTCCACATCTTTTCTACATCGTGGCGACCAAAACTGAATGCAGTATTCCAAGTGTGGCCTTACCAAGGCAATATAAAGTGGTATTAACACTTCACGTGATCTTGATTCTATCCCTCTGATTATGCAGCCTAGAACTGTGTTGGCTTTTTTGGCGCTGCTGCACATTGCTGGCTCATATTTAAATGGTTGTCCACTAGGACTCCAAGATCCCTTTCACAGTTACTACTGTTGAGCAAGGTACCACCTATACTGTACCTGCGCATTTCGTTTTTCTTGCCTAAATGTAGAACCATACTCTTTTCACCATTGAATTTCATTTTGTTAAATAGTGCTCAATGTTCAAGTTTGTCAAGATCCTTCTGTATCTTTAGCCACTCTTCTGGAGTGTTGGCTATTCCATTAGATATGACCTGCGGGCCTCGAGTTTGATACCCCTGTTCAGGAGGGACCTTCAGGCCCAAAGCAATCACGACCGTTTTCCTCCATCCCCAGCTGCTCTTCTCTTTCAGAGCTTTCCCTGCATTGGTTTACCTTTGATGCCTGCACCAGCTGGCGTCTGGTTCTCCAGCAACGCCTCAGGCTGCTCCGACCACAACTTGTAGTCAGGCTTACTGAGGAAACGCTTGCTTAGGCCACAGTTCAGACACTGCACGACAGTCCAACGTTGATGGCGGCGTTCTGATTGGAAACATGGAAGAACGAATCACCTCAAGGGGTCAGGAAAAAGAAGGCTTGCCATCCCTTCCCACTATGGGTAGTCCTCAACTTACAACAGTCCACTTAGTAACCGTTCAAAGTTACAACGGCACTGGAAAAAGTGACTTAGGACTGTTTTTCACACTTACGACCGTTGCAGCATCCCCGAACTCATGTGATTTACATTTGGATGCTTGACTGACTCATATTTATGACAGTTGCAATGTCCCAGGGTCATGTGATCCCCTTTTGCGACCTTCTGACAAGCAAAGTTGACGGAGAAGAGCAGATTCACTTTACAACCGCGTGACTAACTTCACCACTGCAGCGATTCACTTAACAACTGTGGTGAGAAAAGTTGTAATGTGGGGCAAAACTCCAACACATTTCTCACTTGGCAACATAAATTTTGGGCTCAACTGTGGTCATAAGTCGAGGATTACCTGTATTCCCCAAACATATGGGTAGTCCTGGACTTACAGCCACTTGTTTAGTGACTGTTCAAAGTCACAAAGGGACTGAAAAAAGAGGCTTAGGACTGTTTTTCATACTTATAACGGTTTGAGCGCCCCCATGGTCATGTGATCAAAATTCAGACATTTGACAACTGGCATGTATTTTTGACAATTGTCCCAGGGTTATGTGCCACCTTCTGATAAGCAAAGTCAATGGGGGAGCCAGATTCACTTAACAATTGTGTTAACTAACAACTGCAGTAATTTCAGCATTTCAGAGAGTGGCCAGGTAGCCTTCGACTTATAGCCATTCATTTAGTGGTCGTTCAAAGTTATAATGTCAGGGTTCCAAACAGCATTCAAAAGTAAATCAGAGTCTGAGGCAAAAGATTCCTCAAAGTTCCAATTTATTAAGAGAGCCATGTTGGCACATCTGGGAAAACCCAAATCTGAAAGCTTCCTGGTTTTCCTCGCCTAGTTGAAAGTTCAAGATCTTTCCCCCTACACACCCACAAGTCCATCACAAGGTCCAAGCTCCCACTGCCATGCTGGCAGTTCCACCCAATTCCGGTCAGGTGCAGAGGTGTCGAGACAAAGGATGACCTTGGATTTCTAGAAAGAATTTTGTTGTGGCTACATAGCATCTAACTCCTTACAATCCCCCCTCCCATTTTCCCACAATAGAAAATGCATAGCAGAATAATAGAAAGTGTGGCAGGCCAAAGACCCAAAAGAAAAAAAAATGGCTGCAGGTCTGCATTTAACAGCACTGAAAAGAGCAACTTTTTCACGCTTAACAACCATTGCAGGATCCCCATGGTCACATGATCAAAATTTGGCTGCTGGGCAATAAATGTCCCAGGGTCATGTGATCTCCTTTTTCATTTAACAACCGTGTTATTAATTTAACTACTGCAGTGATTCACTTAGCAACTGTGGTAAGAAAGGTCGTAAAATGGGGCAAAACTCACAAGATAAATTTTGGCCTCATTTGTAGTCGTAAGTCAAGAACTATCTGTAACCAAATCACTAGCCAAACTCCAAAAGTTTCCTTGTCAACTTCATTTCATGGATTCTACATCAAAAAGACCGTATAGTATGTGGTAGAACAGGCACGTGCAATCTGCAGCCCACAGGCCCCATGTGGCCCTGGATAGCTAATCATGTGACCCCATAAGATAGTAAACTTTTAATATTATATATAACAAGCTGATAACCCAGCATTGCCTGGGTATTTATTTATCCTAATCCTGTATTAGACAGGAAAAGCCCTGACTTTGGCGACAATTAAATTACTTACAAATGTTTTCCCTGTGCCCTCAGAAGCCATACATTTGCCCTCAAAAATAATCAAAGCCTTGTTGAAAATGTCCGGACCAAACATAATTTCCAATGTTGGATTTTCCCCTGTTACCAGAGGGAGCCCCTTTGTGGAGTACTGTGAAGCTGTTACCATGGCAACTCCACTGCGCTGTACAGTAGAAGTCATTTTACAGTAGTACAGTAGAAGCCATTTTAAGGCACAACAGGCTGTATCTTAACAGAACACACACCCTGAGGCGTGTTAGGGGTGTATACACACACACACACACACACACACACACACACTGTACATTAAGTATATTATATATGTTATATGTAGCCCAAGAAAATCCCTCATCCCTCAATTAGGCTCAGATAAGTCAAAAGGTTGGACCCACAGAATGTGAACAACTTGTGAAACAAAAATGTTGGCTCTGAAGACATGCAACAATGGGAAGGTTTTCCAGCCATCACCTTTTTAAGCCTTATAATGCTGTTGAGTTGAAATGTGAGGCTACAAGCAAAAACGGGGCTTTGTAGCCACTGGGTGAAAAGAGAGAAATCAAACTGGGAAATGCAGGTCATTCCTCTCCCCCACCCCCCAAAGTCCCTCTTCTCCATCTCAACCCTAACATCCATTTACCCCATGGGGAAGGGGCGTCAACCATATCAGATTCTAGAGCAAGAATAATACCAATAAGCATCCAGGCAGCACTGCAAAAGAGGCGGGAAAGAATGCAATACTAACTTCTTTGCCGAACAGTTGAGCTGACTCCTGGCACGAGAAGAGAGAAGCAGGATTTGCAAATGGTCCTTTTCACGGAAGGGTCCCTGCACACAAAATCAAGTGATCGATGAATGCAGCACTCAATTGCACTTGTTCACTGAAGTCTATCTATACCAGGGGTGGGCTGCTACATGTTCGCCCGGGCTCAGGAGAACCCGTAGCTAATGTTACGGCCAGTTCAAAGAACCTCCAAATCCCACCCCTGGCCGGCCCCACCCTCCCCTCCCCTCCCAGGAGTCTCCACGTGGCTTGTTTTGGATGTGAGGTAAGTACAGGGCCTGCACAGAGGCTCCAGAATGGGGAAAAATGGACCTCCCGGAAGTTCGGGAAGGCCTCCAGAGCCCGGGGGATGCAGTTTTCGCCCTCCCAGAGGCTCGAGGAAAGCCTCTGGAGCCTGGGGAAGGCAAAAACACGTGCCCCTCCCGCCATGGTGCAGGAGGCTGACTAGACCACGTCCACCATGACGTCCACCCAGCAACTGGGTATAGAACTCGTTGCTGAAATTTTTGAAGGCCACCCCTGATTTATACTATTTATCGCCAATCACACACTGACAGGGTGTTCATATCAAACTAAGCTATACTGTGATTTTGATTAGGGAAGAATCTAGTTTTTGCCTTAATAGGATATGTGAGTTTCCTTGTGGCTCAGTGCAGTACATGAACCTAGCCAAATGTAACATTTTGGTTAGCAAAGTTGGGCTATAATGAGAGGTATGAACAGAAAGTGAGATAGCTACCAAAAACCACCCAGCTCTTCTAAACCATTGCTTGCCAACTCATCAATTTTAAGAGGCATGGAGTTCAGTTCCTCCTGCAGGCTGGGGAGCTCTGGGAGTTGAAGTCCAAACACTCTAAAGTTGCCAAGTTGGGAAATACCAAGCTCAATCTGATCAATTTCAGTTTTGATCTATAATGCCAAATTTAGAAAACATTAAAAGAAGAGAATCAAAAGAAGAGGAGTTGAGAAATGGTTAATTGGGAAAAAGCAATGTGACTTCTATATTGGAGCAGTTAAGAGCAAGAACTCTATCATATGCCAAACATCGATTGAAATCTCAAGGTACCCATGAATTTATCTGTATGATAGCAGTAAAACTGGCATTTTTTGTTGTGATTATGAAGTAGAGACAAAACCTACATCTATTTATTGAAATCTTACCAACTATTCTCACTCCTAAATTGGATGCAATGTTAATAATTACAAAATATTCCCCATAAAGAACATGAGAATAAATATAGTAGTACTCGAGTTACGAATGTAATGGACACTGCCCATTCCATCCATAACTTGAGAATTTGTGGAAGTGAATCTCATACCTTGAATGACATCACTTCCTGCTTTCACCCATGCATTCTCTAATTTAATGTGTGGGTGAATGTGCGGCTCGTTAAGTACACATGAGGAACCTTGGGGTGGGAAAGGCCATAGGGGGGGGTAGTGAGGGAATAGGTCACCTACTTCTGACTACCCACGGCCTCTGCCGACCCACAGAGACCTCCTTCTACCTCCCCTGATGTCCCCACAATTTCTTCCCCCAAATCCTGCCACGCTGGGCGACTTACCTTATGAAGATCTGTCTCTTCTCCAGTCTGTTCCTTTGCCTGCTTTCCCTCCTTTCTCATCAGTAAAGGGTTTGATGAGGCCTCTGGCAGCAAGAAAGTAGATTCTTTCAAGCTGATCTCCGGTGAGAAAGCAGCCACAGAACGCCTAACACAGTGTTGGTAAAGCGCTTGAAGATTGTGTCCCTGTAAGCTTCGGCAGCCGTTTGCAAAAAGCCTTTGCCAGTAGGTACTGGGTTTCAGAGGGATGTGCCTGCACCTCCCAAATGCCGCTGGTGCCAACAAAGGCTTTTTGCAAAGGGCTGCTGAAGCCTACAGGAACATAATCTCCCTGCAGCATTCAGCAAGGAAACGGCAAACGGACAGAAGGCCTGAAGGACCAAAGGCTTCCCGCCATTTACAAACATCCAGGCCTCAATTCACAGAGAATAGAGGCCTAAAGTGCAAGATTACATGTGATCAGTAGTACAAGATCTCACACTATTGATCTTGTTTGATCTCGCGGTATGTTAGGCCTCTGTTCTCTGCAAATGCAGGTAAAGAAACTGCAATAGAGAGAGGAGATCTTTGCAAGGTAAGTGAATCGCCACAGGTGAAGTGCCTGTGAAGACCCGGTTGGTAGTGGTGGGGGAAATAGGCGGGGTGAATGTTGCAGAG
This sequence comes from Thamnophis sirtalis, assembly GCF_051295495.1. Classification (NCBI taxonomy): domain Eukaryota; kingdom Metazoa; phylum Chordata; class Lepidosauria; order Squamata; family Natricidae; genus Thamnophis; species Thamnophis sirtalis. The sequence goes on from NW_028261383.1 coordinate 33,282,584, forward strand.
CCTCTGCAGTCATTCGTAACAGCAAACAACTTCCATGGTGCTGCAATATTCACAATATTGGGACTTGCTCAATTAACTCTAGGGGACGCTTATCAGGTAACTTCGAACGTTGGCTAAGGGAAAGCTCGTAACCTGGCGATTATCTGTATAAAGTATTAATAATACATGTCAGATTACAAGTACATTTTAAAATGGGCATCAGGGAGAAAATAGGTTCAAAAATGGGAAGAAAAAAATGTTCCATTCATTGCTAGACTGGAAAAAGTATCTTAACCCTACAATTTATACCCTGCTTGTAACCCCCTTCCCCAAACGATGGCTACTCACTGTCTCAAGACGAGCCGCCGGCTGATGTTGTTTTGGGTGTGACAGTAGAAACGTGCCAATTCTTGGTTATTTGGGTTTTGGGCGAGCACACAATGGGCTGCCTGTATAAAAAAGAAAAACATCATTACAGCCTCCTAGAGATATCCAGGCTAAAGGCATCCTACACAATCCAGCTGCTTCATAACAAAATCTTATGAGGAATCATCCCGATCCTATTAAGGCCTTGGTTGTAAAACATGTAAAGAATCTTGGCGCATCTTAAATGCTACATCAATTTTCTTGGCTCGAGTAGCATAATGTGATCACTAAATAAGAGGTGTCTTATTTTACTACAAGACATTGATTGGCCAGATCCTGAAAGACTGTGTCTTTGAGAAAGTCTTCGCTGATTCTCACTACTTGGGCATGTGGCTCATCCTTGGTGATCCCCATTTTGGGGAGGGTTAAATTCATTATTTCCCCATTATGACTTTTATATTGTGGGCAATCTGCCTTGAAAGTCAATGAGATAGATAAGATAGATATAGATAGATAGATAGATAGATAGATAGATAGATAGATAGATAGATAGGTGGGTAGGTAGGTAGGTAGGTAGGTATATGATCTAGTTAGATCTAGGTAGATGACAGATAGATGGGTAGGTGGGTGGGTGGGTGGATGGATGGATGGATAGATAGATAGATAGATGATCTAGATAGATGATAGGTAGGTAGGTAGATAGATGATAGATGATTGCTTTCCAGAGCAAGTAAGGATGAGGTACTTCATTTTGGTGATTGCTTATAGGGCTATCTGGATCTTAACAAGAATGCCCTGGTTTATTGGCTAGAAAATTCTGGGAGTTGAAGTCCACGCATCTCCAAAGATCGTTATGTGAAAACAGGTTCAAATTTGTTGTGGGATGGGAGGAGGGAAAAGATGGGAAGCAAGTTTAGGATTGTGAAGAATCCAGAAGAAGAAAAATACCCCACTACAATCCTATAGATTTCTACCAACTGCTCCATTCTTAACCCCTCCTCCCTCTTGGTCATGTGATCAAGCCTGATATATAGGCAGCACACTCTGTGCTTCCTAGTTCGCATATATAGCATTCGGCAGAAACATATAGAGAACCCAAGCAACTAATGAAGTTAGTTAATAGGTACATGAACAATTGTATTACAGGAAAAAAAAAAGATGTCTCCTATTGGCGCTGTTGGGAAAGAGGTTGGAAAAAATTCCAGAGACCATGCTGTGCATGCTGTCTCTACATTAGTTTTAAAGGAATTGTCTTTCTGACTGTACCCAAGAGGAAAACATGAATTTCACATGCATTTGTGAGCAAACTGGAAACTGAGGCATAGCTAAGAGTCACTTCCCATTGCAACCTCCATTTTAAACAGCCCAGTGAAATTAATTTGTATGCTGGGAAATTCTTCTCACCTGATAGAGGAAATTCAGTCTCTGAAAGGCTTCTTTGTCCTTTATCATGCTGGTAAAAACAATGAAGTGATAAAGATATCTTAAATTGTTTAAGTGACAAAACAACTAACAGCGTGCAAAAAAGGGCTATGAACAACAGTAATTCTTTAAAAAGTTTTGCATATATGGATTGGATTCTTAGAGTTTGACGGATATCATAATATCAGATGTCCTGATCTTTTTGATCTAGTAAAACTTTAGATAACCATTAAGTAGTCAAAGGATTTCGAGCGTCAAACATTTCAAAGCTTTCTATATGCTACTGTATGGCTATCTGGATTTGTCAATTTTGTTTGTTTATTTCTGAGATTTATCCCCATCTTAATCCTTAACAGACTCTATGCAATTGCACAATATAATACAAATAAGGCAACATTAACAAATATTAAATTATATTAATATCATAAATTACAGTAATTAATTTTGGTGTCATTGATCCCAAAGTCCTTCCAGATAAATCCAAATTTTATTACCATAGTTTCAATGAGAGAAGGGACCAGCCTTGTCTCAAACTGTTCTTTAGGAGGGGAATCAGATATATATGGATAGATGGATGGATGGGAGACAGAGAGGGAGGGAGGGAGAAAGAGAAATCCAGTGTTCTTCAACATTTTCATACAAGATCTAGGTGACAGGATAGAAGAGGAACTCATCAGATTTGCAGATGACACAAACCTGGAAAGAATTGCTAACACTCTAGAAGACAGATTCAAAATTCAGAAGGATCTTGCCAGTCTTCAGCATTAGACTGTATCCATCAAGATGCAGTTCAGTGGTGAGAAAAGGAAGGTCCTGCACTTAAGACAGGAAAACCAAATGAACAGGAATAGAATAGGCAGTGCATGGCTCAACAGTAGTGTCTGTGAAAAAAATCTAGGTGTCCTGGTGGACTACCAGTAAAATATGAGGCACCAGCGTCCTGCAGCTGCTGAAAGAGCCAATGCAGTCCTAGGCTGTATCAAAAAAGGGATAACATCCAAGATCACAGGAAGTGATACTACCACTCTATTCTGCACTAGTGTGGCCACATTGCATCCAATTCTGGTCATCCCAATACAAAAAAGATGCTAAGGCCTTAGAAAGAGTGCAAAGAGCAGCAAGGATGACAATGGAGGCTAAACCATATAATGCACACTTAAGGAACTAGGTATGCTTAGCTTAACGAAAAGAAGGCTTAGGGTAATATGATAGCTGTCTTTCAATACTTGAAGCATTGTTCACAGGGAAGAGGGGATCAATTTATTCTCTGAGGAGAGGACAAGAAGCCATGACAGAGTGAATAATTAGTTGGTGGCATAGCTTGACTCCTGGAGCTGTGGGTGCTCCATTGTTAGAGGTTTTCAAGAAAAGATTGGATTACCATTTGTCCAGGATGGAATAAGGACTCCTGCCTTGGGGGCAAAGGGTTGGACTAGAAGACCACCAAGATGTTAGGCCTGCAGCGATTTTTTCTTTTGGATCTTTGGCCTGCCACACTATTATTCTACTATGCATTTTCTATTGTGGGAAATGGGAGGGGGGATTGTATGGAGTTAGATGATATGTAGACATAATAAAATTCTTTCTAGAAAGCCAAGGTCATCCTTTGTCTTTGTACCTCTGCACCGGACCGGAACTGGATGGGTAGAATTGCCAGCATGGCAAAGGAAGATTGGACCATGTGATGGACTTGCGGGTGTGTGTGCGGGAAAGATCTTGAACTTTCAACTGGGTGGAGAAAACTAGGAAGCTTCAGATTCCAGTTTTCCCAGATGTACCAACATGGCTCTCTAATAAATTGGAACTTTGAGGAATCCTTTGCCTCGGACTCTGATTTAATGTTGGATGCTATTTGGAACCCTGACACAAGGTCCCTTCCAGCCTTATGATTCTATGATTGATAGATCTGTTTAGAAAAACCGTAAGTCTTTTTGATGCAATCTGGTACCTGTCAGGTGCGACTTCATTTAATAATCAGGAAAGAAACCACTCAACTCCATTTGTTTGAAATTAAGTGTACTTTTACTAATTACAAATGAACAGTAGCGAAGCTAAGCTGAATCTGGTTAATTAGGCGCGAAAGCAAAGAATATCATGTATAATTCAATCCCCTCCCCTTGGCACCCCAGTCCATAGTCCAATTATAATTCACCCAACTGTCAGGTGGAAGATAACTTCAAAAAACATCACCAGGATGGAATGCTGGACAGTTAACCTTGGCGGGAAACTCCCTTCCTCCACATGCGCAATGAGATGGTCAGGTCAGCGTCTAGAATCTTCCTCCAGCACATAACGATTCCCTTCCCAAATACCATGCCTCACCTCCCCGTTTCAATGGCAGCCGAAGCAGCAGCAAAGCAGAGGCTGACAGTACCAGACTGTGGCCCTGGGGATTGGGGACCCCTAATGTAGGGCTGTGAAGGTAGCACCAGCACCTCAAACTGCAATTTGAAACACATTTCTAGCAAGTGCAACACCTCCTGCAATGTTGTACATATTTCAGAAACATGAGTGAACCTCAGCAACTTTAAGATGTGTGGATTTCAACTCCCACAATTGCGGTAGCCAGCATGAGAAACATCACATCGCTTTGTTTCTCTCACTTCCCCCTTCCCTAGATTTGTAATAGCAAAATTAAAGGATGCTACATCCCACCTCCCAATGAATTGTTACAATCCATTAACTCTGCATTTTGGAGGGAGGTGGCAAGAGTAAAAAAAAAAAAAAAGTAAAATAGAGACGCAACTCGGTTCTCCTAAAGGGATCTTAGATGTGCAAGAACATGTTGGTGTGTCTTCCCACCTATAGACCTTTTTCACAATACTGTTTTGACCCTTCTTACCCATTTTTGCATCCATCCCAACGCCAGTCTTCTCCCTAGCCCTATATATAACGTGCAATCTCATGGGTGGCAAAAGGCTACGTCTTTGGATCATTCATTTCCGTTCACTCACCTGTGAGATCTGGAGACTAGCTTTCTTCTTCTTCTTGCTCAAGTGCACTCTTTTAGTAGACGGAGGATGAACTCTTGATCGCGGAAAAAGGAAGAGACCTGATAGTTTCAGAAACAAAACAAAGCAAAGCAAAACTCTGTTAAGGAATCCTCTCCATTCCTGCGTACTCCATAAAATATATAAAGAAAGCAGAGAGGATACAAGGCTCTTATTAATATCCCTTCCTTGGACTTAGCCTCTGATGACCCACATCCGCCTTTACCTTTCTCGGCTGAAGCTCAAGCGCTGCGATTGCACTGGTCCAACTGATTAAAGTACCATAAAACCGGTTTCTAATCCCCGCGCAAAGAGCCTCTCTGAGTCCGTCGCTCTTAGCAAGCGAAGCTACCGCAGTGCATTCTCCTCCCCCGGTTTCGTGGCACAAAGGCTTCTGGGAAGTGTAGTGCCTTTTTTCATTCCATTGAATTGAACTACAACAGGGAGGTAGCATTCGGGCTCCGAAACAAGTAAGGGCTTTGGGTACCGCGCGCAGTTGCGCATGCCCCGTATTTTTCTTCCTAGGAAACACGTGTTGCGCTAACTTAACGCAAAGACCAGAAAAGGGAGTAGATTGAAATAAAGTAAAATAAAACCCATCGGATCTTTCTGTTTCGGCTCTGATTTTTGCATGGCAGAGCGCCCTCTTCCGCACGAAGTAAGAAACTCGAATGCATTAATTAAATGTGGCTCGTGCGAGTCAGTGTGGACGCCTGGTGACAACTTGGAGAAGTCCTTCCAGATTTCTTAAACAAGGTTTCAGGACTAGTGTGTTGTGTCTGGTTTGGAAGCATTACTTGCTTCGGAGAGGGAGGAAGGCGGTGGCAGAGAGTGGTGAGGATGGTAGAAAAGATCATTGGTAGTTCACTTCCTTCTATCCTGAACATGGCATATAAGGGATGTTTGAGCAAAGTCTGCAGGATTGCCTGGGATGCTACATGTCCTCTTCCCAACCTGTTTTGTTCCATACGGTATCAACATTGTGAACGCTCAACTTTCTTTTTCTGGTATGTCAGAGGTGTCCAAACTTGGGAACTTTAAGACTTGTGGCTGGATGGAGAATTCTGGGAGTTGAAGTCCACAAGTTTAGAAACTCAGCACACAAACACACACCCAGCATGAAATATTTTGGGAAACATTAAAAATGTTATATTTTCCTAAAGGATAAATGGAGAAACATGTTCTTAAAGGCAGAAAGCAGACTCAGTCTTTCTTAATAGCCCTCAGCAGATATTTTGTACCCATTATAAAAGATTTGCCAGCCTATTCAGAAACCAGCCCCAGTTTCCCTACCCCAAGCAGAAACCGAGGAGGCCAGCTTTTAGAAATGCAATTTGGTAATCCATTCAGAAAGACTGGGACAAGAAACATAAAAGCAGCAAACAAAAGACTCATAAAATTAGCTCAGACATAAGGGATGTTTGGGACCTAGGATTTGCATTTCTTCTTTTGCCTATAGAGCCAGCTATGACCCCTACATAAACCCTACACGATCCCCATAGGAATCTGATGGCTAACCTTTTCCAGACCGAGTGGCCAAAGCGTGGGCATATTTCTGCAAATGTGTGTGCGTGCCCAAACCCTCAAATTGCAATGTGCGTTTCCCTGCACACGCCCTGCTCCCCGCGTACGCACACATGCCCCCTCCCGCACGTGCCCTGCCCCCACATCCGTGTGTGCCTCCCGCAAGCACCCCCTGCATGCGTGTGTGCCCCCCACATGCCCTGCTTTCTGTGCATGCACCCCCCATGTGTGTAGCCCACCTGCTGCGTATGCACACATGCCCTCCGTGCAGCCTGCCCCCTGTGCATACGTGGCAGACCCAAAGGCCTGCTGGCCAGTGGGAGGCGTGCATGCATGCAGATCGGAGCTGAACTGGGGCGACGGCTTGCGTGTCATCAGAGAGGGCGCTGCATGCCACCTCTGGCATACATGCCAAAGGTTCTCCTCTCTTCTGCTTGAGCAGGGGATTAGACTAGAAGACCTCCAAGCCCCTTCCAATTCTGTTATTCTGTTGCTTTTCCTGGCTGCCCATGGTACTTCCAAAATAAAGTTCAATGGCATCAGTACTTTTTCTATCCTGCTTCTTTAAACTCCAACTTTTGTTTACATAGAGCGTCGTGGGGAATATCATAGTCTAACATTAATCAACTAAAAACACAAGATTGCTTATGTAAAGAGTTTATAAAAATCAATGTACCTGCCATTGACCTGACTGATGCTAAACATTAATATCACAGCAGGAGATCCAGCTGAGCCTGACTTCAATACCAGGAAAGATTCTGGAAAAGATAATCAAGCAACGAATTAGCAAACAGCTAGAAGTAAACAAAGTAATAGCCAAAAGCCAACATGGGTTTGTCAAAAACAGATCATGCCAGACTAATCTTATTGCATTCTTTGACAAAGTGACAAAATTAGTGGACCAGAGGAATGCTGTCGATATAGTTTACTTGGACGTCAGTAAGGCATTTGATAAGGTAGACCATAATCTACTACTAGATAAAGTTAGAAGAATGTGGGTTGGACAGCATCACCACCAGATGGATTCGTAACTGGCTGACCAACCCCACTCAATGTGTAGTCCTCAAGGGAACTGCATCTACATGGAGGGAAGTATGCAGTGGAGTACCCCAAGGCTCTGTTTTACGCCCAGTACTCTTCAACATCTTCATCAATGATTTGGATGACAGAATAAATGGGGAACTCGTCAAAATTGCAGATGACACCAAGCTGGCAGGAATAGCCAACACTCCAGAAGACAGGCTTAAAATACAGAAGGATCTTGACAAACTTGCACATTGGGCACTATCTAATAAAATGAAATTCAATGGTGAAAAGAGTAAGGTTCAACATTCAGGTAAGAAAAACGAAATGCACAGGTACAGTATAGGTGGTACCTTGCTCAATAGTAGTAACTGTGAGAGTCCTAGTGGACAACCATTTAAATATGAGCCAGCAGTGTGCAGCAGCTGCCAAAAAAGCCAACACAGTTCTAGGCTACATAAACAGAGGGATAGAATCAAGATCACATGAAGTGTTAATATCACTTTATAATGCCTTGGTAAGGCCACTTAGAATACTGCATTCAGTTTTGGTTGCCATGATGTAGAAAAGATGTGGAGACTCTAGAAAGAGTGCAGAGAAGAGCAACAAAGATGATTAGGGGACTGGAGACTAAAACATATGAAGAACGGTTGCAGGAACTGGGTATGTCTAGTTTAATGAAAAGAAGGACTAGGGGAGACATGATAGCAATGTTCCAATATCTCAGGGGTTGCCACAAAGATGAGGGAGTCAAACTATTCTCCAAGGCACCTGAGTGTAGAACAAGAAGCAATGGGTGGAAACTAATCAAGGAGAGAAGCAACTTAGAACTGAGGAGAAATTACCTGACAGAACAATTAATCAGTGAAACAACTTGCCTCCAGAAGTTGTGAATGCTCCAACACTGGACGTTTTTAAGAAGATGTTGGATAGCCATTTGTCTGAAATGGTATAGGGTTTCCTGCCTAGGCAGGGGGTTGGACTAGAAAACCTCCAAGGTCCCTTCCAATTCTGCTATTGTATTGTATCGTATTGTATTGAGTATATCTCAGTGATGGTGAGCTTTTTTCTTACGGCATGCCAAAAATGCATGTGTGTGCATGCTCACTCAATTTCCTGCAGTCTTGCCCCACAGAGGCCTCTCCTATCTTATCCCCTTCTTTTCCTCAGTATAACTCCTTAGCATCAGAATGTTTTTCAGTTGAGGGGGAATAGAATGTCTAAACTCCCTGACCACAGGCCAGATGAGATGCCCATGTCCACATGGATGTGCTGGCCATGCCCACCTCCACTCCAAGTGGCAGTTGGAACAGAGTTCTTTTCAGGTGGGGAGGGGGAGTAGGATGTCTAACTCCTTAGCATCAGAGTGTGATAATAATAACATAAGAAATACTAATGATCTGATACTCATTTCAAAAAATCCTTAAGCAAGCTAAGAAAGAAACAATTAAAGCTTTAAAGTGGGTCAGAAATGATGCTTAGAAAGGGAATGTGTTTAAATAGAGTAGTGGAATAATCAAAGTTCAAATAGGGGTGGAAACTAGAGAGAGGGGGATTAATAAAATACACATTTTCATATAATAAGGAGAAGTAATAATAAGAGGGAAAATTGGAATTTGAATGATGGCTACTATTAAGTACACTTTAATAATATGGTGGTTGACATAAAAATAACATACTGAAATATTTAATAACCAAATAATGAAGGGTTATAAATTGAACAAGCAAATAATGGAAGATTTCAATTTAGCATGAATGTTTGCACTATTATTAGAATTGTATAAGCTTGTTAAAAGTAATAAATATGATTAATAATATTCTGTTTGGATTAAAAGGTATGATATTTAGAATAAGGTGATTGGCATAGAAATGACGGTTCCACCACAAAATCGCGGACAACAAAATCGCGGTCAATGAAAGCGCGCATTTGACGTCATCACAGCGCGACGAAAACATCGCGCTGTGATAGAAAAATGTAAAAATAAAGCGAAAACCTTACCCTAACCCCCCCAAACCTAACCCTAAACCTAACCCTAAACCTAACCCTAAACCTAACCCTAAACCTAACCCTTAACCTAACCCTAAATCTAACCCTAAACCTAACCCTTAACCTAATGCTAAACCTAACGCTAACCCTTAACCTAACGCTAAACGTAACCCTAACGCTCTAACCCTAACCCTAACCCTTAACCTAACCCTAACCCTAACCCTAACCCTTACCTTTATGTGAATCGGCTTGCTTTAATTTTATTTTTATTTCAATTTTTAATTTTTTTCATCGCACTGTGATGACATCAAATGCGCGCTTTCGTCGATCACGCTTTTGTGGACCGCGGTTTTGACGGGTCACAGAAATGACACATTGAAATATTGAATGATTAAATAATGAAAGACTATAATTTAATAAAAAGAGGTGTATTATGGGTCTTGGTTCTTCTTTCTCAACTGGAACAATTCCCAACAGGAAGCAAGAAAACTGAATCTCATCAGATTCTGATCAGAACCAGTTTAGGATCGCCTCAGGTATTTGTTATTCGCTTTCAGGTTCATTAATTGTTTTGAAATCTGGGCAGATGTTGTAATGGCTCTTTTCAAGGCTGCAGGTTACACACCCGAGATAGCGACTGTCCTCTGAACCCCATTTGATTGAAGTGTTATATTTTTCCAGCTGTTTGATTTTGGAGCCTTTTGCCAATATTTGCAGTTTCCTCCCCCTTTATATGCAAAATCTAGTTGGTCAATGCACCTGCCTGCAATATATAAAGTTTCTCTTTTCATGATCATTATTTGTGTGATAGCAGGATGAAGTCTGATCATCTCTGAAACTGCTTCCTTCTTTGGAATGAACTGAGGCTGATCTTTACAAGTAGTCTCTTTTTACATCTGATAAGAGGGTAAGTCTCTGGAACTTTTAAAAATACTTTTCCTCCCAGAGAACTAGATGATGATTTTTGGAAAAAGACTAGAATTTTTTTTGTTTTTCTGGCCAGTTAATTGTATTTTGGGCTAGACATGCATAAAGAGGCAACAACCTCTTCAGCCATAATGAATCTATTTATTTATTTAAGAAATTTTATATGAACCATCCAATCCACCCTTAGTGATTCCAAGCAGCTTCTGACCATTGCAGTGTTCCCACGCTTGTGTGATTAAAATTCAGACACTTGGCAACTGGCATGTATTTATGACAGTTGCAATGTCCCGGGGTCATGTGTTCCCCTTTTGTAACCTTCTGACAAGCAAGGCCATGGGGAAGTCAGATTCACTTAACAACCGTGTTACTAACTTAACGGCTCACATGATTGACTTAACAACTGTGGCAAGAAAGGTTGCACAATGGAGCAAAACTGACGTGACAGCTGTCTTGCTTAGCAACAGAAATTCTGGATCATCTAATTGTGATCATAAGTCAAGGACTACCTATACTGTGGGATAATGCAAGAGGGGAGAGGCCCAAAGCTAATTAACTTTTCAGGGGTTGAACACATTAAGAGGGAAGAGGCCCAAATCAGCTACCCCAAGGTCAACCACAGCCCTCATGCGGCCCACAATGAAATTGAGTTAGATACCTCCTGGACTAGAAGATCTCCAAGGTCCCTCCCAACTTTGTTCTTCTGTTATCTATTAGCAATTCTGGGTTAAAACTGTTCATTTGCTGAGCAAGGGATTGGTAACCGGGAGTTCTAAGCTGTTCTTCTAGAACGTTGGAGATACATCATGGAGATGACTAAGTCAGTGTTTCTCAACCTTGGCGACTTTAAGTCCTGTGGACTTCAATTCCCAGAATCCCCCAGCCAGCACAGCTGGCTGGGGAATTCTGGGAATTGAAGTCCACAGGACTTAAAGTCGCCAAGGTTGAGAAACACTGGACTAAGTCATTCCCTGCTCATCTTTGGTGTCCTCAGCAAAAAGCCATGTCCATCACAATAAAGTATTCATGAATGGGCATAAGGTGTGCTTATACAGTATTGGAATAATCTCATATTGATTGTAACTTTTTCCAGGTCCACCGACTCGTCCTACTGTTGCAATGCCTTGTCTGCTATGCCCGTCTCTCTTGTGCTGCCTCCTCCTCCTCGCCTTTCCATTAGCCTCCAGTTCTGCTTCTAATGCGGACACAGTGGTCATAACCAGCAGTGGCCCTATTAAGGGCAAGCAGTTCCTAACTGGCCCTGGATCTGTGACAGCCTATCTAGGCATTCCTTATGCTGAGCCTCCCCTGGGGAAGTTGCGTTTCCAGAAACCTCTTCCACATCAGCCATGGAGTCAAACATTGGAAGCCATCAATTTTGGCAATTCCTGTCCTCAATTTATTTCCGAGGATTACCCTGAAGCAGGTATATTTTCTCCTAAAACACCACTGTCAGAAGATTGCCTTTCCCTCAACATCTGGGTGCCACACCCACAACCTTCTTCACCAGTCCCTGTTCTGGTCTGGATACATGGAGGGTTTTATTTAATGGGCACGTCTTCTGTGGACGTGTACAATGGGGCACCTTTGGCTGCCACTGAGAATGTCATTGTGGTCACCATCAATTATCGCTTGGGAGCTCTGGGCTTTCTTTACTTGCCCCCAATTGTGCCAGGGAACCTAGGCTTATGGGACCAACAGCTGGCCCTGAAGTGGATAAAAGAGAATGCAGCTGCCTTTGGGGGAGATCCTTCTCGGGTGACCCTTTTGGGCCAGGGTGTTGGAGCATCTTGTGTGAATTTCCATCTTCTCACACCAAAAAGCCAGGATCTTTTTGCCCAAGCGGTGATCCAGAGCGGAACAGCCAATGCCTTTTGGGCTTGGAAGACTCCTGAGGAGACTAAACAAAACTCACTGGAATTTGCTTATCTACTAGGTTGCTTAGAAGAAAATACTAGAAGCATAGTGCATTGTCTGCAATGTCTGCAATCAAAAAATGTTTCTGAATTAATTTGGCACGAAGCATCTCAGTTCACGAAAGGTAGCACCTTTCCATATTTTCGCTTTATGCCAACTGTAGATGGGGATTTTTTGCTTGGTGATCCAGAAAAGCTCATGGAGGAGGGGAAAATCCAGGTAAAACCTGTTCTCATTGGAAAAACCTCTGATGAAGCAGCCCTGCTTGCCGCCATTATTAACCTTTTCGTCGCTGATAATCTCATCAGTCAGGAGCAGCTTCTGAAAGGGATAAAACTCTGGCTGCCAAATGAAACTGAAGATTTTATTCAGACTATTGCACGGAGGTACAGTGAAGGACATCACGGCCCAGCACAATACCGCTCTGCTCTGACCCAGTTCTTTACAGAATGGACCATTGCATGCCCAGTGATTGAAGCAGCAAGTAATTTCAGGAAAACTGGGAGTCCTGTATATGCCTATTTATTCGCACATTACTCCTCATGGTCATTTTGGCCTCAATGGATTGAGGCAGTTCATGCTGCTGAGATTCCTTACATTTTTGGAACCCTTGACTCAGTGCGGCCCTTTAATCAAACCTACACAGAGGCTGAAGCCAGACTGAGCCGTATGATGATGCACTACTGGGCAGAGTTTGCCAGAACTGGGTAAGTGGTTCACTTTATCTCTATAAATTTGTATTCTAAATCCAAAGGAAGCCTTTCATTTGACAAACACACTTTATAACTAAAGTAATAAAGCAATTCACACTGTTCATTTGTCTATGTTTGTACATTATGTTAATATAGGTAGTTTTTCTGTTTCAGTCTAGACCAAGTCACCCAGCTGTCATTTCCTGGGGATGGGGTGTTAGGCTGAGCCGTCTCCATTGCTACTCTGTCTGGGTGAAGTCAGTTGAGCTTCACTGTGAGCTGGTGGAGTTCCGCTGGGCTGTGACCTGTTGTTGTGCTGGGAGTTATGTATTGGCACAGGAGGAAGTTCACCAGATGGTGGATCCAGTCCCTAGTCGTCAATTGCCTGAGCACCTCCTTAGTGGTCCTGACCACTCGTTCAGCCTGACTGTTGGTCACTGGGTGAAATGGAGTGGACCGCCTCCTGCCGATCACCTCCCATAGACCGATTCGATCACACAGGTTAGGTCTCCTCCGGATTCCATCTGCCAGCCAATGTCGGCTGGCGACTCCCCGGGGGAGAGCCTTCTCTATTGCAGCGCCAGCCCTCTGGAACGATATCCCCGTGGAGATCCGGACCCTTACTACCCTCCCATCCTTCCGCAAAGCTGTTAAGTCCTGGCTGCTCCAGCAGGCCGGGGGGCTCTCGATATATCCAGCCCCCCGGAGATTGTGATTGTTGTATATTTTAATGTTGTTTGTGTATTATTCCCCCTCCCTTGTTTTATTGTAAGCCGCCCGGAGTCCTTCGGGAGTGGGAGGCATACAAATCAATAAAACTATAACTATAACTATAACTATATGCCGAATGTTGGCATTGAGGAATGACTGAAACGCTTTTCAGGAGATGTGGGGGCCATGGGGGTGGTTGAGGGGACCAGAGACACGGGAGAGGGTCGGAGTATTACGGTCGTAACAGGGAGGGGCAGATATGGCGGGGACTTTAGGGCAGGCCATTACCGGGGAAGGAGGGCTCGCTACATTACAGAGATCCCTCCTTCCGGCCCTATGAGTCCCACTCCGAGACCAGATGGCGCAAGTAGTCAGGACCCTGGACTCAGGCTGCTGTCGCTAAATGCCAGGTCTGTGGTACATAAAGCTCCTCTCGTCCGGGACTTAATTTTAGACGAGAGGGCAGACCTGGCATGTATTACTGAAACCTGGCTGGGCCCAGAGGGAGGAGTCCCCCTTGTAGAGCTGTGCCCAGAAGGTTTTCAGGTGCTGCACCAGCCGAGAGTCCAGGGAAGGGGTGGGGGTGTGGCCATTGTTATCCGGGAGTCGTTAGTTCCTCGTAGGGTCCCTGCTCCGGAGCTTGTCGGGTGTGAGTCCCTGCTGATAAAGTTGGACCTCAAGGGTCAAGTGAGTCTGCTGTTAACGTACCTGCCTCCCAACAGCGTTGCAGCAGCCCTCCCCTCGCTCCTCGAGTCGGTAGCCGAGCTGGCAATTGAGTTTCCTAGGTTGATGGTCCTGGGGGACTATAATTTGCCGTCGCTCGGTGAAAACTCTGATGGGGCGCAGGAGTTCATGGCTTCCATGACAGCCATGGGCTTGACCCAAGTAATCCGGGGCCCAACCCATTCAGCGGGTCACATGCTCGACCTCGTATTCCTCTCGGAGCAGTGGATTTGTGATCTTGGTCTGAGGGGTAATGACATCATACCCCTGTCGTGGTCAGACCACTGCCTACTGAGGCTCGACTTCCGGAGACCAAACCCCCACTGTAGGGAGGAGGAACCGACCAGGTGGTTCCGCCCCAGGTGACTTATGGAGCCGTTAAGGTTCCAGACGGAGCTTGGGGTCATTCCTGATACTTTTGCCCACAGTCCGGTAGAGACTCTGGTTGCTGCTTGGCACTCGGCAGCATCGGAGGCCCTCGACTGGATTGCGCCACTACGGCCCCTCCGAGGCGGCGGATCCCGGAGACCTCCTTGGTTCACCGAGGAACTCCGGGAGATGAAGTGCCGGAGGAGATGCCTAGAGCACCGATGGAGGTCCGATAAGTCCGAATCGAACCGAGCAATGGTAACCACCTGCACCAAGGAATACACCAGGGCACTTAGGGAAGCGAAAAGATCTCATATAGCCACCTTGGTTGCGTCCGCTGAGTCTCGCCCAGCCGCCCTGTTTAGGATAACCCGCTCCCTATTAAATAAGAGGGAAGCGGGGGAACCCTTGCAGGGCAGAGCTGAGGATTATGCCCAATTCTTAGCGGACAAAATTGCTCGGTTTCGGTCGGACTTGGACTCCATCTCTGCAGTTCCAGCCGAGGCACAAGAGGATCAAGTAGACCATCTCTGGGTTGAGTTTCAGGATGTTGCCCCTGGGGATGTGGACAAGGCCATGAGAGCTGTAAGTGCCTCCACCTGTGTACTGGACCCGTGTCCCTCATGGCTGGTTACCAACAGCAGTGAGGTGACACGAGGCTGGATCCAGGCGGTTGTTACCGCCTCTCTTCGGGAGGGGAACTTTCCCGCCGCATTAAAAGCGGCGGTGGTGAGACCCCTCCTAAAGAAGCCATCTCTGGATCCAGCTGTTCTTAATAACTATCGCTCAGTCTCCAACCTTCCCTTTCTTGGGAAGGTTGTTGAGAAGGTGGTGGCCTTCCAGCTCCAGCGGTCCTTGGAGGAAGCAAGCTATCTCGACCCCTTCCAGTCAGGCTTCAGACCCGGTTACAGCACAGAAACCGCTTTGGTCGCATTGACCGATGATCTTTGGAGAGCCAGAGATGGAGGACATCCCTCCATCCTGGTTCTCCTTGACCTCTCAGCGGCTTTCGATACCATCGACCATGGTATCCTTCTGCGACGACTGCGGGAGGTGGGAGTGGGAGGCACCGTGTTGCGGTGGTTCTCCTCCTACCTCTCGGACAGGTCGCAGTCGGTGTTAGTGGGGGGGCAGAGATCGACCCCTAGGCCCCTATCATATGGGGTGCCTCAGGGTTCGGTCTTATCCCCCCTACTATTCAACATCTACATGAAACCGCTGGGAGAGATCATCCGCAGGCACGGGATAAGATACCACCAATATGTGGACGATACCCAGTTGTATCTGTCCGCCCTGTGCCAACTCAATGAAGCGGCAGACGTGATGAACCGAGGCCTTGAGGCCGTTATGGACTGGATGAGGGCTAACAAGCTTGTACTCAACCCAGAAAAGACCGAGTGGCTGTTGTGCTTCCCTCCCAAAGATTCGACCGATATTCCATCACTCAGGCTGGGGGGTCAAATTTTACACCCCTCAGAGAGGGTTCGCAACTTGGGAGTCCTCCTGGATCCACAGCTATCTTTTGACCACCACCCGACGGCTGTGACCAGGGGGGCATTTGCCCAGGTTCGCCTGGTGCGCCAGTTGCGACCCTACCTGAATCGGGAGGCTCTCACAACAGTCACTCGGGCCCTTGTGACCTCTAGGCTGGAATACTGCAATGTGCTCTACATGGGGCTGCCCTTGAAGAGCATCCGGCGACTTCAGCTAGTCCAGAACGCGGCCGCGTGAGTGATTGTGGGTGCACCTCGGTTCACCCACATAACACCTATCCTCCGCGAGCTGCGCTGGCTACCTGTCGATCTCCGGGTGCGCTTCAAGGTGCTACTAGTCACCCATAAAGCCCTGCATGGTAGTGGATCTGCGTACTTGAGAGACTGCCTTCTGCCAATTACCTCCCTGCGACCAATTAGATCTCATAGATTGGGCCTCCTCCGAATTCCATCGGCCAGCCAATGCCGGCTGGCAACTACAAGGAGGAGAGCCTTTTCTGTAGTAGCTCCGACCCTTTGGAACGATCTCCCCGTGGAGATTCGTACTCTCACCACCGTCCAGGCCTTCCACATAGCCCTTAAGACCTGGCTAGCCCGTCAGGCCTGGGGACAAAGATAGTCGCCCCTCCCGAATGATGAATGAATGTTGCTCATTATTTTTTACTTATATGTGTCTATGTCATTGTTTGTATTCCCCCTCCTGATTTTATGTGAGCCGTCCTGAGTCCCCTCAGGGAAAAGGGCGGCCTATAAATGTTAATAAAATTCTAAATTCTAAATTCTAAATTTTGCCATGAATTGTGCCCAATTGTTGGACACAATTACATCTGGCAGACTATGTGTGGTGAACAGCCGGCGCAACTCTTGGATGACCCTGGTTGTTTCATCAATGAGACCGATGCCACTTCCAAACACTTGGAATAAAAGTCCACTACATCTGCTCCTGGAAGGGACCTGCAAAGTCAATGTGCACAGGAGACCATGTGGTTTGCATTGTCTCCCATCAGTGCACTGGTGTTTGTGGCATCTCCAGTCGGGTTTCATGGCAGGCCTGGCAGCTCCTTACTTGATTCTCAATATCTTTGTCCAGGAATGGCCACCACAAGTAGCTCTTGGCTAGACCCTTCACCCAAACAATTCCTGGATGCCCCTTGTGTAGGGAATCCAGCACCTTGGAGCGAAGACTGAGTGGAATGATGTCCCTGCTGCCCCATAGCACACATCCTTTGTGGAGTTCATAATTTCGAGGAGCGTATTGCTGGAACTCAGAGCCTGGCTGGGTCTCTGTAGCAGTGATTTTACCACCTTAAAAGCTTTGTCTTGAGTGCTCATCCAGACCCAGGGTGTTTGTTTGTCCAGTAAGTGGTGTAGATGTTCTGCCAGGGAAGCCTTATGCAGTAAGAAAGAGTGGTAAAAATTGATCAAGCCCAGGAATGCTTGAATCTCCCCCTTGGATTTTGGTGTGGGGACTTGCTGATTTGCCTTTAGTTTTGCTTCAGATGGGTGGATTCCAGCAGCATTGATGCAGAAACTCAGGAATTCTTTGGATTACATGTTGATCTGGCACTTTTCCCACTTGAGTTTTAGGCTTGCCTTGCAGAAACGTTGGAGTACTGTGCGGAGATCTTCTGCCAGGACTGCCACTGATTCCTCCGCGATCAGGATGTTATCAAAGTATGGGCAGTCACCGGGAATGTTTTTCAGTGTTTGTTCCATAATACTTTGGAACAACCCTGGTGCTACGCTTACAACAAACTGCAAGCGGCATACTTGGAATTCACCTCTGTGTGTGACTATTGTTTGTGTTTCTGCAGTAGCGTAGTCTACCAGTAGCTGATGGTAAGCCTGGCTGAGGTCTAACTTAGCGAAGATTCGGCCTCCCTGTTGCGAGGCGAGGATGTGGCTTATCACTGGTACTGGTTAAGCAGGCTGCTGTAGTGCCTTGTTTATGGTGCACTTGTAGTCTGTGCAGATGCGAAAGTCCCCATTAGGCTTAACTGGGGTCACTATGGGAGTTTCCCAATGACTGTAGTCCACAAGTTGGAGCACTCCCTACTGCACCAGGTTGTCTAGTTCTGCATCAATTTTAGCCTTCAATGCAAAGGGAACCCTATGCAGTTTTAATTGGATTGGAATTATTGCTGGATTGAGGTTGTGTGAAATGGGTGCCCCTTTGTATTGTCCCAGCTCAGTGGTGAATACATCAATGTATTGTTGGCATACCGCTTCTAGATTGACTATTTGGGTTCGATAGATGCCTGTTACACTGATGCCCATGGCCTGAAACCAGTCCACTCCTATGACACTGGTGCACAGCCCCTTTATGACCATTACATTGAGGGGACCCTTGAACTCTTTGAATTGTACTCTCATGGTAGCCTCACCCCTTACGGGAACATGGCAATTCTGGAAGCCTATTAGCACTAAGCTTGATGGTTTGAGCGGGACCTGCTGTTGGCTACATTTGCAAATGTGTTCAAATGTTGTGATAAAGGATATGGCTGGTCCAGTATCTTGCTCCATGGAGCATGGGATCCCTTGATGTTTTATTTAGAGACTTATTTTTTCTTCGATGGGGTGTTGGGCCCCTGTGTGTTGGATGCTATGCCTTTCCGAGCAGTATTCAACTCTGTTCTGTCCTGGGGGGCTTTTCTCACTGACAACCTCTGCAACTCTGGCAATGTGCCCTTGCTTTACACAGGCATGGCATACTGCTGCACGGAATCTGCACTCCGCTCTTCATGTTATCCCCACAGCTTGCGCAGCTCTGTGGGGAAGTTGCTCATTCTGTGGAATAGCAATAGCAATAGCAGTTAGACTTATATACCGCTTCATAGGGCTTTCAGCCCTCTCTAAGCGGTTTACAGAGTCAGCATATTGCCCCCCATGGTCTGGGTCCTCATTTTACTCATCTTGGAAGGATGGAAGGTTGAGTCAACCCTGAGATTTGAACCACGGAACTGCAGCTAACAGTCAGCTGAAGTGGCTGCAATACTGCACTCTAACTACTGCGCCACCTCGGCTCTTGTAACATGGCTGGGTGTCTCTCTCTGCAAGAAGTCAATTTCGTCACTCTCACTGACCTCCTCCGAGCTTTTGGCGGTCTCTTGGTGGATTTCTGGGGTGGGGGAGATGTGTGCTTTTAGTGGCTGGAGAGTCTCCATGCCCCCATCACCATGATTTCCTTCCTTTCCTTCCTATTCACCATGGAAAAACTGGAAAGTCTGTTTTTCCATGGCAAATAGGCGCTTTTGTAATTCACTGTTACGCAGCCACAAACGAGCCAGTCTCCAAGACAGTCTTCCAGATCAGAGAACTCGCATTGGCACGGTGCTTGGCGAAGGACTGCCACAAACTCTGCTGCAGATTCGCCGGATCTCTGTTCACATTGCTTAAATGTACGGTGCCGGGCGTTTGTAGAGAGTTTAGGCTCAAAATGTTCCCTTAATATATTTTTTGAGGTCTCCGTAGGCCACTGTCTCTACACTTGCCGATGCTATCAGGTTTTCAGCAATATGAAATGTGGCCTGTCCACAGGCACATAGCAGGTTGGCTGCCTTCAGGCCATTATCCATGATCTGGTTAGCCCAGAGTTAGTTGTCTACTCAGGAGACGTACGAGCTCCACTGTGCTGGGTGAATAATATCAAACTCGTCGAGTCTTCCCAATTTAGCCATTTTGAGAAGGCCCCTATGGTGCTAGTTAATGCCTGTACTACTGCGGTTGGAGCTGGGCTGCACTTAGGAGTTCTGGGGATGGATCCCTCAGGTATGTCTGGGCCTCCAGTGTGACTTACTGGCAGGACAGGGAGGATGGTCCCACCCGAGCCCTTATCCGGTCTGATGCACAGTGATTTCAGTCTCTTGGTTAGCAGCAGCTCTCTCCTCTGCAGCCTCCCACCTTCATCGCCACTGTGGGGTAATGGGCTTCAGTAGGCAAGATACAGGCCAGCATAGTACAACAGCATTTATTGACTCAAAAACTGGAACTGAGGAACAGCAGGCAAATGCCTGTAATTTATACTCTAGGCCCACAGGGTCTTAACCAATCATAATACTTAAAAAAAGCCCGCCCAAATATGAATGTTCAAGTTTCCCTCCAAAACATTTGGAATTAACAGTTGGGGTCATCTAAAGGTTAGTCTCACTTTAGCAGGACTTAACACAACTATATATGCTGAATACACAACAAGGGAAATAAGAAACAGAGCATTACTGTACCATTAGAAGAACGAACAAAGGCTTGCAAGGGAGTTAAGTAATAAAAAGGAAACTCAAAGGATGGAGGGTGTCCAGGGTGTGAGGAATTGGGGCGGGAGGGGATTGGGATTGGCAGATTTCAGGAGTCTGACGTGAGTATGAAGAGCTGAGCTGGATTTGGTTCAGCAAGGAGGAGACACAGATTTAATCTAGCCACATACTGAACTTTGGCCACTATGGTTGAGAATGCATGTCAAAAGCTAGAATCTGAACTATGTTGTGAATATAGCACATGTTTGTAAAAGTTTTATTATTGAGATTCAGATTAACAGAGTTTGAAGGGACCATGTAGGTCATCTGCTCCAACCCAGGGGTGAAATTCAGCTAGTTCGGACAGGTTCTACAGAACCAATGGCGGCAATTATGCGCCATTGGAAGAACCGAGAAATCCCACTGACTGGCCCCTCCCCTTCCACTCACTCCTTTTCGCGCCTTGCCTGCCTAGACTCACGCCCGAGGCATAGCTGCTCCTGCTCCCTGATTCCTTCGCTTGCCTCGACCATGTGGCCCAGCTGATCTCTGCCTGGTGAGTCTTCCTTCACTTCTTGCCTAGCTACCTCCCAAGCGGTTTTTCTCCTCCTCAGCAGGGGAATCTGTGGGGATCAATCCTGAATCCTTCCCTGGCGCAGGGAATTCCAGTGGGCTGGATGCAAGTATGAAGTATCAGAGCCGAGGTGGCGCAGTGGTTAGGGTGCAGTACTGCAGGCCACTTCAGCTGACTGTTATCTGCAGTTCAGCGGTTCTAATCTCACCGGCTCAAAGTTGACTCAGCCTTCCGTCCTTTTGAGGTGGGTAAAATGAGGACCCAGACTGTGGGGGCAATATGCTGACTCTGTAAACCGCTTAGAGAGGGCTGAAAGCCCTAGGAAGCGGTATATAAGTCTAACTGCTACTGCTACTGCTATGAAGGGCCTGGCTCCGCAGTGCTTCCAGAAGAACTCAGTTGAAAACTTCATTCAGCCTTCCAGAATTCGCTGCGCCAGGGCAGGAATGATTCCCATGGACCCCACCACTGCTTGAGCAGGGGGGATGACACTGAGGAGGAGAAAAATTGTGAGGTTTTGTGCCAGGCAGCTGCCCTGCAGTGGGGGCTTGAATGGCCTGTGTAAAGTTCTACTTGCTGCGAAGCACCAATGTTGGCATGGGAGCCTCGGCTGCAGTGCTGCTTCAACCAGCCAGCCCAAGCAAACAGGAGAAGGAGGTGAGAAGCAGCCTGGTTGAAAGCTAGAAGGCTTGGCTGAACTTTTCTGCCGGTTCTGTGGACGTGGCTTGGTGGGGTGGTGCCACCCGACTTTGCCGTGAGTGACATCAAGTTGTCCATGCCCACTCAGTCACATGACCCCCACCAAGACACGCCCACTAAGCCATGGCCACAGAACTGGTAGGGAAAAACTTTTGAATTTCACCCCTGCTCCAAACCCACCCCCCCTCTGCCCAAGCAGGAGACCCTACATCATTTCTGACAAATGGCAATCCAGGCCCTTCTTGAAAACGTCCAGTGATGAAGCTCCCACAATTTCTGAATTTCTGTTCCATTGGTTGATCATAGAGCCGAGGTGGCGCAGTGGGTAGAGTGCAGTACTGCAGGCCACTTCAGCTGACTGCTATCTGCAGTTCAGTGGTTCAAATCTCACCGGCTCAGGGTTGACTCAGCCTTCC
The DNA here is from genome assembly GCF_051295495.1 of Thamnophis sirtalis. Taxonomy (NCBI): domain Eukaryota; kingdom Metazoa; phylum Chordata; class Lepidosauria; order Squamata; family Natricidae; genus Thamnophis; species Thamnophis sirtalis. The sequence goes on from NW_028261383.1 coordinate 33,304,622, forward strand.
GTCCTTCCGAAGTGGATAAAATGAGGACCCAGATTGTGGGGGCGATATGCTGACTCTGTAAACCGCTTAGAGAGGGCTGAATGCCCTATGAAGCGGTATATGTCTAACTGCTATTGCTATTATGATTTGTCCCTTTAAGGAAACTGTTGGTATAGGTGAGGGAGACAATAAAGAAGCTGTCAGAGTTTCAAAAAACACCCCCAATGAAAGAAGACTGCAAGGCTTGAGTTTCTTCAAAGTTCCACTTTATTAGAGCTGTCATGTTGGCACATCTGGGAGAACCCAAATCTGAAAGCTTCCAGGTTTTCCCACCCAGTTGAAAGTTCAAAACCTTGCCCCAACACCCACAAGTCCATCACATGGTCCAATCCTTCCTTGCCACGAAGGAAGGTTCCTCCCATCGACATCTGTCCAGGTGCAGGGGCAAAAGCGAGCTTGACTTTCTGAGAAAGAATGTTATTATGGCTACAGATCACCCAACTCTGTATAATCCCCCTTCCCATTTTCCCAGAGTAGAAAGTGTGGCAGGACTGAAATCCAAAAATTAAAAGATGGCTTTCAGGTCTGACAAGCTTTCAGAGAGATTTTCTCAACCTCAGCAACTTTAAAATGTGTGGATTTCGACTCTCAGAATTGTCTTAGCTAGCATGCTGGCAAGGGGAATTCTGGGAGTTGAAGTCCACACGTTTTGAAAGTCGCTGATTGCTCCAGACGCCGATATTCCAGCCCATTGAGTTTCAATTTTTAACAGTACGCTAATGGGTAATCCTTGACCTTGGATTTATGGTCATAGCTGTTGTGGTTTTAAGTTAAAGCATCATACAACTGGATTTGAAGTTATGACTGTTTTTTTTTTATGATGATAAGCCAGTGTGGCAGTCGTGAAGTGAATCCATTTTCCCCAATGGTAATTTTTTTGTCAGAAACTGGCAGTAAACGCCAGAAATTGACAAAAACATTGCAAACCACATTCCCACGACTGTGGGAAATTGTAAATGGTGGGTAAAGGTTGTCAAGCACCAAATATATGATCATATGACCCCACAGTGTGTGTTTGTGTGTGGTGTCAGCGTAACTCTGAAAATGGTTTGTAAGTTTCTCTGAGAAATAACCCCATAATTTCCAACAGTCATTAAGCAACCTGTTGTAAATGGAGGACTACTCATATTGTCTCCTTTGTAGTTATCTTACTATATAACCCCTACTAGTTGCAGATCTGTACAGCAACTGGTTTGATAAAAGTAGCAAAATAACGTTTTTCTTCAAATTTGGTTCTGTGCAACCAGCAAAGCTAAACTGATCATGGATCAGAGGGAGGGATGGGGAAGAACTTTAGAGTCTCCTGCTGGTTGGACTCTTGGATCCTTTCTTATTTCAGGTAGTCGACCACAATTGAGGCCAACATTTCTGTAGCTACATCAGAAATGTGTTAAATGCGTTTTGCCCCATTTGTTAAGTTGAATCACTGCAGTTGTTAAGTTAGTGACACGTTTGTTAAGTGAATCTGGTTTCACCACTAACTTTGCTTGTCAGGAGGTTGCAAAATGAGATCACACAACCCTGGGAGGCTGCAACCAGAGCCGAGGTGGCCCAGTGGTTAGAGTGCATTACGTCAGGCTACTTCAGCTGACTGCTAGCTGCAGTTCAGCAGTTCAAACCCCACCAAGCTCAAGGTTGACTCAGCCTTCCACCCTTCCGAGATGGGTAAAGTGGGGACCCAGATTGTTGGGGTAAATATGCTAACTCTGTAAACCGCTTAGAGAGGGCTATAAAAGCACCATGAAGCGGTATATGAGTCTAAGTGCTATTGCTATAAATGTGAGTCAATTGTCAAACATCCAAATATAAACCACATGACCATGGGGGATGTTGTAACGGTAGTAAGTGTGAAAAATGGTTTTAAGTCACTTTTCTCAATGCTGTGGTAACTTCAAACCGTCATTAAATGAACTGTTGTCAGTTGAGGACTACCTGTATGTTTAGAAGCCTTAATAACCTTGCTGCCAAGTTTCCAACCAGCAGGGGGCACTCAAGGGCATCCCCACCTCCACCTCAGAGTCCCCTTTGGGAGTTTCTCTTGGGTGCAGTTTCTCAGATCAAGATTTGTCTCTCTGAAAAATCGGTATCCTTTTCTTCCTCCTTAGGAATCCTGCTGGGTTGGGGGCCACCAAGGATGAGTGGCCGCTCTTTAATGCCACGGAGCAGAATTTCTTTGTTCTTAATACCAAGTCATCCCAGGAAACAGAGAAAGGGCTTGTCCACCACTGTGGTTTTTTAAAGAGCCATTTTTCAACGCTGAAGACCCACGTAAGTTCGGCCGTAAGCCCTGCCTTTGGAAGTGAGGGAAGTCACCCCTCCTAGAAGAATGAAATATTTTCAGAAATATTTAGAAAGGCAGAATATTATATTTCCCCTAAAAGAGAAATAGAAATCTTAAGGGAGACAGAAAGTCAGGCTCAGCTCCCTGCATCCAGCAGATAGTTGGTCCCATTAAGAAAGACTGGGCCAACCTATCTACAAGACAAAAGACCTTCAGCTTCAGGGTGATAGGATTAGCCCTCAATCAAGATCCAAATCAAGACAAAATCATTAAGACACAATAAGCATTGCCCAACACCCGTTCAGAACACAAGCCTCTTCATTACATCATCACCCAGCAAGCTTGAACCAAACTTGGGAGCTTAGACAACCCCAACTATGATCCCTGCGTAGCCCCATGGGAGTCTGACAATACCAATAGAATGCATACTCTTGCACAGGAACAGGAAGCTCAAATGCCAAGCCCAAGAGAAGGTATATATACCTCCAGTGGTGGGATTCAACTAATTTAGCAACTGGTTCTCTGCCCTAATGACTGGCTGGGTGGGCGTGGCCATTGTGGGCATGGCCAGGGGATGTGACAGGTAGCACTCGACCTCCTGCACCCCCTTGGGAGAAAAAATAGGTCACGGGGGGTGCGCTGCGCCCCATGCCCCATTTTGGTCCTTGGAGGCCTCCCTGTAGCCTCCTGGGAGCAAATACAGGCCATGGGTGTGGGCAGCGCAGTCCCACTGCAGCCCGTTTTTGCTCACAGGGGGCTGCAGGGAGGCCTCCTATGGCCAAAATGGGGCATAGGGTGGGCAGCACGCCCCCTATGGCCCATTTTCTCTCCCAGGGGGCCTCCATGCACTTACCTGGGAGCCAGAATGGGGTGTGTGGGGACTCCTGGGAGGGGGAGGGGCACGGTGGGGTGGGGCAAGCTGGTCGTCGGAACTACCGGTTCACTGAACTGGATGTAAAATTAAATTCCGGTTCGAACCAGCCCGAACCGGCTGAATCCCCTCCTGTATACCTCTCTCTCTCTCTCAACTCCATGTGGTCAGCTGTACCAGGACCATGTGCTTGATGGTTCTGCTCCATTAAACCATCTTTCCAATCAGCCTCTGTGTTTCCAGTGTCTTTCTCCCTGCTTGGAAGTGAACCAGATGGATATTTCTTCCAACAGAAGGGAGCAGTGACTGATGATAAAGATATTTCTAAAAATTGTATTTATATTTATTTATTTATTACAGATCAAATTTAGAGACCATCCACCTCACTCACAGAGCTATCTCTAAAAACCTTGTTTTTATTTTCAGCCAGTTTTTACTGAGGCTGAAAAAAAACCCCATACTTATTTTGTTTTGTAGTGGGCAATTTTGTAATGCCCATGATGAATTTTGTAGTGCAAGAATCTTCCATGACATCCCAAAAGTTAGGTCTCTACCTTTGTCTTAGGCGATCTCTATGTATGCCTTAGTTGCTAAGGTATAGAAAACAACAACAGCAACCATAATCATCAGTCATATGTTAAGGGCACCATTTGAAGACTTACCTTAGCTACAGTTTTGTTGGCTTTTAGAATAGCATTTATGTGTTTGTTTATTTCACCCAGGAACCAATGAAGAAATGATGACAAGGTGTGCCAGAGAAGCTTCCAGAAGGATCCATTGTCTTTTCAAAAACTGGTGGGAACTTGGAAGAGGAATAAAAACCTACATAATCTTTGCTGTAAAAAAAGTGTTGGGAGTTATTTGTTACTTCTAATGTTAATAAACATTATCTCAATTCTTTGGATAAAAATCATGTTATCCTCACAACAATGTAAGAACTTGATGCAGTATCAAAAAATAAAATAAAGCAATTAGGAATTCTGACTGCCAAATCATTATCTAATGCTTTTTTCATAGGACTGAATTCTTTAAATCTAATAAATGGGCAGATTTGGTACTCTGGGTAGTGCAATCCAATTTATTTTTAATATATCTTAATATAAGGTGACCAGACTTCCCGATTTTGGCGGGACAGTCACGATTTTGCACAATTTGTCCCACATCCCGGGGCATTCTTAAAAAGTCCCGATTTTTGTGACCAGACCCGGAAGTAAGCCTGCCCCGCCCCCTGCCCTGTATGGAGAAATCAGTAGGCAGGATGTCTAAATTAGCATGTGAGCCATTTAATTAGAGATGTTTTCTCATGTGCTATAAAAACAAGTCTCGATCCCAGATACTAGCAGTTACTTGGATCCACGTGTTCTGATTTGGAAAGGAAGATTCACCTATTACCCAATCAGTGGAAGTTGGACTACTGGTAATAGTTGGACTGATCAAAGATTTCTGTTAGAGAGTGGGTTGAGGGAAGAGGCACTACGAGTCGGTGGTGAAAACCGCTCTTTATCTGGACCGGATAAAGAAAAACGTGTCTACTTCCCAGCAGCTCCCTCTTTTAAAGGGATATGTCTGGGCAGTTCAGCCACTGATATTCCCCCAATTTCCCGCCTGGAAATTGGACCAATGGGTGAGTCTTTACTCCTTTTTTTTCTTACATATTTAACAATTTCCCCATAGTAACCACTTCCTGAATCCACCTTCATCACCTTTCCCCATCCCAAACTTCCAATGTTTCTCTTGAAGAACATTTGGGAAGACGCATTTCCACTTTTTGTGCTTTAGATCTGGATTCGATTGATAATGTCAAATATAAAAGACACAACTGTTATAAAAGTCCAAGGATCAGGCTGAACATACTGCTCAAAGAGGCTAGAGAAATCCCATGTAGCAATGTTTAAGAAGATAAAAATATGCTTATCTTCATTAATTGAAACCTTTAGTTCCCTCTAGTGGTCAATTTTTAAATTTTTAACTTAATATGTTTTTTTTCCCCCCAAAAAGAAAACCAAACATCACATTTTCCCAAGGGAAGAATTCTTTGTAATTAAAGTCTTATTTAGAATTTATGTATGGAACAAGAAGAAAGTCAAGGAAAGGATAAGTCCACTTACGGGAGCAAATGGAAGGCAACAAGCAACAGGGAGAAAGCAGAACTGCTTACATACTTCTTTTTATCGTTTTTCGCAAAAGGAAGAAACAACCCAGCCTATCAAAAGCAGCACCAAGGAAGAAATAATATATATACAAGTCAAAACAGGCAAGGAATTAATAAGAGGACACCTGCCCATCCTAGATGAATACAAATAACCTAGACCAGATGGTTTCCATCCCATGGCTTTGATGGAGCTGGCAAAAGTAATTTTGGAGCCATTGAATGTAATCTTTCAAAGCTCATGTAGCATGGGGGATATACCAGAGGACTTTAAACAGCTGATGTGCTCCCAATTTACCAAAAAGAAAGGAGGAGGGAACGTATCCAGGAAATTATAGAGGAGTCACCTTGACATATTTGAGAAAATCCTGGAAAAGATATTAGGTGTAGGATTTGTGAGCACCTAGAAACAAACAAGAAGCCAGCATGAGTTTGTTAAAGACAACCCTTATTGCCTTTTTAAAAAACAAAGTAAATAAATTAGTGGATGAGTGAAATAATATGCTTAGATTTCAGCAAAACATTTGACAGAATAGTCACCCGAACCAGTCCGAACTGGCTAATCCCACCCTGGGTAGATTTGGTATTCTAGGTTTTGCAATCCAATTTATTTTAATATATCTTAATATGGAGAAATCAGTTTAGATAACATATTTCTTGGTAAGATAGAGAAATGTGGGAGAGACAGCCTTTACTACTGCAATTGGATTTGCAATTGGCTAACCAACTACACTCAGTGGGTAGTCCTCAAGTTTCAATCTTGGGCCCAGGACTCTTCAACATCTCCATAAATGATCTAAATTACCTTGTTTAGGAGTATAAGATGCACCTTCAAAGGTTGAAAATCTGGGTGCATCTTATACACTGAACACAGCATTTTTGGCCTCCTGAAACCCTGCCCCCGTGCATCCTGTTTTTCGCAAAAATGGAAGTGCAGAGGGCTTGGGAGAGCTGCAAAGTGCTTCTGGGGCCTGGGGAGGGCAAAAACAAGCAAAAAATGGCAATTTTTTGCTCATTTTTGCCCCCCAACCCCCAGGAGCACGCTACAAGCCTCCCAAAGCTTATACATGCCCTATTTATTTTATTTTTTTGCAAAAAAACAGGTCAATTCCCCCCCCCAAGCCTTCAGGAGCACTCTACAAGCCTCCCAAAGCCTATGCATGCCCTGTTTTTTTTGCAAAAAAATGGGCCAATTTTCATGAAAAATGGGCCATTTTTTGCTCATCCCCCCATCCCCCAGGAGTACTTTGCAGGCTTCTCAAACTCTCTGCACAAAAATGAGGCGTGCAGAGGGTTCAGGAGGCCTGTCGAGTGCAAAATCCTTTTTTTTAATTTACCTCTTCAAAATCTTAGTGTGTCTTATATTCCAGTCCATCGTATAGTCTGAAAAATGTGGTAGGGGAATCTTGTCAAATTTGCAAACAAGACCAAGCTGGGAGGAATAACTAATACTTTAGAAGAAAGCTTCAAGATTCAGAAAAATCTTGACAGATTTGAACACTGGGCTCTATCCAACAAAATGAAATTCAAGGGTGAGAAAAGTAGAGTGTTACAGTTAGACAAGATAAACCAAATGTGCAGATATAAAATAGGTGGTACCTGGCTTAATAGCAGGAACTATGAGATGGATCTGGGTATCCCAGTGGACCACCATTTAAATATGACCCAGCAGTGGGTTGTAGCTGCCATAAAAGCCAGTGCAGTTCTAGGTTACATTAACAGAGGGATAGTGTCAAGACAACAAGAAGTGATAGTACTAATTTACATGGTGTTGATGGGACCACACTTGGAATATTGGATCCAGTTTTGGTCACCATGATAGGGGGGAAAAAGATGTTTAGACTCTGGAAATAACATAGAAAGGTAATGAAGGTAATAAAGGGTCTGGAGGCTAAATTGTATGATGAATAGCAATAGCAAAAGCACTTAAACGTGTGTACCATTTCACAATGCTTTACAGCCCTCTCTAAGCGGTTTACAGAGTCAGCATATTTACCCCAACAATCTGGGTCCTCATTTTACCAACCTCATAATTCCTGGAGTGAGCAATGATGGCCCAGCACAATACCGCTCTGCTCTGCCCCAGTTTTTTGCAGATTGGGTTATTGCATGCCCATTGATTGAAGCTGCAGGAAATATCAGGAAAATGGGGAGTCCTGTATATGCCTATTTATTTGCACATCACCATTCAGGGTCAGTTTGGTCTGAATGGACTGGAGAACATCGTGATGCTGAGATTCCTTACGCTTTCGGAACTCTTGAATCAGTGCTGCCTGTCAATCAAACCTACACAGAGGCTGAAGCCAGACTGAGCCATAAGATGATGCATTACTGAGCAGAATTTGCCAAAACTGGGTAAATGGTTCACTTTATTTCTATAAATTTGTATTTTAAATTCAAAGGAAGCCTTTCCATTCAACAAATGCACTTTATATCTAAAGTAACACAGCCATAAAGTAATGCACCCTATTCCTTTGCATATGTTTAGAGGGCAAGTTAATACAGATAAATCCTCCATTTACAACCACAATTTCTGTTGCTAAGCAAGGTGGTTGTGAAATGAGTCATCCCCAATTTAATGACCTTTTTAGCCATAGTTGTTAAGCAAATCACTGCACGTCAAGTGAGTCCTATGGTTAAGTGAATCCAGCTTTTCTTGTCGAAGGTCAGCTGGGAAGGTTGCAAATGCTGATCATGAGATTCTGGGATGCTGCAGCCATTGTAAATACATGCCAGCGGCCAAGCACCCAAATTTTGATCCCATGACCATGGGGATGCGGCAATAGTTGTAAGTGCAAGGACCAATTGTAAGTCTCTTTTTCAGTGCCATTGTAAACTTGAACCGATTTTAAACGAATGGTTGTAAGTCAACCTGTAAGTCCACTATCCCAATTGTACTGGGAAAAACCCTGACATTTTTAATGATTCTTAATTATGTCATCTTTCCTTTATAATTTCAATGGTATCACACACATTCCAGGGTTATGTTACTTCTGCAAGCGGAATGAAGAAGGTGAATGGGAGATAAGAAACACAGTGTTACTGTACCATTAGGAGAACAAGTAAAGGCTTGCAAGGGAGTAGGTAGTGAAGGGGAAACTCACCAGATGGAGGGTGCCCAGGGTGTGAGGAATGGGGGACTGGATTGGGATTGGCAGATTTCAAGAATCAAGGAGGAGGTGACCGAGGTTTGGATCAGCAGCCCTGCCCCTCCCCTCAGAAGGTTTGGCTGCCAATCTAAACCTACATCAGCCAGAAGGAATCACTAGAGATACTGAAGTTTCAACTCTAGAGATGTTGAACTTTGGTTGCTGTGGTTGAGCTTCCATGACCATGGAGGTAAAGGTGAGTCATTGTGAAACAATAAAAGTATGATCATGTGATCATATTTTGTGTGTGTGTGTGTGTGTGTGTGTGTGTGTGTGTGTGTGTGTGTGTGAAGGCGTCTGTGTCTATCATAACTCCAAAAATGAGTCGTAAGTAGCTCTGGGGAACTCCATTGTAACTTCCAATGGTCATTAAGCAATCGGCTGTAAGTTGAGGACTACCCATATTGTCCTTCTTGTAGCTATGAGCCATGGTGGCGCAGTAGTTAGAGTGCAGTAGTGCAGGTTACTTCTGCTGACTGCCGGCTGCCTGCAATTTGGCAGATCGAATCTCACCAGGCTCAAAGTTGTCTCAGCCTTCCATCCTTCTGAGGTGGGTAAAATGAGGAGCCAGATTGTAGGGAGGCAATATGCTGACTCTGTAAACCGCTTAGAGAGGGCTGTAAAAGCACTGTAAAGCAGTATATAAGTCTAAGCGCTATTGCTATGTTACTATGTATCTCATACCAGTTGTAGATCTGTGTAGTAGTTAGTTTAATGAATGTAGGGAAGTAAAGTTCTTCTTCCTCTTTGGTTCTATGCAAGGAGCAAAGTTAAACTGTTCATAACCAGAAGCTGATCAAGGATCATGTTGGACTGAGGAAGGGGGTAAGAGACAAGTCTTGATCTGAGAAATTGCCCTTTATCACCAATCGTGCTGATTGGTGATTTGCACCCTTCCTGATATTTAAAATCCTTCAGGAATCCTGTGCCAAGTCTCCAACCAGCAGGGGGCACTAAAGGGCAGTTTCTCAGATCAAGACTTGTCTCTTTGGAAAATTGATGAATCCTTTTCTTCCTCCATAGGAATCCCGCTGAGTTGGTGGCCACCAAGGATGAGTGGCCGCTCTATAATGCCACAGAGCAGAATTTCTTTGTTCTTAATAGTGATTTATCCCAGGAAATGGAGAAAGGACCTGTTCACCATTGCGGTTCTTTTAAAGAAGCATTTTTCAAAGGCTGAAGACCCACATAAGATTGGCTATTAATTGTTCTATAGGACAGGAGTAGTGGCTGATAAAAATATGTTTCTAAAAATCTTATTTATGTTTATTTATTTTTACAGATCAAATTTAAAGGCCACCCATCTCATTCAGAGCGACCGTTACAAATCCTTTAAAAAAAAATTGGGGGTCAGTTTCTCACAGAGGTTGAAAAAACATAATTTTATTTTATACTGGACAATTTTATAACCCTAGTGATACATTTGGCAATGCAAGAACCTTTCATGACATCCCAAGAGTTAGATCTCTAGCTATGTCTCAGGCGAGCTCTACGTAAACCTTGGTTGCTCATGTTAAGATAACACCAATAGCGATAATAATCAATCCCAGAATATCTGCATCACCCCTTGACCACCATCGGCATTGACAAAATTCCTATTAGTCAATTTCAAAAGGCAGCTTTACTTGGAATAGCTTACCGTATTTTTCGGAGTATAAGACACACCTTTTTCACTCAAAAAAAGAGGCTGAAAATCTGGGTGTGTCTTACACACTGAATACAGCATTGTTTTTACTCCTGTAACCCTGCCCCCTTCATCAAAATGGCCAGGCATAGCTTGTAGGAAGCTTTTAGAGAGCTCCTGGGGACTGGGGAGGGGCAGAAATAAGCAAAAAGTGGCCTGTTTTTTGCTCAATTTTACCCCCCCCCAGCCCCCAGGAGTACTCTATAAGCTTCCTAAAGGCTATCCATGCCCTTTTTCTTTTTTTTACAAAAAATGGGCCTGCTTTTGTGAAAAATGGGCCATTTTCTGCTCGTTTTTGGGCCCCCCAACCCCCAGGAACACTCTGCAAGCTGCCTAAAGGCTATTCATGCCTTTTGGGGGGGGGAGGGCCCCGTTTTTGGGAGGTTTGTGGAGTGCAATTTTTTTAAATTTTCCTCTTCAAAACCTTGCTGAGTCTTATACTTCAGTGTGTCTTATACTCCGAAAAATATGGTACATCCTGCAATGGTATCTTTAACACCATCCAACAATATCTCCTTTTCCCAGGTACTTCAGGAAGGACTGAATAGCTGGACCAAAAATGTCAAGTCTAACTTCTGTTTGACTATGAGATGAATAATAGGTTTGACATATTTAATATATATTATACTTCCAACTCAGTGGTGGGTTCCTACCAGTTTGGACCGGTTTGGCTGAATCGGTAATGGTTTCTCCGGGCAGGTCTGGGTCACTGGAACCGGCAGCAACCCAGACCTGCCCGGAGAACCAGAACTGGTGCCACCATCTTGCTTTTTGCATATGTGCATGCGCAGAGCAATTTTATCAAGCGTGCATACGAAGCCATGAGCGAACCGGCAGTAGCGACTGCCGGAACCCACCCCTGCTCCAACTTATGGAAGAATCCAACTTCTAGATTCAGATTCTTTAGAGATGAGATGTCCACCTTACCTTAATATTTCATTGTTTTTTGTTCTGCAGATAAGTCCGAAGGTGATTCTGTTTCATCAGACTATGAAGAAAGTAGGAATTCAATGCTTAACAGCTGTCAATCAGGATCAAGTTGGATGATTTCAGAAGGGGGCTGGACTTTTTTTTCTAAATAAGAGCTTCCCATTGGCATTCTAAACAGTTGCACTTTTGTGACTCAGCCTCGCTGCGTGGAGTGGAAGCTCTCCAAGCTGGTGCTAACGGCTTTTGCGGAAGAGAAATGAATGAGCCATTAAGAGTAACATATAAAAATATTACACAGAGCTGAATCTCAAGATACAAATATTTCTTCTAACTAAGACCATTGTCCTTTCCAGATAACTGAAGGGCAGGAAGTAACTTGAGATATATTATGTTATTACTTATGTATACGTATGCATGCATCGTTTCTCCCTCCATTTTGAAATGTGTAAATATGAGTGCATCCTTTTAACTGCAGGAATTCCTCCCACTATTTTCTGGAGGGAATTTCTCTGGCCCCTCACTGTTAGCAATCAAGATTGCTGCAAGCCGTGATTATTTGATCTGGGTGCTGAATTTTGATTCCACAAACCCCACCTTGTTTAGCATAAGATGGGAATGAGAGAGCTTCTTAGATGGATAACTAAAAAGCCACACACAACCAGGCAGAGAACACACATACAATAGCCCAAATAACACACATACAATAGCCCAAAGACACATTCTGCAAGAGAGAAGTTCCCAGAGTGTGGGCTCCAGCAAGAGTCCAAAAACCCGGAAGATTAAACTCTTGGTTCCATTGATTGATTCAGATTGGATCGTTAGGTGAACTTTTAAGTTTAAGATTAAGGCCCCAGGTTAGATATCAGGAAACTGTGAGTTGTTGTCCTACCTTAACCATGAAACCGGATGGATGACCTTGGATCAGCAATGCTCCCTCATTCCAACTCACTTCCCAAGATTGTTGTTGTTGGGGGAAATAGGAGAAGAAAGTTGTGTTGGATATGTTCGTCTCCTTGAATTATTTGTAAAAATAATAAAGGCAGGATACAAATATATAAATAAATAAATAAAACCGGCCATTCTATCCTACTACAGAGAAGAGCATCCTGGAATCTCTGCTTTGCTTGTTTCTTGAACTGGCCTACCAGGAAGGGCTGCCACTTAGGCTGAACCCCTTTGTGGAAGGCTTCCAATCTTAAAGGACCATTTGAAGACCTGCTGTAGCTATAATTTTGTTGGCTTCAGAATAGCATTTATGTGTTTATTTCTCTCGGGAACCAATCAAGACTTCTCTTCAAAATCTATGAGCTGTGCCAGAGAACCTTCCAGATGGATCCATTGTTCTTTTAGGTGGCATCTTGGAAGATGATTAAGGAGCCAACTAAAACTTACCAAATCTTTGCTGTAAAAATAATAAATTCTTAGGAGTAATTACTTATCTCGTAATAAATAACCTCTTAATAAATATCGCCTGAATTCTTTGGATAAAAATCCTGTTATCCTGACAATAACTTAAGAACTTGATATAGTAAGAAAAAAAAAATAAAGCAATCAGGAATTCTGACTGCAAAATTTTGCTACAACCTTAAGACTCAAATGTCTTTTTTTCATAAGGTACTTTGGAAAATAGCTTGAACCCCTCCTCTCTGTGGTAGCCCCTCAAATATTGGAACACTGCTGTCATGTCTCCCCTGGTCCTTCTCTTCACTAGACTAGACATGCCCAGTTCCAGCAACTGTTCATCGTATGTTTTATTTGGATCTTGAACCATCACCTAGGGTGTTGGCTATTCCTGCCAGCTTAGTATAATCTGCAAATTTGGTAAATTCCCTTTCTATTCCCTCATCTAAGTAATTTATGAAGATACTGAAGCAGTGACGTGCTGTGAGGTTTATGGCTGGTGAGGCAAAAAGAAAGAAAGCGGCTATTGCCCGCTTTCTTGAAAGCGGGCAAAAGCCGCCTTCCCGCTATGTCTGACATAGAGGCATCCCGCCTCTATGTCGGATATAAAGCAGTCCCCGGCACTATGTTCAACATAGAGGCGGGACACCTCTATGTCGGGCATAGCCACTTTCTAGAAAGAAAGAAAGTGCCAGTCCGCCAGCAGTGGCGGGTAAAAGACCCACCTCTGCTGGCGGGCTTCCCCGATACAGAGAAAGAAAGCTGGCGGGCTGCCCTCCCTGCCTCTTCCTCTAAGTGAAGAAAAGCACAAACACAAACACACACAGACACAGACAGACAGACACACACACACACAAATTACTTACAATTACTTACAAATTACATTACCGTATTTATCGGCGTATAACACGCAGTTTTAAAACTAAAATTGGAAGCTTAAACCCTGCCTGCGTGTTATACGCCGATCTCAGCCTGGCGGCAGCGTCACACAGACTGTGGAAGGAGGGGGAGGAGGAGGGAACCAAAGAGAGCTTTTACCGAGTCTGCGCCCCACAGCCAGGACCGTCCTGGCGCCTCCAGCCGCGTTTCTTCCTGCAAAGCCATTCGGGCAACCCGAGAGTTCCGCTTGACGCCAGAAGGGCTTTGCAGGAAGAAACGCCGCGTTTCTTCCTGCAAAGCCCTTCGGGCAACCCGAGAGTTCCGCTTGACGGCCTCCCCCCAGCCGCCGGAGAAGTTCCCTGCGCGGGGAAGCCGGTGCGCGCCGCTGGCTGCCTGGCCGCGCTTGGCTGAGCTCGCCGCCTTCCTTCGGTTTTTAATTTGCGAGGCCGTTGCGGATTGGCGGAGGGCGCCGGCTAATGGGGAAAGTCGCTCCTTTTCCAGCTGGCTCCGGCGGCTTTTGAACTTTTCTCCCCCTCGGTTTCTGAACGGCGGGAGCGGCATTCCCCGGGACCGGGTTGTGTGGGTGGGGGTTAGGCGTCGTTCCCGTCCCCCTCTCCCCCCCACCCCGGCTTCTCAAAGGCGCAGCAGTCCTGCAAGGTGTAGAGGTTGGGGATGGCGGAGACAGACAGACACACACACACACACACACACACAAGAAACGCTGCGTTTCTTCCTGCAAAGCCCTTCTGGCGTCAAGCGGAACTCTCGGGTTGCCCGAAGGGCTTTGCGGGGAAGAAACGCGGCTGGAGGCGCAAGGACGGTCCTGGCTGTGGGGCGCAGACTCGGTAAAAGCCTCTCTTTGGTTCCCTCCTCCTCCTCCTCCTCCTCCTCCTCCTTCTTTCTGGAGCCCCTTCCTCAAAGATTTGGTACCAAAGCAATGGCGGTGAGGAAGTTGTGTCTTTTGGATTTTGCACTGTTGTCTTTTCAATGGTTCTCAGACTGGTTGAACCTTTAGCAGCTGGGGTGATATTCTTTACTGTTAAGGTTACAATTGGATGTGTTGGACAAATCTTAAAAGATGAAACTTTTATTAAAACGTTTGACTTAACTAAAAACGTCTTCCTTTTTCTTCTTCTTCTTAAATATGATTTATTTATTTATTTTTACTTCAGAAGTTTGATGACCGTTGTACAAACTAATCCAACCTAAATGTAGAGGAGGAGAAGAAGGGGGGGGGGATTTAAAAAGAGCAGAGGAAAAAGAAAAGAAAGCATGAAGAAAACATAAAGAAAGGGATGGGAGGGAGGGAAGGAAGGAAGGCACTTTATGTTGAAACAGAAAATATTATATAAGGAAGAAAATGGAAATAACTTTTTGCTCAAAGAGGTGTTTTTTCATTTCATATTTGCCTTTTAAGAGGAGTTAATGTTATAATTCATGTTCTAATGTTATAAATTTTAATCCAACATTTAAGTTCCGAGCTTCCAAGTCATTTATTTTTAATGAAAAAAATTTTTACTCAAATTTTTGTGTTAAAATGGGGGATGCGTGTTATACGCCGGTGCGTGTTATACGCCGATAAATACGGTAATTTTGAATTCCTCCCCCTCCCTCCGACCCACATACCTTTTCCAGCTGTTTCACAATCACAGAGGATTTCAACTCTGCTCTTGTCTGCCATATGAAAATGTAAAAATATAAAAGGAAAAAGGCAAGAGCTGCTGAGGTCAGGCTGGGCTAGCTGCTGCCAGAGTCCCCAATGGATGACTCTGCTTAACTGTTTAAAAAAGCCTCTAAAAAAACGCCCTCTACAGGAGGAGGCTAGAGAATCACGTGCCTCATCTACATAAGGAATTTTTCAGCTTTTAACCCTTGCTTAACTCTGCTCGAGTGATCATAAAGATAGACTAAATGAGGCACGTGGTTCTCCCGCCTCCTCCTGTAGAGGGCACTTTTTTAGAGGCTTTTTTAAACAGTTAAGCACTAAGCAGAGTCATCCACTGTGACTCTGGCGGTAACTACCTCAGCCTTTTTCCTTTACATTTTTTTTCTTTTCATGATGACAGTGGTGAGGCTCTGCCTCCCCTGCTTCCCCTGACTGCACATCACTGTACTGAAGAGTATTGGGCCTAAGACGGAACCTTGTGGTATCCCACAGCTTCCTTCCCTCCATGTATCAGGGGTGGGATTCAGCTGGTTCGAATGAACCTGTTGTTACGATTCTGCGCAGTTTGGCGAACTGGAAAATCCTACCACTGGCTGGCCCCTCCTTTATCTATAAAAGATAGGCTCAAGATCCAGAAAGATCTTGACAGACTTGAACAATTGGCCCTATCCAACAAAATGAAATTCAATAGTACTGTGTTTCCCCGAAAATAAGACAGGGTCTTATTTTCTTTTTACCCTCAAAATATGGCTTGGGTCTTATTATGAGGGGAGGGTTTATTGTTTTGGGGTTGCCAGGTGGCTACTCTCTTCCGAGCGGGCTCCCAAAGAGCCGGGCACAGCCTCAGGGGCGAATGGCTGTGCTGCGCAATGTTCCCTCTAATTTTTTTTTCAGTGTGAGCGGAAAAGTATAGTGTGTGAGCTGCACAGTTTCATGCCTGAGCACCTAAGAGAGCCACAGTTTGAACTGCTGTCGCGTCTGCGGGACATTTGCGCAACCTTCCAAGCGTCAAGTGCCAATTGCGAGCGAGGTTTCAGCCCGATGAATGCCAGACATGAAAAGTGCCACTCAAACACTATACTTTTCCGCTCACCCTGAAAAAAAAAAGGCTCTCTGCTCAGCTTTTAGATTGTTAGACTGGCTAGAGAGAGACATGGCACCAACAGGGTCCTGGGTCCTGGCATTTTGCAGGCAACCTGTCCTCTCACATTCCTTTGGAATGCAACCCATCACATGTGAATTAGATTTTGCCAATTATCCTATTAAAAGATAACGCTATTATTCTAAAATATGACTAACTCAATATTAAAAACTGTAAATATGTAATGCTGATAAATAATAGCAGTAATTGTTATTTAGTATGATTAAAATCAGTATTGATATATCAATATAATATCTATCGAAATTGACAATATACACTAAAATAACAATACAAATATATAATGTGGAATATAAATGTAATAAATATAATATATAAATGCAACATAAATGTAATAAAATAATTTATCATGAAACTCTCCCCCTTTAAAGTAGTAAGATCAATTAAATAGTCTAGCAAGTTTGGACAATATGCTATATGTTATGTTACTTAAGAATATATATACCTCAGAATCAGATACAACATCCACATCATTTCCAACTGAGTCAATAAAATCATATGCCATGCCAAAACTATTTTAAATAAAGATATGAAATTAATTAAGTATTGCATTTATTTTTCAAAATGAATGTACAATTTTTTTATTATTTAAGTTTTGTACCCTATCTTTTCTAACTAACGTTAACTTTAAAAAGATGTTACATCAGACTACAATACAAGTAATTAAATGAAGACTAAAATAAGTGTTTTGGCATATTGAGCTTTTTATATTTCTTTTATTTCTTCCTTAGTTGAGAACTTGCTCCTCAGCTTACTTACGCATTAACTGTTTGTTGCTTTTATGGTTTATTCATTCACTGCTCCATCTTCAGTTTTTTTCACAGGGGGCAGGGCTTCCTTCCTCCCTCCCTCCCTCCCTCCCTCCCTCCCTTCCTTCCCTCCCTCCCTCCACTCCTTTGGCCACCAATTTTGATCCAACTCTCTCTCTCTCTCTCTCTCTCTCTCTCTCTCACACACACACACACACACACACACGTTCTTTGGGGGGGGGTTTGAATTACTCCACCTCACTGCGCAAAGTCGGCTCAGCATGTGTTCGGCCCCCACTTACGCTGAATCAAATCCGCGGCCGGCAGGACCAGGAGGTTGCATTTCAAAGCCGCCAGTCCTCTTGCTTCTTCTCCTTCACCGGCAAAGCTCCCGCTGGCTTCCCTGCCCATGGCAGTGGCAGTGGTGCCTCTCCCTCCACGCGGAGCACCTGAGCTGGCTCCCGCGTTATCCCTCCCCCTTCCTCCTCTGCCGTGCTTTTGAGGCCGCGGGAGCTAGTAGGAAAGCGGCGGAGGTGGAGGCGGCAGCTGGGCTCTGCCACGGGCGGGGAAGCCAGCGGGAGCTTTGCTGGTGAAGGAGAAGAAGCAAGAGGACTGGTGGCTCATCAAAACAAGTCTGGGGAGGTCCTTTGCGGGCGGCCAGTTCTAGCCGCCTGCAAAGGACTTCCCCACGTTTGCTTTGGTAGAAATCTCTGTGTGGCAGTTAGAAACTGCTGCGCGGGGATTTCTTTCCATGTGCGCGGCCGCGCACGCGCGCACCTTAGAGGGAACAGTGGTGCTGTGCTGCAGCAGCGCAGCACAACAGCCATGAAGAGACCACGCTCACGAGCAGCCACCCGGCAAACCCCTTTCCAGCTGGGCAAAGCACCATTCACTGTCCTAGGGGTATTGCCAAGCAGTGTGAGCGCCTGTTCGCCACCGCCCAGCTCCCGTGGCTTGGCACCTTCGAAATACCAGTGAAAGATACTCTGCATGGCTGGAGAGGGGGGTTGCGCAAGTGGCTGTTCCACTCCCGCTCGTGTGCCTCCCAGCCTTACAATGCCCTGGCCCAGCTCTCTCTGCAGAGGAAGAGTACCTCCGCTGCCGCTGCTGCATGGCTTTTTTGGCGGCATCCAAACCGAATCTTCCGGCAGTGGCCACTCTGGGCGTATGCTCTGTGATTGTGGGCCAGCTGCTGGTGGAGCGTACAACCATAGAGCGTACACACAACACAGCCATTCGCCCATGAGGCTGTGCCTGTCTCTTTGGGAGCTTGCTCGCAAGAGAGCAGCCGCCCGGCAACCCCTCTCTTCAGCTGGGCACAGCGCTGCTCACCAACCTAGCGGTATCCCGAAGGCGCCAAACAACACAATAATCTTTGCCTCCCCCCCCCCATTGGCACCTTTGGGATACCGCTAGGTTGGTGAGCGGCGTTCTGCCTGGCCAGAGGTGGGTTGTTCAGGGGGCTTATTTGCGGGGGAGGGCTTATATTTTTGCTCACCAGAAAAATGTGGCTTAGCCTTAATATCAGATCATGTCATATTTTCGGGGAAACATGGTAAGAAACATAATCAGTGCTATAGCTTGACTCTTGTTTTTGTGGTTGCTCTATTAGTGCAGGTTTTCAAAAATCAGACTGGACAACCATTTGATTGGGATGGTATAAGCCTAGATCTCCTGCTTGTGTGTGACGTTGAACTAGAAGACCTCCAAGGCCCCTTCCAGCCTGATGATTCTATGAAAAAGTTATATGAAAGGAATGGCTTTTATTAACCTTTAGTAACACGCTTAGTTATTCATCCTTCTTTTTCAATAGGAACAATACCCAGGAAGAAGCAAGGAAACTGAACCTGATTAGCATCTGAGTTTAAGAACACCTCGGATATTTGTTATTTGTTTTCAGGTTCTTTAATTGAAATCTGGGCAGATGTTGTAATGGCTCTTTTCAAGGCTGCAGGTTGCATACCAGAGATAGCAACTGTCCTCTGTACCCCCTTTGATTGAAGTTCTCTGTTTTTCCACCGCTTTGATTTTGAAACCTTTTGCCAATATTTGCTGATTCCTCCCTCTTTATGTGCAAAATCCAGTTGGTCAATGCAAATCCCTGCAATATATAAAGTTTCTCTTTTCATGATCGTTATTTGTGCGATATCAGAATACAGTCTGATCATCTAAGAAACTGCTCCCCCCTTTGGAATAAGCAGAAGGTGATATTTACAAGCAGTCCTGTTCAATCTGACAAGCAGGTAAGTCTGTAGAATTTTAAAATATCATTTTCCCCCCATTTAGAACTGGAAGATTATTTTTAGGAATGGGACTAGAATTTTTTGGTTTTTTTCTAGCCTGTCAGTCCTATTCCAGGCTAGACATATGCAAAGAGACCACAATCCCTTCAGTCAAAATACCAAACTTTGTAATTTTGTATGCCTGTTCAACTCACTCTCGGGGATTCCAGGCAGGTTATAACCATTGCAGCATCCCCACAGTCACGGGATCAAAATTCAGATACTTGGCAACTGGCATGTATTTATGACAGTTGCATGTCCTGGGGGGGGGTCATATGATCACGTTTTTGGGACCTTCTGCTGAGCAAAGTCAGTGGGGAAGCTTGATTCACTTAACAACCATGTTACTAACTTCACAGCTCCAGCGATTCTGAACAACTGTGGTAAGAAAGATCGCAAAAAATAGGGCAAAAATCACTTAACTGTCTTGCTTAGTAACAGAAATGTTGGGCTTTGTTGTGGTCATAAGTCGAGGATTATATGTGCTGTGACCAAATTCAAGATTAGAAATGCCCAAAGATGATTAACGTTACAGCTGGCAGAAAAGGGAATGTCAGACAAAATTTAGGCAAGAAAACATTTAGGTAAGAAAAACGAAATGCACAGATACAGTATATGTCAGCGATGGCGAACCTTTTTTGGCTCACATGCCATAGGTGGGGGGAGCGCATGTGCAGGTGTGCCACACCAATAATGCAACGGGCGATCCCCGCAGTGCACATGTGTGCATGAGAGGCGCTCGCCCCATTTTTTGCATGCTTTTTTCATCCTCCCCAGGCTCCTATAAAGCCTCTGCCCCTCCCCCCCCGGGAGGCCCTCCGGAGGCTTCAGGCACATTCAGGAGGCTTTCCTAAAGCTCCGGAGGGCAAAAAATGACTCTACGAGCAAACCAGAAGTCCGTTGCCGAACTTCCGGTTTGCCCATAGGGCCAGTTTTTTGCACTCTGGAGGCTTTAGGGAACTCAGTTGGCCAACTCGTGCATGTGCACTGGAGCTAAAACATAGGAAGAATGGTTGCAGAAGTTGGGTATGTCTAGTTTAATGAAAAGAAGGACTAAGGGAGACATGATAGCAGTCTTCCAATATCTCAGGGGCTGCCACAAAGAAGAGGGAGTCAAACTATTCTCCAGAGCAACTGAGGGTAGAACAAGAAGCAATGGGTGGAAACTAATCAAGGAGAGAAGCAACTTAGAACTAAGGAGAAATTTCCTAACAATTAGAATAATTAATCAGTGTAACAACTTGCCTCCAGAAGTCGTGAATGCTCCAACACTGGAAGTTTTTAAGAAGAGATTGGACAATCATTTGTCTGGAATGGTATAGGGTTTCCTGCCTAGGCAGGTCGTTGGACTAGAAGACCCTCAAGGTCCCTTCCAACTCTGTTATTCTATTCTAAAAGAAGCAACCTGGAATTAAGGAGAAACTTCCAATAGTGAGGACAGTTAACCAGTTTAAGGCAGTGCTTTTTACTTTTTAACACCTGAACATCTGAAAGACCCAATCTTACCAAATCTTCATTTCTATAAACTGGCCTCCTCAGTTTCTGTTTTGGGCAGGGAGACTGGTTCTGGTTTCTGTCTCCCTTAAGATTTTTCCCATTTTTAATTTAGGTTTAGGTTTTTTAGATTTATATGCTGCCCTTCTCCCAAGGATTCAGGGCGGCGTACAACATTAAAAGAAACACATAATACAAACGTTAAAAATAAATAAAGAGAATATCCCAAACCCAATTAAAATTGACAATGACATTTTTTTTAAAAAAAATTGAATTAAAATTAACAGTGATCAATAATTTATTTTGTTTTGTTCAGGCCAGGAGAAATATATTTTAGGAGAAATATGCCTTTTTAATATCCCCCAAAATATCCCCTTCTTCTTTCTCACAGTATCCATGTATGAAAGGACTACAGTGGCAAAAAAATCAGTTTTTCAATGACTTTCTCCACTGTGGAAATTATTTTGTTTAATTTTATTGATCGCTGTGTGTCCATCAGGGTTTGTTTTTGTGAGATGGATGGCTATATAAAGAAAAAAAATATTGATTTGACAAATTTATAAGGCCACCCATCTGACTGATTATGATTTCTACAATCAACTATTTAAATAATATCACAAAAAACTCAATTCGCTGAGCTAGCTGATCGGTAACCAGGAGTTCTAAGCGGTTCTTCTGGAACCTTGGAGACTCTTCATGGAGAAGGAGAAAGGTGACTAAGTCACTCCCTGCTCCCCATTAGTGTCATCAACAAAAAGGGAGCCCCACCATCACAGTAAATCAATGATGAATTGGCATTACGTGGGCTTATGCAGTAAGAGGAATATTCTCATATTGGTTCCATTTTTTTCCAGGTCCACTGACTAGTCCTACTGTTGCAATGCCTTGTTTGCTATTCTCGTCACTCTTACGCTGCCTCCTCCTCCTCCTCTTTCCACTGGCTTCTAGTTCTGCTTCTAATGGGGACACAGTGGTCATAACCAGCAATGGCCCTATTAAGGGCAAGACGTTCTTGTCTGGTCTTGGATCTGTGACAGCCTATCTAGGCATTCCTTATGCTGAGCCTCCCCTGGGGAAGTTGCGTCT